>NC_086270.1:2381989-2981989 GCF_021018805.1 Prinia subflava
AATTGATTTCTTCCTCCAGCCCCAAAGACAATGGCCAGGATCTGCTGCTCAGACAACGCAGGGCCAATTACTCCAATTATTTCTCAATATTCCAGGGCTGTTTCTCAAGAGCTCGGCACTTGTTATTGAAATTGCTGCAAATACCAGAGCAAGGCATCACTTCCCTGAGAACACAGGGCACAGGAAGAGTTTCAGTCCTAATGAGCTCCTTCTTCACTTCTCTTTTCCAGAGGAGAGGCTTGAAAGTCCCAAAAAAAGCTTTGAAATCTGAATTAAAGGCTTTAATTCAGCCCAGCTCCCCTCATGGCTGTTGTGGCCAGGAGATGGAAATGCAGAATTTCTGCCTCTCAGCTGCCAGAGCCCAACGACAGAACTTCTGTCATTATAGAAATATCAGATATTTCAGATGCATCAAAAAGCAGGAAAACATCACCCTGGATCTTTCCATCCCCTGTTGTTTCATTCCCTCCCTGGCAGGAGCAGCAGGGAAACTTTGAGTCATCACTAAACCTTTTATTATTATTGTTGTTGTTATTAGAAAAACACCTGTTGTAACAAGAACCGATCATCAAATCGTCAAATGAATACAATAAAGATGTTCCCCAGCGCTCATTTCACACCAAAAAACAAAAGGAAAATAAAGCTCAGGAATATTTGAACTGAAACTACAACTCCTCTGTGCAGACAGCAGCTTCCAAAGGAAAATCCTGGAAGGTGTTGGCTGGACACTGTGGAATGTGAGACCCTGACAGGCAGAACCCTGATTGGGGATCACAAAAAGCGGCAAAATTCACCCCAAAATCTCTGTCCCTGCAGGGAAGTTCACCTGGAGGAGAGGAAGAGGAGAGAGGAAGAGGAAGAAGAGAGGAAGAGAGGAAGAAAGGAGGAAGAGAAGAGGAGGAAGAGAGAGGAGGAAGAAAAGAGGAAGACAAGGATCTCTCTCCCACCAGGCTGGGAATGTTCATCTGGAGAAGAAAAGCTCCAGGGAGAGCTCAGAGCTCCTTCCAGTGCCTAAAGGGGCTCCAGGGGAGCTGGAGAGGGACTGGGACAAGGGATGGAGGGACAGGACACAGGGAATGGATTTAAACTGGAAAAGGGAAGATCTGGGGATACTGGGAAGGAATTCCTGGCTAGGAGGGTGAGGAGGGGCTGGGGTGGAATTCTCTGGTATTCCCAGAGAAGCTGTGGCTGCCCCTGGATCCTGGAAGTGTCCAAGGCTGGGTTGGACAGGAGCACACGGGGATGGTGGAAGTGTCCCTGCCCATGGGAGAGGGGAACTGAGATCTTTAACACCCAAACCACCCCAAACCAGCCCAGGATTGCCTGCTAGGATTTCTAACACCCAAACCACCCCAAACCAGCCCAGGACTCCCTGTTGGGATCTTTAATGCCTAAACCACCCTAAGACTCCCTGTTGGGATTTTCAATGCCCAAACTACCCCAAACCACCCAGAACTCCCCCGTGGGTATTTTCAATGCCCAAACCACCCCAGAACTCCCTGTTGGAATCTTTAATGCATAAACCACCCTGGGACTCCCTTTTGGGATTTTCAATGCCCAAACCACCCCAAATCAGCCCAGCCCTCCCCGCTGGGATCTTTAATGCCCAAACCAGCCCAGGACTCCCCTCTGGGATCTTTAACACCCCTCCCACCTTAAATCACCCCAGAACTCCCCGTGGGGATCTTTATTTAATGCCCAAACCATCACAGCACTCCCTTTTGGGATCTTTAACGCCCCTCCCACCCCAAACCAGCTCAGGACTCCCTGTTGGGATTTTCAGTGCTCAAACCACCCCAAACCAGCCCAGGACTCCCCATGGGGATATTTAACACCCAAACTACCCCAAACCACCCTGGGACTCCCTGTTGGGATTTTCAATGCCCAAACCACCCCAAACCAGCCCAGGATTGCCTGTTAGGATTTCTAACACCCCTCTCACCCCAAACCAGCCCAGCACTCCCTGTTGGGATCTTTAATGCCTAAACCACCCCAAACCAGCCCAGAATTCTCCATGGGGTTCTTTAACACCCAAACTACCCCAAACCACCCCAGGATGCCCTGTTGAGATCTTTAATGCCAAAACCACCCCAAACCACCCTAGGACTCCCTGCTGGGATCTTTAATGCCCAAACCACCCTAGGACTCCCTTTTGGGATTTTCAATGCCCAAACTACCCCAAACCAGCCCAGGACTCCCCGTGGGGATCTTTAACACCCAAGCTACCCAAACCACCCCGGGGTTTGCTGTTGGGATCTCTAACACCCCTCCCACCCCAAACAGCCCAGGACTCCCTATTGGGATCTTTAATGCCCAAACCAGCCCCTCACTCCCCTTTGGAATATTTAACACCCAAACCACCCCAAACCAGCCCAGGACTCTCCGTGGGGTCCTTTAACGCCCAAACCACCCCAAACCAGCCCAGCCCTCCCCGTTGGGATCTCTATCACCCCTCCCGGGGCTCACCCTCGCAGCGCAGCACGGCGTTGTCCCACACCACGCTGCCCTCCTGCAGCACGCAGGTGACGGTCTCGGCGCCGTGCGTGCGGATGAAGCCCTCGTCGCACAGGAAGGACACGGAGCTGCCCAGCTGCAGGCTGTCCCCAAAGCGCTTCCCGTTCACCGGAACGCCGGGGTCAGGACACTCGTTGTGCCGGAACGCTGTGGGAGAGGGGAGGGGAAAGGAGAGGAAAAGAGAGGAGGAGAAGGGGAAAAGAGGGGGGAAGAAGAGAAGAGGAAAAGGGGAAAAGAGGGGGGAAGAAGAGAAGAGGAAAAGGGGGAAAAGAGGAAAAAAGAGAAGAGGAAAAGGGGAAAAGAGGAAAAAAGAGAAGAGGAAAAGGGGAAAAGAGGGGGGGAAGAAGAGAAAAGGGGAAAAGAGGGGGGAAGAAGAGAAGAGGAAAAGGGGAAAAGAGGAAAAAAGAGAAGAGGAAAAGGGGAAAAGAGGAAAAAAGAGAAGAGGAAAAGGGGAAAAGAGGAAAAAAGAGAAGAGGAAAAGGGGAAAAGAGGAAAAAAGGAGAAGAGGGAAAAAGGAGAAGAGGGAAAAAAGGAGAAGAGGAAAAAAGGAGAAGAGGAAAAGAGGAGAAGAGGAAAAGAGGAGAAGAGGAAAAAAGAGAGGAGGAGAAGAAAAGAGGAGGAAAAGAGAGGAGGAGAAGAAAAGAGGAGAGGAGAGGAAAAGAGGAGAGGAGAAGAAAAGAGGAGAGGAAAAGAGGAGAGGAGAGGGAGAGGGAGAGGGAGAGGGAGAGGGAGAGGGAGAGGGAGAGGGAGAGGGAGAGGGAGAGGGAGAAGGAAAGGAGAACAGTCAGTGACACGTGTCTGTGTGAGACCAGCCTGTTATTTAGCCCATGAAGGTTTATCAAGCTCAGCAGCCTCTCAGAAATGGCTTTAAGAATTTATCTAAGAATTTAAGAATATAATAATAAATATAATAGTATAGTATAGTATAGTATAGTATAGTATAGTATAGTATAGTATATATAATAATATATAATATATTTGGGTTATATATTATGTATTATATGTACATATTACATTATCTATTATTATCTATTACTATATATTATTATATATAATGTGTATTATACATATATAATTATATATGTATATATAGTATATATAATATGTAAAATGTATTATATATTATATATATTATTTTATAACATATATGAAATAAATTATAAATAGAAAATAAATAAATATTTATTCTTCAATAAACAGAACTGCTTTTTTTAATCCCCTTTTTAGGCAGCACCCCCCAAACAGAAGCCCTCAGTGCTCACTGGTGAAGGTGATGTTGAAGCCCCTCTTCTCCATGGAGTGGTCAGTCTGGAACTCCAGCCTGGCCACGTGGCCGCTGCTGGTCAGCGAGGAGGGGATGTGGCTGCCCGAGAAGGTGCCCAGCACGGGGGACTCGGCCGTGCCCCCGTCCTTCACCGCCAGGAAATCGAACTGGGGCTCCACGTCGAAGTCGTTGAAGGCCAGGTGGATCCTGCTCTCGGGGCTGGCGATGATGAGCCACACGCAGTGCAGGCTGCTGCCGTACTCCTCGGGGTAGTTGGGGGACAGCACGGTCCCCGACGGGCTGGTGAAGTTGAAAAAGCAGGAAACTGCAAAGGGAAAGCGATGTCAGCCCCACGCGGCCCTGCCCCAAAAATTCACCCCTCAGGAGGGAGGGCAGGGCTTTGTCTGCAGGGGGGAAAAGCGACCTCCAGGCTGCCAGAGCCCAGGACAGAACCTCTGTCACCACCTGAGTGTCAGACAGGAGGGGAAAACCCCACCCTGGGTCTGCCATTAGTTCCCTTCCGTTCGTTCTTTAATTCCCTCCCTCGCAGGAGCAGCAGGGAAGCTTCTGGTCACCATTAAATCAGAATCTTTTGGTCATCACTAAATCAGAATCTTCTGGTCACCACTGAATCCAAATCTTTTGGTACCATTAAATCAGAATCTTTTGGTCATCACTAAATCAGATATTTTTTGGTCACCATTAAATCAGAATCTTTTGGTCACCACTGAATCAGAATATTTTAGTCACCATTAAATCAGAATCTTTTGGTCATCACTAAATCAGGACCTTTTGGTCACCACTGAATCCAAATCTTTTGGTCACCATTAAATCAGGATTTTCTGGTCATCACTAAATCAGAACTTTTTGGTCATCACTGAATCAGAATATTTTGGTCACCATTAAATCAGAATCTTTTGGTCATCACTAAATCAGATATTTTTTGGTCACCATTAAATCAGAATCTTTTGGTCACCACTGAATCAGAATATTTTAGTCACCATTAAATCAGAATCTTTTGGTCATCACTAAATCAGGACCTTTTGGTCACCACTGAATCCAAATCTTTTGGTCACCATTAAATCAGGATTTTCTGGTCATCACTAAATCAGAACTTTTTGGTCATCACTGAATCAGAATATTTTGGTCATCACTAAATCAGAATCTTTCGGTCATCACTAAATCAGAACTTTTTGGTCATCACTGAATCCAAATCTTTTGGTCACCATTAAATCAGAACCTTTTGGTCATCACTGAATCAGAATATTTTGGTCACCATTAAATCAGAATCTTTTCGGTCATCACTAAATCAAGACCTTTTGGTCACCACTGAATCCAAATCTTTTGGTCACCATTAAATCAAAAGCTTTTGGTCATCAATGAATTAGAATTTTCTGGTCATCACTAAATCAGAATTTTTTGGTCACCACTGAATCAGAATATTTTGGTCACCATTAAATCAGGACTTTTGGTCACCACTGAATGCAAATCTTTTGGTCACCAATAAATCAGAATATTTTAGTCACCATTGAATTGGAATCTTTTGCTCACCACTGAATCAGAATCTTTTATTATTATCTTTTCATTATCTTATTGGGATAAGAAAAAACTCCCGTTCTTTGGGACTTGGGGTGGATTTGCCACTTTCCAGTCCCTCCCAGGTTTCTTTAACAGCAGGAAGAAAATGCCTCTGAGGTGGGATCTGGCATTTTCCAGGTGAATTCTCCTGCACCTTTCCAGGTGAATTCTCATCCTCAGGAAACCTCCCAAGAATCCAGTGGGTGACTCGAGCTGGTACAAAATAAAACCAGCATGAAACGAGCTGGGTTTTGCCTCCAAACCTCATTTATTGCCGTGGCCACAGCCCAGCACATCCCACAGAGCCTGGGGCAAGGAACCAGCTCAGCCTCCCCTGCTGCTGTCCCTGGCCCAGCTCTGTCACCCACGGGTGACACATCCATTCCCAGGCTGCTGCAGAAGGAAAGGGAAAAGGAAAGGGAAAAGGAAAGGGAAAAGGAAAGGGAAAAGGAAAGGGAAAAGGAAAGGGAAAAGGAAAGGAAAAGGAAAGAAAGGAAAGGAAAAGGAAAGGAAAAGGAAAGGAAAAGGAAAGGAAAAAGGAAAGGAAAAGGAAAGGAAAAAGGAAAGGAAAAGGAAAGGAAAAGGAAAGGAAAAGGAAAGGAAAAGGAAAGGAAAGGAAAGGAAAGGAAAGGAAAAGGAAAGGAAAGGAAAGGAAAGGAAAGGAAAGGAAAGGAAAAGGAAAGGAAAGGAAAGGAAAGGAAAGGAAAGGAAAGGAAAGGAAAGGAAAGGAAAGGAAAGGAAAGGAAAGGAAAGGAAAGGAAAGGAAAGGAAAGGAAAGGAAAGGGAATCTGCCGTTTCCATCTGCTGAGTTCATTTTTTGCCCCCTCGTGCTCCTCTCCAGATTGAGCCACTGCATTCACCAAACTCCTCCCATGCACGCCACAGGGAATATTTGTGGGATACAGCACAAATGGAATGTTTGGAGAAGGAGCTGGAGCTGATTTGCTCTGTCTGTGCCCTTGGGAAGTCGTTCTCAGCTGGCTGAGCACCAGGAGATGCAGGATGCTCCCTGGAGCAGCCCAAGAACATTCCCAAGCCTGGGGGTCAGGATAAACCAGAGGAATCTGCAGCCCTGGTGGAGGGGAAGCTCTTCCCACCACCAATAAACCCTCGACTTCTGCTGGTTCCCAAAAAGAGGGCGCCCAACCAGGCTGGCACTGCCACAGAAATAATTAAAACCAGGCTTAAAACGGAGCTGAGGGGAAGAGCGTGCATGAAAAACCCTCCAGGGCTTCAGCCCAGCCCGGGCTGCAGCTGCCAAGGCCCATTAATCCGGGAAGGCAAGGCTGCCTTTGAAGTGCTACCTGCCCAAACTTGGGGATATTTTATGTATGGATGCTTTGCTCATCCTTTTTCCCCTTGGTAAAACCCATTATTGGGAACATCCATCTCCCTAATTCCTGGCACAGAGGATGAGCCTGGCTCGGGGTTGGCATTTAGACAATTATTTGGATCACTGCTCTGCCTTCCCCTCTGTTATTTTCCCTCTGTCTCCCCTCACCACTTAATGGGCTGGGATCAAATAATTCGGATGTCCCTGTGACGTTATCAAGGCCACGGAGCTGCACAATCCTTTCCCTGCTCTCAGCCACAGAGAGAGCAGATTAAAGAGAAAACAAACTGCGAAACATCCTCAGGATTTATTTTTTTTTTTTGGGGCTCTCTCTCTCTCTCTACCAGACGCTGAAATATCAGGGGATGCTGTCAAATAATTCTGTCAGCATAAGCACGGTGTAATCTGCCTCAGGAAAATTGAAAATAAATGCATTTGCACCCAGGGAAATGTCTCAGCTGCAGGGATGAGGTGTCTCCTCTAAATTTTTAAATCCGAGGGGGTGAATTAGCATTCAGGCAGGACCTCCAGCAGCCCAGCCAGGGAGAGGTGCAGTCGCCAGATCAGAAAATAAAACAACAAAGGACTTGCTGACAAAGGGGAGAGGAGCAGAGCGAGGGAAGAATATAAAATTAACCTTTGCCAGATAGAACAAAGTGACAGATTAAAGAGGAGTGATTAAAAAAAAAAACCCAAAAAACTCCAAGAGTCTCCACTGCAGGGAAGCAAAGGAGGGGTTTGATTTTCCTTAAGATCAGGAGGAGAAAGTTGGAGCTGGAGGAGCCACTGGCCCAAACTGGGGCCAGGAAAAAGCTGAGGGAGAGGAGAGCTGGAATCACATTCCAGAGGGAACATCCAGCCCAGGAACCCAGGAAGGTTCATGAACAAGACCGTGGTGTCTGTGAGATGATGATTTTCTTCATCTTTGGAAGCCAAGGAGGTTTTTCCTCACCATGGAAGAGGATTTTTCCTCACTGTGGAAGGAGATTTTTCCTCATAATTGAAGGAGATTTTTTCCTCACTGTGGAAGGAGGTTTTTCCTCATCGTGGAAGGAGGTTTTTCCTCAGAGTGGAAAGAGGTTTTTCCTCACTGTGGAAGGAGGTTTTTCCTCATCGTGGAAGGAGGTTTTTCCTCATCGTGGAAGGAGGTTTTTCCTCACTGTGGAAGGAGGTTTTTCCTCACTGTGGAAGGAGGTTTTTCCTCAGAGTGGAAGGAGGTTTTTCCTCATCGTGGAAGGTTTTTCCTCATAATTGAAGGAGGTTTTTCCTCATCGTGGAAGGAGATTTTTTCCTCATAATTGAAGGAGGTTTTTTCCTCATCATGGAAAGATGATTTTCCTCATCATGGAAGCAGATTTTTCCTCACTGTGGAAGGAGGTTTTTCCTCGTCATGGAAAGAGATCTTTCCTCATCATGGAAGGAGGTTTTTCCTCACTGTGAAAGAGGATTTTTCCTCATCGTGGAAGGAGATTTTTCCTCATTGTGAAAGAGGATTTTTCCTCATCGTGGAAGGAGATTTTTCCTCATTGTGAAAGAGGATTTTTCCTCATCATGGAAGGAGATTTTTCCTCATTGTGAAAGAAGGTTTTCCCTCATTGTGAAGGAGATTTTTCCTCACTGTGGAAGGAGGTTTTTCCTCATCGTGGAAGGAGGTTTTTCCTCACTGTGGAAGGAGGTTTTTCCTCACTGTGGAAGGAGGTTTTTCCTCATCGTGGAAGGAGGTTTTTCCTCACTGTGGAAGGAGGTTTTTCCTCACTGTGAAATGAGGTTTTTACTCACTGTAGAAGGAGGTTTCAGCTCTGGCTCTGGGATCCACATCACCCTCCCTGGCGCTGGGATAACCCAGGACCTGTTTTTCCCAGCGTGTCCCAGGCAGTGCCAGGCTGTCAGAGGAGGATGATGGCACAGGAAAGGTGGCAGAGAGCCCAGCCCCACCCGTCTGGGGCTGCTGGAGCCCCCCAAAGAGCCCTCAGCAGCAGGAGTCACCCCCAGCACGACAGAGGCCAGCCCTGCTGCCTGCAGCTGTCCATCAGCTGGGCTGGGAGCAGCATTATTATAATTAATATTTACCACCTTTGCTAAATGCCAGGAGAGGCCGTTCCGTGATCTGCACAGCACAGGGGGCTCTTTACGGAGCTGATTCAGCCAATAATGGTTCCATTTGTCAATAATTGTTATTGCTGACCAAGGACTGCAAAGGCAAGGGGAAAAATCCCTTTATTAAATCCAGAATAAATCACAGCAGACACAGAGCAGCGAGACCACGGCACGAATGAACCAGCACAGGGATTTGTTCAGCTTATCACGAGCAGCATCAGCATTCTGCATTGGTCTAGGGCAGTGAAATGATGAAGGAGCAGCTCCTTGGTTCTTCCCTTAGGAGAGGGATGTGGATGTGGACATGGATCAGGCAGGAGTTCTTCAGCAGGAGGAGTTTCTGCAGTTCTCTTTCTTTTCTCCTTCTCCTTCTCCTCTCCTTCTCTTCCTCTTCCTCTTCTCCTTCTCTTCCTCTTCTCCTTCTCTTCCTCTTCCTCTTCTCCTTCTCTTCCTCTTCCTCTCCTCCTTCTCTTCCTCTCCTCCTTCTCTTCCTCTCCTCCTTCTCTTCCTCTCCTCCTTCTCTTCCTCTCCTCCTTCTCTTCCTCTCCTCCTTCTCTTCCTCTCCTCCTTCTCTTCCTCTTCTCCTTCTCTTCCTCTCCTCCTTCTCTTCCTCTTCTCCTTCTCTTCCTCTTCCTCTTCTCCTTCTCTTCCTCTTCTCCTTCTCTTCCTCCTCTCCTTCTCTTCCTCCTCTCCTCTCCTCTCCTCTCCTCTCCTCTCCTCTCCTCTCCTCTCCTCTCCTCTCCTCTCCTCTCCTCTCCTCTCCTCTCCTCTCCTCTCCTCTCCTCTCCTCTCCTCTCCTCTCCTCTCCTCTCCTCTCCTCTCCTCTCCTCTCCTCTCCTCTCCTCTCCTCTCCTCTCCTCTCCTCTCCTCTCCTCTCCTCTCCTCTCCTCTCCTCCTCCCAAGTTGTTTTTTCTCTTTATTCTGCCTTCCCCAGATCCTCTCTCCTCCCAGACCATCTCTCTTCTCCCATCCCTGCTGATCCTGCAGGAGAATCCGGGGCTGCTCCCAAGGAGAGGTCACACCACGGGAGCAGGAAAGGCTCCGGGGTCAGGAGCTCAAAACCAAGCAAGGAATCACTGGAATAACTGCAGTTTCCATGGAAACAACCCAAAATCCACGAGTTTCCTCTCCGTTTTTAGATCCTGCTCCCACAGACTCTGACCTCTTGGGAGAGAGGAGTGGATTTTCTGCTCTGCATTTTCTTTTTTTCCAGAATGGGCAGAACTTGGTGATGGGCTGGAAAAGCAGGAGCTCAGCAGGAGCCTGCCCAGCATTCCTGACTCAGGAAGAGCTGACAGTGCTGGAAGCTCAGGGCAGCAAAGTGCTTCACATTTTGCATTTTTCCTCTTTCTGCATCTTATTCCAGGGGAAAAAAGTAAAAAAATCTGCATCTCACAGTGCCTTTTCCTCCTGAAATCCCTGCGGCACCACAGGGCAAGTGGGAGGCGAGGGAAGAGTTTGGAGCAAAATTAACTGGGAGCTTTTTGTTATTTCAGAGCGACAAAACTCAGCTCAGCCCGGGGGTGGGACTGCAGGTATGAGGAGAAAAATGAAAACCAGGCAGGTTTTGGGAAGCCAATCTTGAGGAAAATATCACTGAATTTAAAACAGATGCAGGGAAGAGCAGGTTCCACTGCCACCCACTCCAGCAGGAGCAGGGATTGGCTTCGGGAAGGAGCTGAAATTTTTTAAAACTCACTGGGAGCTGCTGATCCACACTGGGACAGGGCTGGGCTGGCTCCTGCCAGGGATCCTGCAGGATCCATCTGCTCCAAGTGCTCCCTGATTTCCAACCCAGCTCTTCCTCTCCCAGCAGTCTCCCTTGGGAATTTCTGCAGTGGCCTCAGGGAGGTGGAAGTTTGTGGCGTTTTTTTGGTCCAAAAAAAGCCTGGTGGTGCTGCTCAACTCTCCCTGGGGTTTGGCAGCTCCTCCCGGCTCTGCCCAGGCTCTGCTCGTGGGGAGCAGCAGGAAGATCCCAAAAAATAAACTCAGCCCTGTCCAGCTCCACCCCAGCAGTGGGAATGCCCCACTGCAGCTTCCTCACCCCGCGTGGGAAGGGTTAAATAAGGCAGGAATGACGAGGGAAGTTCTCCAAGGCCCAAACAAACAACCCCCAAACCAAACCAAAATAAATAAATAATAATAATAATTTAAAAAACCCCAAAAAAACCCAAAAAAACCCCAAAAAACCCAAAAAACCCCAACAAAAACAAACAAATAAACCCCAACAAAAACAAACAAATAAACCCCAACAAAAACAAAACACAAAAAACCAAAAAAAACCCCAAACAAACCCAAACAAAAACCCCTCACAAATCCAAAACCAAAACAAACAACAACAACAAAACACCAAAACCAAAAAAACCCACCAAAAAAACCCCAAAGAAACCCAAAACCCCCCAAAACCCCTCAACAACCAGGCTGAGGAGCTGGCAGGGGACAATTCCCAGGCAATTCCCTGGCACTGGAAGGTGCTGGAACGATTCCTGCCCATCCCAGGCCTCGAGCAAACACTGAAATCTCGTCCTGTGCTGGAGCAGAGTGAGGGGAGGGCTGGAACCAGGCTGTGAGCAGCACAAATCCCACATGGATCCGGGATCAGGGGAATGATAGGGGAATGCTGCCTGCAGCTCTTTGCCTCCCTCCCTGCCAGGACAGGCTCGGGGACATGAGGGGCATTTCCCCAGGGAATTGCTGCTCCAAACCCCTCGGATCAAGGGCAGGGAGAAAATGAGGAGGGGTCCTCAGAGCCCATCCCAGCCTGGAGGGGATCCAGATGCTGGACCTGGGGTGTGCTGGGTGCTCCCCTCTGGCCAGCCAGGATTTCCCTGTGGTGGATTTTTTTGGCAGGAATAACTGGAATATTAATGAACACATTTATCCCAATATCTTTATCCCCAAGCCATCAACAGATTTGTCCCCATTCAAATTTTTGTCCATTTGTCCATTCAAATATTCCCAGGAACGGACACGTTTATCCCCATCCCAGTTAAACAGACCCAGGAATGAACAGATTTACCCCAAATCCACTCACACATTCCCAGGAATGGACACATCTGTCCCCAAGCCATTCAAAACCAACCAGGAATGAAAAACAACCAGGAATGATCCCATGTTTATCCCCAGCCCAATCAAACATTCCCAGGAATGAACAGATTTATCCTAAATCCCAACACTCCCAGGAATGAACAGATTTATCCCAAACCCCAACACTCCCAGGAATGAACAGATTTATCCCAAATCCACTCACACATTCCCAAGAATGGACACATCTCTTCCCAATCCATTCAAAAACAACCAGGAATGATCCCATGTTTATCCCCAGCCCAATCAAACACTCCCAGGAATGAACAGATTTATCCCAAATCCCAACACTCCCAGGAATGAACAGATTTATCCTCAAACATTGCCAGGAATTGCTACATTTGCTCCCAATCCATTCAAACATTCCCAGGAATGAGCACATTTATCCCAAACCCAATCAAACACTTCCAGAAATGAACATGTTCCACTCAAACATTACCAGGAATGAACCTCATTTATACCCAAACTCAATTAAACATTCCCAGGAATTAAGAGATTTATCCCCAAACCCAAACATTCCCAGGAATTAAGAGATTTATCCCCAAACCCAAACATTCCCAGGAATTAACAGATTTATCCCTAAACCCAAACATTCCCAGGAATTAACAGATTTATCCCCAAACCCAAACATTCCCAGGAATGACCACATTAATCCCAAAATTCTGCTGAGCGACGCCAACCACCCCAACCCCACCGGGGTCACTGCTGAACCTCCCCCTCCCCACGATTTTTTGGGCACAAATCCCCTCCTTTTACTCCCCCGCCACTGAATTCCCTGCCAAACACGAGACGGGTCCAGAAAAACCTGGATTTTCCAAGTCTGATCCCAACGAACTGCACCAGAAATTCCAGCAATTCCCTGGAATGGCTCCCCCAGGAATGGCAGGGACACCCAATCCAAGGCAGGAACGCTGCCTTCACTGCCTGAGGCGGTGAAAATTTTTGTCATTTGCCAAATTTTGGCATTTATTGTCACTGCTGGTGCCACGATCACCCCCCACGGAACAGGACGGCGCTGCCTGGCACGGGTCAAGAACCCGGGGAAAACCACGGGATGAAAACTTGGGAATGGCAGGAGGAGCAGGGAAGGGAAGAACAAAGATCCCTGTGAGATTCCCTCACTGCAGAGCCCCCCCAGGAGCACCAGGGCCCTGCTCTTTCTGCCAAATAAACCCCGTGAAGCCAATTTTGGGAGGCTCCCACTGCAAATAAAATCAGAAAATGAGTTTGTTTGGGTTTTTTTTCTCCACACGAGGATGTTGGAACAGCGATTCCCACCCTGGATTTGGGGGTTTGGCAGCTCTGGAATGTCCCTCTGCCCCTCCACGTCCTCCATCCTCGGTGTCAGCGCAGTGAGAGCAACCCCAGAGCTGGAATTACGGAGCTGATTTATAAACAGAATAATCTCAATAATCTCCTCAGCCACAGGAAATTCCAGCTGGAATATTCTGTCCCCAGCTCACTGCACAAACCTCAGCTGAGGGAGCACAAGAAGGGTTTTCCTTCAGGAGGATTTATCCAATCCCACCCCGAGCCCTTTTGCTGAGGAAAGGGAAAAAATCTGGACAAAATCGAGTTCTGGGTGTGGAATTGCCCTGGCCTGGAAATGCCACTGGTAAAGACAGCAACAGAACTGCGGAGCTGATTCAGGCACTGCAGGATGGGGCAGGACAGAGGGAAGAAATTCAGTCATCACCCACAGCCAGACACTCAAACTGAACAGAAAAACACCCAAACTGTAGAGAAATAAACACCCAGACACCCAAACAGAACAGAAAAACACCCAAACTGTAGAGAAATAAACACCCAGACACCCAAACTGAACAGGAAAACACCCAAACTGTAGAGAAATAAACACTCAGACACCCAAACTGAACAGAAAAACACCCAAACTGTAGAGAAATAAACACCCAGACACCCAAATGGAACAGGAAAAACATCCAAACTGTACAGAAATAAACACCCAGACACCCAAATTTAAACAGGAACAGGCACCCAGACACTTGAATTGTACAGAAACAAACACCCAGAAAGTCAAATTGAACAGAGAAACACCCAAAGTGTACAGAAATAAACACCCAGAAACCCAAATGGAACAGGAACAGACACCCAGACACACGAATTGTACAGAAACAAACACCCAGACACCAAAACTGAACAGAAAAAAAATCCAAATTGTACAGAAATAAACACCCAGACACCCAAATTTAAACAGGAACAGACACCCAGACACTCGAACAGAAAAACACCCAAACTGTACAGAAATAAACACCCAGACACCCAAATTTAAACAGGAACAGACACCCAAACACTCAAATTGAACAGAAATAAACCCCAGACACTCAAATTGAACAGAAATAAACCCCAGACACTCAAATTGAACAGAAAAACCACACAAACTGTACAGAAACAAACACCCAGAGACCCAAACTGAAGAGGAACAGACACCCAGACACTAAAATTGTACAGAGAAACACCCAAACGGTACCGAAATAAACACCCAGAAACCCAAATGGAACAGGAAGAGACACCCAGACATCCAAATCCCACAGAAACGAACACCCAGACACCCAAATGGTACCGAAATAAACACTCAGAAACCCAAATGGAACAGGAACAGACACCCAGACACCCAAATTAAACAGAAAAACACCCAAACTGTACAGAAATAAACACCCAGACACCCAAATGGAACAGGAACAGACATCCAGACACACAGAGTTGCACAGAAACAGCCTCCCAGACACTCCAATTGAACAGAAACAGACAGCCAGGCACTGGAATTGCACAGAAATAAACACCCAGACACCCACAAAGCACAGAAATAAACACCCAGGCACACAAATCCCACAGAAACAGACACCCAGACACACAAATTGAACAGAAAAACACCCAAACGGTACCGAAATAAACACCCAGAAACCCAAATGGAACAGGAACAGACACCCAGACATCCAAATCAAACAGAAACGAACACCCAGACACCCAAATGGTACCGAAATAAACACTCAGACACCCACATTGAACAGGAACAGACATCCAGACACCCACAAAACACAGAAATAAACACCCAGACACACAAATTTTACAGAAAAAGACACCCAGACACACAAATTGAACAGAAAAGATACCCAGACACACAAATTTTACAGAAACAGACACCCAGACACACAAATTTTACAGAAAAAGACACCCAGACACACAAATTCTATAGAAACAGACACCCAGACACACAAATTTTACAGAAAAAGACACCCAGACACACAAATTGAACAGAAAAGATACCCAGACACACAAATTTTACAGAAACAGACACCCAGACACACAAATTTTACAGAAAAAGACACCCAGACACACAAATTCTATAGAAACAGACACCCAGACACACAAATTTTACAGAAAAAGACACCCAGACACACAAATTGAACAGAAAAGATACCCAGACACACAAATTTTACAGAAACAGACACCCAGACACACAAATTGAACAGAAAAGATACCCAGACACACAAATTTTACAGAAAAAGACACCTGACATTTTACAGAAGCAAACACCTGATCTGCTGTGAGCCAGCCCTGCTGCCCTCAGCACAACCCACAGGTTTCACTCTCACTCCAAACTCTCAGCACCAGCCTCGAGCACACCAAGTTGTCCAAAGTCACCTGAAATTCTGGGAAACTAAAAGGAAAAACCAGCACAGAACCAGTCCAGCACTTCCCACCCTCCAGTATTTTGCAGCTGATTTGCTTACAAAGAAAAAAATAAAAATAAAACCAAAATAAAACAAACAGGAAGGGAGGGATGGCACCTGGAAAAGGCAGGACTCAGGAATTGCTTCCTTTCCCCAGGCATTGCTCTGAGCTTAAATCAGTGTTTGAAAAGAAAGGCACTGGAATTCAAACTGGTTTTCCCCCTTCTCCAGGACTCCCAGTTCTCTCCCAGCTCCTCCAGACCCTCACCCAGCTCTGGATCTGGTTTTCCACCCCCAGCTCCAAGTGTGGCACTTGGTGCTATGGTTTAGGTGAGGTTTTAGAGAATTCACAGAATCCACAGAATTCAAAAAATTCAAAGAATCCACAGAATTCACAGAATTCAAAAAATCCACAGAATTCACAGAATTCAAAAAATCCACAGAATTCAAAGAATCCACAGAATTCACAGAATTCAAAGAATCCACAGAATTCAAAAAATCCACAGAATTCAAAGAATTTAAAGAATTCACAGAATCAAGTCAAAGAAGTCAAAGAAGTCAAAGAAGTCAAAGAAGTCAAAGAAGTCAAAGAAGTCAAAAAGAAGTCAAAGAAGTCAAAGAAGTCAAAGAAGTCAAAGAAGTCAAAGAAGTCAAAGAAGTCAAAGAAGTCAAAGAAGTCAAAGAAGTCAAAGAAGTCAAAGAAGTCAAAGAAGTCAAAGAATGACCAGGTTGGAGGAAACCTTCAAGATCATCGAGTCCAACCCAGCCCAAACACCTGAGGGCATGGACTCCAGGATCCCAGTAATTTAACCCAGTAATTCTGTGATTTCTGTGAATTCTGTGAATTCTGTGAATTCTGTGAATTCTGTGATTTCTGTGATTTCTGTGATTTCTGTGATTTCTGTGAATTCTGTGAATTCTGTGAATTCTGTGAATTCTGTGAATTCTGTGATTTCTGTGATTTCTGTGATTTCTGTGATTTCTGTGATTTCTGTGAATTCTGTGAATTCTGTGATTTCTGTGATTTCTGTGATTTCTGTGAATTCTGTGAATTCTGTGAATTGGCCGTGTCCTGTCAGTGCCACCAAGGTGGACACAGGACAGAGGGCACTGTGGATTTAATCAGCACACTCAGTTTGATGAGCAGGATGCCTTGGCAAGAACAAGCAGAGCTCTGAAGATCACAGGATTGGATCAAGAGGAGCGACAGGAGAAGAAGATGGAATAAATCTCTGCAAGCAGAATAAAATGTGTGAGTTTGTTGGTGATGTTTAACCTGATCACTGCAGTAAAAAATCACCAGCCTTCCTAGAGTGATGTGTAAGCATTTGGAATTCACAGCAAGAAGCAAATTCTGACCATCAGAGACGGCCTTCTCCTCTCTCCCTCCATCATCAATAACCAAGGGCTGATTTTCCCTGAGGGCAGGGAGAGCCCAGCACTGCCCAAATTTCCCTCTCCAAACACATTCCAGGCCTAAATCTTGAACTTGGCCGAGTCCTGTCTGTGCCACAGCTACCAAGGACTCATTATCCCCGAGGGCAGGGCAGGGAGAGCCCAGCACTGCCCAAACCTCCCTCTCCAAACGCATTCCAGGCCTAAATCTTGAACTTGGTCACATCCTGTCTGTGCCACAGCTACCAAGGCCATCACTGGCACCAGCTGAGTGGATTTCCAGAATTTTCCCTGAGGGCAGGGCAGGGAGAGCCCAGCACTGCCCAAATTTCCCTCTACAAACACAACCCAGGCCAAAATCTTGAACTTGGCCGTGTCCTGTCTGTGCCACAGCCACCAAGTGTTGCCCTGGTTTTTCTGAGATTTTTTAAAGCCTTGCTTATAAGATGGAGTCAGTTCTTTAGTTACTGTACAATATTAAGGGTCAGTTTTTCGCTTTCTCACACTTTGGAACATAAACAACCTTTCTTGTTTTTGTTCACTGTCCTTTGCTTACATATTTCCAGCCTGAAAACAATGTTGGTTGACAGCTGGTCTGGCCAGTGGGGTGAAGGGGTGGCAACCCCAGAATCCAATCTGCTCCCAGACCCACAAAATTATAAAAGGAAAAGAAATAAACAGGCTGGGCCCTTTTTGGTGGGGAGCAGCTTTCACTGCAGACCTCTGCCTCCTCCGTGTTGTTGATTTTTGCGTTCCGGGCAACAACCAAGGACTGATTTTTGCCGAGGGCAGGGCAGGGGGAGCTCAGCACTGCCCAAACCTCACTCTACAAACAGAATCCAGGCTCAAATCTTGAATTTGACCAAGTCCTGTCTGTGCCACAGCCACCAAGGGATGGATTTTCCCTGAGGGCAGGGCAAGGAGAGCCCAGCACTGCCCAAATTTCCCTCTACAAACACAACCCAGGCCTAAATCTTGAACTTGGCCGTGTCCTGTCTGTGCCACAGCCACCAAGGGACGGATTTTCCCTGAGGGCAGGGCAGGGGGAGCCCAGCACTGCCCAAATCTCACTCTACAAACAAAATTCAGGCTCAAATCTTCAATTTGGCCAGGCCTGTCTGTGCCACAGCCACCAAGGACTGATTTTCCCTGAGGGCAGGGAGAGCCCAGCACTGCCCAAACCTCACTCTACAAACACAACCCAGGCTCAAATCATGAACTTGGTCACATCCTGTCTGTGCCACAGCCACCAAGGGACGGATTTTCCCTGAGGGCAGGGCAGGGAGAGCCCAGCACTGCCCAAATCTCCCTCTGCCCTGCCCAGGGAAGAGCCCAAACCTCTCCCCAGGCCGGCTGAGGGTGCCCTGGGCGGGCTCCCGGAGCTCCTGAGCACACTTACAAACACACACAGGTTTCTGAGCAGACCACTGGCTGCTCTTTTGGCAGGTTATGCTTTTGTGGCCCTTCAGCTCGAAGGCGGGCTGGCACTCGAAGTGCAGCGTGTCCCCGTGGCGGAAGGTGGAGCCGCGCCGGCGGCCGAAGGCCGGGATGCCGGGGTCACCACAGCTGCCCTGGTCGATCTCTGCAAGAGAAAACAGAATTTGGGTGTGGGGAAGGGGCTGGAAGAGAGAATTTGGGTGTGGGGAAGGGGCTGGGGGGAGAGAACGCAGGATTTGGGTGTGAGGAAGGGGCTGGAAGAGAGAATTTGCGTGAGGAGAAGGGGCTGAGAGGAAGACACCGAATTTGGGTGTGGGGAAGGGGCTGAAAGAAAGAACACAGAATTTGGATGTGAGGAAGGGGCGGGAAAAGAGACTTTGGGTGTGGGGAAGGGGCTGAGGCCCAGCTGGTGCATCCTCTACCAGATTGTGGCATCCCAACCCCGATTCTCTCCTAAACCCCCTCCCGACGCTCCCCAGCCTCAAATGCAGGGCTGCAGGGTGAGGGAAGGGAGATTGGGATGAAGTATCAGGAAGGAATTGTTCCCTGGGAGGGTGGGGAGGGCTGGGATGGAATTCCCAGAGAAGCTGTGGCTGTCCCTGGATCCCTGGAAGTGTCCAGGCCAGGCTGGACAGGGCTGGGAGCACCCTGGGACAGTGGAAGTGTCCCTGGATGATCTTTAGTGTCCCTCCCACCCCAAACCATTCTGGGACAATCCCAGCTGAAACGAAAAAATAAAATAACAGGGAATAAATGAAGAGCACGGGGATCCAAAGCAGCTCCTGCCCTGCAGCTGCTCCAGGAACTTCTGGATTGAAGGGCCCACATCTCCCCAGGCAGGACCAACCCTCAGCTCCTGGCCCTGGGACACAGAGGGAATGTTCTGGATTGTCCCCTCTCCTTCCCTCCCATCCCCATCCCCACATTAACCCCTCTCTCCCCGTGCAGTTTGACCCCAGACAAACCCCAGACACAGCTCCCTGTCCTCTCCTGCTCCCTCCCACCCCATTTTCCAAGGGCCCCCTGCCCTGGATTGTTGGAGCCCAGGGCATCCCTGTGGCCACCCTGGAGGGTTTGGAGACCGGGCAGGGGGTCTGGGGTCTGTCCCAGGGGCTCAGGCAGCCTCACACAGAGCCCAGGAGGGCACTGCCTCTGATCCCTGCCATGGCAGTGAATGCCCACAGTGTGTGAACAATCACAAGCTGGGAGAATTCAAAATAAGCAGTATTTAGTTTATCATAGAATGTAAATGTAGAATTTGGGATTCTCAGTATATGGGGCTGAAGAGACAAGATGGAGGAATTGGGGAGTGGCCCCTGTGCTCCTTGTTCTTGCTCTCGTCCCCCATTTTCTGCTGAGTTGGATTTTAGAGATTGGTTTAGAGTAGAAATGACAGGTTAGCATAGGGAGTAGGCATTGGTACAATTTTGTAAATAAAAAGTTCATTGTGGACAGTGGTTGGGTCAGGGGTACTGTACATAAGGTGTGGGGCTCTCTGACCCGCCCAGTCCCCCCCGTGTCCTGCTCTGCTGGGGACGCCCTGCAGAGCTGGGACAGAACTGAGATAATGAAGAATAAACAACCCTGGAAACACAAACTGGGGACTCAGCCTGGCTGCTCTGGCTCTGGTGTGAAACACTCAGGGCAAAGAGAAGCCTGAAAACCTGATTACCTCTGGGAACAGCAACCCAGAGGAACCCTGAGCACCTTGGGGAACAGCAACCCCAAGGAGAATCTCAGGGAATCAACAACCCTGAGACTGGATCACTGTCAACTCCAAAACCTTCACTCCTCCTTAGTGTCCCCACAAAGATCCCTGTGAGATTCTCTCCCTGCAGAGCCCCCCAGGAGCACCAGGGCCCTGCTCTTTCTGCCAAATAAACCTCGTGAAGCCAATTTTGGGGGGCTCCCACTGCAACCAAAATCAGAAATGAGTTTTTTGGGTTTTTTTCTCCACATGAGGATGTTTGAACAGCGATTCCCACCCTGGATTTGGGGGTTTTGGCAGCTCTGGAATGTCCCTCTGCCCCTCCATGTCCTCCATGTGCTCCACACTCCCCTCCTCTCCCAATCCTCTGCTTTTTTATCCCCATCATCTCCCATCAGTCTCGCTGTCTTTTCCTCCCCGCTTCCAATTTCTCACACCAAATTGGAAATCTCTTTTGTGACACTTCCTTTACAGAGGCAAATCGTGGCAGCCGGGATTTGCATGACTCCCTCTAATATCCCAATTTGGCTGGAATAACAACAAGAATCCTCATTATCATCCTGGCTCCAGGCAACTCCAGATCCAGGTGTGTTTTGAGCAGAAGTCACCCAGCACGGAGCTTCTGCTGCATCTCGAGCTGAAAACTCACTGCTGGCTAATGAAGCATCCCCCAAATAATTTAACATAAATGAATATTAAAAGTTTTCCTGAGGCAGGCTGCGTTTTCTGCCTCTCAGGGAAAGCACTCTGCCAGGATTTACGGATCTCCCTGCTCAGTTTCCGAGTCCAACTTAGTTCAGGAGCTGCGTTTGCAGATCAGGGGTGGAAAATGAAAATTCTGGGTGTTAAAGCTGCACTGAACCGTTCATTCCTCCCCCCCAAAAAAAGCACAAGGCCAACAGTGCCTGGCATGAAATGAAAATTCAGCTTGAAAATCAAAGAATAGCAACGAGCTGGGATGGGAGGGAGAGGATTTGGAACATTTATCAGAGTGTCTGACAGGGACCCGGGGGCTGCCACTCAAAACATCCAGGGCTGGTATCCCTGGGAGCTGGAAATCCACCCAGCAAGTGCCAGTGGTGGCCCTGGAGCTGCAGGGGCCTGTCCCCAGTGTCCCCAGTGTCCCCAGTGCCAGGGAAGGAGCTGTTGGATGTCCTGGGATCCCTCTGGTTGCTGGAATTTGGTGAGGATTCCACCCCTGGGAGAGTCCCTGGGAGCACCCTGGGGCAGAGGGAGGTGTCCCTGCCCATGGATTGGGATGGGCTTTGAGGTCCTGGCAGATCCAAACTGTTCCATGGTCCTGTGGCACCCATGGACCTCCCTCCAGCCATCCCTCAGGACCTGGAGCAGGTGGGGATTCACCTCCAGCCCATCCTGAACCAAAAATTCCCATCCTGGCAGCCCCAAATCTCCACAGGGGGACACAAAAAATTTCCATCGTGGCAGCCCCAAAACTCCAAGGGGGACACAAGAAATTCCAATTTGTGGCAGCCCCAAAACTCCACCCAAGGACACAAGAAATTCCCATTGTGTCAGCCCTAAAACTCCACCCAAGGACACAAGAAATTCCCATTTGTGGCAGCCCCAAAACTCCTCCACAAATGGACACAGAGAATTCCCATCGTGGCAGCCCCAAAACTCCAAGGAGGACACAAGAAATTCCCATTGTGGCAGCCCCAAAACTCCACCCAGGGACACAAGAAATTCCCTTTGGGGCAGCCCCAAAACACAAGAAATTCCCAATGTGGCAGCCCCAAAACTCCTCCACAAATGGACACAGAGAATTCCCATTGTGGCAGCCCCAAAACTCCACACGGGGACACAAAAAATCCCTGCCTGGCCCCACTGAGCTTCCCCAGAAGGGTCAGAGATGCCCAAACCCAGCCCCAAATGTTCCCCTCAGCTTGGGCTGGAGGCTCTGGAGGGGTGGGAATCCCAGGAATTCTGAATCCCAGGAATTCTGAATCCCAGGAATTCTGCAGCTCCGGGTGGGGCAGAAGGAGAAGTTCCAGGGCTGTAATTCCAAAGGGAACCGGGAATGTGCAGCATCAGTAAAACCAGGACGTGCTGAGGGCATCAGGAGCTCGGGAAAAAAGCAGCCAAGGGATGTAAAATCAGAGCATTTTGACCCTTGGCTGAGAGAGAATAAAGACCCCTGAAGGGTCTCCTCCCTCCTCACCCTTTCCTGTTGCTCTGCACGACCCCAGCTCGAATCAGGGGGTTAAAAATGGGAGAAAAATGAGGAATTAGAGCTCTCAATTCCCACCCTCTCCTTGTTAGCAGCAGGCAAACACAGCTCGAGGCTTCACCACCTCACAGAGGTCAGGAAATGGAATTTATTCCGAAATTCCATTTTCTGACCCCAGAAAAATCCCCTGGTTCCTGCATTTCTTTGCTTAGGGTGAAATATTTAGCAGGGCAGACGCCCCATTAAAAAAAAAGAGGATTGATTCCAAAATATCAAACCACGTTACTTCAATCAGATCGAAACATTCCTCCTGATGAATGTTTGAAGTCAAATCACTTCCACATTAGAATAATAAAAGTCAAAACCAAACAAGAACATCCAAACCGAGCGTTTTGACATTATTGAAAGGAAACAAGTTGACGTGAATCTTTCACAGCTCCTCCATCAAATATTATTCATACAGGGGGGAAATTTTTGACAAAAATGATGTTTTCTGAGGGAAAAATCTGAGGGATTTTTGCAGAGCTCCTGGTGCTGTTTGGCTGCGGGTGGAGGGTGGGAAATTGGGTGAGGAAGAAGAGCAGAGATCCGTGGGGATTCCTGCTCTTGCCTGCCTCAGCTCGGGGGGAAAATGAGGATTTTCGGAGCTGCCAGCAAGTCAAACTCTGGTTTCTGGAAGGGACAGCCACAGGGTGAAGGGAAAACCCACAAATGTCACCCCCAGGAAAATATTCTACCTCACTCACAGGATTTTGTACTGAAATAAACTTTAATTCATTAAAGCTAATGGTGCCAGGCAGGAATTTGGAGGAATCAAGGGCAGGGTGTTCCTGTTGCCTTTTAGTTTTTGCCTCCAAGAATGAATAAAAATGGGATTATCCCATTCCAGCCCCGAGGATTGTCTGGTTCTGACCCATGGAACAGGATAGGCTTTAAGGCCCCTTCCAACCCAAACCAGCCTGGGATTCCCTGGGTGAGGGAAAAAAAGGATCTAAAGAGGAAAAACAGCAAGGAAGGGATGGACTGGAAGGAAAAAGCCTTTCCTGCCTCCCCCTCCCACCTGAAAGCACCAGAGCAGGAACTGGGAAGGGAGGAGACCCTGAGGGTTTGGAAAAAGGGGAATTGGAAAAAGGGGAATTGGAAAAAGGGGAATTGGAAAAAGGGGAATTGGAAAAAGGGGAATTGGAAAAAGGGGAATTGGAAAAAGGGGAATTGAGAAGGGAGGAGCTCCTGGTCCTTTGGAAAAAGGGGAATTGGGAGAGGAGCCCACAAGGCTTTGGAAAAAGGGGAATTGGGAAGAGAGGAGACCCTGAGGGTTTGGAAAAAGGGGGATTGGGAGAGAAGAGCCCCTGATCATTTGGAAAACGAGGAATTAGGAGGGAGAGGAGCTCCTGAGCTTTTGGAAAAAGGGGAATTGGAAAGAGAGGAGCCCCTGATCCCTTGGAAAAAAGAGAATTGGGGAGGGAGGAGCCCCACATCCTTTGGAAAAAGGGGAATTGGGGGAGGAGCCTGTGATCCTTTGGAAAAAGGGGAATTGGGAAGGAGGAGTCCCTGATCCTTTGGAAAAAGGGGAATTGGGAAGGGAGGAGCCCCTGATCCTTTGGAAAAAGGGGAATTGGGAAGGGAGGAGCCCCTGATCCTTTGGAAAAAGGGGAGCTGGGAAAGGAGGAGCCCCACATCCTTTGGAAAAAGGGGAGTTGAGAAGGGAGGAGCCCCTGAGGCTTTGGAAAAAGGGGAATTGAGAAGGGAGGAGCCCCTGAGGCTTTGGAAAAAGGGGAATTGGGAAAAGGGGAATTGGGAAAAGGGGAATTGGGAAAAGGGGAATTGGGAAAGGAGGAGTCCCTGATCCCTTGGAAAAAGGGAAATTGGGAGGGAGAGGAGCCCCTGATCCTTTGGAAAAATGGGAATTAGGAGGGAGAGGAGCCCGGGGTACCTTCGTAGGTGGCCTTGAAGCCCAGCAGGTTGCTGACGCTGTCGGTCTGGAACAGGAGCCACATCTGGTGCTGGGTGCTGACGATGAGGTCGGGCACGGTGGTGCCCGTGAGGCTGCAAAAAAACAGCAACAAATCAGCTGAAAACAGCCCCAAAACGGCCTCAGAGCCACCCACCCTCAAATAAAGCTGTGCAGGAGCAGGGAAATGCCAAAATAATTAAGAATCACCCCCAAATTCCAGGGGATTTTCAAGCCTGGTGAAAATTCTCTTGCGTTCTGCGTTCTACCCCCACAAGGAATCTTCTCCCACCACCCTCACTGCAATAATCACAATTCACTGCCTCTATTGCTACAGAGCATCCAGCAGCAAAAGGAATCATTGCTCTGCTCGCTGAGGCAAAAAATCAGCAAACAAATAAAATCCCCAGCAGCCAAACTGTGCCCTGGCTGAACCCTCTGAACTGCCCTCAAGCAGCTCCCAGCAGCACCAGAAAAAAAGACTTTTCACCCATTCCCTGCCCTGTTTCTGCCCTGAGAGAAGTTCCTGCAAGGATCTAAAAAGGAAAAAATCACCCAGCAGACAAAGCAGGAGCCCAAATCTGCTGAACACTCCCTGAGCCACAAATCCGGGCAGGATCAGGGCTCTGCTTCCCCTCTGGATCCTCCCAGGGGGGCTGAGGAACAGGGAAATGTCCCTGATCTCTCCCTGTTAATGAGGCTCGTTCAGCCTCTGGGATTAATCACCTCTGGGATTAATCACCTCTGGGATTAATTTATCACCTCACTGTGGTTCAACACAGCTTTCAGGGCTTTGTCCCCACCCACAGGAGCATCCTTGGCTCAGCTCAGCTCCCTCCTTTCCCTGCCCCTGGAAGCAGCACCAGCCTCTGTGTGGGCAGGGGATTATTCCAGGAGCAGGAATATCCCAGGGCTGTGGTGTTGCCTGTGTTTAATGCTGTGATTATCCTGTTCCTGCTGAGGAATTCAGAAACGAGGCACAAGTGGAGAGGAGTAAGAGGTTTTTTGGGGGGGTGGGTTTTTTTGTTTTGTTTTTCTGTGGTTTTCTTTTGGTTTTTGTTTGTTTGTTTGTTTGTTTGTTTGTTTTTTGGGGTTTTTTGGTGTGTTTTTTGGGGTTTTTTGTTTTGGGGTTTTTTTGGTTTGGTTTTGGGTTTTTTGGGGGTTTTTTTTGGGTTTTTTGGGGTTTTTTTTGTTTGTTTGTTTGGGGTTTTTTTTGGGGTTTTGTTTGTTTGTTTTTTGGGGTGTTTTTTGTTTTGTTTTTTGGGGTTTGTTGTTGTTGTTGTTTGTTTGTTTGGGTTTTTTTTTTTTCTTTTTTTTTTTTTTTCTTTCCTGCAGTATTTAAATAAATCCAAATTCTTCCCCAGCGTTCAGTTCCAGGCTGGCTTGGAAGGCTCCTGGACAGAACTCAGCTCAGCAGAGGAGGGAGGTGAAGCTGAGGACGGGACAGGAGCCAGGCTGGGAGAGCTGGGAATGTCCAGCCTGGAGAAGGTGGAGTGGAGCCCTCCCAGCACTGCGGGGACTCTGCCAGGACACAGGGAATGGCCTCAGACTGGGAAAGGGCAGATTTGGGTGGGATTTGGGCAGGAATTCCTGCCATGGGGTGCCCACAGCAGCTGGGGCTGCCCCTGGATCCCTGGACAGGTCCTGGAGCACCCTGGGGACAGTGAAGGTGTCCCTGCCATGGCAGGGGTGACACTGGGTGGGCTTTAAGGTCCTTTCAGCCCAAACCATCCCAGGATTCTGTGACAGCTCCAAGGGCTGTCCCTCCCCCAGTGCAGGTGACATTAACCCCCTCCCTGCCGAGTGCCAGCTCCGCTCCAGGGCTGGGATCTCAGGGAGATGGGAGCAGCCTGGACATCCCAGAGCTCCCCTCCCCAGGCAGAGATGCCACCACAGGGACAGGGACAGGGACACTGCTCAGCCTCTCCTGGAACCCAAATGAGTTTTCCCTGCAAAGCTCTCCCAGCTCTGCCCCTGCCTGCGCTCCGTGATTGCTCCCAGCTTATTGATCTGCCTTTATTGATCTCAGGGCGCTGTAAATGAAGAGGTGATCTTGTTTTAGTGCTTGTTTTGCATCCCAGAGATGTTCAGGAGAGTTATTGTTGGTTCTGTTTATTTACTGAAGCAGCAGCCGGGCAGGAATGAGGAACACTCACGAGGGAAAGGAGGTTCAGAGCTTTCTGCATCCTTTGCCACCCCACTTTCAACAGGCTGGACGATTGATTTGGGCGCTTGTTACCCCAGGAAATCAAATTCCTTGTGCAAGGCTGGAAGCTCAGCCTAACAATCTGCTCTGCTCCCATTTTCCAGGGATGGGGATGAGCCTGGAATGGCAATTCCCAGTTTGGGATGGAGCTGCTGCTGTGCAGCCCCTGACTGGAGAGGCAGCAGGGCTGAGCTCCTCAACAGCCCAGAAGTGAAGAGCAGGAAGAAAATGGGAATTATTGCCTCTGACAGGAGATTCTGCATTTTGATTCTTCCAAAGAAACCTCACTTTGTATCCAGGTGTTATTCCTGATCCCTGAATCCAGCTGGGAGTGGGCAGAAAAATGTGGAAAAAGTGATCCATGATGGACTTCCAAGCTCATTAATTAGCACCGAGGTCTTCACACCTCTCTCTCATCTCACTGCTTTTCAATTAACCCTCCCAGATTATTAACAAAAACCCCACAATTCCCTGGAAGGATTAGCACCAGGAATTTACTGGAATCTTCCTGGGAAAAGATTCCAGGCATTGCTCCTTGCTCGGTCACAGATATTCCAAATTTGCATCAGCAAAGTGCTGAGGAGATCACAGAGAGTGGGAAAAAAAGGTGGAATGATTAAAATCCAAAAGAAGGAAAAATTTTTGCAGGTTTTAGGTAAAGCAGAAGGGATGGAATGGGAAATGTTGTCAGGAATTTCTTCCAAACTGGCAGGGATTTGCAGGGTTGGACCAAGCAGCTGTGAAATGTTCTGGGACATTTGAATTCCACCCGAATTCAACCTTCACACTCCAGCCTGGGGTTCCTGACCAAGAATCACCCCTGAAACAAAACCTCAGGGAAAAAAATGGGAAAGACAAGGAAATGTTGATAAGAGGAAATGGAGGGAGGCTGCTCCACGTGAGAAAAGAAGAGGAAGAAGGAAAAAATACAACAAAATTCTCCATCAGTTGCCAGAGCACAGCAGCTTTGCTGGAGTGGTCTGGAGGGAAAGCAGGACCCTCTGCACATTCCCTGTGCTGAAGAAACCTCCACAGAATCTCAGATTTGCAAGTAAAGGATGCAAAAATCCCAAATCCACAACTGGAGGAAGCCTCATTTCCCCAAAGTGTGAAATGCTGGGAATGCCACTCCAAGATCTTGGATTTAAAACCACAAAATTCCGTGTATTTCAGGCAGGGACACAAAACAAATCCTTCTCCTGCTGCACACCAAGGACAACTTTCAGCCCAAAAGCACAAACAAGGGGGGCTGGAGGGAGGAACAAGAAGGATGGGACCTCCCAGCCTGCAGCTGGAATTGGACAATTAAATCCCAATATGCAAATAGACCAAAATTTATAAAAATGTAAAATCTCATGACCATTTGTCCATTTTGTGTCCCATTTTTGTGACCATTTTTTTCCCATTTTGTGCCCATTTTGGGTCCATTTTGTGCCCATTTTGGGTCCATTTTTGTGCCCATTTTGGGTCCATTTTGGGTCCATTTTGTGCCCATTTTTGTGCCCATTTTAGGTCCATTTTGTGCCCCTTTTGTGCCCATTTTGTGCCCATTTTTGTGCCCATTTTGGGTCCACCTTGGGTGCAGCCCTGGCCAGGCTCTTGTCCTGCCCAAGGTTTACCCTTAAACACTTTTAATAAATCTCTGCTTTATTCTCCAGCTCTGCCCAGTCCCTGTTCCAGCTCAGCCTTCCCAAGGCATCACAGGAGATCCAAGCACCTCCTGCTTTCCTCTCCTTTTGCATCCCAACTTTTCTCAGCTCCCTGGAGAGCCTCAGCCTCTCCCCGAGCGGGGAGGGAAGCACAAAAAATGGAATTTTCCAGCCCAAAAAATGACAAAGCAGCCCCAAAAGCTCTGGGTGCAGCCCCACCTGGCCAGGTGAGCTCCCCGGGAGGATTTTCCGGGAGGATTTCCCGGGAATTGTTACTCACACGTAGAGCACGGATTTCTGCTCTCCGACCTGCCCTCCGTCCCCCACGGTCAGGGTGTCGTAGCCTCTCTCCAGCTCGAACTCCTCGAAGGTGAGTTTGATCACCTGCCAAAGACACGGCACAATTAATGCAATTAATCAATTAACGCAATCGATCAATTAGCGCCAAGCCCTGCCCTGCTCGGGGATCCCGGAGCAGCTTCCGAGAGCATCCAGATCTCCAGCAAATACTCAAAAGTGGGGGTTTTTTTGATTTTTTTTTTTAATTTTTTTATTATTATTATTTTGTGGTTTTTTTAATTTGTTTTTTGGGATTTTTTGGGGGGGTTTTTTGGGATTTTTGGGGTTTTTTTTTGTTTTCTCGGGTTTTTTGGGGGGGTTTTTGTGTGTTTTGTGGGTTTTGGGGGGTTTCTTTGTGGTTCTTTGTGGGTTTCTTTGTGGTTTTTTGTGGGTTTTTTGTGGGTTTCTTTGTGGGTTTTTGTGGGGTTTTTTGGGGGGGTTTTGTGTGTTTTGTGGGTTTTTGTGGGGTTTTTTGGGGGGGTTTTGTGGGTTTTTGTGGGGTTTTTGTGGGGGTTTTTGTGGGGTTTTTTGTGGGTTTCTTTGTGGTTTTTTGTGGGTTTTTTGTGGAGTTTTTTGTGGGGTTTTGTGGGTTTTGGGGGGGTTTTTTGTGGGGTTTTTGTGGGGGTTTTTGTGGGGTTTTTTATGGGTTTCTTTGTGGTTTTTTGTGGGGTTTTTTGTGGTTTTTTTGTGGTTTTTTTGTGGGGTTTTTGTGGGGGGTTTTGTGGGGTTTTTGTGGGGGGTTTTGTGGGGTTTTTTATGGGTTTCTTTGTGGTTTTTTGTGGTTTTTTTGTGGGGTTTTTTGTGGGGTTTTTTGTGGGTTTTTTGTGGGTTTTTGTGGGGTTTTTTGTGGGTTTCTTTGTGGTTTTTTGTGGGTTTCTTTGTGGTTTTTTGTGGGTTTCTTTGTGGTTTTTTGTGGGTTTTTTGTGGAGTTTTTTGTGGGTTTTTGTGGGGTTTTTTGGGGGGGTTTTGTGTGTTTTGTGGGTTTTTGTGGGGTTTTTTGGGGGGGTTTTGTGTGTTTTATGTGTTTTGTGGGTTTTTGTGGGGTTTTTGTGGGTTTTTTGTGGAGTTTTTTGTGGGGTTTTTGTGGGGTTTTTTTGTGGGGTTTTTGTGGGGTTTTTGTGGGGTTTTTTTGTTTTGTTTTGGTTTTGGGACTTTTTTGGTTTTTTTAATTCTTTTTTTTTTTTAAACAGGATTTCTGGAGGTGATTTCAACCCCTCTCCTTTACCCCCTCCTTACCCAGATGACTTCAGCCACATCAATATTTGTGTACTGAGACCTCCCTGTGCCTTTTCCCACCCTTTCCCTCCCCAAAAATCCTGGAGATTTCTTTATCTGGATGTGCAGAGTCCTTCTCTTCATGGCTCAGGAAATTCTCCTGCTCAGAGCAGGAATTTATGGATTTATCAGGGAATTGTCCCCGGATTGCAAACACAATCCTCAGCATCCTCACAGCCCTGCTCCCGATTTTCCTCTCCTGTCCCACCCAAATTTTGGATTTTTGCATCATTTAGGAGTTTGTGCTCCAAGGCTCTCAGGGGCTTTGGGAATTTCTGCTTTTCAAATCCAATTTCGGGTCCTTAACCCAGCCTGGGACAGGCTGAACAAACAAAAAAGAAGAGATTAATTAAATGAAAGAAGAGTTTCACATCAGCAGAAATCAATGGAGTTTTCTTTCTTGGACTCTTTACCTGACCAACAAAAATAAAAAGCACAGGACACAGTCAGACCTTTGTAAATACATTCGATTTCCTGACTTTTATCAGAATAAATCACCCAAAAGGGAGTTGATGCTTCTTTCAGCTGCTTCACACAGCACAAAAATCATCAAAAAATGAGAATTAGAAGGAGCCAGGTGAGTGCCAAGGACCACAGAGCTCCGGGGCCACTTTCCACCTCAATTTGGGGCAAGGAACCAAAACCCAGGAACCCCAAAATCTTCATTTTATCCTTTCTTGCTTTTAACAGCAGCACCTCCTGCACAATTGGAGCAGCTCTGGATTCCCAAGGGTGTAAAACCCCCAAAATTCAACCAAAAGTAGAAAAAATAAATGATGTTTATACAGTTCAGGCTGAGCTGCCCCGTGTTTTCTTTGCTCCAGATGAACACAACCTTTTCCAATGCACAGAAAATTAAATTTAGAGATTTTAACCACGGTGAAAAGAGGGGTTTTTTTCCCCAAAGCCCCAGGATGGTGAACCAGGAGCCCGGGTCATGCTTCAGCCAACTTCAATTTGTGTCTAGTACCCAAATATTAACCTGTGCAGGCTACAAAGGCATGAAATGCTGGGAAAATGTAATTAATCCCGAGAACGCCGAGCTGCAGATCTGCACACACCATTACTTCAAGCAGCCACTCAAGGAGCTGCATCCTGAGCAGTCTGACCCTAATTAAACAACTAATTACACCCCAGCACACTCCAGGCTGCAACCTCGGGGCACAAGATTTGGATGCTGAATATTGTATTTATTTACCCATTTTCCTGGGTGGTTTTTTTTGGGTTTTTTTCTCTCTCAAAGCTGGGCATTTAATCCATTTAATTTAATTATTTAATGATTCCTTCAACCAAACCTGGAGCTGCTGAAGTGACAGGGAGCAATCAGCAAAAATCAGGAAAACGGGATGGGACTCCTGATTCCAAAGTGATTGGAAATTCAGTCACATTCCAAGGGAATAAATCCACAATAATTCCCTGCAGGAGAGCTGCAGCTCTAACCTGAAGCTTCACAATTCCTCATTTCCCTGCATTTTCCCCTCCTTTTGGGATAAATCATCCCCTGGAGGATGATTCTCCCTCCATCAGCCTGGACACGGCTTTTTTTTGGCTGCAGGTGGGACTAACCCCAGGAGAAACCTCAACCAGCAACATCCATTCTGTCAAAAAAGGGCCAGAAATAGCTTTTATGCAAATTCCCCAATTATCATATGCATTTCTCAGCTCCCCAGCGATTTATTTTCCCCACTGTGGTTGGAATTAATTCCCAGGGCAGCGGGGCTAAAAAAGGATCTGAACATCCCCCAAATGGGTTTGATGTCCCCTCTCTGCACAGGAAATAATGCCAATTATCAATAATACCAATTATTAATAATACCAATTATTAATAATCCCAATTATTAATAATTTCAATTATTAAAAATCCAATTATTAATAATCCCAATTATTGATAATCCCAATTATTGATAATCCAAATTATTAATAATACCAATTATTAATAATCCAATTATTAATAATCCAATTATTAATAATCCCAATTATTAATAATACAAATCTGTCAGTGAGGAGGCTTCAGCCCTACAGAATTCCCAGGAAATTTGGGGGGATTTTGGGGCTCAGTGGATCTCAGGCTCGGGGTTCTTTGCCAAAGCCAGAGCAGAGGAGTTACAAATGAGTAAAAAAATTCAGCTAATTCCTAAATTCAGCTCCCTGCTTTTCCCAAAGCTCCATGGATCCAAAGACTGCTGGAGTAAAGGAAAATATTCCAGCAGCTCCAGCTCATAATGCTCTTAATTCCCAAGGATTTCAGGCATTGGGAATTATTTCCCTGGGAAATGCTGGGATCACCCTGAGGGATCATTCCCAAAGGAGTTCCTGCTTTTCTCCCTGCTCCAGGAGAGCTTTTCCCAAGCTGGACATTGAACTTCCAGCATGAAACACCTAAAACAAAAAAACCCTTTGTAAACTGGTGTTATTAATTGAGTTAATTAAAACTATTTATCATTTCCAATCCAGGGTTTTGTGCAGTCACACCATGGATAACAGCCCTGAGCCAGAACCTGCCTGGGAATGGGAAATTTGGGATATTCCTCATTAAAATCTTTTTTTTACTTAGAAATGAGGCAACTGAGAGGTGTTTTAAAAACTTAAACTTTTCTGTTAAGCTTTAAAAAGTCTCCACAAATCCATTTCCCACAAAAATCCCACAGAGATCTGTGCTGGTTGAGGGCTTGGGCTGAGCTCAGCAGGCTCCTCCTCCATCCAGAGGGGAGGGAAAGGAGGATCCCAGCATTTCCTAACAAATCCCAAAAATAAAAATTCAGGATCCTGTGAGATTCCCCCTGCAAAAGGCAGGGAGCAGAGGAAAGGGAGAAAAAATGGGAGTGGGAGCCTTGGCAGGCTCAGGGTTCACCCAGAATGAGGGAAAGATGTTTGCAGCGATCCAGGCACTCCAATTTTGTTATTTTGTATTTCTTGGAGCAGAAATAACTCCTCAGAAAGGGTTTTTGGAGCTGGACAGTGAATTAATTCCTGTTCTCCTGCTCCAGAGCTGGAGGAGAGGCTGGAAAAAGCAGTGAGGGCACCAAACTCTGCCCCAACTCAATCCCCATGGGCAGGGATTGATCTTCACAGCTCCTTCTCCTCACCCACCAGAGTCACTCCTATTTCAATTTTCCATTTGTATAAAAGTATTTTATATATATTTTATATTTTTTTAATATAAAAGTATTTTATACAAATAGTATTTCAATTTATATTCAAGAAGTGTTTCAAAGTACTTTCAAAATAGCATTCAAAAATACTATTTCGAAAAGTATTTCAATTTGTAACAGCGCAAAATTGTGAATAAATTTACAACACTGCACAAACAGCACGGGATAGACCCAAACTTCCCTCCCCTGCCCCTGGGGGCTGAAATCCTGCTGGATGAAGGCCAAAAAAAAGGGGAAAAATCAGCATTCCTGGCACAGCCTCACTGCTCTGCTCTGGCACCTCCCCGCCCTCCACAGCAGATATCAAAGGGGCTTCGATTACAAATAATTACACTCACTTTTAATTACAAAACGAGTGCTCAGCAGGGAGGGAAGGTCAGGGGTTTAAAGAGAGCTGGGAAACACGGGGAGGGTTCTGTGTGGGGACAGAAACTGAGCCCCAGGGGCTGAATAAAATGTGAATAAAATAATGTGAGGGTGGGGAGGGCTGGGATGGAATTCCCAGAGAAGCTGTGGCTGTCCCTGGATCCCTGGGAGTGTCCTGGACAGGGCTGGGAGCAGCCTGGGACAGGGGAAGTGTCCCTGGATGATCTTCAGTGTCCCTCCCACCCCAAACCATTCTGGGACAATCCCAGCTGAAACGAAAAAATAAAATAACAGGGAATAAATGAAGAGCACGGGGATCCAAAGCAGCTCCTGCCCTGGAATTTCTGGATTGAAGGGCCCACATCTCCCCAGGCAGGACCAACCCTCAGCTCCTGGCCCTGGGACACAGAGGGAATGTTCTGGATTGTCCCCTCTCCTTCCCTCCCAAGTTACAAATACCTGTTATAAAAATATTTACAAATACTGTTATAAAGTTGGCTTTTCACAGATATTAAGATAAATGCTACATGTATAACGTTAGAATGAGTTTGCTTTTGTTCCTGCTGTTGACAAAAACTTAAATGTGGTATCTGATGTGGTTATGAGTGAACTTGGCTGGGATAATCCAGTGAAATGTGATGAGGACCCAACATGCAAAAATCAAAGATCTGCTGTCTGAAAGTAGGGACAAAACCCAAACTGGAGGTGATGATAAATCCCCAACCAAATCCCACACACGCTCCAAAAAGAGGAGCTATACTAAACAGCTCTTGGAAAAAATATGAATATGCATATTAGGCTATGAATATGCAATGAGCTGATGTAATGGATATTTAAGGGTGTTTAAGGAATTTCTCCAGGATTGTAGGTGTGCTCCTGACTGAATGCCAAGCATTGGAATGACTCCTACCACAGGATATAATATTCACATTCAGACCATGTGAATTAATGAATTTAACCCCTTATTTCTGTCTCCTACTGTGTTTTTATTAAACTTCTGAAATTCCATCAGGGAAGTGAAAATCATTTTTCACAGTACCCCATTCACAGAATCACAGAGAATCACACAGAACCACACAGAACCACAGAATCACACAGGATCACAGAAAATCACACGGGACCACACAGAACCACACAGAAAATCACAGAAAATCACACAGGATCACAGAAAATCACAGAAAAATCACAGAAAATCACAGAAAATCACACAGGATCACAGAAAATCACACAGGATCACACAGGATCACACAGGATCACACAGGATCACACAGAACCACACAGACAATCACAGACAATCACAGACAATCACAGACAATCACACGGGATCATACGGGATCACAGAAAATCACACGGGACCACACAGAACCACACAGAAAATCACAGAAAATCACACAGGATCACACAGGATCACACAGGATCACACAGAACCACACAGAAAATCACAGAAAATCACACAGAACCACATAGAACCACACAGAACCACACAAAATCACACAGGATCACACAGAAAATCACAGAAAATCACAGAAAATCACAGAAAATCACAGAAAATCACAGAAAATCACAGAAAATCACAGAAAATCACGGAAAATCACAGAAAATCACAGAAAATCACACAGGATCACTCAGGACCACACAGGATCATGAGGTTGGAAGAGACCTCCAGGATCATCAAGTCCAACCCAGCCCTGACACCTCAACTAAACCACAGCACTGATTGCCACATCCAATTTTTCCTTAAACACATCCAGGGATGGTGACTCCACCACCTCCCTGGACAAACCATTCCAGTTCTTTATCACTCTCTCTGTGAAAAACTCCTTCCTAATATCCAACTTATATTTCCCTTGAGTGAGACAACCCTGTCCCCACACCGACGCAGCGTTAACCCCTCTCTCCCCGTGCAGGACAGACCCCAGACACGGCTCCCAGTCCCCTCCTGCTCCTCCCAGTCCCCTCCTGCTCCTCCCAGTCCCTTTCCCGGGGGTTCCCTGCCCCAGGACCCACCTTGGCGGGGTTGAGGGCGGTGATGACCCACACGCAGTAGGCGTTGTTGTCGTACTGCACGGGGTAGTTGGGCGAGGTGATGACGCCGCTGGGCCCGCGCAGGTACGTGTCACACATCCTGGCTGGGGACACAAACGGGGGACACTCAGCGCTGCGGGGGCTCTCGGCGGGGAGGGAGGAGGGATGGAGCGTGGGGTGGGAGGGGGAGAAGGGAAACTCAGAAGGGAAATTCAGAAGTTGTTGTTTTCACGGACTAAAGCGCTGCTTTCTTATGCCCGCGGTGCTGAAATGAAGGGTTCTCTGTGAGGAGTGGGGTCAGCAATCCTGATCCAAATAAACCCTGATCCCATCAAAATATCATCCCAGCAAACCCTGATCCCAACAAACCCTGATCCCAGCAAAAACCTGATCCCAATAAAACATCATCGCATGAAAACCTGATCCTAACAAACCCTGATCCCATCAAAGCCTGATCCCAACAAAATATCATCCCATCAAAACCTGATCCTAACAAAACATCATCCCAACAAATCCTGATCCCATCAAAGCCTGATCCCAACAAACCCTGATCCCAGCAAAATATCAACCCATCAAAACCTGATCCCAAACCCCAATCCAAACAAACCCTGATCTCTTCTAACCCTGATCCAACTCAGACCCTGATCCCAGCAAAACCCTGATCCCAACAAACCCTGATCCCAACAAAACCCTGATCCCATCAAAACCTGATCCCAACAAAACATCATCCCAACAAACCCTGATCCCAGCAAACCCTGATCCCAGCAAAGCCTGGTCCCAGCAAAACCCTGATCCCAACAAAACCCTGATCCCAACAAAACCCTGATCCCAACAAAACCCTGATCCCAACAAAACCCTGATCCCAGCAAACCCTGATCCAAACAAACCCTGATCCCAACAAAACCCTAATCCCAACAAAATATCAACCCATCAAAACCTGATCCCAAACCCTGATCCAAACAAACCCTGATCTCTTCTAACCCTGATCCCAACAAAACCCTGATCCCAACAAAGCCTGATCCCAACAAAACCCTGATCCCATAAAAACCCTGATCCAAATGAAATATCATCCCATCAAACCCTGATCCCACAAACCCAGATCCCACTCAAACCCCGATCCCACCAAACCCCGTTCCCATCTCCCCTCAGACCAACACCCAACCACTCTCTACTGCTCACTCTGATTTATTTCCTTTTCCTCCTCCTTTTTTCCTCACACAGACCCTTCCCCATCCCGGCCAGAAGGACCAGGAATGACACAACTCCTCCCTGACGTCCCCAAAAAGCCACATTCCCTTTCTTCCTGCCACTCCAACCCCAAAACGCAGCACAGCCAGGATTTATTAGGTCATTATTAAGTATTTATCAGCTGCTTTCCTTCTGTGGGCTCAGAACTAAGGTGGAAACTCAGCTCTGCATCTTCAAAACATCTCAGGTAAAGGAAAAGCTGGAAAAAGTGCTTAAGCAGGAAAAATTTTGCCTGTGGAATGTAAAATTTTGCCTTTGATGTAATATTTAGCTGAAATATTCCACCAAAAAAATGTGGAGAAAAACATCCTGGCTCTGGAAATGTTCTCTGCTGCCATGATGGAGCCTCGAAATTAATTTATTTGTGAAGTTTATTTCGTTATTTAAATTTATAATTTAATTTAGGAGACCTATTTGCACATGTGGAGTCTGCAAGGTTTTTTTTTTCTCTGTGAAACATGAAAAAATCATCTCCTGGCCAAGCTCTGGGAATATTGGGAATGGTTGGGAATCTGCTTAGGAAGGAGCTGAGGTCACTTTTCCACCCCTGCCTCATCCTGGAGCTCCCACAGCATTAAAAAAAAGGATAAATCCCATTTTTCCCATTTTTAAAGTGGGATTAAGTGACTCTCCCAGGATCCAGAGGGAATCTGCTGAAGTTGGGAAGCTGCAGAAATTTCCCCCCAAAGTTTGCTCGGTGGGAATTAAGAAATTATTGAAACCCAAGGGGTTAAAATCTGGGACAGATCCTGGAATTTGAGAGAAACCCAGTTTAAAAAAATGGAACAAACTGGGAGAAAAAAAGTGGCAGAAAGCTGAAATAAAAATCAAACTTCTTAAAAAGAAAAAATCCCACCAAAACATGAAAGCCAGCAGCTAAAAAAAATTAAGTTGATTCACAGAAACAGAATAATGCAGGCAAATCCTTTCTTATCTCTTGCAGGAGGACACCATAAATTTCCTTTCTAGTGTCACATATTTATGCCAAATATCCTCTTACACTGATTCAATTTATTCCAGGCTTGTTTCAAGAATTACATGGGATTCCAAAGCCCTGAAAAAATCTGCAGATGAAATTAAAGAAAAAAAGAACTGGGAAAAGAAAAAAACCCCAAACCCTATTTATGATTTTAAGAGCTTTAAAGGGATTCAATTAAAAATATTACAAGTTGTTCTTTATTAGCATTACAAATATCACAATGTGACATTTCAGAGAGGGAATGAAAGTAAAAATGGCCAAGGGCAAAATGGGCAAAAATGGGCAAAAATGGGCAAAAAATGGGCAAAAATCTCCATTCCCTGCTGGCTCATGGCACAGGATGAGGCTCCTGGGGAAGCACAGCCCCAAAATCTCACGTTTTCAATTAAAAATCTCCTTTCATCTCTGCTTTTCTGGGTTTTATTCCAGTCTTTCCTCTTATAGGATGAGGAGGAGAGGGGAGAAAATACCTGGAATAGGGAGAGGGATGATCCCACTCAGGTTTTACATCCCTGAACAAGGGGAAGGGGAAAAGGGAAAAGGGGAAAAGGGGAAAAGGGAAAAGGGGAAAAGGGAAAGGGGAAAAGGGAAAGGGGAAAAGGGAAAAGGGGAAAAGGGAAAGAGGAAAAGGGGAAAAGGGAAAAGGGGAAAAGGGAAAAGGGAAAGGGGAAAGGGGAAAAGGGGAAGAGGGGAAAAGGGGATAAAGGGGAAAGGGAAAAGGGAAAAGGGAAAAGGGAAAAGGGAAAAGGGGAAAAGGGACAGCTTGGAAATTCATGGGAGAGTCTGTGAGGGGAGAAGGGGGTGCAGAGACAGGCACTGAGAGGCTGAATAAAGCTTTAATGTGAGGATGGGCAGGCCCTGGAAAAGATTTCCCAGAGAAATTGTGGATGCCCCGTCCCTGGAAGTGTCCCTGGCACGGTGGAAGGTTCCCTGCCCACGGAACAAGATTTTCCTGAAGTTCCTCCCAACCCAAACCGCTCTGGGATTGTCTGACCTGGCCAAGGGATGAGCTGAGGGCAGGATGGGTGAGAAAATGGACACAGGAGCTGGGAATTCCCACAAATCCCAAAACTGAGCCCCCTCAAGCTGCCCCTGCATCCCTGGCAGTGCCCAACACCAGCTTGGGAGCGTGGAAAGAGCGGGATGCGACCTCAAAATCCCTCCCAACCCAACCCATTCCGGGTTTATTTGACCTGAGGGCAGGATTAGGTGAGAAAATGGACACGTAGGAGCTGGGAATTCCCACAAATCCCAAAATTGAGCCCCCTCAAGCTGTCCCTGCATCCCTGGGAGCATCCAACACCAGCTTGGGAGCGTGGAAAGAGCAGGATTGACCTCAAAATCCCGCCCAACCCAACCCATTCCGGGTTTAATTGACCTGAGGGCAGGATGAGTGATGGGAAAGGACACACAGGAGCTGGGAATTCCCACAAATCCCAAAATTGAGCCCCCTCAAGCTGCATCCCTGGGAGCATCCAACACCAGCTTGGGAGCATGGAAGGAGCAGGATTGACCTCAAAATCCCTCCCAACCCAACCCATTCTGGGTTTAATTGACCTGAGGGCAGGATGGGTGAGAAAATGGACACACAGGAGCTGGGAATTCCCACAAATCCCAAAATTGAGCCCCCTCAAGCTGCCCCTGCATCCCTGGCAGTGCCCAACACCAGCCTGGGAGCGTGGAAGGAGCAGGATTGACCTCAAAATCCCTCCCAACCCAACCCATTCCGGGTTTAATTGACCTGAAGGCAGGATGGGTGATGGGAAAGGGCCAGGATGGAGTTGGGAATGCCCAGGGACCCCAGCCCCGGGCAGGCTGAGCCCCCTCACCTCTGCAGACGGGCCGGTGGTCGCTCCAGGCCACGATGAGGTCGCTGACCCTCTTGCAGGTGATGCTCTTGGAGCCCTGCAGGTCGTAGCCCTCGTTGCAGGAGAACTGGATGCTGGAGCCCAGCCTGGGGAGGGGACACAGGGGACATCAGCCTGGTCCTGCCTCGTGTGTGGTGGCATTTGGGGGGCCAGAGCTGTCCCCTGGCCCCGCAGGCAGCAGAGGAAGGGAGGAGGGAACAGCTCTGCCTCCCCCTCTGCCGGGTTTGCCCCGGGTGCTGATGGCCAAATCCCAGCCTTTAGTGACATTTATCACAGAAATTTCATTTCATTTCATTTCATTTCATTTCATTTCATTTCATTTCATTTCATTTCATTTCATTTCATCCACAGCCCTGGGAGAGGACACGCTCAGCGTTCTTAAAAAGGGAACAAAACCCCAAAATCTTTATGAACTGCTGAGAGTTCTGTTCTTTATTCTGAGGTGTGCACTCCGAGCCTTTGCTTTGTTCACTGAGGTGACACAATCCAGCGGCTGGGAATTCATCCCGTGGAATTTAGGGACTGTAGGGATTTCCCTTCCCTCTGCCCTCCCTCCTTGGCTGGATTTGAGGAGAATTTGACAGATTTGGATTCGACTGAGAGACGCTTCCCATCAGCAGAACAACCCAGCAAAATCAGGTGAAATTTTGGTTCCCCACGGCCACCAGCAGCTGGGGCATCCCCGAGAAGGCAAACTGGGAACTGGAAAGGAACAACAGCACTGGTTTAAACTTTATAAACCCCAATTAGCCAGAACCCCTCAAATTCTCCAAGGGCAGGGCCACGCTGGGCCTTGAGCTGATTTGAAAAGTGATTTTTTTGTCGGCTGTTTCATTTTTCCAAGGGAGGGATGGCAGCACACAGGGACTGCACAACCTGGATTGGGAAAGGATAAAAATATTCCCAGGGAGCTTTAGAGAGCCTCACGTGGAACAGCACACACGGGCAGGGCTTTACACACGTGTTCCCCAAACCTGGGCAGGGCTTTACACACGTGTTCCCCAAAACTGGGCAGGGTTTTACACACGTGTTCCCCAAACCTGGGCAGGGCTTTACACACGTGTTCCCCAAAACTGGACAGGGCTTTACACACGTGTTCCCCAAAACTGGGCAGGTTTTACACACGTGTTCCCTAAACCTGGGTAGGGCTTTACACACGTGTTCCCCAAAACTGGGTAGGGTTTTACACACGTGTTCCCTAAACCTGGGCAGGGCTTTACACACGTGTTCCCCAAAACTGGGCAGGGTTTTACACACGTGTTCCCCAAACCTGGGCAGGGTTTTACACACGTGTTCCCCAAAACTGGGCAGGGCTTTACACACGTGTTCCCCAAAACTGGACAGGGCTTTACACACGTGTTCCCCAAAACTGGGCAGGGCTTTACACACGTGTTCCCCAAAACTGGGCAGGGCTTTACACACGTGTTCCCCAAACCTGGGCAGGGCTTTACACACGTGTTCCCCAAACCTGGGCAGGGCTTTACACACGTGTTCCCCAAACCTGGGCAGGGCTTTACACACGTGTTCCCCAAAATTGGGCAGGTTTTACACACGTGTTCCCCAAAACTGGACAGGGTTCACAAACGTGTTCCCCAAAACTGGGCAGGGTTGCACACACGTGTTCCCCAAACCTGGGCAGGGCTTTACACACGTGTTCCCCAAACCTGGGCAGGGCTTTACACACGTGTTCCCCAAAACTGGACAGGGCTTTACACACGTGTTCCCCAAAACTGGGCAGGTTTTACACACGTGTTCCCTAAACCTGGGTAGGGCTTTACACACGTGTTCCCCAAAACTGGGTAGGGTTTTACACACGTGTTCCCTAAACCTGGGCAGGGCTTTACACACGTGTTCCCCAAAACTGGGCAGGGTTTTACACACGTGTTCCCCAAACCTGGGCAGGGTTTTACACACGTGTTCCCCAAAACTGGGCAGGGCTTTACACACGTGTTCCCCAAAACTGGACAGGGCTTTACACACGTGTTCCCCAAAACTGGGCAGGGCTTTACACACGTGTTCCCCAAAACTGGGCAGGGCTTTACACACGTGTTCCCCAAAATTGGGCAGGGTTCACACACGTGTTCCCCAAAACTGGGCAGGGTTCACACACGTGTTCCCCAAAATTGGGCAGGGTTTCACACACGTGTTCCCCAAACCTGGGCAGGGCTTTACACACGTGTTCCCCAAAACTGGGCAGGGCTTTACACACGTGTTCCCCAAAACTGGGCAGGTTTTACACACGTGTTCCCCAAAACTGGGCAGGGCTTTACACACATGTTCCCCAAAACTGGGCAGGGCTTTACACACGTGTTCCCCAAACCTGGGCAGGGCTTTACACACGTGTTCCCCAAAACTGGGCAGGGCTTTATACACGTGTTCCCCAAAACTGGGCAGGGTTCACACACGTGTTCCCCAAAACTGGGCAGGGTTCACACACGTGTTCCCCAAAACTGGGCAGGGTTTTGCACACGTGTTCCCCAAAACTGGGCAGGGTTTTACACACGTGTTCCCCAAACCTGGGCAGGGTTTTACACACGTGTTCCCCAAACCTGGGTAGGGCTTTACACACGTGTTCCCCAAAACTGGGCAGGGCTTTACACACGTGTTCCCCCAAACTGGGCAGGGCTTTACACACGTGTTCCCCAAAACTGGGCAGGGTTTTACACACGTGTTCCCTAAACCTGGGCAGGGCTTTACACACGTGTTCCCCAAAACTGGGCAGGGTTTTACACACGTGTTCCCCAAAATTGGGCAGGGCTTTACACACGTGTTCCCCAAAACTGGGCAGGGTTTTACACACGTGTTCCACAAAATTGGGCAGGGTTTCACACACGTGTTCCCCAAACCTGGGCAGGGCTTTACACACGTGTTCCCCAAAACTGGGCAGGGCTTTACACACGTGTTCCCCAAACCTGGGCAGGGCTTTACACACGTGTTCCCCAAAATTGGGCAGGGTTTTACACACGTGTTCCCCAAACCTGGGCAGGGTTTCACACACGTGTTCCCCAAAACTGGGCAGGGCTTTACACACGTGTTCCCCAAAATTGGGCAGGGTTTTGCACACGTGTTCCCCAAAATTGGGCAGGGCTTCACACACGTGTTCCCCAAACCTGGGTAGGGCTTTACACACGTGTTCCCCAAAACTGGGCAGGGTTTTGCACACGTGTTCCACAAAACTGGGCAGGTTTTACACACGTGTTCCCCAAAACTGGGCAGGGTTTTACACACGTGTTCCCTAAAACTGGGCAGGATTTTGGGAGGGGGAGCAGAGCAAACAGAGCAAACACCCAGGGACACACAGGAGCTCTGCAGCATGCACAGAACACCCCCCAAAATGTTCTTACCTAAAATCGTTGCCTATCCTTTTGCCTCTCTCGGGAATCCCAGGGTCTGGACACAAATTATGTCCCTGGGACACACCAACCTGAGTTACTACAAAGCAAAAAAACAGCACATACAGAGACAGAATAGCACAGGGAACATTCTTTCAGCAGCTGTCTTGGTGGATGTGGCGAGAAAAAATGGCAACTGGGAGCTCAGCAAGCTCCAGGAGTTCTGCTTTATTCCGGAAAAACAACAAATATCCCGCTCAGCTTCCACACCCGAGTGTTTTCTAGGAAATGCCAGCTAGGGACGCGATTTTCCCTCTGTTTCACTACAGAAATACCTCTGGAAAAAAGTTGGTTTTGTTGTGTTTGTTTTGTTTTTCATTCCGCTAAATGACACCAATCACAGAACCCATTTCCTGTCATTGACACCCCCGAGGCGACCTCGGAGCCCTCCAAGCCCAGGGAAAGAAAACAACTCCATGAAAAGGCAGGTGGGAAAAATCCAGGGGGAAAAAACCGAGCACAGAACGAGAGGGAGAAAGGAGAGGAGGATGCGAGCCGAGGGGTTTAGAGCGGAGTCATTTAGTTGGGAAGATGGAAAATTGTATGGAGCAACCTCGATGCCATCAAACATGAAATCCATGGAGTGGTGAAGAAAAGAAAGCTCCCAGCTCCATCCTCTGCCAGCCCAAGGCGCACAGTGGGGGTCAGGGTGGGGTTCAGGGGGTCCCTCAGCCCGGCACAATCCCAATTTCCAGTCGGAATTCCAGCACAGGAATACGGGACCAAAGGGGGATTTTTGCCACAGGAATTCGATGGGAATTCAGGGTTTTTTGCACCCAAAACGACGCCACGTTTCTCAGCACTGAAACAGCCCCGTCCCCATTTCCATCTCTGCCTGCCACTGGGTCACAGGGAAGAAAATCCTGATTTTATTCCAAGCCCGGTGCCCCAAAGGCCACTGCCAGGAGGAGGGTGGCACTGAGGTGACAGCAGGGGCAGGGGGAAGGACAGGCATGGGGACAATCCAGCCAGGCTGGGCACACACAAAGCCAAACCCGTCCAATCCTTGGGAATTTTCCACCCAGTGCAGCCCCAGCTACAAGGAGGGAAGGTCGATGCTTCCCAGCTTCTGCTGATCCCAAAAATCTTCCGGCTTCTCCTCAGCACCAACTCCTCCCCTGATGCCCTTGAAGTCCTTTTCAGGAATTTCCTCCTTTTTAAGGCTCTTTTTTCCTCCCTTCCTGCCATGCTGGAGCAGGGATGGGGCTGGGATTGTCCCCACGCCCGGCTCTGCTTTGGGGCTCTGAGCTCTCCTCGGAGTGTGAGGGGACAGAGGGGACAGAGGCACGGATCCATGGAAAAGGGACACGGATCCATGGAAAAAAAACATGGATTCAGGGAAAAGGGACACGGATTAAGGGAAAAAGGACACGGATCCAGGGAAAAAACCCATGGATTCAGGGAAAAGGGACACGGGTTCATGGAAAAGGGACACGGAAAAGGGACAAGGGTTCATGGAAAACAGACACAGAATCGTGGAAAACAGACACGGATCCAGGGAAAACGGACACGGAAAAAGGACACGGGTTCATGGAAAAGGGACACAGGTTCACGGAAAAAAACCAGACACAGATCCATGGAAAAGAGACACGGAAAAGGGACACGGGTTCATGGAAAAAGGACACGGATTCAGGGAAATGGACAGACACGGATTCATGGAAAAAAACGGATTAATGGAAAACAGACACGGATCCATGGAAAACAGACATGGAATCATGGAAAACGGACATGGATCCATGGAAAAGGGACACGGGTTCGTGGAAAAAAACCAGACACGGATCCGTGGAAAAGGGGCATGGGTTCATGGAAAACGGACACGGATCCATGGAAAAAAACCAGACACAGATCCATGGAAAAGAGACACGGAAAAGGGACACGGATTCAGGGAAATGGACAGACACGGATTCATGGAAAAAAACGGATTAATGGAAAACAGACACGGATCCATGGAAAACAGACATGGAATCATGGAAAACGGACACGGATCCATGGAAAAGGGACACGGGTTCATGGAAAAAAACCAGACACGGATCCGTGGAAAAGGGACATGGGTTCATGGAAAACAGACACGGATCCATGGAAAAAAACCAGACACGGATCCATGGAAAACACACACGGATCCATGGAAAACGGACACAGAATCACGGCAAACAGCCTCCTGAGGGATTGTTGTTTCCCCACTTTTCCATGCCCACAGCCCCGCGTTAAGCTCAGCCAGGCGAGGAGGCAGCAGCAGCTCCAAGGCAGCATCCGGCACCCCTCGGGTGTTTAGAGCTCCAAACTTTGCTCTGCTGCTTTTCACAGAGAATTCCAAACCACCCTGGAGCGGGAAGGAAGGGATTCCATGGATTCAGCTCCCAATTCCAAACCACCCTGGAGCGGGAAGGAAAGGATTCCATGGATTTAGTTCCCAATTCCAAACCACCCCAGAGTGGGAAGGAAGGGATTCCATGGATTCAACTCCCAATTCCAAACCACCCCGGAGCAGGAAGGAAGGGATTCCATGGATTCAGTTCCCAATTCCAAAGCACCCTGGAGCGGGAAGGAAAGGATTCCATGGATTCAGTTCCCAATTCCAAAGCACCCTGGAGCGGGAAGGAAAGGATTCCATGGATTCAGTTCCCAATTCCAAAGCACCCTGGAGCGGGAAGGAAGGGATTCCATGGATTCATTCCCCAGTTTCTGGCAGGAAAAGTTTGGCTGAGCAAAGCCCTCGGGTGCCACCACCCTCCCTGGGGCTCCTGCCCTACACACGGAGGTGATGCCCAAGCACAGGCAGCTCCAAAAAAAGGAAAATTCACCCCAGAACCAGGGAGCCAATGAGGATTTTGTGTCCCAGGGCCATGTGGGAGTGAAGGAAAGCGCTCAGATTCCTGATTTTCCTCCTGTGTTGGAAAAACCCTTTTTCTGACCCAGAGACGCTCCTGAGAGGTGTTTTAAAGACTTTTATTCCATTTTCAGTCCCATGAGAAGGGTGAGACAGCACAGATGTAACAATTCATCACAATCAGAAGCCAAACTATTTCCTAATTCCATTATAAGTGTTTTTTCTGGCCTATCAGCTTTTCCACACGATGCTGCTAATGCCTTAAAGCCAATTATCAATTAAAATACCCCACGTGGGTCCTACTACAATGCCTCTTTCACAGTTCTGTTTCTCAAAAATATTTATTTGCAAAGTCATCATTTGAAACCCATTTCCAGTTCCATTTCTCTCTCAATTCCTGTCCTACTCCATGGCCTTTCTAAATCAGCATTTTTTATCTCAGTTTGCACGCAGGTGAACAGGACTCTGTGAGCTTTCAGCCAGGGTTTGAGGATTCTCTACAAATCCATTTCCCACATTCCTGTAAAAACCCCCCTGACCACACACAACAACCTCAGGGCTGCATCCCAGCCCTTGGGAGCTCCTCCTCAGAGAAAAAATCCCATTTCCAAAATTCCATCCCCTCTGTGCCCCCCCCGAGCGGGTCACTGCTGTCACACCCAGGGATTATTTCCCATACTGGATAAAAACGAAGCCTGGAATTCAAAACTTTGGGAAGAAATGAGGTCCCCAGGGAAAACCTGGAGGAGTTTGTCAGCCCCACTGCTGAGGTGTAAACCCAGCTCACCTCTCGTTAGCTGGAGGTTCATTAACACCTAAAACCACGCGAAGATAAAGCAGAGAACAGGGAAGATAAAGCCGAGCAAGGGGGAGAGGGAAGATTTATCTCCACATCCTGGGAGCTGGGGAATTTCCCTTTTAAGGAGAGTGAAAGAAAAGGAGGAGATGGATTAGATGCTCATTTACAGAAACTTTTGTGCTCTGCCTTTTGTTTTGAACACACACACACACACAAACAGAGCAGCCCAAAGGTTAAAAATCGGATTTGTCATGCTGAGAACTCGCTGTCAACGCCGTGCTCACCTTCCCAAAGCTTCACCTGGGCTGTGCCAGTCCCAAATGAACCCTTCAAGGTTACTGGAAATACAACAGAGCCCCAAAATCGTCATGAACGGCTCAATTTCTGTATTGGGAGCTCGGGAATTCTCCCCTCTCCCAGCCATTGGTTTTCCATCCCTTCATTCCCCTGATTTTTTTCAGTTTCTTTCTCTTTGTGAATTCACTGGCAGCCACTTCTGATCGTTCAGTTTGCCACTGGAATTCACTGTTAAAATCTTTTATAGTTCTATCTCTCCCTTAATAAAAAAAACCCTTCACTGACAGATTCCCAAGGGACAGTTCCTCACTGAATTTGGGAACTACAAAATCAAGCAGGACTTAAAAAACCTTTGACAAAGCCCCAACACTTCTCAGCATGAGAAATCCAGTGAAAGGAGATGCCCTCCCCTGGCAGGAGGAGTGCAGCAGGAATTAGAGGCTGTAAAGGGTTAATCTGTGTGCTCACAGTAATTCCACAAAAATTCCAGGAAAGGTTACAAAAATCAGGCCTGGGAGCAGGAGCTGAGCTGTGGCTGCAGGGCTCAGCCCAGCCAGGTCCTGCTGCATTTCCAGCCCCCAAAAATCCAAAAAAACAAAAGTTAAGCGATTGCAGAGCCTCAGTGACACCCAACATTCACAGTTTGAGCAACACCAAGGGTGGGAAGGGCACAGCGAGGCTGGGAAAACCCAATTCCAGCTGGGAATGTCCCCCCTGGAGCACCCTGAACCCCAAATTCCCACCCCGTGCTAGCCCAGAACAGCTCAGGAGATGCAGGAGGAGCAGTCCCAGAACTCCCAGAGCATTTCCAGGGGGTCCCAAGCAAAGCTCCAGGTGGCTCCTGTGTCCCCCACAGAAACCTCCCCAAAACCCAGGAACCCCCAGACCTCAAAACTGCTCCATCCCCCCAAAAATGACTTTGCAAAGCAGATTTTGACCGAGCTGCACACGCATAGAACTTCCAGTCCTTCACCCAAGCCCTTCCAGTCACCCCCAAACACCACAAAAACCACTTTGATGCTGTTTTTTAAACCAAAACACCACATTTTCCCCCCACACTGTGGGACCTGGAATATCCACGTTTGCATTCTGCAGTCAGTGCCAGAAACAGCCTCAAAATGTGACCTGAAATTCCAAACTCTTTTTTCTACCTGGGTTGTTTTTCTCTCAGCATTTGTTTCACTCCCGAAGTGATTAAAGCAAGATTTCCAAATCATTTTACTGATGGTGAGCAGGACGAGGCACTTAATTACAAATTCAAACAACCACAGCCAGCACCACCCCCAAGAATTCTGTATTTTTATGGATTTTTTCCCCCCCCTGCAATAACACATCACTGCATTTTGTCTCCATTCAGCCACACGAAAAATACAGGTTTTAATGTGAGCAGGCAATCCCAAATCCAAAACCTCTGCAGGATTTAAGGGTGGATTCTTCCAGAGAGGATTTCAGGTCAGGTTTTAGTGAAGAGCACTTGGAAAGAAAACACTGCTGGTGGGAATAATCGAAAAGAAAGGAGGGACTTGAAGGTTGGACTTGATCTTTTCCAGCCTTAACAATTTCAGGGTTCTGTGGCAGAGCTTGAAATGTCACCAAGAGACACCAGAATTCCTGAATTTCTGGAATTTGAGCCAAAGCAACTGGAAATTGCTGTGGGATAGGGAATTTCCTCACCCAGCTGTGGAATTGCCTGTGATGCAGACTCAGCTCTGGGAGTTTGGGAGCACAAAGGGGCACGGCCAACCCTGCAAATCCAGCAGGGTTAAAAAATAAAAATTGGGATAAAAAATTCCCAATTTTCCTGGTGCCATCTCCTCGGGAATCTGCACTTCTGCACATTCCCTGTGGGAATGAGATAGGGATAACCAGGGCTGAAAATGCAGGAGAAAATCCTGATGGAGAGCAGGGCACGGGGAAGGAGCTGGAGGCTCAGGGGGTGACAAGGACCATGGAACGGGGCCCCCATTCCCATTCCCATTATTCCAGATTAAAAACTCCCAGCCTGGGCTCTCCTCCATCAGCAGGACAGGATTGGAGCTCCCAATGCTGCCCTGGCATCCCTTGGGATGGGATAAACCAGGCAGAGGGAAGGAATTCCTGCTTTTCCTCCTCGGGGCTGGGACAGGGCAGGAGCTGCTGGAAAGGGAAGGGCAGGCCCCGTGTCCTCCTCAGCCTCAGCGCTTTAAAAAGGGATAAAACTGCTCCAAAGGCCACTCCCAGGGAGGAGAAATGGGAATTATGTGCATTGATAACGCCGGAATAATTCATCAAACCATCACTGCCTTCCCCACACTCCCCAAAATCCAGGACATCACACCCCCCTCCAAACACGCCCCTCTGTCTCCACACCAAGGCAGGGGAGTTTTCCAGTAATTCCCAGTGGATTTCCCACTCAGGGAAGTTTATTCCAATTAAATTCTCCCTGGCAAGGAATGCACCACCCAGCCAGGAACAGCTTGGACTCAGAGTTTTCCTTTAAATGGAATTATTTTCCCCTGGACACGCCCCCAGTGTTTTGGAGATTTTGGGTTGTTTTTTACCTTGTTGGGCCTTGCTCCAAAAAAAACCCAGAGACTCTAAAAATTCTCCTGGGAGCTGGGAGGGAGCCCCTCCTTCCAGACAGACACTGAGCCACGATTCAGATCCAGCCCATCCTCATTTCTGAATTTTTAATATGCAAAATCCCCCCTGCTGAAATGTCCAAACTGCTCCTTTCTGATGGGGCCATGAAATTCCAGCAATTCCAGCCTCTCCCTAAAATCCACTTGGAAAATTCTGCATCCTGCTCCCGTGTGAATCCACAGAAAATATCAACCCCGAGTCAGATCCCTCCTGTTCCATCCCAGAGTCACCACAAGAGCCCGAAATTCAGGGACAAACCCCTGAATCCTGATTTTGGGAAGAGATTTGGGTGAAACATTTCCCACCTGCCAGAGGCGACCCCAGACACACCAACCACTAAACACAGCCTGAAAAATCAGCATCACACACCCAGAATTAGAATTTTTTTCTTCTTTTCTGCAGGGAAAATGAAATAAAACTCACATAGAAAAAAGGAAGACGCTGCTACTCCCTCTGTAAATTTTCTGATATATATATATATATTTTTTTTAATGTTGTTCCTTATCCCTGCTCCTCTTTTACAGCGATAAAATAGATCCAATTCCCAAAATTCTTTGTTTCCATCACTAAAAGGAGCCCAAAGCACAGAACGAACCAAATCCACAGATTCCAACCCCTTGCACTTCCAGGAGTTAGTAAATGCTGTGAGCAGAGCACTGGGAGGAGGGAGAGATGCAGAAATGCAGAGGGAGGAGAGGAAAAAGCACCCCAAAACTTTTCAGAGTGGTTTAGAGATTACTGGAAAGTCCAATGAGATGTTCCAGGAGATTGTTATCGAAAAGACAGCGAAGGAAAAACCAAAAAAAATCAACTTACACACAGATGTCTTCTGGTTGTTGTCCTTGCTGGGCATGAGCTTCACCCCCCTGGATTTCAGCTCCATCTGCTTCTTGACTGAGGGATGGGAGAAGAAGGAAAAATGAGGAAAAAGTTCAGGGATTTTGAATTTTTTTCAATTTAAAAGGAAAAATTTGAATCGCCCACATCCTGCATCCTTCCCGTTGGGATCAGCCGGTTTATCCTGACCTCCCAAAGCCTGCAGGGATTTTTTATTTTCCATGTTAGGGGTTTGGAGAGCTTCGATTTCAAAATAAAAAACGGGGTCCAAACCCTCTCCCAGCCCTCTGTGAGCCACTAAAAATGGGAGAGAGGCAAAAGGGAAGTTCTGAGGAGCTCCAGGGATGCTGAGAGGGAAAATGCTGAGCTTTTTATTCCTTTTTTTTTTTCCCTCCAGTTTTTCTGCTGCAGGAATTCACCCCATGAATCCATCACACAGCAGAGCCATTCCAGGGGAGCACTCATAACCTAAAAACCGCCGAGCTGGAGTGAATAAACAGCGGGAAAAAGGCAGGAAAAATAAAATTAAACCCCGTTATTGGCAAAGGGAAACACCAGATTGGAGCCCCACACCTGGGGGACTCCTCCCTGCTCCAAACCTCCCCAAAAAGAGGAGGAAAAGCAGGAAAAGGGAGAATTCCATGCCTGTCCCAGAGCCCCATCCCCTCCCCACAGGAGGGAGCAGTAATTTGTTTTTCCTGCTCCGCACTTGGCTGAGGCTCCCTCCAGCCCCGAGGGTTTGACACGAACCCTGCCTGGGAGAACCATGTGGGAGCAGCAGACACACCTGGAATTGGGAGAATTCCAGACTCCAGAGGCAGGAACTGGGATAGAAGAGCCTCCAGGGGCAGGAATTGGGAGAATTCCAGCTCCAGAGGCAGGAATTGGGATAATTCAGCCCTCACTGCAGGAATTGGGATAATCTAGTCTGCACTGGCAGAAATTGGGATAATTCAGTCCTCACTGCAGGATTTTGGATAATTCCAGACTGCAGAGGCAGCAATTGGGAGAATTCCAGCTCCAGAGGCAGGAATTGGGATAAAAGAGCCTCCAGAGGCAGGAATTGGGATAAACCCAGCCCTCCAGAGGCAGGAATTGGGAGAATTCAGCCCTCACTGCAGGAATTTGGATAATTCCAGCGTCCAGAGGCAGGAATTGGGAGAATTCCAGCCCCAGCTCTGAGGAATTGGGATAACCCAGTTCCCACTGTGAGGAACTGGGATAAAAGGCAGGAACTGGGATAATTCAGACCTCACTGCAGGAATTGGGATAATCTAGTCTCCACTGGCAGGAATTGGGAGAATTCCAGCCTCCAGAGGCAGGAACTGGGATAAAAGAGCCTCCAGAGGCAGGAACTGGGATAATTCAGCCCTCACTGCAGGATTTTGGATAATTCCAGCCTCCAGAGGCAGGAATTGGGATAATTCCAGCCCCAGTTCTGAGGAATTGGGATAAAAGGCAGGAATTGGGATAAACCCAGTCCTCACTGCAGGAATTGGGATAAAAGAATCTCCAGAGGCAGGAATTGGGATAATTCAGCCCTCATTGCAGGATTTTGGATAATTCCAGACTCCAGAGGCAGGAACTGGGATAACCCAACCCCAATTCTGAGGAACTGGGATAACCCAGCTCCCACTGTGAGGAATTGGGATAAAAGAATCTCCAGAAGCAGGAATTGGGATAATTCCAGCCCCAGCTCTGAGGAATTGGGATAACCCAGTTCCCACTGTGAGGAATTGGGATAAAAGGCAGGAATTGGGATAATTCCAGCCCTCACTGCAGGAATTGGGATAATTCCAGCCCTCACTGCAGGAATTGGGATAAAAGAGCCTCTACTGTGAGAAATTGGGATAACTCAGTCTCCACTGGCAGGAATTGGGATAATTCCAGCCCCAACTCTGAGGAATTGGGATAAACCCAGCCCTCACTGCAGGAATTGGGATAATTCCACCCTTCCACTGCAGGAATTGGGATAAAAGTGCCTCCACTGTGAGGAACTGGAATAACTCAGAGCCCAAATCCCTTTCTGGGAGCCTTTTCCAGCCCTTATCCATGGAAAAACCCAGCTCATCTCCCACTCCAACCCCTTCTCCCCGTGCTCTTCATCTCGTCAGGCTTTCATCCCTAAATTAGCACATCCCTAAGACAAAGCTGTCAAGAAAAATCACCCCTGTAACTAACGAGGGGGTTTTTAATTGTGGTTTTTTGGGTTTAAAACCCCCTGTTTGGAACAGCTGCTGCAGGAGGCTCAGACAGGGAGAGGCTCCTCGGAGCTCACCTGAGGTGCTGCTTTTTATTCATCATTTCCTCACATTATTTCCTATTTTCTCTTTAAATAACTCAGCAATAACTTCAAACTCAGGGGCTGCGTTAGCTGGAAAATATTCATGAGGAAAAGCTGCTCCTGTCTCCCTCACCAGCTTCAATCTGTTCAGGGCAGCTGCCTTATTTTATTAATTTAAGGAGGGGAAACTAATTAACAGCAGGCTGCTGTCAAAGCAAATGGAGCTCTTTGTTTCTTTTTGCTCCAAATCCACTTGCAAGTGAAGCAGGAGTGGGAAAAAAAAAATTTAAAAAGCAGATTTGGGATGCCTCAAAGGTGGATGGGAATCACAGGATGTTTCCAGCCTGATCTCAGGGTTTTTATTAAATGTGTTATCAATGGATCAAAAAAAAAATTAATTTGGGTTACCAAAACTCACATTTTTGGGGTAAAAATCTGGTTTTGATTCAAATAAAAGAGTGACAGACTGTTCTGAGGAGGAAGGAAAAGCGGGAAGGGGGAGGAAGATGAGGAGGAGGAGGATGGAGCAGGGAGGAAGAGGAGGAGGGGGAAGGGATGAAGGCTCCTGGGGGGGGAGGGGGAATTTGGGGATTTCGGGGAGAAAATTCCGGATTTGGGGGATTTTGGGGCGAAAATCGGGAAATTTGGGGGGAAATTCGGCAATTTTTGGGGGAAAATTTGGGAATTTTTGGGGGGAAATTCGGGGATTCTGGAATCTTCGGGGGAGAAATTTGGGATTTCGAGGTGGAATTTGGGGATTTTTGAGAATTTCGGGGGGAAATTTAGGGAATTTGGGGGGGGAATTTTGGGGATTTTTGGGGGGAAATGAAATATATATTTATATGTAATAAATATATATTTAATATATATTATATATGGTATATATTTATTATGTATTTTATATATTATATCTATTATATATTTTTATATATTAAATATATTATCTAATATTTATATTTTATATGTAAATGTATAAATTAAATATATATTAAATATATATTTATTTATAAATATATTTAGAGATTTAAAAATTGATAAATTGATAAAGAGGGTTCACTGCATCCTCTCCTCCTCATCCTTCATTTTCGAGCTCTAATGATGGAAGTCAGACTTTACAAATGACTCCATTTAGATCAGAACCAGGCACGGTAAAGCACCACTTGTTTTGTGCTTTTATTTTATTTTTTTTTTAATGAAATAAATAACAACAATTCTCCCACTCCCTGCCCCTCAAAAATCCAGCATTTAAAAATCTACTTTGAAATAATTAAGAACAATTCTCCCACCCCCTGCCCCTCAAAAATCCGGAATTTGAAAATCTACTTTGAAATAAATAAGAACAATTCTCCCACCCCCTGCCCCTCAAAAATCCAGCATTTAAAAATCTACTTTGAAATAATTAAGAACAATTCTCCCACCCCCTGCCCCTCAAAAATCCAGCATTTAAAAATCTACTTTGAAATAAATAAGAACAATTCTCCCACCCCCTGCCCCTCAAAAATCCAGCATTTAAAAATCTATTTTGTTGGTAAATCGGAATGTGGAACGGGACTACAAAGGGCTGCGTCAGGATAATTGGATGAACAGAAATTCCTGTTTTCTGGAGGGTTTTGCTGCTCACACGCATCCAGCAGATCTAATGGAATACTCAGCATCCTGTCAGATTTGAGATTCCAAAGCTCTGCCAGCACGGCAGCCAGGCCGGGCTGTTCCTTTTAAACCGCTCCGTGTTGCTCTAAATGAGAATTTAAGCTGACGTTTATTTATTTTTAATTTGGAAAACAGGGTTTTCAGCAAAGACAACAGAGGAAAAAATAAATAAAATCGATTTTGTGAAGATCTGCTCTCCTCGTTGGGGGAATTCTGTGAAATCCAGACCCTGCCTGGATCTCTCTCTCCTGCTGGGATGGCTCAGGAGCGCCCGGGATGCAGCACGAGGCTCACAGGGGTTCTGGGAGGTGAAGAGAATCCCCCTCAAACACAATTCCTGGGAAAAATCCCTCTTTTGGCAGCTCAATAAAACCTCAAAAAAACCCCAAAACACCCAAAAAAACCCCTGCAAGAAAACCTAAAAAACACCCTAAAATTTCCTCTCCAAAGCAAACAAAAAACCCTCTCTAAAACAAAATTTAAAAAGTGAAAATCCCCCAAATAATCCCGAGCAATGGATCTTTGGGAATCAGAGCCTGGAATTGCCCAGGAGACTCCACAGGCTGCACAGCAGGAGCTGAAAATCCCTTTGGAACCAAGGGTGTGATCCAGGAGGAAAAAAGGAGGAGAGAAGATCCAGGAGGAGAAAAGGAGAAGATCCAGGAGGAAAAAAGGGGAAGATCCAGGAGGAGAAAAGGAGAAGATCCAGGAGGAAAAAAGGGGAAGATCCAGGAGGAGAAAAGGAGAAGATCCAGGAGGAAAAAAGGGGAAGATCCAGGAGGAGAAAAGGAGAAGATCCAGGAGGAGAAAAGGAGAAGATCCAGGAGGAGAAAAGGAAAAGATCCAGGAGGAAAAAAGGGAAAGATCCAGGAGGAGAAAAGGGGAAGACCCAGGAGGAGAAAAGGGGAAGACCCAGGAGGAGAAAAGGAGAAGATCCAGGAGGAGAAAAGGGGAAGAGAAGATCCAGGAGGGAAAAAGGAGAATATCTAGGAGGGAAAAAGGAGAAGATCCAGGAGGAAAAGGAGAAGAGAAGATCCAGGAGGAGAAAAGGAGAAGATCCAGGACGAGGAGGGGAAGATCCAGGAGGGAAAAAGGAGAAGATCCAGGAGGAGAAAAGAAGATCCAGGAGGAAAAAAGGATAAGGTGCAAGATGGAAGAGGGAAGATCCAAGATGAGGAGTGGGAGATCCAGGGTGAAGAAGGGAAGATCAAAAATGAGGAGGGGAAGATCCAAGATGAAGAGGGGAAGAGGAGTGGGAGATAAGGATGAAGAGTGGAAGATCCACAATAAAGAGTAGAAGATCCAGGATGGAAGAGGGGAAGATCCAGGATGGAAGAGGGGAAGATCCAGGATGGAAGAAGGGAAGATCCAGGATGGAAGAGGGGAAGATCCAGGATGGAAGAGGGGAAGATCCAGGATGGAAGAGGGGAAGATCCAGGATGAGGATCAGAGGATCCAAGAGGAGGAGTGGGAGATCCAGGGTGAAGAGGGGAAGATCAAAAATGAGGGGAAGATCCAGGATGAGGAAGGGAAGAGAAATGGGAGATAAGGATGAGGAGTGGAAGATCCTCGATAAAGAGTAGAAGATCCAGAATGAAGAGGGGACAATCCCGGACGAGGAAGGGAAGATCCAGCACAAAGAATGGAAGATCCAGGACGAGGAAGGGAAGACCTGTCCAAACTGAAGCCCAGCCATGGACGGATGTGTCGATCAAAGCCATGGATGGGGCTGGCAGCACCCTGGGAAATCCTGAGCTGCCCAGGGCAGGGCTGGAACCCGATGGGATTTAAGGATTTGACGTCTCTGCCAACCCAAACCATTCCAGGATCCCGTGGCACCCCCACAAAGCCATTCCTGGTTCTCTCCTGTGCCAGGAGTGTCCCCAGCCCTCCCTGCCAAGGCAGCTCTGCCAGGCTCTGTCCTGTGCTCATTCATCTTCCTCCTGCAGGGACGGGGAGATCGATAAAAGCTGCAATTATGTGTTGGTAACAATCAGCTCCAGAGCAATTAGGGAGCCAAGTTCTGCCATAAAACATCTGCAGAGAGGGGCAGCAGCAGCAACCAGGGCAGCTTTCCCATCCCTGCAATTCCAGCCCTGCATTTCCAGCCCCTGGGATGGGGGAGACACCCGAGGTGCTGCCACCTCACCTGATTCAAACACTTCTAGAATATTTTTTTCCACCTTTTGGAGGAGACAGGATGGGGAGGAAATTATGAAAAAAAAAAATCCTATGCATAGATTTCTCCCAGTCCCTTTGATTTCCTTACACGGGGAATGGAGGAAAAGCATTTGCAAAAATTAAGATTCACCTTAATGAAAGGGAAAAAGAAGGGGAAAATATTTAACTCTCCCAGGAAGGGAACGAAACGAATTTGCTGTATTCAACAGCAACAAAAAAAAAAACCCTCTCCACAGCCTGATTGCATCTAACCTTGCTTTTACATTCCTAAAGTGATTTCCAAATGAGGGCACGGATTAGGGAGAGCCGAGAGGGAACAGACAGCGAAGGTGTTCTGCAAAACTCGGGATCAATTCAAACAAGCTGGAAGGGAAATTGTTTTCTTATAGATTATCAGCAAAGCCAGACCCCGTCCCAGAGGACACGGGGGGTTCATAAATGATGTACAGACACGTCTGTGGAAAACAGAAAGCAAATTAGAGCCACCCCAAAGCCACCTCCCTGCTCCTGGCCCATCCTGGTTCAGCTCTGCTGATGAAAAATGCATTCCAGGCGCTGTGCTTGCCGTGAATTACACGGCCTGTTTTGTAGGGATTTATCTCCAGTGAAATATTTATGGCCAGGCCAGGTTGTGGAAAGGGTTACAGGGAGGTTTTTAAAGGATCAGCATCTCCTGTCCTACAGATCCCACTGCCTTCCCTTCGTGCCTGGGAGCTTTCACTGCTTGTTTTGTGTTTTTTTAAAGCATTGAAAGGCAGAAAAAAGCTGCCAAACTCCACAAAAACCAGCAGGAAAAACGAGGGCAGGTCCCCTCTGGCAGCTGGGCCGAGGTCCTGCCTGGTTCCAGCTCAGAACGGGGAGTTGAGTTCATTTTCAGCACCAGCTCATCCCCGCTGCCAGAGCCCCTGACATTTATCTGATCAGGGGAATTGGAACATTCATCCTGACTTTTCTGGGAGGGAGAAAGGCTGACTCAGACAGGTGCTTTGGAGGAAGCAGAAATCCTGACAGCCAGGGAAAACACATCCAGAGGGAAGCTGCTTTCTTTTTCCGGGCGTTTTTTGCTGCACAGCAACAACAAAAGAGATTTTATTTTTTTCTCCTTGCAGTTTAAAGTCATTTACAGGTTCAAGGAAAGCAGGGGAGTTAAATAATGATGTGGTTGAGGCCTGACAGCGTTGCTAACAACATCCAAACGGGGCAGCTTGGTGGGTTTATCCAAGGAAAACCTCTCCCTTTCCCTTGCCTCTTCTCCAGAGCTTTTTCCCAGCAAAATCCTCGTGAGAGGAAACCTGCTGAGCTCCCCTGAGCCATTCCTGCCTCACTTCCCCTCTCCTGGATCCTCCAGAGCCCTCTGCACCCACAGCATCCTCCAAAGGCATCACAGGGAATGGTGGGGACACTTCCAAGGAATCCTCTCAATCCCTTCTGCTCCCACCAGGAGCTGCCACGGCCTCGGAGCAGAATCTTCCCTGCCAAAGGATCTCCTGGCCCTCAACAGCACCTGAACGTCCCAATCCTGAAATCTTTTTGTCCTGATCCTGAATTCTCCCCGGGCAGGGTGGGGAGGGGCTGGGATGGATTTCCCAGAGAAGCCCCTGGAGCCCTGGGAGTGTCCCAGGCTGGACAGGGCTGGGAGCAGGGGAAGGTGACCCTGCCCGTGGCACTGGATGGGATTTAGGGTCCCTCACAACCCAAACGAGTCTGGAATTTTCTGTGAAACTCAAGCTTAGGGGATTTCAGCTGGAACTGATGCCTGAAGTTTAAATTCCGTGTATTCCAGGTTCTGTGCAGCTCTGAGCTCACACTCAGGCTCACTCAGCTCTGCACACAGCAGGGACACAAAACAAATCCTTCTCCTGCTGCACACCAAGGACAACTTTCAGCCCAAAAGCACAAACAAGGGGGGCTGGAGGGAGGAACAAGAAGGATGGGACCTCCCAGCCTGCAGCTGGAATTGGACAATTAAACCCCAATATGCAAATGGACCAAAACTTAGAAAAGTGTGAGACCTTGTAACTGGGCAGCCATTTTGTGCCCATTTTGGGTCCATTTTTTGCCCATTTTGGGTCCATTTTTGTGCCCATTTTGGGTCCATTTTTGTGCCCATTTTGGGTCCATTTTTTGCCCATTTTGTGCCCATTTTGGGTCCATTTTTTGCCCATTTTGGGTCCATTTTTGTGCCCATTTTGGGTCCACCTTGAGTGCTGCCCTGGCCAGGCTCTTGTCCTTTAAGGATCCCAAGGTGGATCCTTAAAGGCTTTTAATAAATCTCTGCTTTATTCTCCAGCTCTGCCCAGTCTCTGTTCCAGCTCAAGGCATCAGAACAGCAGCAGGATCGTGCAGGGGAGGGGGGCAGCTCTGGATTCCAGGGAAAGGCCAGGAAAGGAAAGGATTCCAGGGACAGGAAAGGATTCCGGGACAGGATTCCAGGAAAGGATTGTGGGGGCCAGGCCAGGGCACTGACTCCTCTCTCTCTTTACCTTGGTACTGGGCACTGAAGCCCTTCTGCCTGTGGTTGCCGTCGGAGGTGAAGTGGAGCCGCAGCCAATTTTTACTGCTGATCACCGGGGCGGGCAAATTCATCCCAGTGAACCTGCAAGACACCAAAGCAGCACAGCCACGTCAGGGTGGGAGTGACCCCCAAACCCTCCTGCCCCAGGAGGGACCCCCAAACCCTCCTGCCCCAGGAGGGACCCCCCAAACCCTCCTGCCCCAGGAGGGACCCCCAAACCCTCCTGCCCCAGGAGGGACCCCCAAACCCTCCTCCCCCAGGAGGGACCCCCAAACCCTCCCCAGGGACGTGGGAGCTCCTCCATGGGTGCCACACACCCAACGAGGGCACCCTCCCCTCTCCAGGGGGGTTTCCAGCCTCCCATTCCTGCTGGGATTCCCATGTCTGTAATTCCAGAGGTTTTCATTCCTTTGTCCTAAGGCAGAGAACATTCCCAGGCTTATTCAGTTCCTCTCTTCACGGTTTGGTTAACCCCACCACAAAAAATTCTGTTTATTTTAACTCAGGAAAGGGAAAGGATAGCAGGAACCTCTTTGTTTTTTATTTTATTTATGACCAATCCCAACCTGAGGAAGGTTCCAGCCAGCAGCTGAGGTGGGCAGCTCCAGAGCCCAGCAGCAGCCATTCATTCTGTTTATAACTTTATTTCCTTTTAAAATATGGAATTGTTCACTTCATTTAACTCCAGCTCACAATTCCTGGCCGAGTTTTGTCCCAAGCCAAGTTTTGGACTGGAACAACATTTCACCCAAGTCTCAGCACTTGGTCCACAATTCACCATGGTGGGGACACCAAAGCTCTCATGGAACCCTGTTCCTGAAAGTTAATTATTTTAATCCCCAATTATCACTTATTTTAAAATTACTGCAATTTCAACACCTTTTATTGCCATTCCAACACCCATTTTTTTGCCATTCCAACACCCATTTTTTTGCCATTCCAACATTTCCACCCATTTTTTTGCCATTCCAACACTCCCTGCTTTTTCTAATGAAGGCAAAAGGATCCTGGGAATCTGTTCCATCCTGAAGGGAGTTCAGATTTGATTATTAAATATTTTTAGCAGCAGATCTGGCAGCCCATGGAGCACCTGAAGAGTCCTTCAGTCACCCAACCCATCCAGAGGTGACCTCAGCTCCTCCAAGTGCAGCCAGGCTGGAATTGGCGGCGTTAATTAACAGTTAATTAACAGCAGAGGGGCTGCCCTGTGCTCCTGGCTCCTTAATGAGCTCGCAGGGTGATTAGTGCATAACTAAAGCATCTCTGCCACCTACAGTACAATCCAAAGCCTGGATTATCCCGTGCCTGGATCCTGCAGCGCTCTGAGACCTTTGGGAGCTGCGCTTGGAGGTCGTTCCCAACCATTTCTCCATGGATTGTTCCCAGCCCTGTTCCCAGCCCTGTCAGGAGGATGAGGTGATGCAGAAATGGATCCTCTGTGGCTTTGTGCCATCCTTGGGGAGCTGAACCGATGGAATTCTCTCAAACAAACAGATTTGGGGCTGACATCCAACACGGGATGCCTCAAACCCACCCCGGGGAAGTTCCCTTGGCTGGTTGTTATGACAAAACCTTTAAATTTAACCCTCTCACCCCCCCGGGGCCGCTCCACTGTTCACTCTGCAGCAGCAAACTCCTCAAAAATGACCTTTAGCTGTGCAGAGCCGAATTTCCCTTTCAGAGCTGGAATTCAACTGCCTGAGCTAAAAAACAACGAACCAAAGAGAAAAACGAACCAAAGAGAAAAACGAACCAAAGAGAAAAACGAACCAAAGAGAAAAACGAACCAAAGACAACAATGAACCAAAGAAAAAAATGAACCAAAGAGAAAAACGAACCAAAGACAAAAACGAACCAAAGACAAAAACGAACCAAAGAGAAAAACGAACCAAAGAGAAAAACGAACCAAAGAGAAAAATGAACCAAAGACAAAAATGAACCAAAGACAAAAACGAACCAAAGACAAAAACGAACCAAAGACAAAAACGAACCAAAGACAAAAATGAACCAAAGAGAAAAACGAACCAAAGAGAAAAACGAACCAAAGAGAAAAAGGAACCAAAGACAACAACGAACCAAAGACAACAACGAACAAAAGACAAAAATGAACCAAAGAGAAAAAGGAACCAAAGACAACAATGAACCAAAGACAAAAATGAACCAAAGACAAAAATGAACCAAAGAAAAAAACGAACCAAAGACAACAATGAACCAAAGCTGCCTGGACAAGGCTCAGCCTCTCCTGTCCCCCATCCCTGGTTTTGATCAGCACCTCCTGGAAGGGTGGATTGAGCAGCCCGACAATCCACTGACACAGAAATTTCATCTCCACAGACTCATGGAATTAAAAAGGTTGGAAAAGACCCCCCAGGACCACCAAATCCAAGCTCTCCTGAGCCTCCTTTTCTCCAGCTGCTCCTCCCAGGGATGATTTTCCAGACCCATCCCACCACAAACTTCCCAAATACTTGGATTGTTAAAATTCCACCAGTCCAGTGAATGAACACTTAGAAAATCAACTGGAAAACTGTAATGGGTGGCACTTCCTGAAAAATTTTTTCAGGAAAAAATTCCTGAATGCAAAAGGAGAAGGGACAAAAAATCCTTTTGTCCCAGGAGAAGTCACAAAAAATCCATCACAGCCCTGGTGCTCTGCACCCACAGGAGATTTAGGGGGAAGGAAAAACTTTCCCTGACTTTCCTGCATGGGAATTTTCCTCAGCTCCACGTGTCACTTGCTCAAGACATGGAGAGCTTGAGATCAGCCAAGAAATCCCCATCAGCTCCTCATTCCCACCCTGTCAGGCTCTAAAATTCCCTTTATTCTCCCCTTTCCCAGCTGAAATCCAGCAGGAGAAGTGCAGGGTGAAGGTTTCCATCCCCTAAAAGCCCCAGACTGGGTGGGAAAAGGGGTTAAAAATATTAAAAATCACCACGGCTGCAGCTCAGCATTTCATGGAAAGCTCCATCCCCACCTGCAGCTTTTCACCAGGAGGCTCCCACAGGCTTCAGATGCTCATTAGGCAGCGTTAATGGTTAATTGTTAATTGAGAATGGAAGGTTTAATTCCAGCTGCAGGGCCTCGCAAATGTCCTGGCTGCTGGGGAGGGATCCCAGAGGGGATGGGAGGAGAATCAGAAAAGCAGGGAATCATCCCCAATTTCCTAGCAGGGAATCATCCCAAATTTCCTAGCAGGGAATCATCCCAGATTTCCTAGCAGGGAATCATCCCAAATTTCCTAGCAGGGAATCATCCCAAATTTCCTAGCAGGGGCTTGGGGACAGGGCAGGCAGGTTTTTGTTTTACTTCGTGTTTTCCTTTCCTGTAACCCAACCCTGTTCAGCCTGAAGAAAAAACTTCATCCCAAACAACTGATTTTATCCCAAATCCTTTCCAGCAGCGTTTTGAACCTGGGATGTTTTTCCTTGAGGGACACCAAACATCAAACCCAATTCCTTTATTCATGACAGGGAGGAGTTAATGCCATCAAAACTCCTCTTTTTGAGAAAAAAAAGCACTGAAGTGAGGCCTCCTCCACTTTTTTCTTTATTTCTTTCCTTGCTCTCTCACTTCCCACGGAATCCAGGCATTAAATATTTATCCCATTCCCTCCCCTGGCACAATTAGTATGGCTGTACATGGCTGGCACAGATTACTCTGCATTCACATCCCATTATCTATTTACAATCCCAATTCCTGCTTTAATTTGTTTCCACGTGGAGAGGAAGAAAAGGAAGGGGGAGAAAAAAAAAAGAATCAATAAAGTGTCACGAAGTGAGGCAGAAGCACGGGAGGAGCAGGGGGAGATGTTTGCACAGGGATTTTGAGCACCCTGAAATTTGATTATCATCAATTTGGCTGTTATTTCTTCTTAAATGAGCCCAAAGACGATGAGAATTCCTGGTGTGGATGCTTGAAAAGCAGTGTAGGAGTCAGAGGTCATGACTAAAGGCAGGAATTCCATCTGAAATCCTGTTATTTCAAGTGAAATCCGTGGAGATGATGGTTTTAAACATGAATTTTGAGGCGCCCTGGTGCTGCCCAGAATCAGGGTGCAGTCAAACACCAGCTTCAAATAAAAGCAAAGGACATCACTGGGGATGTTTTATCCTTTTTTTTCCCCTTTGAACTGCCTTTGTTGATTTAACTTCTCTGTTCATTTAATCTCTGTTTTGACACCCCCTTGGAACTCTGCTGATAATCCCCAACACGAGCCAGGCTGGCTCCTGGCTCCTCCTGGAGCCTCCAACACAAATTCCGGGTGAATCTCCCTGAAATTTCATTTTCCTGGGGCTCAGATCCGCCTTTTCCTGCCCTGGCTGTGTTTAATCCAAAGTGAGACCCACTGGAGTGGCTGGGAGGAGGAGGAGGGGAGATCCCAGCAGCATTTCCATGGATGGAGGAGCCAAGGGAAGATTCCAGAAGCATTTCCAGGGATGGAGGAGTCCAAGGGAAGATTCCAGAAGCATTTCCAGGGATGGAGGAGTCCAAGGGAAGATTCCAGAAGCATTTCCAGGGATGGAGGAGTCCAAGGGAAGATTCCAGAAGCATTTCCAGGGATGGAGGAGTCCAAGGGAAGATTCCAGCAGCATTTCCATGGATGGAGGAGTCAAAAGGAGATCCCAGCAGCATTTCCAGGGATGGAGGAGCCAAGGGAAGATTCCAGAAGCATTTCCAGGCATGGAGGAGCCAAAGGGAGATCCCAGCAGCATTTCCAGGGGTGGAGAAGTCAAAAAGAGACTCCAGCAGCATTTCCAGGGATGGAGGAGCCAAAAGGAGATTCCAGAAGCATTTCCAGGGATGGAGGAGTCACAAGGAGATTCCAGCAGAATTTTCATGGATGAAGGAGCCAAGGGAAGATCCCAGCAGCATTTCCATGGATGGAGGAGCAAAGGGAGATCCCAGCAGCATTTCCATGGATGGAGGAGCAAAGGGAAGATTCCAGAACATTTCCATGGATGGAGGAGCCAAGGGGAGATCCCAGCAGCATTTCCAGGGATGGAGGAGCCAAGGCTGGCAGTCAACACGAAACCCAAGGAGAAGAGCACCCGTGGATCACCCCTGGAAGTGCCCCAGGCCAGGCTGGACAGGCCTTGGAGCAGCTGGGATGAGGGAAGGTGTCCCTGCCCATGGATGGGGTGGCTCTGGATGGGATTTAAGGTCCTTCCCAACCCAAACCATTCTGGAATTCCACGATCCAGGACTGGATTTAGCCCTGTGGACGCTCGGTTTAACCAGGATTGTTGAGGGCACAGAAGTGAGCCCAGCCCAGATTTCACTCTGAGCTCCATCCCCAGCTCAGCCAGAGCCTCCTTTTCCCTGCCAGCCTTTATTCCACTGATATCCTGCCAATTCTGATTCATTTCCCTCTCACTGCAACTCAGGGACACCTCTCAGCAGCTCTTTATCTCCCTGTGTATTATTATTCACTTCACCTGTATTTTTAACTTTTCATCCAAACCTCTCCTCAAATTATCAGGAGAGCTGTACCATTAATTCTGAACATCTTATTTGAGCTTGTCTGCTCTCTTAAACAAAATATACTTAAGCACCTCTAGACCTCATTTATGGTCGCAGGAGACATCTCCTCACAATGGATGGACTTTTACATGGAAAATGAATAATTAGATCCGGTTATTGTTCCTCCTTTATTGCTGCAGGGGTGGGAGGAGCACTCCTGCATCCCAACCCTGCTCCAGAGCCTGCAGGAGAGAGACCCCACATCAGCCCCAGCTCGGGGAGCAGCAGGGTGGGACAGGGAAATCCTCTGGAGACAGGGAATTGTGTAAAAAAGAAACAAAGAGAAGGAACTTCTGGGACCAGCCAGGGGTGTCCCTTGGAAGGATGTGCCCCCTCCAGCCCGCCCAGTCCCTTTCTTCACTGGAATGTTCTTGAGACTGGAATTCCCCACTGGAATGGTTTTAATACCCATCTTAACCAAGGACTTTCCAAGGGAAACCCCTGGAAATCCTCTGATGACAGAGAATTGTGTAAAAAAGCACCCTGCAAAGAAAGAGATGGAACTTCTGGGACCAGCCAGGGGTTTCTCTCAGAAAGTCCTTGGGGTTAAGATGGGTCTGAAAACCATTCCAGTGGGGAATTCCAGTCTTGAGAACATTCCAGTGAAGAAAGAGACTGGGAGGGCTGGAGGGGGCACATCCTTCCAAGGAACACCCCTGGCTGGGGGTTTTACAGAATTTTACACAATTCCCTGTCTCCAGAGGATTTCCCTGTCCCACCCTGCTGCTCCCCGAGCTGGGGCTGATGTGGGGTCTCTCCCCTGCAGGCTCTGGAGCAGGGTTGAGATGCAGGAGTGCTCCTCCCACCCCTGCAGCAATAAAGGAGGAACAATAACCGGATCTAATTATTTATTTTCCATGTAAAAGTCCATCCATTGTGAGGAGATGTCTCCTGCGACCATAAATGAGGTCTGGAGGTGCTGGAGAGAGCAGAGAAGCTCGGAGGAGATGCTCAGAATTGATGGCACAATGCAAGGCCAGGCCTGGGAACTGCCCAGGGAGGTTCGGAGCTCCCTGCCCTGGAGTTGCCAGGGAAGGCCTGGATGTGGCACTCGGGGACAAGGTGGGGACACAGGGATTGGTGACAGGTTGGACTGGGTGACCTTGGAGAGCTTTTGCAACCTCAATTATCCCTGAAAGACAATCAGGTTCTTCCTCCTCCTCCTCCTGTGCCACAGGGAGCCCTTTGGGCTCCAGCAAATGGGGACAGAAAGGGCTCCACCCAATTAAAACCATCTAATAATGAACCCCACCCTCGCTGCTAATTACCACAATAAAAAAGAAGTCAAATGACAGAACCACAGCGCTTCCCACCATCCCGAAATCAGAGTTTGGTTCCAGTCACACCACAACGAGGTGACAAACGCGATTATCTTTATTCCATTCAGCGCAAACCACCCCTAATTCAGCACAACAGCAAACGCGACTGAGGCTCTTTAATGCCAAATCCCCCCCACTAAAACCTGCCACAGCTTTATTAGAATTTCCTCCGAAGCCGGGATATCAGAGATTGTTCTCCCCGGGCAGGCAGAGGGAGATGCGCTGATAAAGATAAATAAGCAGATAAATAACAACCAGCCCTCCGCGCAGGGCAGCCAAACTCGCGGCTTTGTCACCCCAACAAAGCACTTAAATTGCATTAAACCTGAACTTTTATTGACAAACGAGGCTGGGGAGGGCAGGCAGGGGGGGGATGTTTCAAACTCAAAGCTGCAGAGGGAGCCCGAGAAGCTGCGAGGGGAATTTTGGAGATGCATCCTGGAGCGTTTCCAGCTCAGCGGGCACGGGAGTGGCTCCCTTTGGGGACAGGAGCACAATCAGGTCACCTCAGCTGCGCTCCCAGACACGCAGGAGGCTGAGCCGAGCCAGGATGTCACATTTAGAATAAAAAAAGCCCGGTGGAGGTGACAAATTAGCCGGCAGTGACCCGGGCTTGGTGGCAGGGCACGCGTTCAGCCCTGCCCTGCTGCCAGCCTGTCCCCTGCTCCTGGCAGGCGTGCAGGTGACATTCCAGGAGGAAAAAGGGACATCCTCTCAGCTCCGGAGGGAAAAAACGCCTTTAGGAAAGGAAAATCACATTTTAAAGGAGCTCTCCGAGCCCTAAAGATGCCACCACACGGAGCCACACGAGTCACCTGTCACTGCAGGTGTCACCAAACCGGCCCAGGGCCACCTCTGAACACGCCTCGATTTTTTTTTTTTTCATTTATTTCTGGAGTTTCTACAAATCTCTTTTACAGTGAAGAAAAAAGAAAGGAAGAGGAGAGGAAGAGGAGAGGAAGAGAAGGGGAAGAGAAGGGGAAGAGAAGGGGAAGAGAAGAGGAAGAGAAGGGGAAGAGGAGAGGAAGAGGAGAGGAAGAGGAGAGGAAGAGGAAGAGGAAGAGGAGAGAGGAGAGGAGAGGAGAGGAGAGGAGAGAGGAGAGGAGAGGAGAGGAGAGGAGAGGAGAGGAGAGGAGAGGAGAGGAGAGGAGAGGAGAGGAGAGGAGAGGAGAGGAAGAGGAGAGGAGAGGAGAGGAGAGGAGAGGAGAGGAGAGGAGAGGAGAGGAGAGGAGAGGAGAGGAGAGGAGAGGAGAGGAGAGGAGAGGGAGAGGAAGAGGAGAGGAGGAGAGGAGAGGAGAGGAGAGGAGAGGAGAGGAGAGGAGAGGAGAGGAGAGGAGAGGAAAGGAAAGGAGAGGAAAGGAAAGGAAAGGAAAGGAAAGGAAAGGAAAGGAAAGGAAAGGAAAGGAAAGGAAAGGAAAGGAAAGGAAAGGAAAGGAAAGGAAAGGAAAGGAAAGGAAAGGAAAGGAAAGGAAAGGAAAGGAAAGGAAAGGAAAGGAAAGGAAAGGAAAGGAGGAAAGAAAGGAAAGGAAAGGGAGGAAAGAAAAGAAAAAGAGAAAAGAAAAGAGAAAAGGAGAAGTCGCAGAAACTGGGAGCAAACAAGATTTGGGAAGTGCAACTCGGCTTCCTGACAGCTCCATGAAAAACCTGCTGGGATTCCGGCAGCAGCAAGGACAGTGGAATGCAAAACAGCCCCGGGCAGGAGGGAAGAGAACCTGGGAGCTCTCTGAGGGATTTTCCTGCTCACCTCTGGCACCATGATGGGGATTTTATGATCAGCTCCATCCTGAGCATAAATAACCACCCTGAGCCCCCCAAACGCTGAAATTTGGGGGCACAGAGTTTCTGCCTCCCTTTTGGAGCTGAGGGGGCTGTGACCAGAGGAGGTGACAAATTTAATAAACCACCCCCTGCCTCAATCCTGTCCTTACAAAAATCCACTTTTTCCACAGAATCCCAGCGTGGTTTGCTTGGAAGGAGCTCAAGGATTGTCCAGCCATGAGCAGGGACATTTTCCACCAGACCAGGGTGCTCAGAGCTCCTTCCTTCCCCTCAGAAGGGCAGCCCTGTTGCTGATTTACACTTAAAAAAATAAAAATAAAAGACAGCAGCAGAAGAGATTATCTGGGATCACCGGGAGGAATTTTTATGAGGGAGCAAAGCCTGGGTAATGATGATGTTGAAGGAGCAGTCGTTTGCTCCCAATGGTCCCCCTGGCAATTCCTGCAGTGTCTCCAGAAGTTTAATACTCGGGATTATTGCAGGGAAGTCTCTCAAGAACGAAGCAGATCCTTAACTTGCTTTGACATTGTCATTTTACACGGCGTTATTCCACGGGAGACCTGCAGAGCAATAAATCCTCCCTTTGCCACGATGGGGGAACCCTGTGAGAGGTGCCAGGCACCAGCTAAAGCAACAAATTGTTCTGAATTCTCATTTCTGCCCCCAATTCCACCTTGTCCTCAATGACTCTTAAAGGAAAAAAAAAAAAACCCAAGGAGTCACTTGCTTAAAGCCTACAGGAAGCTCTGAGATTTCACTGCCTGATAAACTCATGCTGGAGATTTAATTTAACAGCAGCAGGGACAAGAAAGGTGCTTTTCACTAACTTCCACTCAATGAAACCATGAGAGAAATAAAACTTTGTTTTTCCCCTTTTACTCCTTTCCAAACTCGTCCTTTTCCAACCCAGCTTTGGCTCTTCCTGCCAGGAAAGACATCGTGAAAAGGCGTTTGCAACGTCCGATTTATTTAGGGAGCAACTGAGTAACTCCAGCAGGAGAGCATAAAACAGGCCTGGCCTCATCATTGGGGTGAATCCTTTAGAAAAATCCATTTTCTCTGTGTTTGCTGCTGAGAGAATCCCTGGAATTCACCAGCAATTGTTGTTTCTGAGGATCGAGTGGGACTCAGCAGCAGAGTCCATCCAAACATTCCAGCACCCACTCAGCATCACTCTTTGGGAGATTCCCTGGGTGAGAGCTCTCAGAAAAGGGGAAAAAATCTCATTTTAAATTCCAGCTGCCCCTGTGCTCCCACCTGCAGCCAGCCAGGAATTCCCAGCTGGATTTAGCAAGTTCCCAGCTGGGTTTATCGAGTTCCCAGTGCTGTTTGTTCCCTCCTCAGACAAAGGATGCCCGATGCACTCTGGCCATTACAAACTGCTCATTAAAATCTCCACACTGTGCACAATCCCTGTTTCACACCCCAGACAGGGCACAGGCTGCCAAATCCCAAAAAAACCCTTCCACCTGCCACTGGCAACACACGGGAGGCAGGCAGGGAATCAGCCAAGGTCACACAGATGGATGGGAGCAAACTGTGGAGTCCAGAAAAACCCCATAAATCTGAGGGGTTTAGGAACCCCATAAATCCCAGGGGTGATTTCACATCCAGAATGCCCCACAAATCCTGGGGGAGCATCTGAAACTCTCTGCCCCACCCGAGGCTGGGAGGAGGGAGTGGAGTTTATTAATTTGGGCATTTTCTGCTCGCTGTCAGGGCTGTGGGGCCGGGCACAGGAGGAGCAGAGAATTCACTGGCACAAATCCCAGCGCAGCTCTGCCAGCAGCAGCTGCTCCCTGTCTGCCAGGACCGGAGCCTTCCTCATCCCCAAAGCCTTGCAGGAGCAGCAGGGAAGGACTCACAGCGCTGAGAGCTGCATTCCCGACGTGCCAGGCTGTCCCAGGAGCTGGGGACAGATCCAGCAGGGCCAGGAACCTGGGAATGGGATTTAGGGACAAATCCAGCAGGGTCAGGAACCCTGGGAATGGGATTTAGGGACAGATCCAGCACAGCCAGGAACTCTGGGAATGGGATTTAGGGACAGATCCAGCACAGCCAGGAACTCTGGGAATGGGATTTAGGGACAGATCCAGCACGGCCAGGAGCTCCGGGAATGGGCTTTGGGGACAAGTCCAGCACATCCAGAAACTCCAGGAAAGAGCTTTGGGGAGGAGCATCCTAGGGCTGGGATGCTCCTGGAGAGAATAAGACAAATCCAGCATATCCAGAACTCTGGGAATGAGCTTTGGGGACAAATCCAGCACAGCCAGGAACTCCAGGAATGGGATTTAGGGAGGAGCATCCTGGGTCTGGGATGATTCTAGAGAGAAAGGGAAAATTCCAGCACAGCCAGGAACTCCAGGAATGGGCTTTGGGGACAAATCCAGCATATCCAGAACATTGGGAATTGGCTTTGGGGACAAATCCAGCACATCCAGAACTCTGGGAATGGGCTCTGGGGACAAATCCAGCACAGCCAGGAATCACCCCCGCCACTGGCCCAGGAGCTGAGCTGGGAGTTTCCCCTGGGATAGGAGGATCAGTGTTGGGGAGCCTGGGAAGCTCCAGCTCTCCCAGTGCCTGAATTTCCCTGAACACACCCCCAGCCTCTCCAGGCTGTGATTTTCCCACATCCCAAACCCCTCCTTATCCATTTCCAGTCCTCCAGGCAGGTCCTCAAGGCCCTCATTTCCCCAGGTACCAAGACAGACAGAACCAGCCAGGATTTACAGGTTTGGTTTTGTTCCAAGGGAAAATTTCTGTTCTTTTTCTAAAATCTACATCTCCAAGGATTTTATCTGTACTCCTGAAGGCAGCTAATGACCACCCAAAATGTTCATTTTACAGGAGATCCCCCTCTGCCCTTGGAACAAATCCACCCTGATCCAAACCTGGCCCTTCTCCTCCAGTCAGTTTTTATTTAGCTCAGACAAAAAAGGTTATTTTATGGAGCCCTGGACAACTGCAGGTGAAAGTACTGCAGAGAGGGCAGCTATAAAAAAATGTTGGTAAGATTTAGAGGACAATCAACACAAAAAATAAAGGGAAAAAAGACCCAAACCAAATTGTTCCATTGTCCATCAAACTGAGAGCACCATCCTGGACCTGCGGGTGCACATCACCCTTCATTATGACAACTCCATCAAAGTGCACTCGAGTCGTTTCACATTTGCTGTGTCACAGTAAAATTATCAACAAGTACAGGCAGAAATGGATTTTTACAGCCGGGAGATTAAATTACACACCCTCCCCTCGCTGCCTCTCACAGAAATCCCCAGAACAAACAGAAATCGAGGCGGTGTTTGGTCTGTCCTGTTGACAAATGTTCCCCAAATATCAGCCCCAAACCGCAGCGGGCAGCAGAGGGAGGTCACCTCCCCATCAAGGAAAAGCAGGCAGAGAATCCCACCTGAATTCCACAGCTGCCATCAGGAAAGACCCCCGGGCTCAGCCCTCCCTGAACCTTCCTTATCTCACCCGCCCAAATCTTATCAGGGGACTCAGCGCTCCCACATTTCCACGCAGCATTCCGAGTCCTCCCTCCCAAATCAGCTCCTGATCAGCTCCAGCGTCCCCTGCCCGCGCTCACAGGTGGCTCTGCCTGTCCCTTCTGTCCCTCCCCGCTCTGTGGATGCCACCAGAGCCGGGCTCCACCTCAGGAGAGGCTCAGGATGAGGCAGAGGGATGCTGGTGACAGGGACAAGTGCTGATGGCACAGGGATCCTTCCCTTCCCTTCCCTTCCCTTCCCTTCCCTTCCCTTCCCTTCCCTTCCCTTCCCTTCCCTTCCCTTCCCTTCCCTTCCCTTCCCTTCCCTTCCCTTCCCTTCCCTTCCCTTCCCTTCCCTTCCCTTCCCTTCCCTTCCCTTCCCCTTCCCTGAACTTCCCTGAACTTCCCTGAACTTCCCTTCCCTGAACTTCCCTTCCCTGAACTTCTCAAACCTTCCCAAACCTTCCCAAACCTTCCCAAACCTTTCCTACCCTCCCTGAACTTCCCTGAACTTCCCTGAACTTCCCTCTCTGGGAATTCCATCCCAGCCCCTCCCTCCTCTCAGAGGGATGAATTTCTTCCCACTGTCCCACCCAGATCTCCCCTTGGATGGACAGGGACACCCAGGGACACATGGGGACAGACAGGGACATGACAGGAACAGACAGGGATGGACAGGGACAGCCAGGGACACCCAGGGATGGACAGGGCCAGCCAAGGTCACAACAGGATCTCAGTAGGATCACCCAGGGCCCCTCTCAGCATCTCCTCAGCTCCAGCTCCCCCAGCCTCTCCTGGCAGGGAGCTGCTCCAGGCCCTTCCTCATCTCCACAGCCTCCTGTCCCTGCTGTCCCCGGGATCCCAGAGCTGCACAAGCACTCCAGAGGTGCCTCCCAGGGCTGCCAATTTAGATTTTTAATTCTCTCTGAGGACAACAAGCTACAGCCCAGCTGATCCCACCTGCCCCACGTGAAACCACTGCTGCCTTCCCTCCTTCCTCAGAGGACAAAAACCCCAGGAATGCCCTTGGCTCCCTTCTCCCAGAGACCCTGGGGTGGTCAATAAAAATAAAAAAATCTGCCTGCAGAGCTTTCAGCCTCAAAGCCTGATTCTCCAGGCGCTCTCCTGCAGTTCCTCTGTAATTCCATTTTTTAATGGCCTGGCCGAAGGATCCTAATCTTGCAATTACTCCATTTAATGCCATGGAATGGCTGGGCAGCTTCCCGGGATATGGGAAAGGAGAAGCGTGCTCTAATTGCATTAAAGTGGGAAACAGGAGTAACTACTCACATTTAAAAGAGTCAGGAATAAAAGGCAACACGGTGTGAATTGTGGAGGAAGGAAGAGTTTATGACGTGCAGCTGAAGGTCTGGCAGCTTTCAGCAGCGCCGTTCCCCTCCTGTCCCTTTCCCTTCCCATCAGGACAATAAAAGGGGAAAAGGAGGGAGCTGGGAGCATAAAATCCACAGAGGATAAATTGAATTTGAGGAGGGAGTGAGGAGGTCAAGGGCAAGGCACCTCCAGGGATTCTCCTGGTCCTAAAGATGGGAAACAGCAGCAGAGCAGCCCCAATTCCCAGGACAGAGAGCTCCCTGATCCCCAAATTCACACCAGGAAAAAGGAGAAAAAGGAAAATGGAAAAAAAATGGGAATGAAGGCATGAAAAGGTACCAGGGTGACCCTCAGCAGTGCAGGAAGGATGGCAGCAGGTGAGGAATTCCTGAGGGGAAGGACTCCTCATCCAGCTTGCCAGAGCCAAAATGTCAAATGTCCCAGGCTCTGGAATTCAGAGGATTCAAGGAATTCTCAGAGTGGAGTGAAAGGATTTTACCTTAAGACAAGAAATCTACAAAAGTGGGAAGGACACGCGCCGTGTGTTCCACAAATTCCAACCCAACCCACGATTCCATGGTTCTGCTCCCCCTTGCTTTGCATGAGGAAAAACCACAAAACACAACCCAAAACACACCTAAAACACACCTCAAAATATACCTAAAACACACCTAAAACACACCTCAAAATACACCTAAAGCACACCTAAAACAGACCCAAAACACAACCCAAAACAGACCTAAAACACAACCCAAAACACACCTCAAACACAACCCAAAACACACCTAAAACACACCTAAAACACACCTTAAACACAACCCAAAACACACCTAAAACACACCTAAAACACACCTAAAACACACCTCAAACACACCTAAAACACAACCCAAAACACACCTAAAACACACCTAAAACACACCCAAAACACACCTAAAACACACCTCAAAACACACCTAAAACACACCTAAAACACACCTCAAAACAGACCTAAAACACAACCCAAAACAGACCTAAAACACACCCAAAACACACCTAAAACACACCTAAAACACACCTCAAAACACACCTAAAACACACCTCAAAACACACCTAAAACACACCTCAAACACACCTCAAAGCACACCTAAAACACAACCCAAAACACACCTAAAACAAAACCCAAAACACACCTAAAACACACCTAAAACACACCTCAAACACACCTAAAACACACCTCAAAACACACCCAAAACACACCTAGAACACACCTAAAACACACGTAAAACACACCTCAAACACACCTTAAACACAACCCAAAACACAACCCAAAACACACCTAAAACACACCTAAAACACACCTCAAAACACACCCAAAACACACCTAAAACACACCTGAAACCACACCTAAAACACAACCCAAAACTCACCTAAAACACACCTCAAAACACACCCAAAACACACCTAAAACACACCTCAAACACACCTCAAAACACACCTAGAACACACCTAAAACACACGTAAAACACACCTCGAAACACACCTAAAACACACCTCAAACACACCTCGAAACACACCTCAAACACACCTCAAAACACACCCAAAACACACCTAAAACACACCTAAAACACACTTCAAAACACACCTAAAACACACCTCAAAACACACCTAAAACACACTTCAAAACACACCTAAAACACACCTAAAACACACCTAAAACAGACCTAAAGCACACCTAAAACACACCTCAAAACACACCTCAAAGCACACCTAAAACACACCTCAAACACACCTAAAACACACCTAAAACACACCTAAAACACACCTCAAAACACACCCAAAACACAACCCAAAACACACCTAAAACACACCTAAAACACACCTCAAACACACCTCAAAACACACCTAAAACACACCTAAAACACACCTAAAACAAAACCCAAAACACACCTAAAACACACCTAAAACACAACCCAAAACACACCTAAAACACAACCCAAAACACACCTGAAACACACCTAAAACACACCTAAAACACACCTAAAACACACCAAAAACATAAAAACCAGCTGAGGCACCAAGACTGGGCCGAAGGGAGCCACGTGCACCCCTGAGCTCCAGAGGGACCTGCTGGGATTCAAACAGAGCTCCTGAGCTCAGCTTTACACACCTGTACCTGTAATAAAAGCCAAAATTCAGAGCCTCTGTACCTGTAATAAATATAAAAATTCACCCAATTATCCCCAGATTATAAAATACAATATTTTCTATTCATCTTGGGACTTTTAAGGCCCCATCCCCATGGCTGAGACCTTTTCCTGCCATCCCAAATCTGAGGGAAGAGTCCAAGACACGAAGCTTTTAAAAGCTGGATTCACCCTCTGTAATTACGAGAACCAACGAAGAAAATGCTGAATATTTCCCCCTTTCTTCTGCTCCTGCAGGAATGGGAATATTCCAGACATTTCAGCTTCTCCCTCCATCAGACTCCACAGAGATCCTCCACACCTTCACACGTCTGATCCTTTCAGCTCAGCTCTCAAATGTCAACATTCATTTACCTCCTAATTAACATCATTACGAGCTGTGACATTTTTCTCATCTCTCTGCTTAGGTTTGGGTTTTTTGGTGTTTTTTTTTCCTGTGTGTGCGTCCTGATGGTTTCTGTCAAGAGGCTGTTTTCACTTCCAGCTTTTTAAAAAGTAACAGTAAAAACTTGTTATTTCCAATGAGGAGCTGCTGTGGATTCCAGGGATTGCTCCTGACAGGGAGGGACTGGGAGCGCTGCTGGGAGCGCTCTGGCAACAGCTTTACCTCAACTTTAATTGCAATTCATGGAGAGTCTTCTCCTCCTGTTAATTTTCCTGGCTTGCCTTTGACGTTATTCCTCCTGGCGTGGAATTTTCACCCTCCACGGCGAACTGGAGCCAATCCCATCCCCTCGTCAACACTCATTACCTAATGGGGCAGGCAGAGCAGTGGCCAAGGTCTGTGAGGGGGTTCTGGGAGGTTTTGTGGCATTTTCAGGTTTTATATATTTATTTTTTTTCCTCATTTTGCCTCTTTGGATACGATATTATCTGCTAAACACAAGCTTTGCGAATTCTGCTTTTCACTGCAAACCCAAACAGGTCCACAAACAAGATTTCATTTCTGTCAGGACTGGTGGCAAAATCTGTCAAAATCAGGCAAAAGTCCTTCCTGCTCAGGTCTGGGCAGTCTCAGGACACATCTGGACCCTCTCCCCGATGAGATCAGGGCACTGAGAAAGTCTCAGCACAGCCACAAACCTTGTTCAGGTTCAGGCAGGAAAATGGACACAAATCCCCTCGAATCACCAATTCCACGATGTCTTTATGAGTATTCCCATAGTGGGAAACGGGTTTGTTTGGTGTGTTTTAATGTTTACTAATAAAAAGCGACTTGAATGTTGTTTTGATGCGGAAAACACTTGGGTTTGTTGGTAAATCTCTTGTCTAGGTCGAGTTTGTTGAACATGATTAGACAAATACCTGGAGCAGGAAAAGCTCTGCAGTGTCCTAACGTGTCCAAAGCCTGATTTTCCTGGGCTCTGCTCCCCACAAATGATTTCTCCTTAAAAATCGCTGTTCCACGTGAAAATCCTCCAATAAAAGAGGAAGCTGGAGCAATAAAGGTGATTTATTCTGGTCTCTCTGCCTGCAGAGACCCCATAAAAGTGGTGCTGGATTAAACCCAACCCCGTGCTGGAGAAAGGCTCGATGGACTGCCCTGTGTTTATTCCAGCAATCCCAGATTTCCCTCGTGTTTATCCCAGCAATCCCAATTTCCCTGGACCCAAACGACCTATTTTGATGGAGAATGTGGGTAATCCAGGGACACCAGCAAACGTTTAAATGGCCTCGATTCAAAGTGAATTTTATAAATGACCCAGCCCAAGTGGGACAGCGCTGCCTTTTGTGTGCATTTTAACACAATGCACCCCTTAAGGCAATTGGGCTGAACAGCATCAATTCCACATTTAAATATAATTCCTGGGGAGGATCTGGAAAGAACACAGGGAAAAAAAAAAAAAAAAGAGGCTAAATAAACCAAATCAGAAAAAGAGCAAAAGAGTTTTATTTGTAGCTCCTGAACTGTGGGAATTGGGGAGGTTGGAAAGTCTCTCAGGCTGAATTATTGAGATAATAAAGCACCTGCTGAAGGGACCTGTGACTGCTGGAATGAAATTATTTCATTGCCCCGGAATAATCACCAGGGCAGGTTCTCTTTGGAGAGCAAAGGAAACAAGGGAAGGGAGAGATAAATGGAATGCAAATCACCCTCTCCACTCGAAGGGGGAGCAGGGACATGAAAAGAACAAGGTTGGTGCGAAAAAACCGAGTTTATTTACCAGGCTGAGGCCACTGGAAAACAACCTGGAGTAAACAGAGCAGGGGAGCTGGGAGTGTGCTCTGTCCAGGCTGGATTTCACCACGAGCCTGAGGATTCTCAGCCCCTCTCTGCCAGGATTGACCAGCCCAGCCATTACACAAATCCCAACTGTGCTGGAATTGCACAATTCCAGAGTTATCCCAACTCAGGGATGACTCCCGACTTCCAAGGCTTCTGCTCCCCCATCTTTACCTTTCAGAGAGTTCCACAGAGCAGGGGCTGTTTCATAATTTAGTACTTATGCAATCGGCTACATATGAATATTTAACACGACTGGGAACTTCAATAAATCACCTTGTACTCGGAATGAGTGGTCAAAATTTCAATTTGTTTTATTCATAGTCCTGTCCTCAGTCACAAGAATTCTGACGGGGACAGCCAAGCTCACCTCTGCCTGGGAATAGCTGATTTCACCTTCTGGAAACAACCAAACAAACCACTGGGAATTTCTTTTCTTCCCAGACAAACCTGCAGAACCTCACTGCATTCCCGTCTGCTAAAGCGTAATTAATGAGGGCTTTTAAGCCCGCAGAACCTTTCAAATTAATGAAAAGTCCACCCAAATAAATTAGCCATGGAGTCCGAGGGCTGTGGATTTAAATAACAGTGGTTCTCCTGACAGGAACCAAGGAACAGCTGTCACAGACAATTATTTTTAGGGCTGCTACTAAACCATTTTCCCATTATCAGCTGCCACCTCGCAGCGGCGAGCGGCGGCTCCACATTTTATCCTGACAAAAAATCCGAGGGCGCCGCTTCCCTCCTCGGGTGTTGCAGGTTTGTAAAACACCGGGTGAGAAACGGAGCCAAAATCGCGGGGCAGGGGCACGGCCCTGGGTGGAGGGATGTGATGGCATCACCACGGCTGTGACACTGTCACATCCCTCCACACAAAAGGGGTACAGGAAAGGGATGTGGCTCCTTCTGGTGGGCTTGGGAGACCTCGTGTCACCACGGCACAGTGATGTCACCACGGCACAGTGATGTCACCATGGCACATCCCGAAATTCTGTCCATGGAGCATTCCTGGCTCAACCAAAACCTGCTCCATCGCCATGGTCATGAGGTCATCACGGCTGTGACATCGTCACATCCCTCCAGCCAAAAGGGTTACAGGGACCAGGCCTGGCTCCTTCTGATTTGCTCAGGGGACCACATGTCCCCAGTGCACAGTGATGTCACCATGGCACATCCCAAAATTCCATCCACAGAATATTCCCTACTAATCCAAGACCTTCTGTGCCACCATGGCAGTGACATCATCCAGCCCACAGGGTTATGGGCTTGGCCTTGGGAACCTCGTGTCCCCAGTGCACAGTGGTATCACCATGGCACATCCCAAAATTCCATCCACGGAATGCTCCCAGCTCATCCAAGACCTTCTGTGCCACCATGGCGGTGACATCCCTCCAGCCCAGGGTTACAGGGATGAGGCCTGTCCTGTCCTGCTGGGCTTTGGGAGCCTCGTGTCCCCATTGCATGGTGATATCACCACGGCACATCCCAAAATTCCATCCATGGAATAATCCAAGACCTTCTGTGCCACCATGGCGGTGACATCATCCAGCCCACAGGGTTATGGGCTTGGCCTTGGGAACCTCATGTCCCCACTGCACAGTGGTTATCACCATGGCACATCCCAAAATTCCATCCACAGAATACTCCCAGCTCATCCAAGACCTGCTGTGCCACCACAGCAGTGATATCAGCACATCCCTCCAGCCCAGAGTTACAGGGATGAGGCCTGGCCCGTCCTGCTCAGCCTTGGTGTCCTTAGTGCACAGTGCTATCACCATGGCACATCCCAAAATTCCATCCACAGAATATTCCCTACTAATCCAAGACCTTCTGTGCCACCATGGCGGTGACATCATCCAGCCCACAGGGTTACAGGCTTGGCCTTGGGAACCTCATGTCCCCACTGCACAGTGGTATCACCATGGCACATCCCAAAATTCCATCCACAGAATATTCCCTACTAATCCAAGACCTGCTGTGCCACCATGGTGGTGACATCAGCACATCCCTCCAGCCCACAGGGTTACAGGGATGAGGCCTGGCCTGTCCTGCTGGGCTTTGGGAGCCTCGTGTCCCCATTGCATGGTGATATCACCACGGCACATCCCAAAATTCCATCCATGGAATAATCCAAGACCTTCTGTGCCACCATGGCGGTGACATCATCCAGCCCACAGGGTTACAGGGCCCAGACCTGGCCTGTCCTGCTCGGCCGTGGGAGCCTCGTGTCCCCAGCGCCGTCACCGCCACCCAACGTTCCATTCATTCCATCCATTCCGTCCATTCCATCCATTCCGCCCACGGGAGCGCTCCCACGCCAACCCAAACCCGTTCCACCACGCTGCCTATGACATCACCACATCCCTCCAGCCAATAGCGTTGCGAGGAGCCGTCCCAGCCCATCCCGATTGGCCGGCGGGCACTGATGTCACAGCGGCGCGGTGACGTCGGCGGCAGCCTGTCCCGGCACAGCCCAGCGCTGCCTCAGTGCGCTCCGGCAGCGGCGCTGAGGGGCAGCACAGCCCGGCGCTCCTCCGCAGCCTTCGCGCCCAGGGGCTGCGGGCAGCCAGGCGGCACCAGCGGCGGCACCAGCGGCCATGGCCCGGCCGGCGCGCTCGCGCCGCGGGCCCAGCACCACCATGCTCTTCCGCATCACCATCCAGAGGCCCCGCGGCACGCTCAGGAGACCCCTGAGGGTGCGGCGCGGCCTCCGCGCCAGGAGGGTGAGGCGCTTCGCCAGGAGCGTCCGCTTCAGGTCCGGGCGCGCGCTGCCGCCCTTCTTCCTCTTCATGGAGAGGCACCGCCGGCGGCTGCAGAGGTCCTACCCCAACGCCACCGTGGTGCAGCAGGCCAAGAGGCTGGGCAGGATGTGGCAGAAGCTGCCCGAGGCGGACAAGGAGATGTACAAGGAGATGGCCGACAGCATGAAGGGCAGGAGGGTGCGCCGCAGGATCAGGATCAGGTCCAGGAGCAGGAGCAGGAGCAGGGCGAGGATGGCCGGGCGGAGGAGCGCCATGAAGAACATGATGATCTCCTTCACCACCAAGGCGGCGAACCTGAGGAATTTCCTCATGTCCTACCTGTGACTGCGGCTCCTGACTGCGACTGCAGCTCCTACCTGAGATTGCAGTTCCTACCTGAGATTGCAGTTCCTACCTGAGATTGCAGTTCCTACCTGAGATTGCAGTTCCTTGGAAAGCCCCAATAAAGTCCCGAGTTGTTATTGCAGCAAACCCTGGCCTGCTGTGGCGTCTTTGGGCAGGGCAGGAATTGGGGTTTAATGGAGATGGTGCCATCACGGGTGGTGGGGTGGGGATGGATGTTCCTGCACATCCATCAGGAAAACAGAGATGGTTTCTCCAAAACCAGGAGTTAAAATGGGCTCCTTCTGCAAAGGAGGGATTTTGGTCATCCAGCAGCAGGTCCTGGAGCTGGGGAGGAGGCACAGCGAATGCAGACGGGGAAACAGGAGGGTGCAGGGACACAGGAACGGCTTTTCCCAGAAAAAAACCTTGGGAAAGGTGCACAAACTCAGAGCCCAAACCCACACGGCTCCCTGACCCTGCTGGAGGAGCCTTGGAGAGTTTTCTCCTCTTGACCACGGCCTTTGTCCAGGTTCCTTTAGGGATGGTCACAGCCCGTTCCCACACAAGGGCACATCCCAGAGTCCCAGTTCAATCCACATTTCCCCAAGCTCCAGAAGTCTCCAGCAAACAACTCCCGAGGAGTTCCTGCCCCTCATTCCACACAACTCCCGAGGAGTTCCTGCCCCTCATTCCACACAACTCCCGAGGAGTTCCTGCCCCTCATTCCATGTAAATCCTGAGGAGTTCCTGCCCCTCATTCCACACAACTCCTGAGGAGTTCCTGCCCCTCATTCCACACAACTCCCGAGGAGTTCCTGCCCCTCATTCCACACAACTCCTGAGGAGTTCCTGTGCCTCATTCCACACAGCTCCCGAGGAGTTCCTGCCCCTCATTCCACACAGCTCCCGAGGAGTTCCTGCCCCTCATTCCACGTAAATCCTGAGGAGTTCCTGCCCCTCATTCCATGTAAATCCTGAGGAGTTCCTGCCCCTCATTCCACACAGCTCCCGAGGAATTCCTGCCCCTCATTCCACACAACTCCCGAGGAGTTCCTGCTCCTCATTCCACGTAAATCCTGAGGAGTTCCTGCCCCTCATTCCATGTAAATCCTGAGGAGTTCCTGCCCCTCATTCCATGTAAATCCTGAGGAGTTCCTGCCCCTCATTCCACACAACTCCTGAGGAGTTCCTGTCCCTCATTCCACATAAATCCTGAGGAGTTCCTGCCCCTCATTCCATGTAAATCCTGAGGAGTTCCTGCCCCTCATTCCACACAACTCCTGAGGAGTTCCTGCCCCTCATTCCACACAACCCCTGAGGAGTTCCTGCCCCTCATTCCACAGAGCTCCTGAGGAGTTCCTGCCCCTCATTCCACACAACTCCTGAGGAGTTCCTGCCCCTCATTCCACGTAAATCCTGAGGAGTTCCTGTCCCTCATTCCACACAACTCCCGAGGAGTTCCTGCCCCTTTTTCCACACAATTCCTGAGGAGTTCCTGTCCCTCATTCCACACAACTCCCGAGGAGTTCCTGCCCCTTTTTCCACACAATTCCTGAGGAGTTCCTGTCCCTCATTCCACACTCAGGATTTTGTCAGTGACTGCACACCTCTAACACCAGGACACAAAGCCCACGGCCAGCAGCTCTCCCTGCTGGGAGATCTAAAATCCCGGGATACAGCCCTAGGGTATGGATACAAAGGCCGGGGATATTAAGGGAAAACTGCAAGGCTGCCACGAGCTGGTAGCAGAGTGTTGAAGTGAGCAGGGACAAGAAATCTCACTTTAATGGTTCTCCTGCCTGCACGGCCGCTGAGAGCCTGACAGGATCCATCAATTAAAATCTATTCCCAGCTGCAGCAGCCGTGGCTCCAGCAGAAGGAGCAGCTATTTTTGGCACGTTACAAATATGAAGTGGTCAGAAAGGCCCCAGATATCACCCAGCCAATTACGCTTTCCACGGAATCGTTGCGTTCCCCCATCCCTCAGCCTGCAGGCTCCACAAACAAGTGGCACTCAGGCAAAATCAGGCCTGGGGAAGTTGGAACACGGGTTCCACTCAATTGAACCCATCACACAGAGCTGGTCCTGAGGAATGGCTCCAAGCTGCTGCAGCTCTGCCTGCAAACATCCACTTTTTACACACACACACCCCGATAAACTCCCAGCCTGGCCATTGCCACCAGCCCCTCCAGCTGAAAATGCCACCTGAGAGGCTGAGACAACTCTGAACACACAATAAAATTCCAGTTATCTGCAGCAGGAAATCTTCTAGTGACAGGAAAACAGGACAGGATGGGAAGCAGCATGCTGGAAATTGGTCGTTATCCACCTGGATGTGTTTGCCACTAATGGTGTGGAGACTAGAGATGGAAATAACTGCGAGGACAAAGCATTAACAAGGAGAAGTGACAGTTTGGGAGATGCCTTCCAGCAGCAGAGAGGAAACAATGACCCTGGCAGAGCTGCAGGCAGCTGATGGAGGAGGGGGGAGGTGATAAATATGGATATTATGGGGGGAACGCATCTTGGGGGCCTGGGGTGGGTTCCTTGCTCTGCTTTCCACACTGTAGTTAAAACCTGCAATAAACCAACTGCAGAAAATGGTTTTTCTCAGTATTGGCACAATTTTGGCTCGTTGGGAGCCTCGGAACCTTTATGATGTGCTCAGAACTAACGTTAATGGTGTTGTTACAGACACAGGTATGTCATTTTTATCAAAATGCTGTCTGTGTTGTCACTGCTGGGGAAAAAATGATTTAAAAACACCTTGGAAATTGCCCGAACAACCTTCCCTTCATGGGAATCACTACATGGATTCACCTGAGAGCTGTCCAGGATGGGATCTGCTGTCCCTGTCCTCGGGATTTGCTGTCCCTGCCCTCTCCACGTGGGGGCTTTAAAGGGGACAGAGTTTCAGAGCAGAAGGGAAAAGCCAGGAGTGACAGATCTTTATCCAAAGCCCCCCAAAATCCACTTCCCTGTGCCAGAGCAGGGGCACAAACACACACCTGCCACCACAGGTGTCACACCACAGCTACATGACACACGTTTGGGCCTTCAGAGTTTGGGTACACAATGCAGAATTTCCGGTACTCCCCCGCACCCGAACTAAAAAAATCCAATTATTGAGCACAAAAGCAGCGAGACGTAGCTGCTGCACTCGTGGTCTCACTGAGAGCTGCGCCTCTGCAGAGATCCCCTCTTGTTCTGAGGGAACAATGGCACTTCAGCCCCCCTCCCTCCGCCAGCTCCGCTCTCCTCGTCGCAGAAATTCTCATTTTTGTGGGCACGAGATGCTCTTGTGAGGCAGCGAGAGCAGGGGAAGCACTGAGCACTCGTGAACAGCAGATTGATTTCTCTGCAGCGATGCTCCCACACGTGGCCTTGCCTGTGCTCATGGATACACCGGGATGTGCCCCACAGCTCGGCACCAAAACAAACCCCAAAAACAAACCCCAAAAACAAACCCTGCAATTCCTTCTGGAGGCTGCAGGGAGGAGTGGAGCCTTTTGAAGGGGCTGCTTTGGGGGTGAGGCTGTGTCGGTGTCCCCAGAGGGCGATGAGAGTCACCCCAGTGAATCCCAACAAGGAGGGATTGGAGGGGGACCCTCTCCGCTCTTCTTGGCCACCCAAAAAGGTTTTTGGGACCAACCCACAGCAGCCAAGCCTGCCCTAAATCCCCGCTTAGGAACAGATTAATTCTGGGTGGCTGGGAGGCTTTGGCGGCTCCTTGTCGCGCGTTAACTGAGATGTTACAACTTCAACACCCTTGGAAAAATCAGAGCCTGGAAGAGCTCTCTGCTCATTAACTGCCTGCCAAAGGATCCTCCTGCTCTCAAGAATCAATAACCTGCTTTTGTTCGCAGCTTGATTTTAATGGGACCAAAAAAGCCACGAGACGCTGAGAGGCACCAGGACGAGAGGGGAACAACAGCTCGGCTCTTTGAACAGCTCTCTCCTCATCTCGCAGGCAGGCGAGGCACAGATTGAGCATCTCCGAGCTCATCCCCATCTGCACAGCTCGGGGGGAGAGAGGCAGCGCTCCCTGCCCTCCTTGTTAGCTTTGATTTACATCACAAATCACCGCAGGAACCCAGCCCGCACCCCGGGGATGCTCCCAACGCGATTTTCCCGATTTTCCCGCTCCCAGGGGCAGCACAGATGATGGATGTCCCCTGTCCTTGGGGACAGGGAATCCCCAGCCCCAGTTTGAGGGGAGATAATGGGACTTATCCAAAGTGCGCCACCCCCACCCAGCTCCAAACCCATCTGTTGCTCTTCGTTTCCAAAAAAAAAAAAAAATGGAAAAAAAAAGAAAAAAGCAGCAGCAGCTGAGTTATCAGAAGTGTAACTGGAGCAGCAGCTCGACAGACCCAGCTCTGGCTCTCCCAGAATTCAGCATTTACATTGATGAAATACGGGTTTGCTCGTGAACCTCCTCGTTCTGGCTAAAGCCACAACATTCCAGTTCCACCAGAACCCCCAGGAGCTCCACCAGAACCCCCCCAGGAGTTCCACCAGAACCTCCAGAACCCCCAGGAGTTCCACCAGAACCCCCAGGAGCTCCACCAGAACCACCAGGAGCTCCACCAGAACCCCCAGAAGCTCCACCAGGACAACCAGGAGCTCCACCAGAACCCCCAGGAGTTCCACCAAGAAACCCCAGGAGCTCCACCAGAACCACCAGGAGCTCCAGAAGTTCCACCAGAACCTGCAGGAGCTCCACCAGAACCCCCAGGAGCTCCACCAGAACCACCAGGAGCTCCACCAGGAGCTCCAGGAGTTCCACCAGAACCCCCAGGAGCTCCACCAGAACCCCCAGGAGCTCCACCAGAACCACCAGGAGCTCCACCAGAACCCCCAGGAGCTCCACCAGAACCACCAGGAGCTCCAGGAGTTCCACCAGAACCACCAGGAGCTCCACCAGGCAGGGAGGGGAGCAGTGCTCATGGGGAGGGTGTCACACACCCCAAAATGTGTCAAATACCCCAGAAACCGGGCGAGGATTTTATGTCCAGGGGCGACCAAACCTCCGGGCTGACCCCAATCCTTGAGGAATTCCTTGAGGAATCCCCGCAGAGTTCCGTGCCTGCCTCAATCCCAGGGTTGGATGGGAGCCAGCCCTGCCTCCCAAACCCACCCAAACCCATCCAAACCCATCCAAACCCATCCAAACCCATCCAAACCCATCCAAACCCATCCAAACCCATCCAAACCCACCCAAACCCATCCAAACCCATCCAAACCCATCCAAACCCATCCAAACCCATCCAAACCCATCCAAACCCATCCAAACCCACCCAAACCCATCCAAACCCATCCAAACCCATCCAAACCCATCCAAACCCATCCAAACCCATCCAAACCCATCCAAACCCATCCAAACCATCCAAACCATCCAAACCATCCAAACCCATCCAAACCCACCCAAACGCATCCAAACGCATCCAAACCCATCCAAACCATCCAAACCCATCCAAACCCATCCAAACCATCCAAACCATCCAAACCCATCCAAACACATCCAAACCCATCCAAACCCATCCAAACCATCCAAACCATCCAAACCCATCCAAACACATCCAAACCCATCCAAACCCATCCAAACCATCCAAACCATCCAAACCCATCCAAACCCATCCAAACCCATCAATCCTGGCCCTGCTCTCCACACCAAAGCTCTGGCAGGGCTGAGCATCCCAGCAGAGCCGGGCAGGGCTCAGAGCTGCTCCATCCCTCGGTGCTCTCAGGGTTGTTGATTCCCTGAGATTCTCCTTGGGGTTGGTGTTCCCCAAGGTGCTCAGGGTTCCCCCAGGGTTGCTGTTCCCTGGGAGTTTCCCCTGGGTTGCTGTTCCCAGAGGTAATCAGGTTTTCAGGCTTCTCTTTGCCCTGGGTGTTTCAAACCAAAGCCAGAGACGACAAGTTGAGTCCAGCAGTTCGTGTTATCAAGGCTGTTTATTCTTAATTATCTCTCAGTTCTTGTCCAGCTCTGCAGGGCGTCCCCAGCAGAGCAGGACACGCGGGGGACTGGGCGGGTCAGAGAGCCCCACACCTTATGTACAGTACCCCTGACCCAACCACTGTCCACAATGAACTTTTTATTTACAGAATTGTACCAATGCCTACTCCCTATGCTAACATGTCAGTTCTACTCTAAACTAATCTCTAAAACCCAACTCAGCACAAGATGGGGGACGAGAGCAAGAACAAGGAGCACAGGGGCCACTCCCCAATTCCTCCATCTTGTCTCTTCAGCCCCATATGCTAAGAATCCTAATTTCTATATTTATATTCTATAATAAACCATCCACTACTTATTTTAAATTCTTAGGATTTGTGATTCTTCCTGCATGTGAGTGTTCACTGCCATGGGCAGGGATCAGAGTCAGTGTCCTCCTGGGATCTGTGTGGGTCTAACTGAGCCCCCTGGACAGATCCCAGACCCCCCTGTACAGTCTCCAGACCCTCCTGTACAGTCTCCAAACCCCCCTGTACAGTCTCCAAACCCTCCAGGGTGGCCAGAGGAATGTTCTAGACTCCAACAGGTGCTTTCCCGGAGCATGAAGAGCTCTCAACACAGCTCAGAGCTGCCAAGGCAGCAGAAAGAGAACTGCAAAAGGGCAAAATGTCCTTTTTTAAGACACTCTGTGGGTGACCTTAACGCGACGTGAAGTCTTTCCAACTGCAGAAACTCTTGAGCGCTGCCAGTGGGTTCTGCTTTATTATTTCCTGCTTTTAAAAGCTGCTCTCTGTCTGCCCTTTGCTGCTCCGAGCTTCTCTTCCTCTCCCAGCTCCTCAGAGATCAATCTGAACCTTCCCCACTCAGTCTCCTCGGCTGATGGAGTTGTGGCACTGCTCACTTGCCTATCACTCCCTGTTTCCAAGGGTCTGATCAGATAAAAAACGTTCTGCAGTCGGAAATGAAGCAGAATTCTGGGGAAGGCAGCAGACACTGAGGAAAAAAATTTAAAAATCTGGGAAAAAAAATCGGGAAAAAAAAATAAAAATCCACATTCACAGTGTGGGGCCAGTGATGTTCTGTGCCTTCATTAATGATGTGGGAGAGGGGACAGAGGGGGACAAACCTCCTGGGCACATTCCCACCCTGGAAAAAAGGGAAAAGGAGCGATCCTGTCCAGTTCAGAGGGAAACACCACGTCCTGCCCCAGGGCAGGAGAGATCCCACGGAGCTGGCAGAGCCCTGGGGCCCTGGACAGGGAGGACAATGTCACCTCACACAGCCAGCAGCACCCTGGGCTGCAGCCAGCCTGGAATTCAGGGGAATTCCTGAGTTCTAGGAGGATCTAAGCATCTTTTGTTTTTTTTGTAGGATCTCCCTGCTCAACTCAAGCCAGAGCACCTGAAAAGAACCTTGCAGTGACAACTTTATTTGTGCTGCTGCCTTGAAATCAAAGCCTCAGAGCAGCCAAATCCTCCAGGAAATTCCCAAAATTCTGCCCGGTTTGGATGAGCTCTCTCCCCTTCCAATCAATGAAGTTCCATGAAGATCCTGTTCCATTGCTGATGGTGTTTGAGGAGTGCAGAGCCTGCTCCAGAATTTTTCCCAGGGTTGGGTTAAATTTGGATTCAATTTGGTTTTGCTGGGAGGAGCCTTCAAAGCACCAACTCTGACCCCTCCTCACCTGCAAGGGGAATTTTAAATCTCTGCCAGGTCTGGTCTCGGATTCCACACTCTGAAATATTTCCCACTGCTTTTGCTGCTCCCTATAAACTTTGGCATCGCTGGAAAATATTCAAGGAGAGTAAGAAACATAAAAATTCACAATTCCAAATGGTTCAGGCTGGTTTATGTTCCAGTCAAGGAAACCTCCAAGTTTCAGGATACAACCAGGAGCCCAGCCAAGGCTTTCACATGCCCAGAGCAGCTTGTTCTCAACAACATTTTTAGAAGGAAAAACCCAAAAAACTCCGACTTGGAATCTCCTGAACTTCCCACCAGGAAACACCTTGGAGTCAGTGGAGCCTTGCTTGTCTTTCCCAGAGATTTGCTGCAGTCTTTCCGAGATTTAGAAGATGGATTCTTGGCAGTTTGGCAGAAAAAACCCCCGAAATAAGTTACTTTCCTGGCAACTTGCTCAAATCAGAACTTGCATAAAGAAAGGGGAAAAATGCCAAAAGCAAAGCAAGGCCTGGCATCCACAGCAAATGCAGAATCCGTGAGTTTGTCCCTTTGGACTCAATTAGTCCAAATTTACAAAGAATGACACCCATAAAGATGTTAAACATTAACAAAACTTCTGCTAACTCGCTTCAAAATGAATTTTAATTGCAAGCTGTTTGATCCGTTGCAAAATTTAATGAGGGTTTTATTCTGCCCACCAAAATTCCAATATATTAATTTCAGGCTAAAAATCTATAGTTCCTTAAAAGCCTGAGAGAAAAAAATAATCAATGACAGAATGTTCTAAATGCCAATCACCGAGATTGTTCTGCTTTTGAGTTTCTGGGGGGGCAGATACCGAGCACAGCCCCTCCTGCTTCAACATTTCTGCTTTTCCACGGGTTTTTGAGGGAATGTGGCAACACAGATCACGGAGTTGTTAAGGCTGGAAAAGACTTTTAAGGTGATGGAGTGCAGCCATCAGAATCAGGAGCTTTTCTGCTGGAGACGAGGCTCAGATCAGAGGTGAAATATCAGAGTTTCAGCAGAGCAGCAGGATTTTCTGAGCTTGTCTGTGTGTGTCAAAAATGGGAGAGAGCTGCCCAGGCCAGGGGGAATCCCTGGATCAGGGAATCAGGGAACAGCCCCAGAGGCTGGAGCAGGGATCCAGGCACTGCTCACCTGCAGGGAAAGGCAGAGCCCAGGGAGGTTTCGCTGGGAATGTTCCAGTTTGCACTGGGACAGCAGGACTGGCTGCACCAACAGGTGTGGGCACCCACCTGGGCAGGGGATACAGAATCTGCCTGGGCAGGGGATGCAGAATCTACCTGGGCAGGGGACACAGAATCTACCTGGGCACGGGATACAGAATCTACCTGGGCATGGGACACACCTGGACACAGCTCCCACCTGGGCACAGAACAAAGAATCTACCTGGGCACGGGACACAGCTCCCATCTGAGCATGGGACACAGAATCTACCTGGCCACAGGACACAGAATCTGCCTGGGCACAGCACCCACCTGGGCACAGGACACAATCTACCTGGGCATGGGACACACCTGGACACAGGATCCACCTGGCACAGAAAACTCCTGGTACAGAATACAGGATACAGAATCTGCCTGGGCACAGCACCCACCTGGGCACAGGACACAGAATCTACCTGGGCAAAGAACACACCTGGGCATAGGATACACCTGGGCCCAGCACCCACCTGCCCAGCACCCACCTGGCCCAGCACCCACCTGGGCTCAGCACCCACCTGGCCCAGCACCCACCTGCCCAGGACACACCTGGGCACAGCACCCACGCGCCCAGCACCCACCAGGACACAGCACCCACCTGGGCACAGAACCCACCTGCCCAGGACCCACCAGGACACAGCACACACCTGGCCCAGCACCCACGTGCCCAGCAGCAGCAGGAAATCCCAAGGCCCAGCAGAGCCCCCTGGGCACTCCCAGTGCCCCCCGTCCCTGCCAGCCCGGGAACCCTCCCTGGGCAGGGATTTCAGGGAGCTCCTGGCCCTGTTCCACCACCCCAAATCAGCTCTGCCACCTCCAGCCTCCCCCTCGCCCCTCACAGAGCAGCTCTGAAAGCTCTTTCAAGATCTCCCTCTCCTTTTCTCTTGCCTTTGATTCACTTCCAGGCTCTAGAAATTCCAGTGTGGCTTTGAACAAATATCCTTTGGTTTTTTAAGCTCACACAAAGCATCTGTGACTGGGCAAAAAAAAAACCCTGAATCCTGTCTGAACACTCCCTTCCCACCGGGCTGTTTGGAGCACAGGGCACTGCTCCAGGATCAATGGGGATAATTTATTTTCTGCCATTACACAGGGAACAACCTGATTTCCAAATTCCTTCATGCCAACTTCCAGCCTGAAGCACTTCTGTTATTTTTTTTCCCCTTTTAAGAACAGCTGACTTATCAAAACCAGGTTTTTCGAAGAGAAAAGCACAAGCCAAGCCACATTATAATAATTGAAGCTATTAATTACATTTATGCCTTTCTTTTTTAAGGGAGATCTTTAATGCAGGTAATTCTGGCTAAAAGAGCTAATTTGAGCTGCTCCATCATTTAATGGATGATTATAAAATTAATTTAGAAAGAGTGGGAGAAAGACAAAGGGATAAAGGAGAGCAGGAAGGGATGGGTATTTCCCTGTGCTCCAACTGGGAATTATCAAAGGAATGGGACTGTTTTAAAAATGTAGAAAGAGCTGGTCAAGTTTTCAGGTTTTGTAACAATTTATTGAATTTTCCAGAGAAGCTGGGGATGTTCCAGCTCTGGAAGTGTCCCAGGCCAGGCTGGATGGGGCTTGGAGCAGCCTGGGACAGTGAAAAAGTGGAATAGGATGGGATTTAAAGTCCCTTCCATCCCAAACCCTCCATGATTCTGTGGGAATTCCAGCCAACAAAGCAATCCTTGGACATGAACTGTCAACAGCATTTTGTTTATTCCTAATCCTCCAATATTTACTGACGCCCTGGGCATCTTCCTGATCCCCACTCCAAACCCAGGCACCAGAAAGGTCCTTGGGAGGCAAAAATCAACCCTGAAACAGCCAAAAGTGTCACAGCCAAGCCCAGCAGGAGCTGAGGAGATCCCGACCTGCCAGGACAGATCCAAACCGTGCCAAGGAGCAAAAACCGAGCCCAGGATCTGCCTCCATCTGGGCTTTGGGCAGCCTGGGCTGAGCTCAGAGAGTGAAGAGCCTGCTTGTGACAACTGATGGGACCAGATTTCAGTCCGGGACACAAAAATGTCCCCAGGCCAGGAGCCAGCAGTGGTGGCAGCTCCCAGGGCAGGAAAACACCGAGCTGGAAGCTTGTGGGATTCCTGATTATCACAGGAATCCCTCCTGTTCCTGCCCGTTCCCAGAGCCAGGATTTGGGCTAATTCCTTATGGAAACATCAAGGCCTGGAAAGGAGAATCCTCCCCTGTCCCGAGGATGCTCAGCTGGGGTTTCACCCCTCAGAGCTGACCCTGCTCAGGAGAGGCTGCAGTGATCCCAAATCCCAATCCCAAACTGCTCTTAAGGCAATTCCCTCTCCCTTCAGGAATCCCGAATGGAAAAGAGACTCTGAATTTCCTCCTCACCCCTCTGAGCCCTGCCAGGGCGTTTTGAGCCTTTAAAGCAGCACCAGCAGAGCAAACAGCAGGAACAAGGGGCAATTTTTGCCACATTAACTGCAAGGTGAGGACTCGAGGACAAGAGGACCCCAAGCCTGGACTAGAGCTGGAAAATGGAGAAGTTTGGCTAAATTATAAATAGATATGGGGTTATATATAAAAAATATAATATATAATAATATAATAATAATATATATAATAGATACTGTACTCCAGGTGTGTCAAGATATGGAGATCCTGGGTATTTATGGATAGAGGATGAACAAATACAACAGCAAAACACACCTGGAGTAACAGATACAACAGCCCAGCTCTGAAAATACACCAGGAGTAACAGATACAACAGCCCAGCTCTGAAAATACACCAGGAGTAACAGATGCAACAGCCCAGCTCTGAAAATGCACCAGGAGTAACAGATACAACAACCCAGCTCTGAAAATGCACCAGGAGTAACAGATACAACAGCCCAGCTCTGAAAATACACCAGGAGTAAAAGATACAACAGCCCAGCTCTGAAAATACACCAGGAGTAACAGATACAACAGCCCAGCTGTGAAAATACACCAGGAGTAACAGATACAACAGCCCAGCTGTGAAAATACACCAGGAGTAACAGATACAACAGCCCAGCTGTGAAAATACACCAGGAGTAACAGATACAACAGCCCAGCTCTCAAAAATGCATCAAGATTAACAAATGCCAGCTCTGAAAACACAATTCCAATTCCTGATTTCAGGAGTTTTTCCATGCTGTGGCCACTTTGTTTTCTGTGCCCTCTCACGAGGAACTGCACCAACGCACGCTGGTGTTTCCAAACTCTTTGAAACGCTGATATTTTCCTCCCTTGAGGCCCAGACATCCCCCCCAAAAAATCATTTTAAGGGCAGAGGGATGGATTGAGCAGGGAATGGATCCATGAGTGGAGATTCCCAGCTCCGGGGAGGGATGGAAAGCGAGCCCAGAACCCGGGGAGCAGCCGCAGCAAACCCAGCAGGCAAAGAGCGTTTAAACCAGATTTTGTGAGGCAGCTGACATCTGAAAACAAAGTGATTCCATCCTTGAAACAACTTGTAAATAGCAGGAAAAAATCCCCGAGTGGGGCCTGGAGAAAGCCCAGCAGGGAGAGGCCTTTGAAAGCAGCCGAGGTGCCTGCGCTGCTCCCTTTGAAGCTGCAGATAAGGGAGGGTGTAGAACACGAGAGTTATCAGCTCTGGCAGACACATCCTGACACCAAAGGATCCCCGTGCAGAGCCAGACCTCCCTGCACAGCCCGAAAAAATGACAGGAATTGGTGTTTGAGCGGAAAAATCCGCGCTGGGGAGGCACAGGCAGCTCCTGGAACACCTCGGAGTGAAGGTGATTTATTAAAATCTCAAAGGCACTCATCCTTCCCAACCAATTTTGTCCAAATCCTTGCTTTAGCTGGGAGAAATCAGTGTTGTGCTGTGACAGTGTTTTAAAGAGAATCCCGAATATCTGACTTTTTACAGCCCCGAACATCATCTGCATTTACTTAAAGCCTCCTTTCCCCTGCCAAATCTGGGGATTATTCACTGCTTTCCAGTCTATATTTTGGGTCACATCCTGAAGGAGGTTCCAATATTTTTCTCAGCTTCCAGCCAGGCGTGGCAGACTCAGTCCTGGTCTCAAAAAAAAATCTTTTTAAATTACAGCTACTGAGGCTTCTTGCAGAAACCTCTTTTTTTTTTTTACTCCTCCGACTTGTGTTTGCAGGACAAACACAGAAAGAAATTAAGAATTAATGACCTTCAGGGATTGTTTTTTTCTCTCCATTATCACCGGCTTCCCTGCCCCTCATCCCTTGGGAATCAAGAGCACACAGCAGTGACCTTTCCACGGGGATCTTTGCCCCTGAGGTGACCAAACAACAAAGAAGGGACAAATTGGGATAAAAAGGGCAATTAAACCATTATCAGGGTCGTTTTCTGCCTAAAAGCATCTCCCTCCCGGTCTGAATGGTCATTAAAAGCTTTCCACTATGCGGCAAATGGAATTCATCCCGTTAATGCATGGAAAATGAGACTGGGGGCAGAGCGGGAATGGGATCGGACCCTGCTGGATGGGATTGAAGGGCAGAGGTCGCTGTCACAGCAATTTCTCTCTCCCTGCCTGTCCCAGGGCAGGATTTGGGGAGCAGAAGCTCCCCAGGAGAAGGAAAAAGTGAATTCTGCTCTCCACGCCCAGCCACGGCCTCGGGAAGGAGCCGCCACCTCCCCTCCCCTCCAGGAATATTATACACAAATTATTATTATCCACAAATTATTATTATACACAAATTCCTCCAAAATCCACCCGACCCTTCCTTCCAGCATTCCCGGTCATTTCTGCAGTGCCAGGAGCTCTGGGACCATGTGGGAGCACAGACCCCTCTGTCCAAAGCGTTCCCAATCCTTGGAATTCCCAACAGCACCGAGGGTGGTTGGAATTCCCATGGAATCCAGGAATCCAGGGCTCCCCACCTACAAATTCCTGCTTTTCACAGAGGAATTCCACGTTGGAATAAAGCCTGGAGGGCAGGAATTGCAAAGTTCCCACCACTTTGGAATTCCTGCATTCCCAGGAGCTGCTCTGGTTCCAGCTCCTCCAGAACGTTCACTGCAGGGAATGAACCTTCCAAGAGAAAAGGAGATTTTGCAGGAAAACCATTTCCCACCAAAGGAAAATTTCAGGGCTTTGAAGCCTTTGTGGGATTCGTTTCCAATTAAAAGCACATAAAGGCTCGGGAAGAAAAATGATGGAATTAAATAAGGAAGTCGATTTTGCAGATCCCAAAGAAGATGTAACTTCCATTTAAATAAGGATTTCAAAAGCCACTTCATCCACGTCTCCCAGTCCTATGGAGAGCACTTGCCATGGAAAAAAAAAATCTGAATATTCCAGATAAAGCATCCAGGAGTTCTTGCAATAAGGAGGCTCCAATCACTGCACAGGGAAAGGAAACTTCCCCATTTTTCTGGGTTTTAACTGGTGATGGAAGAAATTCTTTCAAGACACACAAAAACCTTCCCAGCTCCAGCCTCGTGCACGCCCAGGGCAGGATAATTCTTGTCAACTCGCAAATAAAAGCAATTACAGCCTGGAAAAATCCTGCCAGAGAGTGGCAAGTGTGAGATGAGAATCATTGGGAAGCTTTTCCGAGACCCTGCAAGGACCTGCAGCTGCTGGGGAGGCACAGGGGGACAGGGAGGGACCATCCTCGGATGCAATGATTTATTTGCCTTAAATAATGTTTTTTAAAGTAGTTAAAAAAAGATATTTTAACTGGATATCCCAGATATCCATTGGATATCCCTGTTCTTCACAAGTGTTGGAGCTCTGATTTCTAAATCGTCGCTGTTTGTTATGGGTGTGAATTTCTGAATCAGAGCAAAAGGCCAGGAAAAAAACCCCCAACTTTTAGATTGTGCTTTCTCTTCGGGAATTGTTTTAGAGAAATTTCTGCAGATTTTCTGCAAATGAGCAAAAAGGCCAAGTAGAGACTGCAAAGTGTTCTGCAGAAATTCTGAGATGAGACTGCTCTAAAGCAGGAAAATTCCTCAGGTATTACTGATGCTGGCTGGAAAGGGAGGTGCCAGGAAAAATGTGGGGTACCAGGAAAAGTGTAGGATGGCAGGAAAAGTCTGGGATGGCAGGAAAAGTCTGGGATGGCAGGAAAAGTCTGGGGTGGCAGGAAAAGCGTGGGGTGGCAGGAAAAGTGTGGGGTACCAGGAAAAGTCTGGAATGCCAGGAAAAGTCTGGAATGCCAGGAAAAGTCTGGGATGGCAGGAAAAGTGTGGGGTACCAGGAAAAGTCTGGGATGCCAGGAAAAGTCTGGGATGGCAGGAAAAGTCAGGAATGCCAGGAAAAGTGAGGGGTGCCAGGAAAAGTCTGGGATGGCAGGAAAAGCGTGGGGTGCCAGGAAAAGTCTGGGATGCACGGGCACTTCTGTTTTCACCCAACATCTGGAGCACAGCCAGGTGCCTGTGCTGCCACATCTGGCACAGCTGGGCTGGAAGTGTGTGTGCAATAATTGTCACACACGTGTCGGGGCAGGCTCCTCTCCCGGGAGATCACGGGGAGAAGCCAAAAGGAATTTGAGACAAAAGAAATGGAAAAAAACCCAAAAACAGAGAAGGAGAGGGAGGAAAATGCAGCTGGAGAGGCAGAAGGAGGACACTGAGGGGGAGGAACTGAACTCAGACAGGAATAAACTCCCTGCATTTGGCCCTTCCTCACTCGCAGCCCTGCTTCTCCCACCGCATTCCCTCGGCATGGGACTGCCACAGAAAATCAGGAATTTGCTCCCAGGGGAATGACAAGGGAAGGCTCAGGAGTGGGAGGCGCTGGGGGCAATGTGACAGCTGATGCAATTTTCCTAAAATAAACCCCAAAAAAGGCTGGGAGAGTTCTAAAACCCACGACAGAGGGATAAAGCAGCAACAGCAGCACAATTCCCAGTGAAATCCCAGTGAAATCCCAGTGAAAATCCCAGTGAAATCCCAGTGAAAATCCCAGTGAAAATCCCAGTGAAATCCCAGTGAAATCCCAGTGAAAATCCCAGTGAAAATCCCAGTGAAAATCCCAGTGAAATCCCAGTGAAATCCCAGTGAAAATCCCAGTGAAAATCCCAGTGAAAATCCCAGTGAAAATCCCAGTGAAAATCCTAGTGAAATCCCAGTGAAAATCCCAGTGAAAATCCTAGTGAAAATCCCAGTCCCTCCCACCCACACGAGACACAACACGGGTAGGAAAGATCTGGAAAGCCTCTGGTTATTAAAGCCACCAACACCATCCTAAAAGTAAATTTCCCACCTCAATTTTCCAATCAGCATTCCCATCCCACAGGTTGGGGAGCAAAGGAAACGCAGCTCAGGCCTCTCCAGGCAGTGGGATCAATGTGAAGGCAATTAAAGCAAGCTGGCTCATTAAAAAAAAAAAACAAACACCAAAAAAACGCACCAAAAATTCCATTTTTAAAGCCGGGAGGGGTGAATGATAATGCAGGTTTTTTTCAAGAGCAGGTCAAGTCAAGGTTACTTGAAGTGCTGAGTTAATGGGCTCATAAATACCATCATTAGGTGCCATTCCATAGCTTGGAAACACACAGGAATTATCCTCCTGATGAAATTGGATTTTGTTTATTTGCGCTCAGCCCTGGCCATGACTAAAAACTAATCAGAATGCTCCGAAAATGAAATATTTGAAATATTCAGCTGCGAGAGGCTTCAAGAGAATTGGCTGCAAGTCTCTCTGCTCTATTACCAATAATTAAAACTCGTTTTTTTCGCAGGCAGAAGGGGGAAAAAGGGGTTTGAGCTCTCTTTTCCTGCTGAATCACATCAGCATGGTTAAAGATGAGATAGGAGCGCCAGGTTTTTTTCCCCCTACGGGCAAAAATTATTGAGAACTGACTCATCCGAATTTAATTACCGGGCCAGCTCGGAGAGATGGAATTCCAAACAAGGCTCTTTGCAATTCCGCTGGTGGGACCGAGAAGTTTCCTGCAGGAATGCGAAATGAGCCGGCCCGGGATGGGCTGGGGGAGTGGCTGGCTCTGGTGGGAGTGGAATTTGGGAATTTGGAATTCGGGGATTGGAATTCAGGGATTTGGAATTCAGGGATTGGAATTCAGGGAGGTGGAATTCAGGGATTTGGAATTCAGGGATGTGGAATTCAGGGAGGTGGAATTTGGGGATTTGGAATTTAGGGATTTGGAATTTAGGGATTTGGAATTCAGGGATTTGGAATTTAGGGATTTGGAATTCAGGGATGTGGAATTCAGGGATGTGAAATTCGGGGATGTGGAATTCAGGGAGGTGGAATTTAGGGAGGTGGAATTCAGGGATTTGGAATTCAGGGAAGTGGAATTCAGGGATTGGAATTCAGGGATGTGGAATTCAGGGATTTGGAATTCAGGGATGTGTAATTCAGGGAGGTGGAATTCAGGGATGTGGAATTCAGGGAGGTGGAATTCAGGGATTTGGAATTCAGGGAGGTGGAATTCAGGGAGGTGGAATTCAGGGAGGTGGAATTTGGGGATGTGGAATTCAGGGATGTGGAATTCAGGGATGTGGAATTTGGAGATGTGGAATTCAGGGATGTGGAATTTGGGGATGTGTAATTCAGGGATGTGGAATTCAGGGAGGTGGAATTTGGGGATGTGTAATTCAGGGATGTGGAATTCAGGGATTGGAATTCAGGGATTTGGAATTCAGGGATGAGGAATTCAGGGATGCACCTCAAAAAGCAGCAGCAGCTTCTGCCAGGGGGGAATTCCTGCTGCTGGGGCCAGGGGATCCCAAAAAGGGAGGAAAAGCAGCGCCTGCACACCTGGAGGGGAGCAGGGATGCAAATTCTTCATTTTCCCCTCCAACAAGCCCCAAAGGGGCACCTGGAAAACTGAAACCAAGCTTTAATCTCAGTTTTCAGGACTGTGCGTGCACTACGGGCTCAGCTCAAAGCCAGGCTTACATTCCCCAAAACTGGCATTTTTAAAGTTTTTATTTCCTGCTGCGCTTATGAGGGGTTCATCAAATTTATTTTATTTTATTTTATTTTATTTTATTTTATTTTATTTTATTTTATTTTATTTTATTTTATTTTATTTTGTTTTATTTTATTTTATTTTCTATTTTATATTACTTTATTTTACTTTAATTTTTATTTTATTTTAATTTTTATTTAATTTTAATTTTTATTTTATTTTATTTTACTTTATTTTATTTTATTTTACTTTATTTTATTTTTATTTTATTTTATATTTTATTTTACTTTGTTTTATATTTTATTTTATTTTACTTTATTTTAATTTTTATTTTATTTTATTTTACTTTATTTTATTTTATTTTACTTTATATTTTATTTTATTTTACTTTGTTTTATATTTTATTTTATTTTATTTTACTTTATTTTATTTTATTTTACTTTATTTTATTTTATTTTACTTTGTTTTATATTTTATTTTATTTTATTTTACTTTACTTTATTATATTTTATTTTAATTTTTATTTTATTTTATTTTACTTTGTTTTATATTTTATTTTATTTTACTTTGTTTTATATTTTATTTTATTTTATTTTACTTTATTTTATTTTATTTTTATTTTTATTTTATTTTATTTTACTTTGTTTTTTATTTTATTTTATTTTATTTTATTTTATTTTATTTTATTTTATTTTATTTTATTTTATTTTATTTTTTATAATTTATTTTAATTTTTATTTTTTCGCAGCAGCTTCCCTCCGCCAGGCTTCGTTTTATTTTTGACATGACAAGACACAGCTCTGCTCTGGCAGCACCTCCAGGCTGAATAATGTTTCTTAACCAACTCCATCCATCTTCCCAGCCAGCACAGCCGAGCGCCCACGAACCAACAATGCCCTAAAATATTCATGCACTCTAATAAAACCAGCCCGGGCTTTTTTCTTTTCATCAAACACCAACATCTAATTTTCCAAAGGGGCCTGGGAAGGGTAAACAATTGGGACGTGGTAAATGGCAACTTCCATCAATACAGCCCAAAAACCCCAATGCTGCTCCCTGGAATTGCCAGCAGGGATAAATCACTCCAATAAATGGGATTTGCAACAGGATCCTGCAAATAATCACAATTTAACTGGCTGGTGAGAATCCAGGCAACACCTGATCATTTCAAACGCTTCGTTCTTCACTTCCAGAGGGGTGTTGGGTTTAAATCCAAATTCCAGCACCTTCCACCTGCTGCCAGGCGGGGTTTTAACCATTTGCTGAGTGAGATTTTAACCATTTGCTGAGTGGGATTTTAACCATTTGCTGAGTGGGGTTTTTAACCGTTTGCTGAGTGAGATTTTAACCATTTGCTGAGTGGGATTTTTAACCATTTGCTGAGTGAGATTTTAACCATTTGCTGAGTGAGATTTTTAACCATTTGCTGAGTGGGATTTTAACCATTTGCTGAGTGGGATTTTTAACCATTTGCTGAGTGGGATTTTTAACCATTTGCTGAGTGGGATTTTAACCCTTTGCTGAGTGGGATTTTAACCATTTGCTGAGTGGGATTTTTAACCATTTGCTGAGTGGGATTTTAACCATTTGCTGAGTGAGATTTTAACCATTTGCTGAGTGGGATTTTTAACCATTTGCTGAGTGAGATTTTAACCATTTGCTGAGTGGGATTTTAACCATTTGCTGAGTGAGATTTTTACCATTTGCTGAGTGGGATTTTTAACCATTTGCTGAGTGGGATTTTAACCATTTGCTGAGTGAGATTTTTACCATTTGCTGAGTGGGATTTTTAACCATTTGCTGAGTGAGATTTTAACCATTTGCTGAGTGGGATTTTAACCATTTGCTGAGTGAGATTTTAACCATTTGCTGAGTGGGATTTTTACCATTTGCTGAGTGGGATTTTAATCTTTTGCTGAGTGGGATTTTTAACCTTTTGCTGAGTGGGATTTTTAACCATTTGCTGAGTGGGATTTTTAACCATTTGCTGATTGAGATTTTTAACCATTTGCTGAGTGGGATTTTTAACCATTTGCTGAGATTTTTAACCATTTGCTGAGTGGGATTTTTAACCATTTGCTGAGTGGGATTTTAACCATTTGCTGAGTGGGATTTTAACCTTTTGCTGAGTGGGATTTTTAACCATTTGCTGAGTGCAGTTCATCACCGATTAAATACACCAATTTTGTAGTCCTTTGCTACAAAACCAACACCAGGAACACATCGAGTTCTCTGCAGTTCCTCATTTCCCCTGCCCTCAGAGCACCGGGGCAGCTCCTGAATACTGGAAATATTTGCTTTTATCCCAAATCCAAGCAATATTTCTGAGAGCACTTTCCAGGCAACCCCTGGGATGAGAGAGGGGTTGGAATTCTGGAATTCCTGTCCCAGGGACAAACATTTCCAGAAGTTCGTCCAGGTTTAGCAAAATCAGGACATTTGGCAAAAGCAAGGCTCGAGTGGGGCAGGGTTTGAGGGATTCTCAGAGGTTGGGTGAGTTTGTTTGGGTTTTGTTTTCTCATCTTTCCTCTCCTGCCCAGCCACAACACGGCCTCGCACTGCAGACAACAGGATTGCAGCAGTGCAGTCTGCCAAGCAAATCCCAAATTCAGAAGGAAGCACTGGGAAAAACCGGGAATTTCCCCATCCCAAATTTCAGAAGGAAGCCACAGGGAATAACTGAGAATTGTCCCAAAGTTCAGAAGGAAGCCACTGGGAATAACCCGGAAATTCCCCTTCCCAAAGTTCAGAAGAAAGCCACAGGGGATAATTAGGAATTTCCCCATCCCAAAATACAGAAAGAAGCCACAGGGAATAACTGATAATTTCCTCATCCCAAATTTCAGAAGGAAGCCACTGGGAATAACTGGGAATTTCCCCATCCCAAATTTCAGAAGGAAGCTACAGGGGATAATTAGGAATTTCCCCATCCCAAAGTACAGAAGGAAGGCACTGGGAATAACTGGGAAATTCCCCATCCCAAATTTCAGAAGGAAGCCACTAGGAATAACTGGGAATTGTCCCAAATTTCAGAAGAAAGCCACAGGGAATAACTGGGAATTTCCCCATCCCAAAGTTCCAAAGAAAGCCACAGGGAGTAACTGAGAATTTTCTCATCTCAAAGTTCAGAAGAAAGCCACAGGGGATAATTAGGAATTTCCCCATCCCAAATTTCAGAAGAAAGGCACAGGAACAACTGGGAATTTCCCCATCCCAAAGTACAGAAGAAAGCCACAGTGAATAACTGGAAATTGTCCCATATTTCAGAAGGAAGCCACAGGAATAACTGGGAATTTCCCCATCCCAAAGTACAGAAGAAAGCCACAAGGAATAACTGAGAATTTCCTCATCTCAAAATTCCACAGAAAGCCACAGGGAATAACCGGGAATTTCCCCATCCCAAATTTCAGAAGGAAGCCACTGGGAATAACCGGGAATTTCCCCATCCCAAAGTACAGAAGGAAGCCACAGTGAATAACTGGGAATTGTCCCATATTTCAGAAGGAAGCCACTGGGAATAACCGGGAATTTCCCCCTCCTCCATGCCCAGACGCTCCCTCTGACCCCCAGAGAAGCCGCGCTCTCCCCACACATCCCCCAAGGAATCAACACCAGCAGAACCTACCAGAGCGAGGATCCCTCCGTGCCAGCCACCTCCAGGACATCGTAGCCGTCCTCCAGCTGGAAATCCATGAACACCAGGGCGATGGTGTCCCCGGGCTCGGCCAGGATGGTCCAGGTGCAGTCGGCGTTGTTCCCGTATTCCAGAGGGAAGTGAGGGCTGGAGATGATCCCGCTCTGCCCCCGCAGGGTCCCCCCGCAGGCGTCGTCGGCTGTGGGATAAATTAATTAGCAGGTTAATTCATGTTTTGTGTGGGTAGTAACATAATAGAATGATGGCTTGGTAAAATATAAAATAAATTGTAACTTCAATTCCAGCCAGCCACGGAATTAGGATTCCTAGGTGGCACCACCCAGTAATTATTATTGAGGGGGACACAAAATTGGAAATGAGAAGATTGGAGTCTGAAAGAAGGACACACTGAGATAAGAAATCAGTTCTTCTCCTAAGTGTGGCAGAGCCATCAGAGCACTGTCACCATCATCATCATCATTGTGAAAAAGGCTTGTTGTGTGTGTGGCTCTATGCAGATATTTACTATATACAATAATGCTAGGTAGAAAAGTTATGCTGTATTAACATTTGAATAATATAGTAAATGTCGTTTTTAACATTAAGTTTTAGTAATAAAAGAATTGTGTGTAAGATATTTTCTTTGGCTCAAGAAAAGAAAAGAAAAGAAAAAAAAAGAAAAAAAAAGAAAAAAAAAAAAAAAGGGAGAGGCCCGGAGGTGTTTCTCAACAGAGATAACAGTTACAACAAGAAGAGAACCCCCCCTTAGAATTTTCAGAAATAAAGATGCAGATCTCCCTGAATCCACAGGAGCCACCTGGTCAAGCCAGACTCCTGGATGCCAAGGATTAGATGGGGGACTCTGGGCAAACGGGTCTGTCTTAAGATAAAGATTGCGTAATTTTGAAATTTTGGTCATCAAAAAAGGGACATTCCTCCCAAAGAGTGCCCTTCTCTTTCCTAGCCTTTGTCTGGGAGGGAGGGGGGACGACAGTCCGGACTGCCTTTTTTTTCTTTGCTCTTAGTGTCTCATTATTTATCCTGTCTCTGAAAGCGTTTTTTGAACCTGTATTAATTTTTTTTGTAACCAATTTTTTATTCCTTATTAAATTTTCATAAATTTCAAAAGCGAGTTATTGGCATTTATTACAATCCTCCTCATCATCATCATCATCATCCTCCTCGCCCCTCCATTCACAAACTCCAGTGTCCATTCCCCCACGGGGAGCCAGAAGTTGTCACCTTGCAGCAGAGGGGGCTGCTCTGTCCCTGGGAGTGTCCCAGGCTGGGCTGGACAGGGTTTGGAGCAGTCTGGGATAGAGGAAGGTGTCCCTGCCCATGGAATTCTTTAAGGTCCCTTCCAACCCACACCGTGCTGGCGTTCTGTGCCCAGCCAGGGCTGGCACACGCTGGGAATCACAGAGCTGACAGCAGGAGCATAAAAACACAACTGAAAAGGCAGCCATGGGAAATCCTGGGCCATTCCAGCAGCCAAAATGAGGGCTGGGAAAGGCCACCAACATCCTGACTCAGTGCTCTGCTCCCTGTCACAGTCACCTGTGGCTGCTCCGTCCCTGGGAGTGTCCCAGGCTGGGCTGGACTGTCCTGGCAGGGGCAGAGGAAGGGTGATGCCCAGAACGCAATAATCAACCACACAGAGGCAGAGGTCTGCAGTGAAAGCTGCTCCCCACCAAAAAAAGGGGCCAGCCTGTTTATTTCTTTTCCTTTTATAATTTTGTGGGTCTGGGAGCAGATTGGATTCTGGGGTTGCCACCCCTTCACCCCACTGGCCAGACCAGCTGTCAACCAACATTGTTTTCAGGCTGGAAATGTGTAAGCAAAGGACAGTGAACAAAAACAAGAAAGGTTGTTTATGTTCCAAAGCGTGAGAAAGTGAAAAACTGACCCTTAATATTGTACAGTAACTAAAGAACTGACTCCATCTTATAAGCAAGTAGAAGGTTTTAAAAAATCTCATAAAAACCAGGGCAACAGAAGGTGTCCCTGCCCATGGGATGAGATGATCCTTAAAATTCCTTCCCAATCCAAACCATTCCACGATCCTGTTTGCTGCACTGGCAGGGAATGAATCCCAGACACTGCGGATCTGTGTTCAAGTCACAAATCACTTCAGGCTGGAAGATCCCACATTTAGGCCCAAGGAAATCCTTGGAACTTGGATGCATCTTGCACAGGATGCACAGTGGGACCTCCAAAGATCCATGGAAAACTCCAAACCACCCCCTGGGCTGGAAGGAACAGGAGGGGATGGAGAACAGGCAGAAAAATTTTCACTCAATGCCACATTAGAATTCTTCAACAAGGGCCTGCTCTGTTTTTATGCAGACTCACAGGAGCTGAGGATCCAGCCAGAAACACGGTGCTTTGGCTTTTTTATTATCATTATCTTCATTATTAAGAGGGGAGTTCTTAATTTAAATTCCTTGACATTTTTTTTCACTGCAAAAGGTATTTAATGGGGAATATATTCCCTTCCCATCCGCCTTTAAAAACACACTCCCTGGGTTTGTAGAGGCTGTTATTGCTTCAACACATCCCACAATCTTCCCAAATCTTCTGGAGCAGCCCTCCAATTATTCTGGGCACGCAGAGCCTCGGCAGCTGCTGGAGTTACAGTAAGACAGAGCACTTTTAATGAGATTATGCAGATTTGATGCGCCCAAAATGGAGCTCCACAAATGTTCCCAACTTTTCCTCCGGCTCTGCTGAGTTTTTACTCCGCTGCCCACCAGAACCACAAACCCACCAGTTCTGCTTTAATTCAGCAACAAGTCTGGGGAAAGGCTTCTGGAAGTGTTTTCCCAACAGATTGGGATGTTTTGGGATCATTTCCCGGTGCTTTTGCTTTGCTTTACTGGCACAGGTGAGGGCAGCATCCCGAGCCCGCTGGGAATTCTGCCTGCAGCACTGCAACTGCCAGGATAAAAACAGGATAAAAACACAGCTGGACCTGTGGGGCTCAGCCTAAGCCCCGTTTAGGCTCAGAACTTGGCACAGCTCCACCAGAGCAGCTGAAAAGTGGATTTTGTGCTGCCCTTGGAGCCGTTCCCTGGGTTTTCCTCCTCCCTGGAGCAGCTCGGGTGCCACCAGCCCCGGTGCTGGACTCCAGACTGGAAGGGCAGCCTTGAAATCAAACTCGAGTTTGGCAGCTCAGGGTGGAAGAGCAGAACTGGGCTTTTCCTCCAGCTGGAGAGGGGAGCTCAGACATGGAAATGATGCCAAGATTCGGCTCCAGCACCAGCTGGGGTCAGGATTAATCCCTCCCTCCCTCCCTCCCTGGGGTTTCCTCCACAAATGCTGAACCAAGCTGGGCAAGGAGAAGATTCTGGGAAATGCTGTCAGAGGGAGCTGCTCCATCCAGGCAGGGAATTCCCTTTTCTCCTTGCAAGGTGCTGCTTTGGCCGTTCTCAAGGTAGAATTTCAGGGAATTTCGCCTTTTAGAGTGTCCAGAGGAGGGGCAGGAATGGCGCAGGGGCAGGAGGAGCAGCTGAGGGCACTTGGGGTGTTCAGCTGGAGATAGAGGGCAGAGCTCAGAGGGGCTGCAGCTCCTCCTGATGGAATTTGGGATTTTGGGAAAGGTTCCTCCCCCAGAGGGTGCTGGGGCACTGCCCAGGCTCCCCAGGGAATGGGAACATTCCCAAGGCTGCCAGAGCTCCGGGAGAGTTTGAACACCTCTCTCGAGGTGGGATTTTGGGGTGTTAGGAGCTGGAATCAATGGTCCTTCACCCCTTGATCCTAGGAGTATTTCCACCTCCAGCAAAACTCAAAAATTAAATTGTTTTACAAAAAAGCATTATCAAAGAGACAAAGACCATCCTAATTAGAAGGACAAGCAGAGAAAAGCATCATAATTGATCACAAGGAACAGCAGGGATAACCCTAAACTCTCCTGGCCCCAAACCAGCAGGGAAGTGCCCCCCAAAAAACAACCCCACCCCACTGAGAGGCACATCACACCTCTGTGTGCATTAAAAACATCCCAAACAAACAATATTTGCTCGCTTTAAACTGCAGCTCCAGCTCGGAGGGGCTGATTGATTGCACGGCAGAGTCAATAAAGAGAATCAATAGGAGATGCTCTGCTGGAGTACCCGAGGAACGGAGGGGAAGAGACCTCAAGAGCAGCAGCAAATGTTTCTGCCAGAAGAACAGAGACATTTGTGTATTTACAGACTCTCCAGCCCCCCGGGGGAGCACAATTAGCAAGGGCTGAGAAAGGAATTTGAAGTTTCCCTGCCCCTAAACGGGCAGGAAGTTGGGAATTGTTTTCAATCCCAGGGCAGCTTTTACCTCCCCAAGGGAGGGCAGATCCACCTTTCCTGCAGCAGGGCACCACAGACACCCTGGGATGTGCCATGGGAGAGGGAATCTGGCACTGGAAAGCAGAAAATCCAGTTCCTTTTGCAGTGTTGGAGCTGGAAATCCTGCAGGCTTTGGTAGGTGTGTGATCTTCTGGATGATCATGGGATCAGGATTGGTTTGGGTTGGGAAGGAGCTGAAGGATCCTCTCATTTCACCCCATTCCATGGGCAGGGACACATTCCACCATCCCAGGTGGCTCCAGCCTGGCCTTGGACACTTCCAGGATCCCAGGGAAATCCATCCCAGCCCTCACCACCCTCAGAGGGAGGAATTTCCTCCTGATATTCAATCCAAACACACTCTCAGTTTAAAGCCATCCCCCCTCGTCCTGTCACTCACCAAATTTGGCTTTTCCCCACTTCAGACCAAGAAACTGCAGCCAAAGCAGCTCTGCCACATTCCCAACACTCCAAACCCTTCACAACCTCCCCAATATTCCCACAAATCCCAGCAGCCTTGAGGAACCATCAGAAAGGATTAACCAGAACCCCAAAAACCACCAACCACACCACGTGTACTTTCCCCTTTTAGGGCTGGTTTTAAGGGTTGATTCTTAAGGGTTGTTTTCAAGGGTTGATTTTCAAGGGTTGGGTTTTAAAGTTGATTTTTAAGGGTTGGGTTTTAAGGTTGATTTTTAAGGGTTGGGTTTTAAGGTTGATTTTTAAGGATTGGTTTTTAAGGGTTGTTTTTTAAGGATTGGGTTTTAAGGTTGATTTTTAAGGGTTGGTTTTTAAGGATTGGTTTTCAAGGGTTGGGTTTTCAAGGGTTGGGTTTTAAAGTTGATTTTTAAGGGTTGGTTTTCAAGGGTTGTTTTTTAAGGGTTGGTTTTTAAGGGTTGGATTTTAAGGGTTGGCTTTTAAGGGCTGTTTTTTAAGGATTGGGTTTTAAGGTTGATTTTTAAGGTTGGTTTTCAAGGGTTGGGTTTTCAAGGGTTGGGTTTTAAGGGTTTGTTTTCAAGGGTTGGCTTTTAAGGGCTGTTTTTTAAGGATTGGGTTTTAAGGTTGATTTTTAAGGGTTGGATTTTAAGGATTGGATTTTAAGGGTTCTTTTCAAGGGTTGTTTTCAAGGGTTGGTTTTTAAGGGATGGGTTTTAAGGTTGATTTTCAAGGGTTGATTTTCAAGGGTTGGGTTTTAAGATTGGTTTCAAGGGCTGGGTTTTAACAGTTGGGTTTTTAAGGGTGGATTTTTAAGGGCTGGATTTTTAACCCTTTTAAACCAAGTTCACCCCACCCCGAACACCCCACAAATCCCATTTCGAGGGGGATCTCGTTACCTCTGCAGACGGGGAGAGGGAAATCCCAGGAGGCTCCGTGTCCCGAGCTGGCCTGGCAGGTGAGCAGGGCGTGGCCCTCCAGGAAGAAGCCGGGGTTGCAGCTGTACCTGACCCTGTCCCCGATGCTGAAGGTGGTGCCTTGCTGGACCCCGTTCCGCAGCCGCCCCGGGTTCCCGCACGTGTGGCTGGGCAGGGCTGCAAGGGAAGCAGGGCCTGGTTAGGGACAGGGAAATGTCACAGGGCTGAGGGAAATCCTCAGTTAAAATGGAATAATGGTCACTGAAAACAGAATAATCGTCATTGAAAATAATCGTCACTGAAAATGGAATAATCGTCACTGAAAATTCAATAATCGTCACTGAAAATGGAATAATCGTCATTGAAAAGATTCAACTTGGGCTGCAAGGGAAGCAGGGCCTGGTTAGGGACAGGGAAACGTCACAGGGAAATGTCACAGGGCTGAGGGAGATTCTCAGTTCAAATGGAATAATCGTTATTGAAAACAGAATAATCGTCACTGAAAATTGAATAATCATCATTGAAAATAGAATAATCATAACTGAAAAACACCTGCATGTCCCCAAGCCCAGTTTTGGGGTTTTTATGCTGTTTCTCTGAGCTCTGGTCACACTGAGTGTCCCCAAGCCCAGTTTTGGGGTTCTTATGCTGTTTCTCTGAGCTCTGGTCACACCCAGTGTCCCCAAGCCCAGTTTTGGGGTTTCTCAGCTGTCCCTCTGGTCACACTGAGTGTCCCCAAGCCCAGCCCGTGGCTCCAGCCACCCCCAGCCCCTCCCTGCACAGCAGCAGGGGCAGATCCCAGCTCCTGACACCATTTCTTCCCCCTAATTCCATTATTTACATCCTTCCCAAAGCCCCTGGAGCTGGAAAGTTCCACCTGGGAATTTCCACCTGGGAATTTCCCTGCCCAGGCAGGTTCTGCTGTCAAATCCAAACGGGTGGAAAAGCAGCCCAGAACTAACATTTCATTTTCTGTAATGATACTCAAACCCCCAATTTAATTAAATTACCAATGCCACTTTTTTTTTTTTTTTAAATGAACCCATTCCTGCTTTTATGCCTCCATCCTTTAAAATTAATGAGGAGAACTCCGCTATAAATAAAAATCCATCATTTTTAAAAGTCAATCTCTACCACGAGCTGCTCTCTACTTAATGAACTGTGAAGAATCAGACAACCCTGACCTGCATGGGATCTTAAAATCAGACTTGAAAAAACAGATCTCAGATTAAAATTCTGCTTCACTGGGCTGCCTGAACATTTCAGATCTTGCTCCAGGAGGGGAGGCACAGCAGCTTTGGGGGCAGCAGCATTAACCCCCCACTGCCCTGGGTCACTGCAGGGAACTTGGATTGGGGTTTTTAAATCACCCAAGCACAGGAGATGAGGAGATCTTCAAATTCCCGCTCGTGGGGAGAGCAAAAGGATTCCAGAGGGGTTGGGGTTACATCCAGAGCTGGGCTGAGCTGCCCTGGGGCAGAGGCTGTGCCCTGGAATCTCTGGTTCCCCATCCCTGAAGTGCCAAGGCAGGGTTGGGATGGATTTGGAGCACCCTGGGGCAGTGCAGGTGTCCCTGCCCGTGCAGGGGTGGGGTGGGATCAGCTGCAGGTCCCTTCCCACCCAAACCAGGCTGGGATCCACGAGGTCAGCCCCAAACAAGACCTGCTGAGATCTCCCTGAGAGGGGAGGAGCAGGGTCCAGGGACACAGCACTGGAGCCTGACAGAATTCCAGAACTCCTGAGGGCTGGAAAATGTCCCCAAGGTCCCCAGTTCCAACCCTCAGCCCAGCCCCTCCGTGGTCTCCACTGAACCACGTCCTCAGCACCACACCCACGCTCTGCTCAGGGCTTCCAAGCTTGGTGACTCCACTCCCAAGCCTCTTCCAGTGAGGAAATTTCTCTTAAAATCAACCCCCAACGTGCCCTTGAGGCCATTTCCTTTCCTTGTCACCTGGAGAAGATCCTGGCACCTCCTGGCAGGGAGTGTGGAGAGGGCCAAGGCTCTCCCTGAGCCTCCTTTCCTCCTCTGGGGCTCCAGAACCTTCCCCAGCTCCGTCCTCCCCACAGCAGACTGAGAGGGGTCCAGGGCTCTGGGGATGTCCTTGGAGCCCTGGCTGTCCCCAGGCCTTTGAATCCCTGCTGAGTGACTCCCTGAGCTGCTGCTGGATTTGGGATTCTGCTCCAACACCCCTGAGCAGAGATAATATAATATTATATTTATTATATTATTGCTCATCCTTGGCTGCCTCCACCAGCCGGAGCCCTGATTGCTGCAGGGATTAATAGAACTGGATTATTTACCTCAGATGTCGCCCAGAATAACGTTATTAAAGTTCTGTCTTCCCCATTTACCAATTCCACTGAACGTTGGGAGCAGGGAATTTTTTTCCTCCTCACCTCCCCATAAAAGCTTTGTTCCCAGCAATCAAGGGAATCTTTCCCAGTGATTGTACGGAGATGAACGCAGCCACGGAGCAGATTTAGGAGATGAAGGGAAGGTTCCTGTGACTGATTCTGTAGCTGAGGCTGTTCCTTCCCACCATGAATTCTGAGCAGTTTATTTCATTTGTCTGGATCTGAACAGCTGCCAAAGCCTTATCTGATTTTACGACACGGGAAAGGCAATGGGATTATCCTGGTGCAGTGGCACCTCCAATGTCACTGTCCCAGGGCTGGCTGGGCTCTGGACACCTCCCTGCCAAGGTGACCCTGCACAGGAGCCCCTCTGGGGCTGTCAGAGGCCAGCACAGACACAGCAGATCCAGAGATGCCTTGAGTTTTAATTCCGTGTATTCCAGGTTCTGTGCAGCTCTGAGCTCACACTCAGGCTCACTCAGCTCTGCACACAGCAGGGACACAAAACAAATCCTTCTCCTGCTGCACACCAAGGACAACTTTCAGCCCAAAAGCACAAACAAGGGGGGCTGGAGGGAGGAACAAGAAGGATGGGACCTCACAGCCTGCAGCTGGAATTGGACAATTAAACCCCAATGTGCAAATGGAACAAAACTTAGAAAAGTGTGAGACCTCATGACCATTTTGTGCCCATTTTTGTGCCCATTTTGGGTCCACCTTGGGTGCAGCCCTGGCCAGGCTCTTGTCCTGCCCAAGGTGGATCCTTAAAGGCTTTTAATAAATCTCTGCTTTATTCTCCAGCTCTGCCCAGTCCCTGTTCCAGCTCAGCCTTCCCAAGGCATCCCCAGAGCAGAACCCGAGTGTCACACGGGGTGACAGCGACCTGATGAACAAATGGCACCTTCTCAGCCACAAACCAGGACATGGAAAAGTCTGGGATAAACCCATCAGGCCCTGGAGCTCTCCCCCCTCCTGCAGATTCCAATCACCCCTCAAAGCCACTCAGGCATCAAAAAGGAACCCGGAGGGCACAAAGCAACCTCTGCCCAGCCTGCTCCACACCTGATTTTTTCCTTCTCTTTCCCCTTTCAGATGTGGCCCCTCTAGTCCCATCCTCTGGAAGCTCATGAATTCCTGGGATTTGTGTCTCACCCTCCATTCTGGAGGGTGTTCTTGCCCACTGGGGGTGGAACACAAAGAGCTTTAACCCAACTCCTTCAACCCAAACCCCTCCGTGATCCTGAGATTCCACCCTGGGAGCACCAGGGCCCTCCCTCATCCACACTTTTATCCTTTGCCTCCTGGGCCCAGAGCTGGGAGTACCAGAGCAGATCTGACCCCCAGATTTCACAGGGCGTCACCTAAAATGAACTGAACTTGAGATGGAAACCAGAGATTTGAGACATTTCCATTTCCCTGGAGCTCCCAGAACTGCTGACCTGCACCAGCAGCCTCAGCCCACCCCCTGATTTTCATTTTTTACCTCCCTTTCTCCCTGCTCTTTTGAACTGGAGCTCCCAGAACCGCTGATCTACACCAGACTCCTCCTCCCATCCACCTTCAGCTCTTGCATCCATTTCTTTCCGCTCCTTTTCACCAGGCTGCTCCCAACTTTCCTCATCCCAGGACGGCTCCACTGCGAGTTTTCAGCATCAGGAGCTTTCACAACCTGGTGCTCGTCAAGCTGTGCCTCCTTGTTCCAGTTCATTCGAAATTAATTAGGAGTTTTTAAGTCATTAGATGTGACTCAACGCATCCTTGGCCACGGTCCCACCATCACAACGCGTTCAGCCTGATTACATCAGCCTCTCCTGAGCCCCTAAAGCTCTCATTGTCAGCAGAGGAGAGAAAAAAGGGGGAAAAAATATTAAAAATAAAGAGATGCTTCTCTCCTTGCTCCCCATCAGCTCCTTGACCTCTTCCAGGGACTTCCAAACAAACCCCAAATCCATCCTCACCCCCCTGAGGAGAAACCTTTTTATTCCAGTGAATCTCCAGCTCCATTTCCTCTGTTGATATTGGTGGAATGTGAAACCAGCCCGAGGTTTAGGGCGTGCAGCCCTGCTCTATTACCCTATTTACATAGCTAAAAGCAGCTTTTTTATGGCTTGAATTACCCAGGCTGGTTTACGAGAGAGATTTCCACGCCATCATTGTTCTAACCTTGAAATCTTATCCAGGAGCAGGACTCCGATGATAGGAGGGCTGTACATCACACCTCTGCATTCCCAACTCATTTCCATCCCTAATAAAAGAGGGAGGAAGGCGAGGCAGAGCAGCAATAATTTATAAATCCCGTGGAACGACGCTGCACGGAGCGCACAAAAATAACAAAATTATTGACCTCAAGCACTTGGCTCAGGCAGTGCTGCACACACCACTCCAAATTAATCCCCACTCTGATGTTTGAGGGGGTTTTTTTAACCCTTCTTTGCATTTTCCTGCCTTTCCTGCATTTTTTGGGAGGGGTTGGAAGTCAAGAAATCCACGGGAATCAACAGGAGAGCCAGGGCAGGGAGATTTTCTCTTAATGAGCCACTGATTCTAGAAATTCAAGGGAAAACCCAGATTTTTTAAAGGAGAATATCCCTAAAATTTCCATCACAATTCAAAAATTAAGTGGACACCCATGGAGGAGAATCCACACAGACCCATTTCCCTCTCACACAGGGCCAGGGACCCCAGGGATACCCCAGGACTGTCTGAGACCCTTCAGCAGGGTTTTAGTGCAATCTGCTTTAGTTCAGAGGAGTTTTAATCTTCACAAGAACTGTCCAGAGTGTGCTACAGCCAAAGAAATAAATGGCATCGTTTTCATTTCATTTTATCCTTTTTTTCTTCATTCCATGATTTGTTTCCAGTCCAGCCAGAGATAAAGCTAAATGGAAACTACTTTTTCCCCCTCCAATATTTCTCTGTTCACTTAAAACCAGCCAGAAAGTTACTTTTGGATAATGGCAATCAAAATGGTTCCCCATCCATCTTTTTGTGGGAGTAATTCTGGGGCTTTTTGGTTGGATTCTTTTCTTTTTCTTTTTCTTTTTGGAAACTTCACTTTTAGTTTTCAATTTCCCTTTCTGGAATGTGTCTCAGCAACTTCTGAGCAACTTCAGTGCAAGTTCCAAGGATACCCCACAGGCTGGGAGAGGATGAGGTTGGATTTGGTGAAATCACGAGGCTGCAGAAAGAGCAGAGGATGTGAGGAGGGCACGAGGGCAGTGAGATCAGGGGAAATTCAGGAACCAAGGACCTCAGACTTTCCAATAAAGAGCACAGCAGAGGGAGCCTGCCTGGAATGGAGCTCCAAATCCCAGGATCGTGGGATGGTTTGGGTTGGGAGGGGATTTAAAGCTCATCCCATTCCACCTTCCACTGTCCCAGGCTGCTCCAAGCCCCGTCCAGCCAGGCCTTGGGCACTTCCAGGGATCCTGGGGAACCACAGCTGCTCTGGGAATTCCACCCCAGCTCCCACATCGAGGAATTTCCCCCAATCCCTAATCCCACCCTCCTCTCTGGCAGTCTGAGACCATTCCCTGGTGTCTGAGCACTCCCTCCATGCCCTTGTTGGAAATGTGGCTGCAGGAACCCTCAGCCTCACCCTGGCACAGCTCAGGGGCCACCAGCCCTCAGCAGGGACGTGTTTATCCCCCTGAACATCCCCTAAACACAACAGGGATGTGTTTATCCCCCTGAACATCCCCTAAACACAACAGGGACGTGTTTATCCCCCTGAACATCCCCTAAACACAACAGGGACGTGTTTATCCCCCTGAACATCCCCTAAACACAACAGGGACGTGTTTATCCCCCTGAACATCCCCTAAACACAACAGGGACGTGTTTATCCCCCTGAACATCCCCTAAACACAACAGGGACGTGTTTATCCCCCTGAACATCCCCTAAACACAACAGGGACGTGTTTATCCCCCTGAACATCCCCTAAACACAACAGGGACGTGTTTATCCCCCTGAACATCCCCTAAACACAACAGGGACGTGTTTATCCCCCTGAACATCCCCTAAACACAACAGGGACGTGTTTATCCCCCTGAACATCCCATAAACACAACAGGGATGGGTTTATCCCCCTGAACATCCCATAAACACAACAGGGATGGGTTTATCCCCCTGAACATAGAGTAGCAGCAAGTTCTCCTCACAGTTTAGTTAAAAAAACCCAGATCCTTTTCCAGCCCAAGGGCACCACTGCAGCTTCAGGCCCAAAAAATGCAAATTACAGTGAATTGAGGGGAGCAGTGTGGGAGGATGGGACTTCATCTCCTGGAGCTTTAACTGGACAATGAACCCCAATGTGTAAATGGACTAAAGTTATAAAAGTGGGGAAAACTCATGACTTGTGTCCATGTTGGGTGTTGTAGCCCTGGCCAGGCTCTTGTCCTGCCCGAGGTGCATCCTTTGAAGGCTTGTTTAATAAAAATCTACTTTATTCTTTAACTCTGTTCCAGGTGGCCTCTCAAGGCACCAAAATGAGAGCAGAGCTGGGGCAGCACCCCGGGGAGCTGAGCTGGCAGGGCAGGGCAGGGCAGGGCTCTCAGCCCACCCTGCACATCAAACCCCAAATCTCAGCGGGTCTGAGGTGCCCCTGCTCACTCTGAAGTGATCCCACACAGACACTGGGTGCCAGTGTTGGTCTGCTCTGCTCTGCTCCTCGCTGGAGAGCAGCCCTGCCCGCCCAGCACTCTTTGTTCTGGGGGGAAAAAGCCACTTCCAACTTTTTGTTCAGCTGCTCATTGATCTCCTCTGGCTGTTGGCTCCTCAGCCAGGGCCGGGGGCTGCAGCCAGCTGCATCTGCTGGAGGTGAACATTGCACCACAACACGGCACTCCTGGGCTTCCCACCCTTGGTTTATAAGAGATGGGCCAGGATTTTGAAATCTCTGGCTTGGGATTATCCCTTTTTGTGACCCAGAGATGGGGCAACTCTGCAATTCTGGAGCAGCGCTGCTGTAAGGAGCACAGTGCTCAGTATTGGATACACATTTTTAAGTTTCTTCCCTCAAACAGCCAGCCAGGGTTGGGTTGTGTAACTTTGAGTGGGCATCTGTCCCACCTGAGCCCCAAAAATCAGAGGAAGGCTCCTGAAATCAGGATCAAAATCAGGATCAGTTCCTGTCCCTGAATAGATTCAGGCACTGGGGAGATCCCACGAGGGGCTAAAGGAGGTGAGCCCTTCCCAAACGCTGCTTGTGCTGAGCCCTGGGCGTGTTTTCGTGACATAATTGGATCACTTGAGCTGTGTTTGCAGTGAAGGGGATAAAATTACCATCTGGAGGTTGGGGGGTTTTATTTGCATCGGTTATGACCACAAATTAATAATGAGTCTGCAGAGCTGGAGGCAGGTGGTGACCAGAATTGCTGTGGCAGCTCTGTGGGCTGTTTATGGCACCATCCCCGGGATGGTTTTGGTTGCTGGGTGTTGATGTGAGGTGCTTGTGCTGCCAGCTCAGCCTCCTTTGGCTTCTGACATAAACTGGTGTCACATTTTGATATCACTGCTGTAATATTTCATTTTTTTCCCTCTTCCCAAGGGCACTTCCCACCAACTCTGTGCTCTCACTCACTGCGTCACGTCCTGCTCAGGGAGGGGAATGTTCTGGGAAGTCTTTTCTACAAAATATTGAATATTTGAATATCCTGGAAAGTCTTTTCTACAAAATATGGAGCATTTGGTGGGTTTGGGTGGCCAGGCTTCCCAAAGAAAGAACAGAGAAACTGTGAGAGGGGCTAAACCAGATGGGAAAAATTCCGAAGGCAGTTGGAAAATGAAAACAAACACGTTCATCCCCGTTTATCTGTGGGTGTGAGGCAGACCTGCTGGAGTCTGAGAGGAGCTGAAGCACAAGGGGAAGCTGTGAATTCCGGGGATTTCTGACTCAGCCTCCTCACCTGGGAGGAAGGGAGAGCAGCAATGTGAAATCCCCACCTGCCCTTCCAAAGGGAGGGAGGGCTGGGAGAGGGAAAACAGCTGTGGGGACAGCCAGGTGACACCCGGAGCACTGCTGTGTCCCCAACCCTGCCAAGGACAACTGGCACAACTTTCAGTCCAAAAGCACAAACAAGGGGGGCTGGAGGGAGGAACAAGAAGGATGGGACCTCACAACCTGCAGCTGGAATTGGACAATTAAACTTCAAAATGCAAATGGACCAAAATTTATAAAAATGTAAGACCCTCCTGACCAGTTGTCCATTTTGGGCCCATTTTGTGCCCATTTTGGGTCCATTTTGTGCCCATTTTGGGTCCATTTTTGTGCCCATTTTGTGCCCACCTTGGGTGCAGCCCTGGCCAGGCTCTTGTCCTGCCCAAGGTGGATCCTTAAAGGCTTTTAATCAATCTCTGCTTTATTCTCCAGCTCTGCCCAGTCTCTGTTCCAGCTCAGCCTTCCCACTCACACAGAGATGCCCTGATGGTGTGAGAATGATCCCTCGTGCTCCAAGAACGCCTCCTGTGCTCCCCCTGCCCCTGGACAGAGCATCCCCAGCTCCTGCTCCTGCTCCAGCCCCACCAGGCTGCTGGGAGCCCTGAGCCGATTCCTCACCCACAGGGAGAGCCCTGAGCCTGGCTGGGAGCCCTGAGCTGGTTCCTCACCCACAGGGATCATCCTGAGCTGATTCCTCACCCTCAGGGAGCCCCCTGAGCCCTGCAGGGAGCCCTGGGCTGATTCCTCACCCACAGGGAGAGTCCTGAGCTGATTCCTCACCCTCAGGGATCATCCTGAGCTCTCCTGGGAGCCCTGAGCCCATTCCTCACCCACAGGGAGCCCCCTGAGCCCTGCAGGGAGCCCTGGGCTGATTCCTCACCCACAGGGATCATCCTGAGCTGATTCCTCACCCACAGGGATCATCCTGAGCTGATTCCTCACCCACAGGGATCATCCTGAGCTGATTCCTCACCCACAGGGATCATCCTGAGCTGATTCCTCACCCACAGGGATCATTCTGAGCTGATTCCTCACCCTCAGGGAGCCCCTGAGCCCCAGGGGTGGCAGAGGTGGCTCTGCTGTCACCGCTGAGGACACCAGTGCCACTCACGCCTCCCCCAGCCAGGAGGTGCCCGAGGTGTTCTGGAAGATTCCCGAACAGGAATGTCCCTGCAGGGACATTTTCCTCCTGCCTGTCACTCCCCATCACCAGCAGCCCCTCCTGAGCCCTCTGCACATCCCAGAAAAATCAGGAGGGAGTGCAGAGCCCAGAATTCCTTTAAAATTGGGGTGCTAGGGGCTACAGGCCCAGAATTACATGAAAAAATGGGGATTTCAGGGGCTGCAGAGCCCAGAATTCCACCGAAATCGGGAATTCAGGAGCTGTAAAGCCCAGAATTCCTTTAAAATTTGGGCGCTAGAGGCTACAGGCCCAGAATTCCTTAAAAAAAAGGTGATTTCAGGGGCTGCACAGTCCAGAATTCATTAAAAATGGGGATTTCAAGAGCCACAGAGCCCAGAATTCCATAAAAATCAGGGTGTGAGGGAGTGCAGAGCCCAGAATTCATTTAAAGTTGGGGCGCTAGGGGCTACAGGCCCAGAATTCTATTTAAAAAATGGGGATTTCAGGAGCTGCAGAACCCAGAATTCCATAAAAAATGGGGATTTCAGGAGCTGCAGAGCCCAGAATTCCACAGAAATTGGGAATTCAGGAGCTGCAAAGCCCAGAATTCCATAAAAAATGGGGATTTCAGGAGCTGCAAACCCCAGAATTCCATAAAAATCAGGCAGTGAGGGGCTGCCAAACCTCACCACACCACCCTGACGCTTCCCCAAGCTCCCCAAACTTCCCGTTCCCATCTGATTTTTCCACCAAAAAAATCAGAATATCCCTCCTGTGATGCCAGCCCGATTCCAGCCTGCCCCTGGAATTTCCAGCGGGAATTTCAGGGCTGCAGTTGCTGCTCACACAAATTGCTGCGGGGCTTTGTTGCGCTCTGCTCCGCTGCCCTCGCAGCAGAACATGGATTTTCCTGTAAAATCTCCAAATTCCAGCTGCTCTGGCCCGCTGAGGATCTGCTCATGCAGAATTACAAATGTGGAACAAGGAATTTGATTTTTTTTCCTTTTTTTTTTTTTTTCTCTCCCCTGCTGATTTCATTCCTTAGCAGGCACCAGCTCCTGAGGAGACAAAATTCCAGTATTGAAACAACAGGAGATGGTTTGGGCTAAAAACATCAGGATTTGGTTGGGAATTCCCACCAAAACAGAATTATTGTAGGGAATTAACAGATTTTTCCTCCCATTTTGTGCTCCTGGTTTAATTCTGTGGGATCAGAGGTGGCATTGAGGAGCGGGATAAAAACAATATTCATTATTCCAAGGTATTTTAAGTGGAAAAAAAGATTCCTGTGGTTTAGTTTATAGCATGAAATCTATAAATATTTATAAATATATAACAAAATGTCTGGAATATGAATTCCAGGACAGTCTGGGACCTGGGTCTCTGTCCAGGACACTCTGAAAAAACACAAATCCAACAACTTGTGACACGGCCTGTGGAACAAACTGCTCCCATTTCTCTGGATAATTTTGGAATCACCTCTCTGTCAGTTCCATTAAGATTTTGGAGACTCCTGGGCTTCAAATCCTGTTTGTTTCCCTCGCACTGAGCAGGGTTTAATGTGATTTTTTTTGATCTGAAAGGAGAAATCCAAGGTCCTGGGAAATCCAGGATGGTTCTAAAGCCCACCCCAGACATTCCTGAGCTCCAGCCAAGCCCTACAAAGCAGCACTAAAGGGATTAAATCTGCAAATTTCACAGAATTCAATGACACAGCAATGGGAAAAAAAATTAAAATAAAGAATTCCAGCAGCAAAATCAACCCTGAAAGGGATGGAGGGGTTGGGAAGGGGCTGGAGCAGGAAATGTTCCCAAATCCAGGGGATAAATGGACGTGGTTGTACAAGTGGGAAAAAGCACCAGAATGAAGTAAAAATGGACAGAAAATAAATATTCCTGCAATTTTGCTTCCTCAAAAGACCAGGGCAGAAAAATCACAGAATTCCTCAAACTGGGAGATCGAATTTTCCAGAGGAAAGTCAGACAAGAATTCCACTTCAATTTCTGCCACTCCATGGTAATAAATAAGTAATTTAAGGACAAATTCTTCCTAAAAACCATCAGGGAGAAATAAAAAATACATATATTAGATACGTTCATATATGTAGCTACTATGTTTATTTTATTGATATACAGACTGCATATATTAATGTCTATTAATATAATAATATATATTAAATATCCATTCATATATTAACTACATACACCAAGAAAATAAACATATTATCTAAATATCTGAGTGCATTAAATAAATATATTATTATATATATCCAGGTGTTTCTCCTCTGCTGGATCAGACTTGTGATCCCAAAAAAATCCCATTAAATTCTGGGAGTGCATTTCAGTATCTATATAATGTATATTAAATATATTAAATAGCCATTAATACATTAAATCAATATACCAATAAAATAAATATATTAGCTACATATATGCATTATTAAATACATAGATTAATATATGGAAATCCAGGTGTTTCTCCTCTGCTGGATCAGACTTGTGATCCCAAAAAAATCCCATGAAATTCTGGGAGTCCATTTCATATCTAAATAATGTATATTTAATATATTAAATAGCCATTAATACATTAAATCAATATACCAATAAAATTAACTATTATCTACATATATGCATGTATTAAATACATATATTAATAGATGGAAATCCAAGTGTTTCTCCTCTGCTGGATCAGACTTCCACACCCAATGATCTCCAAAAATTTTCCCAGTTTATTGGAAAAGCTGCTTTGGAATCCGATTTGGGTGCTCTGAATGGGTTACTTGGAACCCGTTTTTCCCTGCTTTTTTTGGATTTTTTGGCCCAGCCTCTTTCTTTCCCCTCAGCTTTTGTGCAAAGCTGAAAATATCCCTGTTTGTGGAATAACAGCGGGGCTGCCAGATCCCCTCCCTGCACTCCCCACTGCTCATTCCCTGCCACCAGGCCACAATTCCCAGGCAGAAATGTGAATTTCTGCCCCTTTTTTCCTTTGGCACAAGGATCTGGTTGGAACTGAATGAGCTCAGGTTTTTTTCCCCTCGGGGTGAAATGAATTCCCAGAATTTCATGGGATTTTTTGGGATCATTGGGTGTGGAAGTCTGATCCAGCAGAGGAGAAACACCTGGATTTCCATATATTAATATATTTATTTAATACATGCATTTATGTAGCTAATATGTTTTATTAGTATATTGATTTTATGTATTAATGGCTATTTAATATATTAAATATACATTATATAGATATGAAATGCACTCCCAGAATTTAATGGGATTTTTTTGGGATCACAAGTCTGATCCAGCAGAGGAGAAACACCTGGATTTCCATATAATAATATATTTATTTAATACACTCAGATATGTAGCTAATATATTTATTTTCTTGGTGTATGTATTTAATATATTAACGCATATTTAATATATGTTATTATATTAATATACATTAATATATGCAGTCTATATACCAATTAAATAAACATATTAGCTACATATATGAATGTATCTAATATATGTATTTTACATTCATATATGTAGCTAATATGTTTATTTCCTTAGTATATGTATTTAATATATTAATGGCTATTTAATATACATTATTATATTAATATACATTAATATATGCAGTTTATATACCTATCTATTACATGTAAATATTTTAAATTATTAATATATTTCCTAAATTATTTTAAAAGTATCTCAGATTGTTTCTAACCACGAGATGGGACTGGGGGATATTCCAGGGGTTCTGTGCAGGTGGATTTGGTTTTTTCCCCTTCATTTTTCCCCAGGAACACGAAGCCAGGTGAGTTTGTGTGTCCAGGGATGGACGGAGCTGTTGGACAAGTGAGGAAAAGCTCAAACCCTCTGGAAAAGCTTTTCCCTGGGTTTTTCTGGTTCCTTGGGGCGATATTTGGTGTTTTTTCCTTGTTTTCTCCTTTTTTCCACGGCAGAGGAGGTTCTTACCTCTCTGCCTGCCACACCTCAGGCTGGCAGCACAATTTGAGGTGGAAAAGCCAAAATTCACCTTTCACAGCAGCCTTGGCTCAGGAGGTTTTATTGGGAATTGTTGGGAATTGTTGGGTTCATGGAAAACCCACAGGACACAAATCATCTTCACTTAATCCCCATGAAATGTCCCCAAAATCGCGCCTTGGGAAATGATCAGGGTGGAATTCCACTCCTCTCATCTTTTAGAAGCCCAAACCAAAAGCCAACAGGGTGGATTTTATGGCAGAGCCAATAAAAATCTCCACTTAAAGGGAATTAATGCCTTAAATAACACATTTGGGTCCCCATCTCTTGCAGAAATGAAAGGTCACGCACTCAACTCTTCCAAAGTCAATTATCTCTCTCATAATGAAGTTTATACAGGACATTAAATGTGCAAATCAAACTGAAACCATCCCTCTTGACCAGCTGGAGTTGGAATAATGACGAACGACGATGTTCACTGCCCAGAAAATAAAAATATTTTTAAAAATCCTCATTTTCCTGAGAGCTGATGGCCATGGATTTGCTGTTGGAAGGTTCAGGATACACCAAAATGGGCTGAATTAAATCAGCAAAATGGGCCAAATTAAAGCACCAAAACCAATCCAAGAAAAGAACGAATCCAAGCACCAAAATGAAGAAAATCCAAGCACCAAAATGGGCCAATTTAAAACACCAAAATGAACCAAATCAGAGCACCAAAATGAACCAAATCCAAACACAAAAATGAACCAAATCAAAGCACCGAAATGGGCCAAATTAAAACACCGAAATGGACCAAATTCAAGCACCAAAATGGACCAATCCAAACACCAAAATGAACCAAATCAAAGCACCAAAATTGGCCAAATTAAAACACCAAAATGAACCAAACCAAAGCACCAAAACTGGCCAAATTAAAACACCAAAATGAACCAAATTCAAGTATCAAATGAAGCAAATCCAAGCACCAAGTTTGGCCAAATTGAACACCAAAATGAACCAAATCAAACCACCAAATGCACCAAATCCATGTATCAAATAAACCAAATCCAAGCACCAAAACTGGCCAAATTAAAGCACCAAAATGGACCAAATCAAAGCACCAAAATTGGCCAAATCAAAGCACCAAAACTGCCAAATCAAAGCACCAAAATGCACCAAATCCATGTATCAAATGAACCACATCCAACCACCAAAACTGGCCAAATTCAAGCACCAAAATTGCCAAATTAAAGCACCAAAATTGCCAAATCAAAGCACCAAACTGGCCAAATTCAAGCACCAAAATTGCCAAATTAAAGCACCAAAATTGCCAAATTAAAGCACCAAAATGAACCAATCCAAGCACCAAAATTAACCAAATCAAAGCACCAAAATTGCCAAATTAAAGCACCAAAATGAACCAATCCAAGCTCCCCAGACCCCTCCGTGGTTCCTGCACTGCCTTTTCCCTCTCCTCCTCCTTCACTGCTGCGCCGGAGCCCAGCAAGTGTCACTTGACTTTCTCTGAAATGCTTTAATAGAGGCTCCCATTTGCAGAGAATTAGCGCGGCCTCTCTCCAGCGCTGATTGGCCTCATTTGCATATGCAAATAGGCGACACTTAATATTCCCTCGGCTTCATTTAGGGCTGCAGCAAACGTGGGTCAATATCTGCTCCATCCTCTGGGGAGGGGAGGGGGGCTTGGGGCTGAGTCAGCAAATGCTAATTAGCTCTGCTGCTTCCAAGCCTTCAAATCAATTAGTGGGATATTAAGGCAGGCTGGCTGGGAGCTCATTGGAGTAATAAAAATCTTTTTTGTGTGGTTGAAAAGGAAAGAAGAACAAGGTTTGACTCTTCCTTCCCCGGGGAGTTGGGGTTGTTTGGGATCCTGATGGAGAGAAAATCATCCAGGCCTGGGACAGGGCTCTGCTGGGCTGGACTGGGAGGGGAAAACAGGAGGGGTGTCCCAAATCCACAGGGATTTCAGTGGGAGGCTTCCCTCTGTCTTTGTTGGGACAATTGATGCCTTAAGTTTTAATTTAAATTTAATTTAAGTGTATTCCAGGCTCTGTGCTGCCCAGGGTGCAGCTCTGAGCTCACACTCAGGCTCTGCACAGAGCAGGGACACAAAACAAATCCTTCTCCTGCTGCACCCCAAGGACAACTTTCAGCCCAAAAGCACAAACAAGGGGGGCTGGAGGGAGGAACAAGAAGGATGGGACCTCACAGCCTGCAGCTGGAATTGGACAATTCAACCCCAATGTGCAAATGGACCAAAATTTATAAAAGTGTGAGACCTTATGACCAGTTGTCCATTTTGTGTCCCATTTTGTGCCCATTTTGTGCCCATGTTTTGCCCATTTTGTGCCCATGTTTTGCCCATTTTGTGCCCATTTTGGGTCCATTTTGTGCCCATTTTGTGTCCATTTTTGTGCCCATTTTTGTGCCCATTTTGGGTCCATTTTTGTGCCCATTTTGGGTCCATTTTGTGCCCATTTTGGGTCCATTTTTGTGCCCATTTTGGGTCCATTTTGTGCCCGTTTTGTGCCCATTTTGGGTCCACCTTGGGTGCAGCCCTGGCCAGGCTCTTGTCCTGCCCAAGGTGGATCCTTAAAGGCTTTTAATAAATCTCTGCTTTATTCTCCAGCTCTGCCCAGTCTCTGTTCCAGCTCAGCCTTCCCAAGGCATCACCATGGGAACGCTCAGAGGAACGGGATCAGCGCATCCACGGCCACCAAACCCCGGTGATTTCTGCTCTCTGCCATTCCCAAGGCATTCCAGGGTGTTACAGCTCCAAAAATCCCACTGAGCACTCCAGGACCAACACCACGAGCTCCTGGGGACCAGCAGTGCCCCCAGGAGCTGCACCACAGCCCATCCTCCCAAAATCCGGGTGCTCCAGCTGAGCTTCCCACCCTGAGGAATTCCCTGGGATGAAGTGACCACATCCAGAAGATCCTTTGGAATCGCCTGGTTTACTCCAGCTGAGGGTCACAGGCTCACCCCAGCCCACAGAAGAGGCACAGGCAGGGAAATCCATGGGAATGGAGCTTTGCAGGAGATTCCCCTCACTCAGCACCAACCTCAGGGATATCTGACCTTGGGAACTCATGGAAAGCTCCTGGAAAAGCTCATGGGAAGCTCCTGGAAAAGCTCATGGGAAGCTCCTGGAAAAGCTCATGGAAAGCTCCTGGAAAAGCTCATGGGAAGCTCCTGGAAAAGCTCATGGAAAGCTCCTGGAAAAGCTCATGGGAAAGCTCCTGGAAAAGCTCATGGAAAGCTCCTGGAAAAGCTCATGGAAAGCTCCTGGATCCACAGCCAAGCTCAGTGAACAGCCCCATTCCTGCTCTCTGCCCCTTTTCCCACCTTAAAACAAGACCCCCAAACTCCCAAGGAAATCCAGCAGCCAACACAGCCTAAATTTCCATTTATTTCTTCACCCCCTCATCAAGATTTTCCCTTTTTGAGCCCCTGCTGCAGCTCCAGGCTCACCAGCACTGCACCCCTGCCTCATCTGCTGCATTTTACATCCCCAAATTTATTGGGCACGACGGAGCAGCACTGGCACAGCTCCTGCCAAGGCTGGCAGCAGTGACTGCGTCACCCCTGCCATGCCCATTTGCCATTCCCTCCCCTTCCAAGGCTGGAATGTGCTTGTGACCAGGAGAACAATTCCAGCTCTGTTCTGTCCCTTTTGTTGCGGAGCGAAGTGGAAATAAATAACAAAATAGGATTTCAAAGCCAGCTTTGGATCTCTCAGGTGGCTTTCTGAGCTCTGGAAGTTGTCCAGGAAACAGCAACCCCTGTCTGAATGCTGAAGGAGGAAATTTGGGGGCTTTTTGACCCAAACCAAGGAATTTATTCACAGTTCTCCCAGCGCTGGCACAGACCCGAAGCACTGGCAGGAATTCGGGTTAATTTGGGATAAAAAGCCCAGGTGAGGGATTTTGACCAGCCAGGTGCTGTTCCTCCCTCCAGATTCCTGCCCAGCACTCCACACACGTCACTGGCAGGGAATATTTGTGCCAAATCCCTCATTTCCAACCCCTGGCACATGGAAATGCACCAGGAGCTGCCAACAGGGACAAAATTCCCCATGAAAAACCTGCTCAAGGCAAACCAGATTTTTGATATGAGGTGGAAAACACTTAATTGGGGACGGAATCAATGCAGGGCAGTGCTTGAAATCTAATTATCCATCTCCTCTTGCAGACACTGCCCTGTGTAAAACAACCCTGTCACTCAATAGTATTGACAATCCTGCCCTGTCTCCTGGTTTTCCATGGAATTCAGGGACTGATACCATGCAGAAAAAAAGGAAATTAAAGGCCCTGTGCTGCCACATCCCAAAATCCAGGATTTTATGGCCTGCCATGCTGTTCCTCTCTGTGGCTTTATCACCACGAGCTGTGAAGGGCTACAAACTTTATTTTCTGAACTGAGCACAGCTCAGGAACAGAGATGGGGAAGATCCAGTGTGGATAATTCAGGAATCATTTCCCCACTTTTCCAAACACCACAGCGACTCATCCACTTCCACCTGACACTGCCCCAGCCCACGAGCAGCCCCTGGAAACGCTGGAGGAATTCGAAAGCAATAAAAATTGTGAAATTTGAAATTTCGTTGAAATGCTGTAATTGTCTGAGGTGAAGGAGGGAAGGTTCTGGTGAGAAATTGGGATGAAATTGGGATGAAACTGGGATGAAATTGGGATGAAATTGGGATGAAACTGGGATGAAACTGGGATGAAATTCCTTCCTGGGAGGGTGGGCAGGGGCTGGGCTGGAATTCCCAGAGAAGCTGTGGCTGCTTCTGGATCCCTGGGAGTGCCCAAGGACACCAAGCTGGGATGGGGGGAAGAAACTGAAATTATTTTTGAGGTCTCTTCCAACCTCAACCATTCCAGGATTCCAAAGGAGAAGCCCCCATCGGCATTCCCAGCTCATTCTGCATTTGGTACCTCATTAACACCTGGAAATTCGGAACACATCCTCAAAATCCACCTGGAAATTCGGAACACACCCTCAAAATCCACCTGGAAATTCGGAACACACCCTCAAAATCCACCTGGAAATTCGGAACACATCCTCAAAATCCACCTGGAAATTCGGAACACACCCTCAAAATCCACAGCGTTTGGTTGGTTTGGTGAGGTTTTTGTTCCATTGGCTTCCCGTGTTAATTTTAATTTAATTTAGTTTATTTGGGCTTTGTGGATTTTAATTTGTGTCTTTTTCGTTTGGTTGGTTTGTGGTTTTTAATTTGTTTGGGGTTGTGGGTTTTAGTTAATTTGGGGTTGTGTCTTTTTAGTTTGTTTGGTTCGGGGGTTTTGAGTTTGTTTGGCTCGCGGTATTTGGTTTATTTGTGTTGTAGTTTTCCATTTATTCAGAGTTGTATCTTTGGTTTGTGGTTTTTTAGTTTGTTTGGGGTTTGTGGGTTTTTAGTTTATTTGGGGTTGTGGTTTTTAGTTTGATTTGTGTCTTTTTAGTTTATTGGAGTTTGTGGTTTTTAATGTGTTCACTTTGCGGGTTGTTTGTTTTGTTTTTGTGGATTTTTTGGCCGGTTGGGTTTTAGTTTCTGTTGCGGGTTTTTAATTTGTTTGGTTTTGTGAGGTTTTGTTTATTTACATCTGTGGGATTTCAGTTTATTTGGGTTTGTGGGATTTCAGTTTATTTGGGTTTGTGGGATTGGAGTTTATTTGGTTTGTGGTTTTTAGTTTAGTTTGGCTTTGTTTGGTTTGAGTTTTCCTCCTCCAAGGACAGTGTCAGTCCATCAAACCCAGGAGCTCATTTGGGGCAGCTTTTGGAGAAAAATCTCGATTTTTGAGATCCCAACGCCAACAAGAACTCAAACTGAAGGCTCCGAGAGGGACGGGAAGCAGCATTTAATTGTATTTTCTCCATCTGTTTGCACAACTCCGCAAAAAGCCCGTGAAGAACAAGCCCAGGATTTATCTCCAAACAGCTCCGGCTCCTTGGGGCTCCTTCCCTGGGGATTTAAATTCTCTAATTCCTGAAAATGAGCACTGTTCGTGCAGCCCTAATTGTTCCTTTTCAATCAGCCCCGAGTGTTTGCAGAGAGAATTTGGTGCAGCTGCCATGGATGTGTTGGGAAGGGAAAGCTTCAACCCCTGGAATTCCTCAGGGCTCCCTCCAGGAATTCCCACTGAACTCTGCTTTTGGGGAGAGCAAAAATCCAGCCCACCAATAAAAACCTCATCCTAAAATTAAAATTCCAAGTTACAAAGAGGAAGCTTTTAAAAAAACCACTTCTTTTATCCCACTTCTTTTATATTTTACTTAAATATTCGTGGATGTTTATATTTAAAATAGTCACTTACTGGTTTATATCTTTTTGTATCCCTTTTTAAAAGGGCCCTGGGTCCCTCCAGGAATTCCCACTGAACTCTGCTTTTGGGGAGAGCAAAAATCCAGATCACCAACAAAAACCCCACCCTAAAATTAAAATTCCACGTTACAAAGGGGAAGGGTCCTAAAAGAAAAAGCCTTCAAGGTTATTGCCTCCATCTCCTTTTATATTTTATTTAAATATTCGTGTATTTTATGTTTACATATATTTAAAATAGTAACTTATTGGTTTATATCCCTTTAAAAAAGGGGATTTGCTTGCCTGATTTAAGTCAGCTCTGAGTGAATTCCTCAGGTGTGAGGCAGCAAGGAGAGGAATTAATTCCTCTCTGCAGTCCAGCCTCACACATCTTCCAGGGCAATTTAAAAAAATGGGCATTTCTACATTTTTAGGACGATTTCTCACCAGATGAGGCTGTCACGATTCACGTCCCAGTCAAATTTAACTGGGATTATTTATAACTGGCTCCGAAATTCTGCAGCTGAAGGGAAATTCAGGACTCCACAGCTGGGTTGGGGCTGAGAGAAAAATCATTTAGTGAGGAAAGAAGGAAAAATCCCCCAGTCTGAGGGTGAACGGGGCTAATTAGGAAATCATGTTGAATTCAAGGGACAGTAAACGAGGAAAGAAAACAAATTTAGGGATGCTGAAAGCATGAAAGCACTTAATTTAAATATTTTCTAAATGAGACGTGCTGAAATGGAGCTCCCTGAACTGCTGGTGTTTCCTAGAAGCTCCTAAGTTTAAAAATTACCTTGAGATCAAAGCATTTGATTGAAATGGAAATGAAATCCTCTCTGTTCTCCCAATTCCCCAAGAAAAAGCTGACACTTTTTCACTCCCAGTGCTCCTGCCGTGGCTGCCCTCGGTTCTTTTTCCACACCAGCCACGGAATTCCGTGACTTGTGCTGTTCTCAGCCTCTCCCCCCTCCCCAAATGGGATTTTGGGGGTTCCATCTGGTTTTTCTGAGATTTTTTTAAAGCCTTCTACTTGCTTATAAGATGGAGTCAGTTCTTTAGTTTCTGTACAATATTAAGGGTCAGTTTTTCACTTTCTCACACTTTGGAACATAAACAACCTTTCTTGTTTTTGTTCACTGTCCTTTGCTTACACATTTCCAGCCTGAAAACAATGTTGGTTGACAGCTGGTCTGGCCAGTGGGGTGAAGGGGTGGCAACCCCAGAATCCAATCTGCTCCCAGACCCACAAAATTATAAAAGGAAAAGAAATAAACAGGCTGGGCCCTTTTTGGTGGGGAGCAGCTTTTCACTGAAGACTTCTGCCTCTGTTTTGTTGATTTTGCGTTCTGGGCAACATCCATCCCCGGATTTTCAAGCCTCACAGCAGCTCTGGAACAGGAATTTTCACACCAAGGAAGATCCTGAGCTTTTTGGGTCACTCCAGCTGTGCAGGGCAGAACCAGCTGTGCCACATCTGGGAGAGGCACCAAACCTCTGGAGCCTTCACCCCGAACCTCTGCAGGCCTGGCAGCGCCGTCCCCACCCCTGGGCTGGGCCAGGGCAGCTCCAGCTTTTGGTTCTTTTTCCACACCAGCCACAGAATCCCTTGTGCTGCTCTCAGCCTCTCCCCCCCTCCCCAAATGGGATTTTGGGGGATCCATTCCCAGATTTTCAAGCCCCACGGCAGCTCTGGAACAGGAATTCCCACACCAAGGAACATCCTGAGCTTTGTGGGTCACTCCAGCTGTGCAGGGGCAGAGCCAGCTGTGCCACATCTGGGGAGAGGCACCAAACCTCTGGAGCTCTGCAGGCCTGGCCCCATCCCCACCCCAGGGCAGCTCCAGATTTTGTTTTTCCCGTCCTGCAGAGGGACGAGCACCAAATCCCTGCCCCTTCCCCAGCTCCGCGCTGGGATTTGGGATCTGCTGGAAATCCCGGCAGCAGAGAGAGGAAAGGGGTAGGGAGAGGAAACGGAGAGAGCTGAGGGAGGCACAGAGAGGAAAAGAGGATTACGGGAGATCCTGCAGCACAGGAACAGAGTGGAGTCCCAAACCCGCGAGGTCGGGAAGGAAGAGCGGCAGTGCCGGAGCTGTGATTCCTCAAATCCCACCGAGCCTCGGGCACCTGGGGCTGGAGCAGCAGCTCTGCAGTGTCAGGAGCTCCTCCTGCCCTTCCAGGAGTTCCTCCAGCCCTTCCAGGAGCTCCTCCAGCCCTTCCAGGAGCTCCTCCTGCCTTTCCAGGAGCTCCTTCTGCCTTTCCAGGAGCTCCTTCTGCCCTTCCAGGAGCTCCTTCTGCCCTTTTGCCCTTCCAGGAGCTCCTCCTGCCCTTCCAGGAGCTCCTTCTGCCCTTCCAGGAGCTCCTTCTGCCCTTCCAGGAGCTCCTTCTGCCCTTTTGCCCTTCCAGGAGCTCCTTTTGCCCTTCCAGGAGCTCCTTCTGCCCTTCCAGGAGCTCCTTTTGCCCTTCCAGGAGCTCCTTCTGCCCTTCCAGGAGCTCCTTTTGCCCTTCCAGGAGCTCCTTCTGCCCTTCCAGGAGCTCCTTTTGCCCTTCCAGGAGCTCCTTCTGCCCTTTTGCTCTTCCAGGAGCTCCTTTCGCCCTTCCAGGAGCTCCTTTTGCCCTTCCAGGAGCTCCTTCTGCCCTTTTGCTCTTCCAGGAGCTCATTCTGCCCTTCCAGGAGCTCCTTTTGCCCTTCCAGGAGCTCCTTCTGCCCTTTTGCCCTTCCAGGAGCTCCTCCAGCCCTTCCAGGAGCTCCTCCAGCCCTTCCAGGAGCTCCCTCTGCCCTTCTCCTCTTCCAGGATCTCCTCCTGTCCTTCCAGGATCTCCTTCTGCACTTCCAGGAGCTCCTTTTGCCCTTCCAGGAGCTCCACACTGTCCCTACAATTCCTGGCAGGAGGGGGAAGCCAGGGGGGTTCATTCCCAGATTTTCACACCACACAGCAACTCCTGATTGCTCTTCCTGGGTTCTTCCTTTGCTGCATTTCCCAAGGACGGCTCCGAGGGAGAGGAGAACAATGAGCTTTGGTGGCTCTGTCCTGCCTTTAAATGGGAATTATTTGGGAATTATCTCGGGCTCTTCCCTGAGTCCCACATTCCCAAGGAACTGAAGCAGCATCCCAGCAGCATCCAAACCGCATTTATCACCTCCTCCAGCCTCAATTAACACCCAAAATAAGCGAATAATTTGCTCTGGGGCAGGCTCGGGGTGGCATTTCCCTGTCCCGCCCTCCAAATAAAACTCTGATTTATGCCAACGCTCTCTCTGTCACTCTGTCTCAGGTTAAGTTTTAAATACATTTATTTTCCCCCTCGGTTAGAGCCTTGAAAGCCTCCTAATCACCAGTCAAATAAACTCCAGATCATTTCAGATGTGTGTGACTAAAGGGCAGCCCTGGCGCGAGCCTTTGTACAAGATTTCCTGCGGCGTCAAGGTAATAAAAAAAAACATTACAAAGTGTACAAGGAGCTGTGTGTAAATGCCAAAAAATGAACTGGAAATGTCAAGGAAGTGTAAAGGAGCTGCGTGTCCTCTGTGCCAGGGTTGGGGAGTGACGTGGTCTCACGCAGAGACTGACAGATGTTCCAGCAGAGGGGCTGCAAATGGGCAAAGCTGAAACAAATTGTGAGTTTTGGGGGGAAAAAGCAGTTTTGGAAATGGATTTGTCTTTCTTTCCAACAGGTGGTGAGATCACGTGTCCTGACATCCTCACCTGTCCCAAAATCCTCACCTATGCCAAAATCTTCACCTGTCCTGACATCCTCACCTGTCCTAAAAGCTTCATCTATCCCCAAAATCCTCATCTGTCCCAAAATCTTCACCTGTCCCAAAATCCTCACCTGTCCCAAAAGCTTCACCTGTCCTAAAAGCTTCATCTATCCCCAAAATCCTCACCTGTCCCAAAATCTGCATCTGTCCCAAAATCCTCACCTGTCCCAAAAGCTTCACCTGTCCTAAAAGCTTCATCTATCCCCAAAATCCTCACCTGTCCCAAAATCTGCATCTGTCCCAAAATCCTCACCTATCCCAAAAGCCTCAGCTGTCCCAAAAGCTTCACCTGTCCTAAAAGCTTTACCTGTCCCAAAATCTGCATCTGTCCCAAAATCCTCACCTATCCCAAAAGCCTCAGCTGTCCCCAAAGTCCTCACCTGTCCCAAAAGCTTTACCTGTCCCAAAAGCTTTACCTAGCCCAAAATCCTCACCTGTCCCAAAATCCTCACCTGCCCTAAAAGCTTCATCTATCCCGAAAATCCTCACCTGTCCCAAAATCTGCATCTGTCCCAAAATCCTCACCTGTCCCAAAATCTTCACCTGTCCCAAAATCCTCACCTGTCCCCAAATCCTCACCTGTCCTCCCAGCCCCCACAGCCTCCCCAGTGAACCCAACTTTTGGGAATAACCAGAGCTGCTCTCTGACCTTATGGGGACAAGTGGGACAATCCTGGGACAATCCTGGGACAATCCTGGCACAATCCTGGGACAATCCTGGGACAATCCTGGGACAATCCTGGGACAATCCTGGGACAGTCCTGGGACAATCCTGGGACAATCCTAGGACAATCCTGGCACAATCCTGGCACAATCCTGGCACAATCCTGGGACAGTCCTGGGACAATCCTAGGACAATCCTGGGACAATCCTGGGACAATCCTGGGACAATCCTGGCACAATCCTGGCACAATCCTGGGACAATCCTCTGCCCCACCGAGCCCCTTTGAGCTCTGATCCCTCCAACACCAACAAAACCCTCTCAGTGCCTCGAGGCAGAGCAGAGAATTGGAGAACTTCACCAGAAATTAGAGGGGATTTGAGCAGGATTTAATTGGAAAGAGCAGGAATCGCTGCGAGGCTCCACCATCACCTCGATGAAGGCATTTCCCTGCCTCAGTGTCCGGGGTAATTGGCCGGTTGGACTCATTATCAACAAGTTCTCAGCCTTAATGATAATTTTAAGGACTCCAGCAAAAAAAAAAAAGAAAACATTTGTGGGGAGCTGAACAACCCTTTTAGGCTCAGTAATCAACAGCCGTGTAAGCTGAATTTTAACATGGTTAATTTGTCATTCCCCCAGCAGCGCTGTGGAACGTCAGGACCTGACTTCCACTATGAAACAGCTTTTTCCAGATATCCAAGGGTTCCACTGGCCCAGGGAATTTGAGGGTTTGCAGCTTTCACACACAACCCTGCACATCGTTCGTGGCAGCAAACACAGGGGTGGATTTGGGGCTTGGGGAAGCAGGGAAAAGCAAAATAATAAATGAGAATGTAAGAAAAGTGCAGTAATTCCAACCTCCTACATGGACACTGCTCCTGGAAATGCCACTGTCAACCCCACCTCACCCACCCTTCCCAGACATTCCAGGGAATTCAGCCAGAGCACACTTGTAATGACAAAAAAACCATCAAAAAAATCCCACTCTGGAAAGAACCTGCAATTTAAATGCTGAAAAAAACGATTAAATTTCACAATAATGAGGCAGAGATGTTTAGATGCTGGGACAGACTCTGCAGCTGTTTCCCACCTCCCAAGGTGAATTCCAGCCCCTCCTGGACTCACCCTCGTAGCTGGCCTGGAAGCCTTGGGCACTCACGGCGTAGTCACTGACGAGCCACAGGGACAGCACGAGGCCGGTGCTGACGATGGGAGCAGGCAGCTGGAATCCTGTCAGCCTGGAAAAAACCCAGAGTGGGGTCAGAGACACCGGGAAAAACCCACAGCAGGGTCAAAGTTACCAGGAAAAAGCCACAACAAGGTCACACTCACCAGAAAAAACCTACACAAGGTCATACTCACTGGGAAAAACCCAGAGCAGGGTCAGAGTCACCAGGAAAAACCCACAGCGGGGTCAGAGCCACTGGAAAAACCCACAGCAGGGTCAGAGCCACTGGGAAAAACCCACAGTGGGGTCAAAGTCACAAGGAAAAATCCACAGCGGGGTCAGAGCCACTGGGAAAAACCCAGAGTGGGGTCAGAGCCACCAAGAAAAAACCCAGAGTGGGGTCAGAGCCACTGGAAAAAACTCAGAGTGGGGTCCGAGCCACCAAGAAAAAACCCAGAGTGGGGTCAGAGCCACTGGAAAAAACTCAGAGTGGGGTCCGAGCCACCAAGAAAAAACCCAGAGTGGGGTCAGAGCCACCAGGAAAAACTCACAGTGGGGCCAGAGCCACCAGGAAAAACCCACAGCAGAGTCAGAGCCACAAGGAAAAACCCACAGTGGGGTCAGAGCCACCAGGAAAAAACCACAGCGGGGTCAGAGTCACCAGGAAAAACCCACAGCGGGGTCAGAGCTACCAGGAAAAACCCACAGTGGGGTCAGAATCACTGGGAAAAACCCACAGTGGGGTCAGAGCCATCGGGAAAAACCCAGAGTGGGGTCAGAGCCACCAGGAAAAACCCAGAGCAGGGTCAGAGCCATCAGGAAAAACCCACAGCAGGGTCAGAGCCACTGGGAAAACCCACAGTGGGATCAAAGTCACAAGGAAAAATCCACAGCGGGGTCAGAGCCATCGGGAAAAACCCAGAGTGGGGTCAGAGTCACCAGGAAAAACCCACAGCAGGGTCAGAGCCACCAGGAATAAACCCAGAGCAGGGTCAGAGCCATCAGGAAAAACCCACAGTGGGGTCAGAGTCACTGGGAAAAACCCACAGCAGGGTCAGAGCCACTGGAAAAACCCACAGTGGGGTCAAAGTCACAAGGAAAAATCCACAGCGGGGTCAGAGCCATTGGGAAAAACCCAGAGTGGGGTCAGAGTCACCAGGAAAAAACCCAGAGTGGGGTCAGAGTCACCAGGAAAAACCCACAGTGGGGTCAGAGCCACTGGAAAAAACTCAGAGTGGGGTCCGAGCCACTGGGAAAAACCCACAGAGAGGTCACACTCACCACTGCTGACCTGACAAAAACCCCACAGCAGGGTCAGACTCAGCAGGAAAATCCCACCCAAGGTCACACTCAGCAGTGCCCCACAAAGCACCAGGAGTGGGGCAGATCCCATCCCGCTCCTGGAGAAGGAGCTGCAGACACCTGGGACAGCCTGAGAACAACAAATCCTGAGCTTTCCCCACTTTCTGCCAGCCCACAGGAACTGCTGCTGTGGTTTTTCAGTTTTTCCCAGTTTTTCCCCCACTCCTGTGGTTCTTCACTGGTGCTGTCCCAAACCCTTCCCTGCTTCACACCTTGGTCACCAACACCTGCCCTGGGGCACTCCACAAACCCAGCCCTGGGATGCTGGAGCAGAACCCACCACACCCCTGGGAGGAGATTTTGGGGGGCTGAGTGAGCCCAGGGCAAAGCTGAAAACGTTTTGAGAACCTTGGAGTAAAAATCTGACTGAAGATTCTACAAACCGCACTAAAGTGAACACAGGAACAGGCAAAAAATGGGAAATAAATAATAAATTAATAAAGAATGGGTAATAATAAATTAATCCCTTCAGTGTGGTGCCTGCAGAGTGTTTGCTGTGCAGCCTGGCAGTGTTGGGTAAGGCTGGAATTTCTAGGAATCCTCCCCACCCTCACCCAGCCCAGCACAAGGGGGTTTATGTGGGGACAGATCCCAAATGCACCACAGCAAAGGCTGGCCTGGCTCCCAGAGGGAAAAAATCCCAGCCCACAGCCACGGAATTGCTGCATGAGAGGGTCTGGGAGCTGCAGGAATTCCCAGGGCGTGGGCACAAATCAGAGGGAGGGGAACAAAATGGAATTGGACAAATCCAGGGACTCCCAGCCCTGGTGTCTCGTCCTCCCTCCCACTTCTCTCATGGCTAAATGACAACTGGATTTATTAATGTTCATTAATGACTTTCATTAATCCCAAACACACAGCCCTGGTGCTGAGCCATCCCCACAGCGGCTTATTCCCCAAAATTACACTTTTACAACTTCCAAACCTTCTCCTTATGCTTGGCCGAGGGGATTCCTGGATGGATTTGCAGTTTAAAGCAATCCCAGAGTGGACTCCTGCCTCTCCAGGAATGCAGGAGCAATCCCTGAGCTGCCCCAAAGCCAGACTTTTACAAACCACAGGAGCAGCAGGAACTGAAGGAATTTGGTATCATTTGGCATCAAAAGTGCTCAAGGGATCACAAGGGCAGGAGTAGCAGGAGATAAACAGGAAAAAGGAGAATTTAAAGCTTCTTACAACACAATCTGAGGCTTATCCCACATAGAGCAGGGGGGCAAAGGATCACCTGGGATACAAAGCTCTCTGACCCTCCCAGAAACACCTGGAAATATTATTTCATTCAGGCTATTTCCTCCCTTCTCATGGAATGAAAAGGCACCCACAGAACAAAACCAGATTTGGAGGGGTTTAAATTTAAATTTCTCTGAGCACCCAGCCCGAGCAATTCCTCCTTAAAATCATCACCAGAGACAGCGAGGGAGCTTCCCTCCTCTTCTCTCTCTGCCTCTCATTGAGCAAACCTAAATATTATTTCACACCCATTTGAGCTCTGACTGATGAGAGCTGACAGGCTCTGCCTGAGAACTTTATTGAAGCAAAATTTCCAGTTATTGGCAGAGCTCACAGAGTTGCCAGCCCATGATTTAAGTTTTAATGTCAGCACAGCAGCACGGACCAGCCCTCGGCATAAAACTCGTTGTCTGGACAAGCTGGAAGGACAATTGCTCCTGTTTATTAACAATCAAAGGTTCCAGCATCCAGAAGGATTCTGTTTCTACTGTGCTGAGTAAAAACATCCTTGTTTTTATTAATTAATTAGGCAGTTTAATTAGAGTGGCCTGTTCATCCATGCACTAAAAAAACCCCCCAAAAAAACCCCCAAAACAAAAACAGAACAAAAAAACCCAAACAAATAAAAAAAAAAAAAAACACCCACACAAAACCACACAAAAACCCCAAAAAAACCCCCACAAAAAACCCAAAAAACCCCAAAAAACAAAAAACAACAAAAAAACCAAAACAAAACCAGGACATGGCTGGACCAGCTTAAATAAAAGAAGAAAATAAAAGAACCTGCTGATTTCTCTTGCCCTGATCACCCCATAGCATCACTCAGGAGTTTGCTCATGCAGCCTGGGCTTTTCCTTACCCAGAGTGGATCTGCTCCCTCTGAACGGACCTTTTTGCATCCTGCATTCTGCTCACAGCCCCTGAGCTAAGGGGATCCCGATGTTGTTTTTAATTCAGGGCAACACGAACACGTCCTTTACCTGTGAGGCAGAGCTGCTGTCCCCGAGGAGTCACAGGAATTAAGTGTTACCTGGAACAACGCTGCCCTGCAGCATTTATTCCAACACAACCGGTGTTTTCTGCTAACAGGGCTCTGAAAGAGAAGTCTCTGTGCACGGGGGCATGAAATTGTCACTGGGTTTGTTCTGCACAGAGCCCACACTGACTGGAGATTTCCAGGGGAACCTCTAGGAACTGATAAACCCAACCAGGTCTGAGCCTCACAGGTTCTCTTGTGTGGCCACAGAGCCAGCAGAGCAGAAGGGGCGGCCTGGCAGCACCAAAGGGCGCCAAACCCTGACCCAACTCTGCTCTAAACCTGCTCTAAATCTGCTCTAAACCTGCTCCAAACCTGCTCTAAACTCTGCTCTAAACCTGCTCTAAACTGCTCCAACCCCGCTCCAAACTCTGCTCCAAATCTACTCCAAACCTGCTCCAACCCTGCTACAACCCCTGCACCAAGCTCTGCTCCAACCCTGTTCCATATTCTGCTCCAAACTCTGCTCCAACTCTGCCCCAAACCCTGCTCCAACCCCTGCTCCAAACCCTGCTCTAAACTCTGCTCCAAACCCTGCTCCAACCCCTGCTCCAAACCCTGGTCCAAACTCTGCTCCAACTCTGCTCCAACCCTGCTCCAACCCTGCTCCAACCCTGCTCCAAACCTGCTCAAACCCTGCTCAAACCCTGCTCCAACCCTGCTCCAGCCCCTGCTCCAAACCCTGCTCAAACCCTGCTCAAACCCTGCTCCAACCTTGCTCAAACCCTGCTCAAACCCTGCTCCAACCCTGCTCCAAACTCTGCTCCAACTCTGCTCCAACCCTGCTCCAAATTCTGCTCCAGCCCCTGCTCCAACCCTGCTCCAACCCTGCTCCAACCCTGCTCCAAACCCTGCCCCAGCCCCTGCTCCAAACCCTGCTCCAAACTCTGCTCCGACCCTGCTCCAACCCTGCTCCAACCCCTGCTCCAGTCCCTGCTCCAACCCTGCTCCAGTCCCTGCTCCCCTGCACCCCAAGAAGCCTCCCAGCCCGCAGAACATCCCAGTGGCTCCACTGGTGCTGCTGAAGCCAACCCCAGTCAGGAGGAGGCAGGAAATGCAACTTCCACCAGGAAAACCCCTGGGCAGCGCCTGCCACCCTCTGCCCTCCCCGGCTGCTCCTGCAGGGAAATCCTGAGCTGGAGCTGCTCCTGCTTCCCTCTGAAATCACCAGGAAAGCCACTTCTCCTCCCAAGCCTCCAGCCAACGCACACAACCGAGGTTTTATTCTTCTCTGATGTCCTTGTCTTGTCCAAGTGAGAGCCCAGGGAGCATCCCCTTGAAGGAAGGATCATTTGCCATGTCCATGTTAAACCTTTGCTGTTGCAAAGCTCCAGGACAGCCAGGATTGGCAGGAATCCCAACTGTTCTCCTGCCTTCCTCCCTAAATCTGCAGCCCAGAGAAATTTTAAACCATGGGAAAGGCAGAACATGGAATCATTCCCCACCAAACAGCCAGTCTGACTTCGCTGATCTTTAGGGCAGCAATCACAAAAAAACACAAGCTAACGAGGCAAAAAAAGCAGCAAACTCCATTCCTTGTTTTTATGGAGGTGAGGGCAGTAATAACAGCAGGAATAATCATATTCCATTCCTTCTGTACCTCTAGCCAAATGGATTATTGAGTGATTATCCCCTTAACGTGCTCGGAGCCAGCGCTGATTGTGTGAGGTTTGCAATGTGTTTTTCATTGGCTTAATTTTGCTCCTGCAGCGAGGAACCGAACGAAACCAGCGCCAGAAATGCCACTTGATAAGCTTGCCCTTGCAAAAAATCAATATATCCAAACAAATCAACACAGAAATCCTCTGCTCTGTTTGCATCCCTCGTGCCCCGCTCCAGGTGTGCCACAGACGCTGCAAATCTTCCCGGTTTGGCTCCCAGTTTGCAGCAGAACAGAAAAATCAGTTTTGGGAGAGCTGATGGCAGTGGGAAGCACCTTCCACAGGTGAGAACCCCCACCTGCCACAGGGCTCAGCCTGGATCCAGGTGGGACAGAATCCCAGGATCAGGAGGCTGGAAAAGCCCTCAAGTCCAACCTGAGTCCAATGCCCACTTTGTCCCCAGATGCCACATCCAGCCCCGCCCTGGACACAGGGATGGGGACTCCAAACCTCCCTGGGCAGTTCCAAGGTCTGAGCACCCTTTCCATGCAGAAATTTCCCCTGATATCCAATTTAAACTTCTCCTGGTTCAACTGGAGGCCGTTCCCTCTCCTCCTGTCCCTGTCCCTGGGAGCAGAGCCCGACCCCCCTGGGCTGTCCCCTCCTCTCAGGGAGCTCTGCAGAGGCAGAAATTCCCCCTGAGCCTCCTTTTCTCCAGGCTGAGCCCCTTTTCAGCTCTCTCAGGAGTTCCCAGCTCCCTCCCCTTCCCTGGGCACGCTCCAGCCCCTGGGTGGGTCCCTCCTGTGTGACACCACTGCCTTAGGCTGCAATGCAAGATGTACCCAGCAGTTTGTACTCTACCACCAGCTGTTAAACCAGCTGAGACAGTGTTCCTTATCCCTTCCAGGACCTATGCTCCCTCCAGGGGATATCTTCTGTCAATGGGCAGCTGTTCAAACCAGCTGGGGCAGTGTTCTTTAGGTTCTTTATCCCTTCCAGGACCCATCCTCCCTCCAGGGGATCTCTGCTGTCCATGGGCAGCTGTTAAACCAGCTGGGGCAGGGTTCTTTATCCCTTCCAGGACTTATCCTCCCTCCAGGGGGTCTCTGCTGTCCATGGGCCATTGAGGCTCCCTGCATGGCTGATCCAATTCCATCATCCATGGGAGATGCTGCACCCAGGGGAGGAGCCCAGCATTCCCACCTGGATAAACCCTGGGATTCAGAGCCCAGCACAGCCTGTGTGCTCTGCATTCCCACCTGGATAAACCCTGGGATTCAGAGCCCAGCACAGCCTGTGTGCTCTGCATTCCCACCTGGATAAACCCTGGCATTCAGAGCCCAGCACAGCCTGTGTGCTCTGCATTCCCAATGGATAAACCCTGGGACTGAGAGCCCAGCACAGCCTGTGTGCACTGCATTCCCACCTGGATAAACCCTGGCATTCAGAGCCCAGCACAGCCTGTGTGCACTGCATTCCCACCTGGATAAACCCTGGCATTCAGAGCCCAGCACAGCCTGTGTGCACTGCATTCCCAATGGATAAACCCTGGCATTCAGAGCCCAGCACAGCCTGTGTGCTCTGCATTCCCACCTGGATAAACCCTGGCATTCAGAGCCCAGCACAGCCTGTGTGCTCTGCATTCCCACCTGGATAAACCCTGGGATTCAGAGCCCAGCACAGCCTGTGTGCTCTGCATTCCCACCTGGATAAACCCTGGCATTCAGAGCCCAGCACAGCCTGTGTGCTCTGCATTCCCACCTGGATAAACCCTGGCATTCAGAGCCCAGCACAGCCTGTGTGCTCTGCATTCCCAGAGGAAGAACAGACCCATCTCACCCCACGGCACCTTCAGAGGAAACTGCCCCTGCTCCAGGATCATCTCTGCTCCAACAGAGCCACATCTGTCACTGCAGGAGGATTTATTTGGACTGCTCCCACCACCCTGACCAACAGCGTGTCAGGCTGTGCTCTGACTCTCAGTGTTTTTTTGTACTACTACATTTTAATTTTCCTACTAAAGAACTGTTATTCCCATTCCCAAATCTTCGCCTGAGAGCCCCTTAATTTCAAAATTAATCCGGAGGGAGGGGGTTTACAATCTCCATTCCACGGGAGGCTCCTGCCTTCTTTAGCAGACACCCGTCCTTCCAAACCAAGACCACCACCAACAGAAAACTGCCCCTCTGAAAGGAGCTGAGCCCCCCTCAGCAGCTTCAAACCACACCTGAACGTTCCTTTTCCCCCCACACCCAGCCAGGACCCCCCAGCCCTGTTCCACAGCCCCTCAGCTCCATCTGCTGCCCACCATCCCACCCCTCTGGCTGCAGCCCCGGCGCCCTGCTCGCGGTGACGCAGGCGCCCGTTTGGGACTGCAGGTGCCGGAATTAAAGCCCAGCCCGTTATTTTTCTGGTAGGATGCCCACCATCAGCTCGGGCTGCAATCAAAACAGTTATTGCAGCTGGCAATCCGGCAGCCTTTAAAGCAGAAATGCTGGAGAGAAGTGTCTCAGAACATCTAATGAAAATGCACTGGATTGGATCATTTAACCCGGCGTTAAATTACACCACCCCACAGCTCGGTGAGCTTTTTCCTGCCTGTCATTTAAAGGCACCTATTAAGGAAAATTTCCCGTCAAATGAGCCACTCTCCTTGCTGTGTGCAGGGTAAATGACACCAGCCTGGCACCCCTGCACCATCCCAGGATAATGATCCTTTCAAGGCAGGCGTGAGGGAGGGGATGCTGCCCCTCTGCACAGCTCTGGGAGGCACCCGGTGCTTGTCCAGCTCTGGGATCCTTGGGACAGGGGGACAGGAGCTCCTGGAGTGCTGTGGAGGTGAGGAAGGGCCTGGAGCAGCTCCCTGACCAGAAAAGGCAGGGGGAGCTGGGGCTGAGGGGATGCTGAAAGGGGCCCTGAGCCCTGGGTGACCCTGTTGTGACCCTGGGTGTCCCTGTCCATCCCTGGGTGTCCCTGTCCATCCCTGGATGTCCCTGTCCATCTCTCTCCACCCCTGTCCCTGTCCATCCCTGTCCCTGGGTGTCCCTATCCATCTCTGGGTGTCCCTGTCCATCCCTGGGTGTCCCTGTCCATCTCTGGGTGTCCCTGGGTGTCCCTATCCATCTCTGGGTGTCCCTGTCATTCTCTTTCCATCCCTGGATGTCCCTGCTGTGACCCAGGGTGTCCCTGTCATCTCCCTGTCACTTCCTGTCCATCTCTCTCCATCCCTGTCCATCCCTGTCTGTCCCTGGGTGTCCCTGTCTGTCCCTGGGTGTCCCTGTCTGTCCCTGGGTGTTCCTGTCCATCTCTGGGTGTGTCCCTGTCTGTCCCTGGGTGTCCCTGTTCTTCCCTGTCCGTCCCTGGGTGTCCCTGTCTGTCCCTGTCCATCCCTGTCCATCCCTGTCTGTCCCTGTCTGTCCCTGTCCATCCCTGTCCATCTCTCTGTCCCTGTCCATCCCTGTCCATCCCTGTCTGTCCCTGTCTGTCCCTGTGTGCAGGGAGGGTCAGGGCAGGTCCAGGCCCTGCTCCAGGCCCAGCAGTGGCACCAGAGGAAGGAGCAGGGACTGATCCCAGCAATTCCCCCTGCACAGGAGGCAGAACTTCTGCCCTGGGCAGTGCCTGAGCTGGAACAGAGACCAGAGAGGGGCTGGAGTCTCCTCCCTGGGGATATTCCAGAACCAGAATCCGGTGTCCTGTGGGCTCTGGGATGGCCCTGCTGGAGCAGGGAGGTGGCACCAGTGACCCCCTGACATCACAGAATATTCCAGGTTGGAATGGATCTGTGAGGATCATCCAGGTCCAGCTCCTCCCAGTCCCTTCTAACCCTGCCCATCCTGTGATTCTGTCACTGTGCTGAGAACACAACGGCTCAGAGGGAAATCCACCCTTTGGAAAAGTCTGGAATGAGCAGTCCCCTCCCACTGCTCCCTGCAAACAGGGCAAAACCAGCCTGGAGTGCTTTGAAAGGTGAAATCATGAAGGATTTAACTCATTTATCACCTGATGGGACCAACAGAAGAGCCCAGCGACTTCCAGGTGACTTTGAACCCAGTTTCATGTGCCTTGTCCAGCTGGGAAAAGAGGGAACACCAGGAAGAGGGGCTGGGTGTTCCAGCTGAAAAATGGCCACGAGAAAAGGGATTTAATCAACATTTCCAACTTCCTCGGGGTCATGAAGGATGTGGGAGTGCTGCAGGGGGAGCACCTTCAGGAATGCAGCTGGATGCACATTTGGGATTTAAACTCTCAGGGGAAGCTGGGAACAGCCACGAGCTGGGGACACTCCCCAAGGAATGGACACCAGGAACAGAAGGACAAAGGCAAGAGAGGGCATTTCCCCACAGGGATCCATCTCAGAACTCAGTACAGGAGGCAGAAATGTTTGTAAAGACAGAGCTGATGGTGGGGAAAGCATCTGGGGGGAAAGAAAATATCTTTTCATTCCTAGGAATGCCTTCATTTTAGAAATCATCTCTCATCCTGAAGGGGTTTAAGATCTCCTCCAGATCCTGGGCCAGATCCCAAGGGAACCTTTAGGGCTTTGCAGAGCTGGCAGAGCCCAGGGCTGTGTTTGTCCCCTCGTTGTGTGCCAGGCTCCAGGGCTGCCCTGGCTTTTTAGTGCCACTCCTGTGCTGTGCAGCCCCTCCAGCATCCTCCTCCTCCTCCTCCTCCTCCTCCTCCTCCTCCTCCTCCTGCCAGCCCTGGCTGATCCCCTCTGGCTGTACCCCAGGAGCTGCTGCCTCAGCCTCTCTCACACACCTCATCCCTTCTCTTTCCCACAGAACTCTCCCTGTTTCCAGTGGCTGTGGATAAAAGCCACACCTGAGCAGGCAGCTCGCTCTCTCCTGGCATTTCCTCAGGCTTGGCTGGCGCAGGAATTCCTCCCCTCAGTGGCTCTGTTAGATTTTTTCCCCCCTGTATTTATTAAAGAAAAACGCAATTACAGCGAGATGTCAGCTTTTTTGCAGAGCACACGAACACGAAGGCTCTCATTAATCATCAATAAAACAAGCAGAGCATGATCTGAGAGCGCTCCCAGCTCCCAAATGCTGCAGACACTTAAAAGGCAGCTCTGTCCGCCAGGCACAGCTCGCTGGTGTCACCGAGATAGTTGTCCTTTCATTTGGAGCCCTGCAAGGCTGAAATGATGCTCTGGACCAAAAAAAATCAACTCTCAACCAGCTTAAAAGGATCCTGCAGTGCCACAAGAACAGTTCCCCGTTGGATTTAGGCAGGCTGGTGGAGGGATTTGTGCTCAGAGCCCGGCAGCTTTTGTTTGGGAATCAGGCACAGAACAAACACCTGCACAGGAGTTGGAGCCTTGGATCTCCTCACATTTCACATGGCCCATTTTATCCCATCCCAGCTGCTGGAGAACTGATTCCAAACTAACACAATCCACTGGTTCTGACGTTCACTACTTATTTTTCTTACCACGACAGTAACAAGCAGTGGGCAAAAAACCCCAATTTTTTCTGCTCCTGAACCTCTGACAGTGCCATGAACACCTCCAATTCTCCCAGGAATTTTATCTAGCACAGCTCTCAGTCTCAGGAATCAGCTGCACTTCCCTGCCTTGCCCAAGCCAAGCACAATCCATCAAGGCCCAGAGCCCTTTGCTTACCCCTGACACTGACAGAGCTTCATTAACCAACACGGGCTCGGGGGACAGTGACAGAGCTCATAAATCCCAGCCTGGATGGATTTCTCCACTTGTTTAAAGCAGGGTTTGGGTCAATTCCCACTAGAAAAGTGTTATTTATGGAGCCCAGAGCCAGCACAGCCAGCTCAGATATATGAGGCTTTCATGGCTCAGACTGGGGACAGGTACCGAGCATCAAATTTCAATAAATTTGATTTTCCATGCAATGCAATGGAGTGGGAAGACCATGGAGTTGGATGTGATTTATTATTTCTCTCACATCCCTTCCACGCTCGTTTTTCCAACATTTCCTGGGATTGCAGTGGGATTTTGTCCCCTCTGCCCTTCTCAGGTGAGACCCCACCTGCAGAGCTGCCTCCAGCCCAGGGGTCCCTGCCCATGGGGGTGGAAATGGATGAGCTGAGCTGATTTAAATCCCTTCCCACCCAAACCCTCCACCAAACCCAACTCTGGCACCTCTCTTCTCATTATGACAAACCAAGAGGAAGAAAAAGACAAATTCACAGGAAAAGTTCATCAAATCTCAGTCACCCCCTGGCAAATCCGAGCTGACATTCCGAGTAAACAAAGACAAGTTTGGATACAACCCAAGCACGGCTCAGCGGCTTCAATTCAGAACTTGGCAGATTTGGGTTATTTCTGTCTTTCTTCAAAAACAGGAAAAAAGGAAAAAAAAAAAGTCACCAGGGGTGTGAAATGGAGTAAATGGGAAAAAAAAACAAGTTCTTGGAACCCCCTGGAAATCACAGGGGGTTTGTTTATTGCTGAACACGGGGCAAGTGGGGAACAAGGAGCAAGTGGGGAACAAGGAGCAAGTGGGGAACGAGGAGCAAGTGCTGCCACCGTGGAGATGCTGGGATCACCCTCCAGAGCTGGAAGCCAGAGCAGCCTGGAGGACAGGCACAAACGCCTGGAACACAAGGAAAGCAGGATGGAGAAGCTCTCAGGCCAGCAGAGATTCTGGATTCTGGCATTTCACAGCTGGGAAAGCTGGGGAGGGGTTTGCCCAGGGAGCAGAGCAGCTCCAGGGCTCTGGGCAGGATCGATCCCTGCTCCTGGGAGGGGTCCCCAGCACGTCCCAGTGCTCTGCTCCTGCTGCACTGCCCACCCTGCTGGAGTCCAGGATATCCCTCTGGCCACCCTGGAGGGTTTGAAGACTGTACAGGAGGGTTTGGAGACTGTACAGGAGGGTTTGGAGACCAGACAGGGGGGTCTGGGGTCTGTCCAGGGGGCTCAGTCAGACCCACACAGATCCCAGGAGGACACTGACTCTGATCCCTGTCCATGGCAGTGAACACTCACATGCAGAAGGAATCACAAATCCTAAGAATTTAAAATAAGTAGTGGATGGTTTATTGTAGAATATAAATATAGAAATTAGGATTCTTAGTGTATGGGGCTGAAGAGACAAGATGGAGGAATTGGGGAGTGGCCCCTGTGCTCCTTGTTCTTGCTCTCGTCCCCCATTTTCTGCTGAGTTGGGTTTTAGAGATTGGTTTAGAGTAGAACTGACATGTTAGCATAGGGAGTAGGTATTGGTACAATTTTGTAAATAAAAAGTTCATTGTGGACAGTGGTTGGGTCAGGGGTACTGTACATAAGGTGTGGGGCTCTCTGACCCACCCAGTCCCCCCCGTGTCCTGCTCTGCTGGGGACGCCTTGCAAAGCTGGACAAGAACTGAGAGATAATTAAGAATAAACAGCCTTGATAACACGAACTGCTGGACTCAACTTGTCGTCTCTGGCTTCGGTGTGAAACACCCAGGGCAAAGAGAAGACTGAAAACCTGATTACCTCTGGGAACAGCAACCCAGGGGAAACTCCCAGGGAACAGCAACCCTGGGGGAACCCTGAGCACCTTGGGGAACACCAACCCCAAGGAGAATCTCAGGGAAACAACAACCCTGAGACACCCCAGCCTGGCACCAAACCCCACAGAGGGCAGTGCCACCACCCTGCTCACTGATGCAGAGGGACCTTATTTCTGAAGGTGTTTCTGTGTTAAATCAAGAGACTTTGGGACAGGTTCTTACAGGCAGGTCCAGACTGGAGCCACCTCCTCATCACAGAGCAACTGAGCAACAACCAAAAACCAACAACCAAAAACTTCCTGTGCTGCCCTCACCCTCCTCAGCCAGCCCTGCTCCCTCCCAGAGCAACCTAAAAATGAGAAGCACCAAGCCAGGGCCATGGGCTGCTTCAATTTCCCTCCTTCCACTGCTAAAAAATCCTCATCTCTCTCCCTCTGACCCCCCAAAAATCTCCCCACTGGGGCTGGAATTGTCACTCCTGCTCAGGAATGAAGACAGCCGAGTCTGAAATGAGTGACTCGAGGTGGCTGTGACTGTGTCACTTTAAACAGATGAAAAAGATGATAAAAAGATGATAAACCTGAACTCCAGAGACCATTTCTTAGTGGAGCACCAGCTGGGTTTATCACGGGCCATCTCTGATAAGGAGGACGAGCCCTGAGAGCCACCTGAGGTTGGATTTACCTGCAGCCCTCACAGGCAGCCCTCAGCACCTCCCGATGCCTGCAAGGGCTGGGCAGCTCCCCTGAAGGAAAAACCAGCCATCAGCTGGGGGATGTGGGTCACAGAGCAGCACAGGGACATCTCCAGAGCTGATTGTCTCCTTTTCCCTCAATTCCAGGGACATCTCCAGAGCTGATTGTCTCCTTCTCCCTCAATTCCACAGGACACGAGGCAGGAGGAGGGCTGAGTGTGCAGGCAGTGCCACATCCCTCCCCTCACCCTGAGAGAGCAGCAGGCTCTAAACAATTCCATCAGTGGAAATGGAAGATGAAGGACATCATCATCCTCCCCAGAATTTCCATGCACTGCTTAAAGTTACCCCAAAAAAACCCTGCCTCACTCACCAACAGCAGCCAGGGCTCACAGATCCATCAAAAGCTGTTCCAGGGAAGAGCATTAATTAAAATCCAGTAGATGCTGCCCAATTACAGAAAATCTTTCTACACTTAATCCACTTCGCATACCTTAATTCAAAGCAAGACTCCCAAATTCCCAGGACCTTCAATCCCATCCCATTCCAGCCCTGCCATGGGCAGGGACACCTCCCTCTACCCCAGGGTGCTCCAAGCTGCCCTTGGACACTTTGAGGGGTGGAGGTTGTCAGGCTTTGCTGGGAGATTGTCCCTGAAAACGTGGTTAATCAGCAGTTTGAGGGAAAACAAAAACAATTTGGGGAAGAAAACATTCTCTGAGTAACAGCAACACCTTCAGGGACCCTGCCTGTGTCTCTCACACCTGGGAGAGCAGAGGTGAGAGGAGGTCCTTGAACCCCTAAACCCCCTGAACCCCTAAACCAGGACACAACTGCTCCATCCCCATCTCGGGAGAGGCTGCCAAAATATCCGTGCCAAGCCTCCTCCTCAGCCTACAACATTCCTGACGGTGCCAGGGAAAAAGCTCCCACTCTGATTGAATCAGCTGCTTTTATCACTCCTCCTGATGCACCCTCTGCTAATAAATATGGAAAAACTGAATCGAAATTGCAGAGCCCTGCTGCAGTTGCATTAACTCCATTACCTCTCCCAGACTTTCAGCTCCAGTTTCATCAATTATCCTGCAGACGGAGTTTAAACACTCAGCACTTCCTCAGAACAAAACAGGGACGCTGCTGAAGGGTCCTGGAGCTGCTGGAGCAGCTCAAACACGGCACTTCCCAGAGAGGAAAAAACAAATAAAGTGGATTTTATCCAACAAAGCAGAGAACATAAATTTAAGTGGGGTTTTGTTGTGTTTCTTTTCCCATGGAGTTAATGGGAAGTGACAAAAGACTCTGCTGAGGGGGAGAGGGAGGCAGGGCTTGGATGTTTACTAAAGGTGACAAAGGATTTAGCTGGCCCTCTGCTTTATTTATCCTTCTCCTTTGCAAAAAGAACTCCAGTCACCTTGGAGACATGAGGCAGTGACAAAGGAATATGTCACTGGACCAGAGGTGACTCAACACAAGCTCTGTGCATTCCCAGCTGACAAATGCTGTTTTTCCAGGAATTTCTTTACCAGGGCAGAATCCCAGGATGATGTTTCACCTCCAGGTTGCATCTCCGCATCTCAGGAACACTGGGGGAACTCTCCCCAGTTTGTCCCTTCCTCTCCTCCTCCCTTTTGCTGTTTTTAAGATCAAAAGCTTTGTGCTCTTGATTGGTAATTAAGTACAAGTCACCCAGGCTGCTTTTTCAAAGAGTAATTAAAAGGTTATCAAGAGAAACAAGCGAGGGGCAGGTAATTCCTGGTGCAGCTGTAATTAGGCCAGCCCGGAGATAACTCCGCTCTTATCACAAGGATCACATCGCTCCTGAGTTCAAACAAAATCCTTAAACTTTCAGTCAATTAAAAACGGCCCGAGAGGTGGGTTTGAGTTGCTCACACAGCAGATTGGTGGCAATCCTTGTCCTCACTCCTGTCAGGGAGGAAGGACGAGGCTCGGGAAGCGACTTGAGGAGACACCGTGAGGTGCAGGAGCCGCGAGGGAAGCGGAGCCCTGTGCCAGCAGCAGGATTGCTCTGCTCTGCACAGAACCCCATCCCCAGAGCCTGCACACTCTGCAGGCACAGGAATTTCTGCAAAATCCTCCTCAGAACGGGCAGGTTCCTCGCAGCTGTGTCAATAAACACCTCCGAGCGCCGCCGAGGAAACGCGGCCGCGCTGCCGCGGCTCTGGGAGATGTTTTCCTCTGCATGCACGGCCTCCAACAAACGTTTCTCAGGCAAATAAACTCGTTTTCTCAGACAAATAAACTCAGCAGCACTGAAACACTTTGTTTGAACAGGGAAGAGAGCAGAGGATGACACAATTCCCTGCCCACAGCAGGCGGGAAGGGAAGCCCAAGGGTTGGAAGAGCCTGAGAAACCCCAGCATTGCTCATTACAAGTGAGGAGTCTCTGCTGGTGGAAACATCCCATGTTCTTGTCCCCTGGGCTTCCCAACGTAGTTTTGAACATCTCTGGAAGGAAAACAACAAAAAAAAAATCTGATTTTTTAAGCTGACCACTTCCATTTGGAGTGTAAATTCAGCAGGTCTCACAGGGGAAACAGAATTAGGGAGCTACAAGGACTGACTCACAGGGAGACTGTAAATGTGTTTTCCCTGGATCTGAGTACAAGCCCAAAGCTTTTAATCAGGGAGTTTGCAAGTGATTTAAGATTCTCACATTAAAAGGGTCCTGCAAATTATCAGCAGATGAAGCAGCTGGGGAAGCCTCATGGTTCTGTTGTTGCCCACTCTGGGGATGTCATGGAACAAGAGTCTGACACAAAGAGGTGATGCCTGAAGTTTTAATTCCGTGTATTCCAGGTTCTGTGGTGCCCAGGGTGCAGCTCTGAGCTCACACTCAGGCTCACTCAGCTCTGCACACAGCAGGGACACAAAACAAATCCTTCTCCTGCTGCACACCAAGGACAACTTTCAGCCCAAAAGCACAAACAAGGGGGGCTGGAGGGAGGAACAAGAAGGATGGGACCTCCCAGCCTGGAGCTGGAATTGGACAACTAAACCCCAATATGCAAATGGACCAAAACTTATAAAAATGTGAGACTTTGTGACCGAGCAGCCATTTTTGTGACCATTTGGGTCCATTTTGTGACCATTTTGTGCCCATTTTGGGTCCACCTTAGGTGTAGCCCTGTCTTCCCCAAGGATCCTTAAAGGCTTTTAATAAATCTCTGCTTTATTCTCCAGCTCTGCCCAGTCTCTGTTCCAGGTCAGCTTTCCCACGGCATCAGAGGTGCAGAGAGTCTCCCAAACCCCACAGCAATCCCAGAGCCATAAATAACCCCAAGAATTCAGGTTGTAGTCAGGTGTGTGCTGATTCCCAAGCCCAGCTCAGTGGGAAGGCAATCAGGAAGGGAACAGGACTGGAGCGGCCTCGGAACAATGACACAATCACGAGGCACAATGGGAACTGGGAAGAGACTGTTCTGGAATAACTGCAGGGCTCCACATCATCCCACAGCAGCTGAGAGCTTGAAGGAAGAGCATTTGGAGAGTCTGGTCTGGTGTAACGAGCTCAAGAAAAGCCCTGGAACCAAATCCTGATGTCCCTCACTGAGGAAAATTCTGCGGCCACCACAGCCCGCAGGTCTCACAGAAAATTCCCCCACAGAGGTTCCTGCTGGAAAAGGCAGGAGCTGGGAAAATTCCAGTGGGCAAGGAGGAATGGGTTCCAACTGAACAAAGGGAAGTTTAGGTTATAAACATGGAAAAAATCCTTCCCTGTGAGAATTGGGAGGTCCTGGCACAGGGTGCCCAGAGAAGCTGTGGCTGCCCCATCCCTGAAGTGTCCAAGGCCAGGCTGGAGCAAGCTGGGACAGTGGGAGGTGTCCCTGCCCATGGCAGAGGATGGAATGAGATGGAAATTTAAATTCCCTTCCAGCCCAACCCATTCCAGGACTCTAAAAACCCCATTATTCCAGAGAAGCTGAAATAGCAAAGAATTGGAAACGAGCTCTGATTTTAGCAAACAAAGCAAAGTCATGGCACTGAGAGATGACAACAGCCCTGGATGTCTAAATTAAGGCACTGAAACCCATTTAATATTCACGTCCTCACCACAAACACGCAATGCAAATTCCCTAATATCCAGTAAAGCTGTTTATTAGCAAATGCCTCATTGGATTAGGGCTGCTCTTATTCTATTAGGGAACCTTCACACCACATTAAATTGCAAGACAAGAGGGTGTTTGCCAGCACATGATGAACACAACATTAACCCCTTCCCAGGAAACCTTGGAATGGTCTGGGTTGGAAGGGACCTGAAATGCATCGGGGATGCTCAGAAATACAAGTTTGAAAGGGGAAGAAGCAAAGAAATCCGGCTGTCCCTTCTTTTCCCCTTGCTCACAGCTCATTTTGGGTGAGCCCTGATGAGTGACACGTGGCCATCCATCTTCAGGGCCGTGCCTCGGTGATGAATTGAGAACATTTGGAAAGCAGGCAGGAAAAAGAAAGCAAAATTGATGGCCATGAGAAAGTGAGAAAAGGGAGAAAGAGGGAGGAAAAAAATAGTAACGAGTGTTAGGCAACAGTTAAGAGTTTAATGAGGTGAGATTGAGGCACCAAAAATAACACCTGGGATCTCCTGAGGTGGAAGAGACCCACAGGGATCAAGGGACATCCCAACAATCCCCCCCTGAGCATCAGAGCCTTGCCCAGACACTGAAATTGGTGAACAGAGAGATGAGACACGAAACAGCCCAAAGGAGCCAACTCCAGGCTTTAGTTTTTCCAACTTTGGAAGTTACTAATCCAGAAATGTCCAAGGGAAGAAAGCAAATGGCCACCATGCAGGAGTTCATCTTTTACTTTGCTAAGCCCTAAGAGCTCTCAGACCTCTAGAAATGCCTTTTATTATTTCCTCCCTTTATCTCACCTCCCTAAATACACTCCATTTCCTGAGCTCCTCATCAGAGGTGGAACATTCCCACGTGGCTTTGGCTGCTGGTTCCACCCCAGCCCACATTCACCTGCCCAAGCTGCCCCTGAAGTTCAGCAGGGATGCAGAGGAGGGATCTGTTCTGTCTCCTCACCTTCCCCCAGGGCAGGGCCACAGATCCCCGGGGCAGAGCCCCAGCTCAGATTTTCTGCCACTTGTATTTACAACCAGAAAATTCCTGTGAGAATCTCAGTGCAGCATTAACTTCTCACCACACAAAGCTGGATTTTACTCCCCATCTCCCACCTTTCCATTATCCCCAAAGCAAAGCACTGAACCTCCTGATTAAACACCGAGGTCCCATAATTAAAGTGATTCTCAAGCACAGTTGCTAAATGAGGAGATGATTTATTTGCATAAGCGAAATAATCTCCATAAAGAGCTGATTTCCACCAGGGTGCAGCTCAGATGTTCCACTCGGGTTAGACAAGACACTGAGGTCAATGGGTTTGTCCTGAACTCGAGTGGTTTGAAGGAAAATCCATTTCCAGAGCTCCAGAATTCCAGATTCAGTGCCTGGATGCTGCCACAGTTCCAGAAGTTTCTGAATGCCTCAGTGACAGGCTGGAGCTGCCACCAGCACCTCCAGTCGTGTCCCCAGCTGAGAGGGCTGAGATCACGACTGCTCCTCGGCTGACACCTCCCAGAGCATCTCCTGCCACAGCAACACATCCAAATCAGCCTCCCACAAAACTTTTTTTACCACTGAAAGCCTCACTTGAGAAGCCATGGGGAGTTTTCTTACTAAACCAGATTCCTGAACACTTCTTACCCCTGGAGATCGACAGATGGGAGGGAATGCAGCCCTGTCCAGCTGCTGGGGGGACTGGGAGTTAAGGAATAGCCCAGATTTTTTGGGAAAACCCACAAAGCCTTTGGCAGTGCTATCACTGACCCCACAGCCCAGCCTCCCACTCCGGGAGTCTCGTTTGGACTGAGGGAAGCTCTCTGCACATTAACTCTGCTTCCCTCCTGCTCCGTTTGCTAATTAACTCCTCTGGATGTCTAGGATGAGTCTTGATAAATCATTACTGTCAGGCGTTCAGAGAAACATTTCAAGCCTTATCAGAGATGAGAAATCAAAACAACTGTAAGAATTGCTCATGGAGAAAACACTCCCAGTTTATTGCAGCATAAACATCCAAGGCCAGATTTAATCCCAGTGGCAGGAAGGGGAAAAATGTTTAGAAACATCACTGTAATGAACACTGTACCTCGTTCTCAGATTCCCCTGCTGAGGCAGCCCATCGTAGATGGATAATACATCAAAATCTTCCTCTAATGCAAAGGACTGGAAAACAAGCTGTATCCTGTTCTGCTCCTCGGCAGTGATTGTCCACGTGCAGTTTGCATAATTGGGGTATCCATAGGGAAAGCCTGGGCTCTGTATTGTCCCGTTTGGGCCCTGCAATGTGTGACTGCAGTTCTGGGCTGGCGAGAGAAAAGACAAAAGCACAAAGTCAGAGGGTGTCAGGTGAACAGTGATGTCCTCACCGTCCCAGCAGAGCGCACAGGGCTCTTCCCACCACGTTTCTCAGTCCCAGGAAACAGAGAAAAGTCAAAACTCAGGATGAAGCTTTGGTTTCCTCCTCCCTGCAGGGATGTGGAGCCCAAACCCTCAGACACGTCCCGGGCTCTGCTCCCAGCAGCTGTGAGCATAGCTGGATTCCAGCTGCTGCCTGGCCCTGGGGACAGCTCCTTCCTCAGCCACCCTTCCCCAGCCCAGCACCAAACCCAGCGCGCTCCCATCACACTCCCTGCATTTGGGATGTCACCCGTGCCAGGGTCACACAACAGCACAGGGACAACGCCAGAGCTGACTGACTCCTCTTCCCTCAGTTCCAGGGACATTTCCAGAGCTGACTGACTCCTCTCCCTCCATTCCAGGGACATCTCCAGAGCTGACTGACTCCTCTCCCTCCATTCCAGGGACATTTCCAGAGCTGACTGACTCCTCTCCCTCAGTTCCAGGGACATTTCCAGAGCTGACTGACTCCTCTCCCTCCATTCCAGGGACATTTCCAGAGCTGACTGACTCCTTCTCCCTCAGTTCCACCTGGACACGAGGCAGGAGGAGGGCTGAGCATGCAGGCAGTGCCACATCCCTGCCCTCACCCTGAGAGAGCAGCAGGGGCTGAGCCACCACGAGCAGCCTGGCTGGCCAAGGTCAGGAATAAACCTGTCCTGACTCCGAAAAGAGCAGGACACAGGGCAAGGCTTGAGCAAACAAACCCTCCTGTCAGGTGCCTTCCAACCCTGAGCACTGAATGATTCTGGATCACTGGGACAAAAGACAGCAGCACTCACAGCCCTGTTAGACCCGATGGGGCACACAGGGCAGAAATCACCGGCCAGAGCCCGCCTTGAGGGGCTGCTGGTTCCTCTCAGCCAGTTCTGAAAGGTTTGTGCTCCTCATTCTGCCTCAGCACACTCAGAACATCTTCAGTCAGTATCTGTGAGGAGCTGCTGCAAAGCTGCAGCTTCTGAGAACAGAACTCCCTCCTGTAACGCCAGTGGAACATCTAAAACCTCCCTCAAATCCATTTCCCGTGCCCAGGGGAACACTGCATCCCAAAGATGAAGACCCACGATGTGCACTGACAGGATAAATGAGATTTCCCTCTCTCTGGGGACACAGGTACATGAACGTGCTTTGGGAACAGCCTAAATGCCAAATTCCCTTCAGTGTTTTCCTCTCCTTTCACTGCTGCTGTACCTGGGCGTCTTGGGAGGCACAAAAAATTCACTCCAAACCGGTCCTGCTTTAGTGGAAGAATTCCTCCACACAAAACCAAATTCCAGACAGCAGGAAGGGTCAATCTCATGGCCCAAAAGCTGAGTTCCACCTTTACCCTCTGAGCTGCTGACCCCTGTCTCTGCTCCAGCTTTTCCCACCCATGCTGGATTGTTTACCCTGCTGATGGGGACAATGGAGCCTTTCAAGTCCAAATGCATTTTGAGTAGAAATTACTTCTTTGATTTCTCCTTGCTACTTTTTTTTTTTTTTTTTTCAAAGGCAGCAAAGGCATTTGCACTTCTGAGTGCCAAGCAGCTACAGGTACAGAACTGCAGAGTGGTCCTCATTAAAGCCAATTATAATTAGATTGACCTACTTTGGGTGCAAAGAACGCTCTGTGGAACTTCTCCCCGCAAGATGGAGTTGGCGGTTTTATGAATCTAAAACGCTCCATCCTATTTACTACCCAGGGAATCTTTTTGTAGCACGTTTATCTGATCAATGAGAGGCAGGACAGCCCCACAATCCACCAGGGATGAAAGGGAGGGAGGCACAGGATTCTTTGACTGGAGTGTTTTGGCTGCTGCCTCTCTCTGGGCTTTTTGTCACTGCCTAAGAGAATAATCCACCTCCCTCCTCCACTTGGGCTCCGTTTATTTTGGGGAGTTCACTGGAAAAGCCATTTTCTCATTGAAAACTGCACAGGACTGGGAATATTCCTGTGATCACAGAGGAGTGAAATGAAGCCCAGTTTGGTTTAACAACCAAAGATCCACGAGCTCCAATTCAATCGAATCCTTTCCCCAACCACAGCGACGCTCAATAGGCAGCGGGGGGATATTGAACTGTCCCTCCTGCTCATTTTTATTTTAATCAGAAGTTCATCAGAACAATTTAAGGCAAATGGGAAATTAAAGAGGCTGTATCTCTCCATTTCCTGATGGTATAAAAGCCACCGAGGCTGCACGAAGCTCAGGAAATAAATTCAAGGTCAGAGGCGCCATGTTCCAAACACTTCCAAGGTCACCCAGAAGCTCCAAAATCCACAAACTCAGCCCATCCCTCCACAACCAGTGCCTGTGGCACAAATGGACATAAATCTATCTGAAAGAACAAATAAATAATAGAAAAATAAGATGGAGTTTTACGAGGCATCCAATCAATCTACTGAAATATTTGCATGTTCACGATGTTGACCCAGAGGTGCTCCGGGCACAGATAAAAGAAAATTGCTTATTGCAAACAAAGAACAGCTTTGCAAAAGCTGCCAAACTGGGCAGTAATATATTCTGTAATAGCTGTAATAGCAGGGAACTTCATTTATATTGGACATTGCTGGAAAAAGTCATCAGGCACAGAAAGAAATCCGGGAAGCTGAGGGAATTTATGTGTTCTATCATTTGCTTCCAGGTCTGAGTTAGTTCAGCTCATCCTTGACTGACAAAACCTTATCTAAAATTCAAAATTTCTCCTGTGAAGACTGCAGAAACAATTCCCTTTATCCCTTTTGGCCCAGGAGCACAAATAAGCAGAAAGATATGAAAGGGCAGCGTCGGTGCCTGTGCTGGGAAGTTCCACGTGGATTTGGGGTTGACAGAGGACAATTCTCCCCAAATTTCTGGCACATTCTGCCCAACCCGAAGTCTGACACGAGGCACCTTGAGCTCCTCTCCCAGAGATGAGAATGCTGCATCATCCCCCTGCCAGCTCAAGGGTGTTCCTGTGGATATTCCAGCTCCTCACCTCTTATCCTCTTATTCCAGAGGGTGGGACCCGCCCGGGCTCATCACAGGGATGGGTTTGTGGGCATTTGTGATGGGCTGGGCTCTGCCAGCACCTCCTCTCAATTTTGGAGAGTGGTTTGTTGGGAGTGGAGCCCTGAAATGAATCCCTCAGCGCTGCTTTACTGCAGGAATTTCACCCAAGGACAACGCTGTCCCCACACCTCAGAGCTTCCTAAAGGGGTCCCAACCCCAGGGCAAGGAAAAACCACCACCCAAGGAGTCACAGGATCATTTAGGCTGCCAAAGACCTCCAAAACCACCGAATCCTTTAAGGAAACCCACGGCACTTCGGGAAAACATCTTTATCTGGGACAGCACCGATGATAATTCACTGATAATTCAATTTTTCACATTTTTCACACCTTGGTTTAACCAAGTCTTCACTTCCAACAGTTCTTTTGTGCAACAGGCACTCTTTGAGCAGTTCCAGACTAACTGGCCTCATCCTGGGCTCCCCACGAGGGAAAGGATGGAATATTTACTCTGCAATGCTCTCACAGAATAATTAAACCAGGGGCTGCCCACGGCAGTTTGTAACACACAGTTTAATCCACACGCTACAAAACTTAACCTGACCAGACACTGCAGGGAAAAATAAATATCAGCTGAGCAGAGGAGAGTTCCAAACCCCCCAGGCTTCGCTGTGGGGCTGCCATGAGGAGAAAGGAAGGGTGGCAGGAGCAGGAACAACATCCTTGTGCTCCAAACCAGAGCTGTTTTGACAGGACGAGCTCCAGGAGTGGCTCGTGAGAGGTTCAGTCCCTCTGTAAATCCAAAGTCATCCCGACACACGAGCCAGGAGCGTTCTGGTGTCAGTCACTGCAGATTTAGAGGGGCCCTGAAGCAGCAGGGCTGGCTGGGTTCTGGGGCAGCACCAGCTCACCCCAGTCCCTGCAGTGGGGCAGCATCTGCTGCTTCCCAGTATCCCCAGTGCCCCAGAGGTGACAGTCACTGCACAGTGACCAACCCCAACAGGATGTGTGTGTAAAAAACAGGAGATTCCACCCCTGAAGAACACTCACAGCAACAGGATTTTGTTCTTCCCTTCAAATAAGCAACACTTCAGGCCAGGAATGAGCTGCCCTGGCTGCTGCTCCCTCCCTGGTGGGGAATTCCAGCAGCTCCAGGCTGAGATAAACTCCAACATCCAAACTGTGTCACTACAAACCTCCCCCAGGTTGTCAGGAGGTAAACAACAATAACAAACAAAGGCGTTGTCTGACGTGACAAGTGCAAAGGAAATGAGTGGGAAAAAATCGTCTTCCACCTACTTGCAATTCCTTAAACTTCATCCTGGGCCAGATCCAGGGTGGTGTAAACCAAGGAAGAATTGCAGCTGTTGGTTTACACCATGTTATTATCCAAGGAAGCAATGCTTGAAAGAGAGGGAGACTGAATTTATCTCCGAAGTGCTTCCTGAAATACAAGTCGCTGCACTTTGTTCCTCAGCAGAAACAAAATCTAATTTAGCAAACGCTGATGCATGGTCACTGCACAATTCCGTGGGAACAAATATCAAATCATGCACAGTGCCTTGCTCTCAGCAGCATCATTTATGGAGGATCCACGGCTGCCTCCTCCCTAATGCAGCAGTTTGGGGTTGTGCCATTTGCTGTAGTTACTGTTGCTCACATAGAAATGCTGTTATTCCGTGTTGTTCTACAGCCCATTCCACCAAACGCAGGCACATAAAAGAACTCTTTCCCCAGGCAAGCTGAAATCCACATCCAAACACTGAAATCCCAGAAAACCCTGCTGGTCCAAGGTTTGCTCACCTCCCAGAGCTCTCCAAACCCACCCACACCAACTCCTCCTCACTGTTGTGCTGCCTTCCAAACAGGAAAAAGTCCCTTTGCCCATTGTTTAGTGCTGTGAATCATTTATTAGGCATTAAAGACGCCTCCTTACATGGTGGTTTAGCAGGACATTACAGCTGATCACAAACACGGAGTAGTTTATTTACTCCCAGCCCGGCTCTGACTCTCTGGCTCACCCAATTTCAGTGAGCAAACAGGCAAAGCTCCTCCACACTCGATCACTCCGAGCCTTGCTGCCCTCAGGATTCACCTTCTCCGAGCTGGAGCTTCACCTCCAGTCTCCTATCAAAGCCTGCTGGGTAATAAATAATGCAGAGTCATTCCATTAACTATAACTTAATCAAAAGCCCGTGGATCCAAGAGCATCATCAAGGGGATGATTTCCATCTCAGACAGCCCGAGCCCGCATCCCTGTGAGCACGGGGAGGGATGAGCTGGGCAATGCAAGGGCAGGGGAAGTGCAGTGGAGCTGAATTCAGTGAATTCAGTCACTGAATCCTGCCAGCAATGCCAAGGCCAGGGAGGAGCCAAAGCCCCGGCTCGGCTCAAGTGAGGGCGTCCAGATCTGCACAAGGGAAGGGGAAGGAAAAAGGAGGAAGGAAAAAGGAGGAAGGAAAAAGGGGAAAGGAAAAAGGGGAAAGGAGAAAGGAGGAAGGAGAAAGGGGAAAGGGGAAAGGGGAAAGGGGAAAGGGGAAAGGGGAAAGGGGAAAGGGGAAAGGGGAAAGGGGAAAGGGGAAAGGGGAAAGGGGAAAGGGGAAAGGGGAAAGGGGAAAGGGGAAAGGGGAAAGGGGAAAGGGGAAAGGGGAAAGGGGAAATGAGAAAGGGGAAAGGGAAAAGGGAAAGGGGAAAGGGAAAGGGAAAGGGGGAAAGGAAAAGGGGGAAAGGAAAAGGGGGAAAGGAAAAGGGGGAAATGGGGAAAGGGGAAAAGGGAAAAGAGAAAGGGGAATGAGGAAATGGGGAAAGGGAAATGGGGAAGGGAAATGGGGAAAAGGGAAAAGGGAAAGGGGAAAGGGAAATGGGGAAGGGGAAATGGGGAAAGGGAAAAGGGAAAAGGGAAAAGAGAAAGGGGAATGAGGAAATGGAGAAAGGAAATGGGGAAAAGGGAAAGGGGAAAGGGAAATGGGGAAAGGGGAAACCCCTGAACCTTTCAGCAGTGACCAAGCCAATTCCCCTGTGCTGCTCTGGCTCCGTGCTGGACCCCAGCCAACCACATGTGAGCCTGTCCTGTGACAAAAGTGACTTTATTTCGTGCCTTCTGCATGAGAATGAGGGACATTGGTTCTGCCAGGCCCACTGGTCCCCACAGGGCTCTGAGGCACCCTGGCTGAAGGAGTTCACACATTCATATCCCAAAAACCCCAAGCTAACAAAAACCTGAACGCCCCAGGAAGAGAGCCACGCTTTAAGCACTTTAAAAATCAAATTAAACAGCCTCAGTTGATAAGACTTTAAACACAATCCCAGGTTTCTGCCCTCTCCACTTCTCAGCAAATCCATTTCTTGGTACAGATGTTCCACATTTCAAGTCTGGCCCCTGTGGCACTGCAGCAGCTCCAGATTCAGGTGAAATCCTGGAGCTGTGTTCACATCCACAAAAATCCCCCCACCCAGGGCACAGGCTGGGCTGGAAAACTCCTGGCAAAGCTTCCAGAGCCCCGCACACCCTGGCAGGGTTTCACTGCCAGCCCCCTGGTTTGTGCAGGGCAGTGGCAGAGAGCTGTGGGGGTGCTCAGGGGATGAAGCAGCAGCCTTTGGGAGCCTTGAAAAGCAGCAGCAGGATGGTTCATCCCAAATTACCATTCCAAATCCCAAATTACCATTCCAGGACCTGCCCAGGCTCAGTTGCTAAGCACAGGCACACAGGGAGCAGCTCCAGAGCTTCCTGACAGGCCTTGGGAGGGGAAAGGAGAGGGAAAACCCCCTGGGCTTAGAAATCCACTGAGATTTCTGTGCATGCTGAGCCATCAGTGGCAGGGTGTGGTGGTATCATGAAGTCACAGAATATTTCCTTCCCTTCCTTTGCAACGTTCCTGCCTCTGGATTTCGGCAGCTCCAGCTGTTTGGGGCTTTCTGTTTGGGAAGTGGTGTGGAAGAAGCAGCAGGAGACACAAGGAAAGGAGTGCAGCCAGCCCAGAGCGATCACTCCTGTCCACCAGCCCTAAACACTCAATTTCAACCTGAATTTGAAACCTAAATTCAGTCCAGGGCAGCTCAGGAACAGCGATGAGCCTGACAGGAGAGTTTTAAGCCAAGCCAGAGGCTGCAGGTGTGTCCAGGACACAGGAGCAGAGCAGCTCATCCATGTGCTTGGAATGAAGGATTTTATCAAGATACCAAAATCAACCACCCCCAGGACGTGCAGGAAGCTTCTTAAGCAGCAACAGTGGAAATTCAGGATACAGCCACAGTTTGGGGCCATTTCTTTCTGAACCAACATCTTTTGTTTAACAGTTCTCCCCATTCTGTTTGACCTGGATGTATTTAGAGAGGATAATTTGATCCCCTTCCTGTTTGCCAGGCCAAGTAAGCGCTGGGCTTTCATCCTCTGATTCACCTCTGGGAATTCTCATCCCACTTGGAATTCTTCTGTGCCAAGGACATCAAACCACTTCAGTCATTCCTACAAAGGTTCCTCAACACCTCATGAGAACTTCCATCACCTCTTCCTCACCTCTCCTGGAAAACCCTTTGGAGCTGTCCACACACACACTCTGAAGCTTTTGTCATTCCCAATCCAGAAAATCCCGGGATTTTTTCAAGATTGCTCTTGGATTTCACAAGAGCTGTTTTAAAACTCTGTGACTCTCACATTCCAAACAAACCTAAACAAATTGGCTCTGCTTCCCACACTCCCAGCAGTCACTCATTAAGCACGGAAAGCAAATTACCTGCAGAACAATCCCTGCTGGAGGCAGCAATCCTGGCCACACCAACCATCACTTGGAATCATTCCCTCAGCCCCAGGAAGTACCAGAGTTATCCCAAAATTCAGCCAGAACGGCCTCTTCTCCAGGGATGTCATTTCCTTCCTTCAGAACTTTCCCTCCCAGAATTGTCCCTTAATCAATTGGGGCTCAGATCAATTGGGTTCCCTCAGTGCTCCCACTCCTCTCCACAGCCACTGTCGGCAGAATAATAAACCCAGGCACTTCTGGAACTATTTCCATCTCCAGAGCACTCCACAGGCATTAACCAATTAATTAATGCAGATTCTGGTGTGAGGAATTCCCACTGGGAATTCCCAGCGCTTCCCTTGGTGGCCTCTCAGCCCCTCCAGTGCCCTTGGATTCAATCACAGAATCACTGAAGGGTTTGGCTGGGCTGGGACCTCAAAGCTCCTCTCCCCTGCATTTTTCCTCTCAAACCAAGAGCTACCCTCGTTAAAAAATGGTTTAAGATGTGATTATGGCACTGAGAGGGGAGCTGGGAGGTTTTGGCTGACCCTGGAATCGCTGGGAGGTGTCAGAGACCAGGTGAGCCCTTCGTGACAAACGCCACAAAACCAAACCCAAGTTCACAAATCCTTTCCAAAAAACCCCAGAGTTTACAAATATTTTATAAGCCAAGAACTGCAGGGAGGTGCTCTGCAGCCTTCCTAACCCCACCTGAGTTGTGCAGCCACATTCCCCTAACAACCCCCCCTGGGGCAAGCCTCCATTTATTTTGGCATCTAAATATCTTTAAAATCTTGCCCTGAGAGTCTGAGCCTCAATTAAAATGTTCAGCCTGATTCAAAACCTTCTGATAATATTATTCTTATTTTCTCTCTAAGATGAACACAGCCAAATTTTCATTTTTTTCTCACCTCCACTGCAGATATCTGTAAAAATGACACAGATCATCTCAACCCCCAGTTGAAATTAAACCCAGAAAACAGAAGGTAATTTGATGAAAAACTTTTTACCCAGCGTCTGCAAATGGACTCCCACTCATGTGCAGCATTTTTTACCCAGCCTCATTTACAAGGTGCTAATTATTATCACCAAAACAAACTTTTCAATTTGTATTTCAATTATTTTGCAGTAAAATAATATTTGCATTTAAATGGTTTATCCAGGGGGCTCAAAGGCATTTTCATCTTGGGTGTTAGGATTATCTCAAAAAAGAAGATAAAAATTGAAGAAGGTGAAGTCAGGTTCAAGGTGAAATCCATCCCCAGTCATAGTGGAGCCAAAATGAATGAATTCCTCATGAAAATATTTTGTTATTGGTCTCCCCTTGTCACCAAACGTTGTCACCATGGAACAGCTAAAACCAGCTCGAATTCCCTGTGCCACTGGAGCTCTGTCCAGCTGTGAAGTTCAACGTCCCCTCAAGGCCCAAGGGAGATCTTGGCTTCCAAATCCCACCTCCCTAAGAATTTCCAAGCCCTCAGCCCTTGGAATTCTCACAACAATAATCAATAATCCCATTCTTTCCCTGATGGGGAATGGTTCAAAGACAGCACAGTGGGGTGGGCTCCTTCACAAGGACATCTGCACCAGGATCTGAAGGAGTTCCAAGGGGGTTCTTCCCCCTCCCCACCACGTTTTGGATTCTAACTTAGATTTTACACATCAATTCATTGTCCAGCTTGTGTTTTCAGGCATTTTTCACTCCCTAAAAGCCCAGAAGTCCCCTTCTGGTGGAGGCCACAGACCCTTTTCAGCCCCCAGGGCTCAGAACAGGGACCCAGAGAAGCTCTGCAGCAGCCAAAACACAAGAAACCACTTCATCCCCTACAGCTTATACCTCCAGATCCCAAATAAATTAAAAATATCACTCGGAACAAGCAGAGACTCCACTTATTAAAAGCTCTCCACTCTTGCACCACCCTTCTCATCTCCCCACGCTCTGCAAAGTGAAATGTTCTGTGTGTTTACAAGAGCTCTGAGATCTTCCAACAAACCCCTGTGCCAGGCAATTGTGTTACAACAGCTCACACTTGTGTGATTGGATTTGAATTACAAAAAGAGCCCAACAGAAAGCAAATCTCTCCTGGGGATTTTTGTTAGGATATAAATCCAATTTTTACTTGATTCCGTTAACAGCACTTTCATATTCACTTCCTTTAAGTGTTGCAGCACTTGATATTTATTACCTAATGCCTCCTTGTCACCTTGAGCAATCAATGAAAGTCACCTGGAGCTGACAGTACAGAGGAAAGTTAATAAATAAAAGTTAATAATTCACTTCGCCCAATGAGCCAAAAAAACAAGCCCATCACATGCCCCAAAGAATAATAGCTACAAAGGGCTCCTACCAGACTATCTGGAGAGGGAAACATTTCAATTATACTGAATGTTTTCAGTCCGTTTAGACCTGAGTTTCATGTTTACAATGGCAAAAGGTGAATTATGATTCCAAGGAATCATGGAATGGTTTGGAAGGGATGTTAAAGATCAGCCGTGGGCACTGAAAGCTGTGAGCTCTGTTCAACAAGGAGTGTCCCTGTGTCCAAACAGAATTTGGTAACTGATGGGTGCTCTGACAGCCCAAAACCAGATTTTTTTTTTGTTCTGTTTTGACCCAATTTAGAAAAACTCTTGTGCCAAGCCCTGATTTTCCATGCCTGGTACAATTTCTGCATCCTGTGACCTCTCCACCTCTGTCTAACCACCAGAGAAAGCCAGAACTCCCTTCCATTAACATTACATTGTGTTTTATTTTTCTCTCGCCTCCTCCATCCATTTAAAACCTCATTTTCACCCACAGACATATTCCACTTCATCTTAGTTTTCAATCCCCAAAGCAGATCAATACCTTTCTTCTTCAATCTACATAGCTCTCAATCAAGGAGCTAACAGGGGGTGAATTGAATCGACTCGTACGTCCAAATTGGGGATTTTTTTGTCAAAAGTCTCATCTGTTAACTGCGTTTCATGGAAGAAAAGGCAAAAAACTCCCTGTAAGAGCCCTCAGCGTTGATTCCTGGGCAAAAAAAGGTCATCATTTGTTCTCTAATTTAAGCTTGGGAAGTGCTCCCAGGAGGAAGAAATGACAGAGCCTCCCCAGAGCTGGTAGTTTAAATCCAGCCAAATGAGCTTGCTCTTTTTAAATGAAATTAGTTAATTCAGTAGGAAGAAGTGCAGGTGTTCACCAAGAGGTGACAACAGCAGGGACCTTGCAGGGTTGGTTTTTCTACCTTCAAATCTTGCCCAGGGTCAGAACCAGCCCTGACTGTGCCACTGGAGGGGGGCCCGGGACACAAAGCAAAGTTAAAAACAGGACCCTGGGATGGTTTGGGTTGGAAGATCACAGGGTTATTGTTTCCCTGAGATTCTCCTTGGGGTTGCTGTTCCCCAAGGTGCTCAGGGTTCCCCCAGGGTTGCTGTTCCCTGGGAGTTTCCCCTGGGTTGCTGTTCCCAGAGGTAATCAGGTTTTCAGGCTTCTCTTTGCCCTGGGGGTTTCACACCAGAGGTAGAGACGACAAACTGAGTCCCCAGTGTACATTTCCAAGGTTGTTTATTCTTCATGATCTCAGTTCTGTCCCAGCTCTGCAGGGCGTCCCCAGCAGAGCAGGACACGGGGGGGACTGGGCGGGTCAGAGAGCCCCACACCTTATGTACAGTACCCCTGACCCAACCACTGTCCACAATGAACTTTTTATTTACAAAATTGTACCAATGCCTACTCCCTATGCTAACATGTCAGTTCTACTCTAAACCAATCTCTAAAACCCAACTCAGCAGAAAATGGGGGACGAGAGCAAGAACAAGGAGCACAGGGGCCACTCCCCAATTCCTCCATCTTGTCTCTTCAGCCCCATATGCTAAAAATCCTAATTTCTATATTTATATTCTATAATAAACCATCCACTACTTATTTTAAATTCTTAGGATTTGTGATTCTTCCTGCATGTGAGTGTTCACTGCCATGGACAGGGATCAGAGTCAGTGTCCTCCTGGGATCTGTGTGGGTCTGACTGAGCCCCCTGTACTCAGCCCCCTGTCTGAGATCCCAGACCCCCTGTCTGGTCTCCAAACCCTCCAGGGTGGCCAGAGGAATGTTCTAGGCTCCAACAGGAAGAGACCTTAAATCTCATCCAGTCCCACCCCTTCCACCACCCCAGGGTGCTCCAAGCCCCGTCCAGCCTGGCCTGGGACACTTGCAGGGATCCAGGGCAGCCACAGCTTCTCTGGGAATTCCATCCCAGCCCTCCCAGGAAAGGATTTCTCCCTTTGTGATCAAGTCCAAAGAACTTCACTCCAAACCCACCCTGGTCTCCATCTCTGGGCTCTCCTGGCAGCACTGGGACAATTCCACACCTTGTTCTTTCAGCATGGGAGCTCTGTGGGGCTTTTGAAAACAAATTTTCATCAAAGCCCCCACCAAAGTAGAGAAATTCCAATCCAGCTGGTTCAACACCCTTTGGAGAGCCTGCAGAGAGGGAAGTGGAGCCCTCAGAGAGAGCAGAGTGTCCTTGTGGTCAGTCCAGGGCTGCTGCCTGCAGAGCTGGTGACAAACCCTGTTGCCATGAGGTTTTTTCCTGGTTTGCCGAGCGTTCATATTAAAGGAGAAATGTGCAGTTTGTAAATGTAAACACAGGACCATGTTTTTGTAAACACTGCCCTTGTTATGAATTCCTTCTCAAGGAGAAGGGGAGGTTGAATGACAGCCTCCTTGGCCAATGTGGTGGGGAGGTGGGAATTCCATCCTCCAATCCACAGGCCTCATAGGAAATGTATAAAAGTGGGTTTTTGTAAATAAAGGGCTCTTCCTGCCCTGCTCTGCCCGATGAACCCAGATCTGTCTCCAGAGTCTCATTCCTGGTCAGGCCCCACGGTGATAAAACCCAACCCTGGGGAGGAAGGCCCAGCACTGGTGATGCCTTTTTGGGCCACCTAAAAACAGAGGGCAGACAAAATAAAGGGAATAAAAAGCAGTTGTGTTTATTGTAGGGCCTTCAGGTACATCCAGGACAGACAAAACCCATTCAGGGGCTGCACCCAAAAATGGTCAGTGGGTCACAGGTTTTCATACTTTTATAATTTTGGTCCATTTGTACACTGGGAGTTAATCTTCCAATTACAGCTTCAGGTAATTAAGTCATTTATACCCTGAGTCTGCTCCCCTCACTTTAGTTCCCATCTCTCAGGCCTGAGGCAGTGAGGTGTCCTTGGTCCCCAGGCCTGGAGAGGAATTGCTGTGTCTGCCCAAAATGGGGAAGCAGCAGCTCACACTGTGTGTGGGGTTTGGAGTTACACACTAAAGAACTGCAGGATTACAAATATATGAAAAATATAAAAGCCAAAATCCTAAGGGATCACTGGGGAAGGAGTCCCCACACAATGAGGGACAAACTCCCCATCCTTCAAACCCTTCATGATTCCAGCAGGTGGATCCTATTTTAATATTAACAACTCAAGTGGTGCTTAAATTTAATGAGAGCCCCTTGGGAATGGAGCTGACAGCTGCCCAGTGGCCAGGATCCCTGCCTAACCTTCCCTAATGGAGACAAAACAACAATAGAGGGATATAAACAATATGCTGTGGGATGCAAGGAGCATCTTTAAAAAATGGAAACCTTTGGAAAAGCACCAGCTCCATTATCCTTCTGCAGGATGGGAGCTTTTCCTCCCCGTCCCAGGAGGAAATGTGTTTTTCGGGGTGTAATTATTTGGTGGATAAAGGGGAAAAGGAGCATTGAATTGTGCCTTTGTCACAGGAGAAATGAGCTGCAATTTTCTGTAGCCCTGGCTTTCTGTACCCTGGGAGAGGGGAGGATCCTGCTGGGATTCATGGATTTAACCACGTGGAAGAGGAAGAATTGTGGGCAGGATGGGACCCTATGTAAGCTCCCAGCACATCACTCCCCACTGCAAAGCTCCTCAGCAAATTTTCTGTGCCTAAAATCCCACTCCTCCTGTTTTTGCAGGGAACAAGTTCCACCTCAGGCCATCTGACTCCAAAAGTAATGACATAAATGCCACAAAAAAAAAAAAATCTTATTTCAAGCTCTGCTTTCACTAAATTAACTAAACAAAATATTGATAAACCGCTGATAAATAACAGGAACCGTAACAAGGAAACAAGTTCTCCATTTGATCTCTGCCATCCTGCAGGCATTCATCTTCATAATTAATTAGATAATACTATTAGTACAGCACTATTTTTCCCCCTCTATAGACAAGAAGCTGGAGCTCACATAATTTAAGAAACTGCTTCAAAGGCAGAGTGTGTGGCAAGTTAAAATCAGAAAGTCCAGACCATCCTCTCTGCCAATATCCTGCTTTTCTGAAGACCAGGATCCAATTCCCTGATGCATCTGGCAAATTCTCAGTGCACACCTCCCACCTTCCCATCTCCAGTGAGCACATTTTGCTTTTAAAATCTGCAGTCTTTGCATAAAACATGGATCTAAAGGTATATAAACTGTAAAGGCAATTCTGTACAAATTACAGGAGCAGTGCAAATCTCTCCTGCAACAGAAACTGCACTCGGTTTTGTTCCTGACTTTTTTTTGACAGTACTACCTGAAGTTCAGGAGCAGACAGACAACATTCACCTCAAAATGTCATTCACAATTAATCCCAAATTGTACATGAAACGGTTGAATTCACTCCACGCAATCAAGGGAGAGAACGGAGAGCGCATCAAAGTTGTGCAGTTAATCAACCTCGTGCAATTTGTACCTGCTGAAAGCTCCTCACAAACACCCCGAGATGCCTCTCTGCGGAATAAATCTGTGAATCATTTTGCAGATTTGATTTCTCCCTGGTTTGGGGATGGGGAAGGGAAGCAGAGTGAGGCTCACACCCGGATGGGAAGGAGCAGGAACTGGGCTCTAACAACTCCTGCAAGTCAGGGGAGAGTGCAAATAACAGGAGAGCAGCGAAGCAGCAAATCCCCAGTTGTGGTTAATTCTCTGCCTGTGATTAACTCATCTTTCTTGGCTATCCCAGCCCTACCTGCACCTTCCAATGCAGCTGGGGCCGGGATTAGCAGGCTGTGACCGTGCTTTGCTCTGAAGTGACAGCTGAGGAACAGCCACAATGCCACACTGGAAGAAATGGAGGTGGATGAAAACCAAATAAAGCCATTCCACCAGCCCAGAACAGACAGAGGAACAAACCTTCCCTTCCTTTTGTTTTAAAGTGTTCTGGACAAAGACACCTTTATTTGAGATTCACTGTTGTTTCATCTGTCTGGAAATGAGGATCGCAGACATTTTGATAAATGGACGCAGGGATTGTTCTGTTCCAGTGTAGCCACTGTGAAATGCCTTTGCACAGACACGGCTCCAACCTCATCTGCAGCGGGAAGGATCCTCAAAAAGCACCTCAGGAGCTGCAGCATCACAGCCCCGTGCTGGTGCTCAGCGTGGGATGACGCAGGAGTGACATCCAGGCTGCTCCTGGCGCTGCTGACGCCCTGCTGGGTGACCTTGGCCAGGCCTTCCTGCCTCCAAAATCTAGAGGAGAGTTTGTTTTATCTAATAATATATTGTTAAAATGATAACCTGCTCAGATTCTGCCTTTAAGGGCGGGTAAATCAAGCCTTGAACAATGTGGGATTCTCACCCAGCAGAATTCCCATGGAAAGTTCTTGTCTTGAAAGAAGTTTGGGAAAAGAGCAAAGTTATAAAAGTCAGGCTGTCCATCCTCCAGTGGCCACCAGACTCACAGCAGAGCCCGGGAAATTCAAAGCAGAGCTCTGCCTAGCTTCTCATCCATCCTGGTGTTTCCAACTGCAATTCCCTGACTTCCAGCACCTCCTGGGGCACCCACTGCTCTGCCCAGGAACGAAACTGGAGTAGAAATGCCTTGAAACAGGAGTAGAAATGCCTTTTTACCAGGAGGGAAGGGGAAAATATTCACCAGCAGGAACTGGGATGCTGCAGATTTCCTGCTGGTCGGATGGAAAGAGGAGCTGCCCTCTAAAAACACCCAGGATTAACAAAGGAAGAAGCTGAAATGCCAGCAAGGGTTGAGAATTTTTTTTTTTATGAGGGCTTGGCTGCAGCTCCAGTGCTGCCCACACAAACCAGGCTGGCTCTGGTGACACTGGTGGCCTTTTTCCTGTGTTCTCCTAAGGCAATCCTTGCTTGACAAGCAGAATTCCAGCGGCACTGGAAGAAAACCCCCCTGGGCTGCGATTTGCCCTCCAGCCCTCCAGCATTACACAAAAGGCTTGTTGAGAGTTTAGAATGTTCCTTTTGCCACACAAGGGCCACCTCCAGTGTATCCAGGAGGAATTTCTGCACGGGAAGTGCCCAGGGAGGTTTGGAGTGCCCATCCCAAGGAATTCCTGGATGTGGCACTCGGAGCTCTGGGATGGGGACAAAGCAGGGATGGGTCCCAGGTTGGATTTGGTGACCTTGGAGGGCTTTTCCAGCCTCCCTGATGCCGGGATTTTGGGTGTTTGCACCTCACTGGGCAGGTAATGACACTGCTGGTGATGACACCTCAGTGCCACACACCAACACCACTGCTGCTGCTCCTGCACCCTGCTCCACCTCCTGCAACCCTCTGCAAACCCTCACCCCCAAACACAGGCCAGGGGTTCATTCCCAGCAGATTTTTGCAGCCAGCAATGGGGCATGATTTGATTTATTTAAATTATTCCCTTATCCCACACCTCCCTGGCAGCTGCTCCAGCCCTCACAGATCCTCACAAGAGCCTGTTCCAGTGGAAGTCACAGCATCACATCTCCTTACTCCAGGATTTTTCTGCCCCCTTGGGAATCACCAGCACCAGCAGGACTCTGACACAGCCCCCAGCTCTCTTTCCATCCATCAAACCCAACTGTGCACTCAAAAGCAGGGAGTTTATTGGAGACAGGAGATTATGGCAAAGAGCCGAGTCAGGGAATGCACCTGACACTGGGAAGAAAGAAGAAACATCACACAAACCACTGTGAAATCCCCTTAAAAAATGAGGGAAAACCACCCAAAAAACTCTCTTCCACTTCCATGCAAGGGAGGTGTAAAATCATTTCATCCCAACTCCCTGCAGTCTCCATTCTGGAGCCGAGACACTGAAGCAGAGTTAATTTAATTCCTTTAATCAATGGGATTGTCCCAATTACACATCAACCACCACCAGGCCTGGCTGCCACTGCGGAGCACGGAGGTTCTGCAGATTCCTGCACTGCATCCTGTTTATGGCAGGCAGAGAACATCGTTTCTCATCATTACACTGCACTCCACTCCCCCAGAAACGCTGTGAACACAGAATTGTGGCTGCTGCTAGCGCTGGGTTCATCTCCATATCCCAATTCCACTGAAACTCATGAAGTGCCTTCTCCTCAGAGCAGGAAATACCCTTGGAGCTGCACTGAAATCCCCTCACAGCCAGGAGCCTTGTGTTTCTTGGTGAAGAACTGAGGAATAAATTGGGAAAAGCAATGTTGTGGTTAAAGCTGAGCTGCCCCAAACTCCCCAAACAACCTCGTGCAAGTCCTTCCACGAAGCAGAATTATTCCATGGAGTGGTTTGGGCTGGAAGAAACCTCTGGAGATGAGGCTGGAGCTGTTTGTTGGGGATTTGTCTTTGCTCTCAGAGGCTGTGGTGGGATCAGAGGCTCCCTGCTGCCTCCTGCCCTGCAATATCTCCAGGACAAGGATGAACTGCACACGCCGGAGCTCTCACTAAACTGACCTCAGGGAAACGTTTCAACCAGCAGTGAAAATTAAAACCCTGAGCTGGAGCATAAATCCTCAGTTATAATATATAAATATATAATAAACCAGGCAGGATGGATGGTGCCCACCTCCTCCCAGGTGGAGTAAAAAGCCTCACCTGGTTTAAACTCCCCTTCAAACCTGATTCCCTTTCCCCTCCTATCGTTCCTCAGTGGATATTGGAGCCAGTCAATGGGATTCCAGCACCTCTGACATTTCTGGCTGCTGTGGATGTCAAAGAGACAGCTCAATGCAGCACTCAACAATTCCAGCAGCACAGAATCTTTACTATTTAATCATTTCCTTTTTTTTTTGTAGCCCTTAAAGTCTTATCTCTCCCCTTCCATTTGAATTTGCTCTATTTTCTGTTGGAAAAAAAAAAGCCTAATTTAAATTTAGGCCTATTCATGGTGTTTCTGAACCTCCCAATGCCTAGAAACATGGAGGAGAGTAAAGAAGTATTATTTAAAATCCACTCAGCTAAACAGAGCTTTGTTATAATTTCACTAAAGCCTGTGAAAAATTACTCCAGCCTTGTGTCTCAGGATACTCCTGATAAAAATGGAGTTAAAAAGACTTTTCTTGCAATGCTACGGGCTCAAAACCAGTTAAGGCTGCCCGACCTTGCCCCCACCTAACCCTCAACATTATCATAACAATTTCCTCTGGTCAAGATCCAGGCCGAATTCTGGCAGGGGCTGGGGGGCAGCAGCAGGAACAGAAGCACAGCTGTGAAATTTGGCATCTCCCACCCAGCTGGGCTCTCGGAAACAGGAGAAGGGCAGCGAGCACCACGCAGCAATTCCAGCCTGGAAATCCCTGGAGCGCTGCAGGAAGAGTAGCTGAGAGCAGGAATCATTCCCTGGGAGCAGAGCAGGGAGGAAGGCTGGGTTCTGCAAAGGGACAAATCCCCAAATCACTGACACCCCCCAAAGCACTGACAGCCCCCAAAGCACTGACAGACACCCCCTGGGCAGTTCTGCACAGGGATAAATCCCCCAAAGCACTGACAGCCCCTGCTCAGTTCTGCACAGGGACAGGTTACATTCCCCTGGGGAATGGTTTCTTCCCCCTCTGGGGGTCAGAGCCTCTTTTGGAATCCTTTGTCCTGTCCATGAATTATTCCTCTAAAGCCCTCTAAGGTCTGAGCTAGCAGTGGAACATTGGAGGGGCTACAGGGGGATTTATTTCAGGGACAAATCCCCCAGAGCACTGACACCCCCCAAAGCACCAACACCCCCTGCTCAACAGCCCAGCCACAGCTGGAGCACAAATCCATCCATGGGATCCATGATTCTGCCTGGATCCCAGTCCCCACGGGAATCCTGGTGTCTGCCAGCAGCTCCTGACAGGGGCAGGCAGCAGCAGAGGAGCAAACACCCGGCTCTGCTCCCTGCAGCATCCCCAGGGCACAGCTCAGCAGGATCCAGCATCTCCCAGGGGATGGGCACAGCTCAGCAGGATCCAGCATCTCCCAGGGGATGGGCACAGCTCAGCAGGATCCAGCATTTCCCAGGGGATGGGCACAGCTCAGCAGGATCCACCATCTCCCAGGGGATGGGCACAGCTCAGCAGGATCCAGCATTTCCCAGGGGATGGGCACAGCTCAGCAGGATCCAGCATCTCCCAGGGGATGGGCACAGCTCAGCAGGATCCAGCATCTCCCAGGGGATGGGCACAGCTGGGTGGGGAGGAGAGCTGGGGCTGAGATGTTTTTCAGCTGCACTCAGCACCCACAATAAAAAAAAAATGACAAAGTGACAGGCGAGGAACAACTTCCAGCACAGGGAAGTGTCTGCCCCAAAGGATGGGATGGTACCAGGAATGGGAAGGGAGAGGTGGGATGGGCAGTGCTGGGTTGGTGAGGGATTCCCTGGCCTCACAGGGCTTTCCCTGGAATGGTTGTGATTCCCTGAGCTGTGGGCCAAACATCCCAAAGCTTGCAGCACAGGCAGCAAGGGCTCCTTCCCCCTCACACACTTCCATGGGGAAAGGAGCTGGGTGTGGATGTTCCCCACCAGGATCCTCTCCTGGAATCTCACAAGCTCCTCCTTCCTCACCAACAGCCTCGAGACTTTGTCTGGACAACAGGAATGGAATCATGTTTTAGTTATTGAACTTTTTGAGGAGAATTCCCCCAAACCACCTCAGATGGATGCACAGGAGCTCTCTAACCTACATTTACCCACTGCAGGACCCAACATCACCTTCCACAATCATGGATAGATCCAAAACTTCCTTAACAGCAACTAAAGGGATGCTTTGACTTTGACAGGATGCTGAAATGAGAAGCACCCCGAGAGGATAAAACCACTTCACACACATTTTAAACTGTGCTGTTTAAACAGATTTAAACAGGAATCTGTTCTGTTTTCCCTACATCCCATTCCGTGTTCCCACTGTGCCTCTGGACAGAACAAGTCTACAGCTCAAGTCTTTAATTCAAGTTTGATCCAGAAGTACCAGATTTACTGACTGCACCTCCTACTGAACCTTCTCCTCACATTTCCAGCACTGCTCCACACCTAATTAAACACCCTGGGAATGTTCTTTAACCTCTTGTGGTCACCTAGGAGAGAGGAATTGTCAGTGCAGGGGGAGAGCTCTGCAGTGAGAGCTGCTCTGCCCTCTGTTCCTGCCCACGACTTAAATTCATAAACGAAATTCATAAACAGCTTCCTGCTCCTCCACTCTTCAGAACAGAAGTCTGGCAAAAACTGTTTTCCATTGAGAAAAAAGAAAATTACAGGGGTTTAAAGTTGATGTCTCAATCTGGTGCATCCTCCCTTAACCCAGGACCAAGCAAGGTGCTGACTAATAAAGCACAGTGTGTAAATAATGCTGTCAAAACCCTTTTGGAATAGGCCATTAACATGTATTTTATCTGTGTTTATCCACACACACAGGGCCTAGACATGCCCCTGGTGCACCTGGAGCCCAGCTGACTGCCCAGAAAGCCCCAGCAGGGCTGAGCAGCCTGACTGACAATCAATACACACAAATCCAGAAGCATCACACTCCAGAGGCCAGGCAGGGCTCACCATCAACCCCCAGCCAAAATCCAATCTCTGCCCAGTCTTATCCCTGTGAAAGCATCACTGCAGCCTTAAAAGTGACAGGGGGAAGCTCCCAAACCACCTCCTGTCCCCTTTCGATGCCCACAATAAAGTTCCCATAGCAGGCACCACCTTGGCGCCGGTTCCTGCTGCGTCCTGTCCCCAAGGGCAGCTCTGTGAGGCTGCCCTGGCACACGGCAGCACCCGAGGGCACCCCACGCCCTGTGCTGCCTTTCCCAGGCCATTTCTGGGCAGCAGAACTGCAGCACGGCCCAGCTGCTGCGATGGGAGCAGGGTTTCTCCCCTTTTTCTGCCTAACTCCAGCCTGGCAGCTCCACACGCACGGCTCTGCTGCCACACTATGGGAACTCCTGGCTACTGCTCCCTGCACTGCCACGGAGAGCCCGGAGCTCTCCAGACTTTGCTGCACATGGGTTCAGCACAGGCTGAGCTGATTTCCTGGGGTTTCACCCCAAAGCCACGGTGACCCTGCAAAGGTCCCCTCCCTCCATGTGCATCCCTGCGGATCCGGCGGCAGACAGACGCTGAAGTTGGCACCCTGCTCTCACAAAAAGCCTCCATCCTGCTCTCACCAAAAGCATCCTTGCTGGGGTTTCAGAATCTAAAGAGAGGACTTATTGATCAACGCCTCTGGCTCCGATGCAGATTAAAAAAAAAAAAAAAATCTAAGGTCTAAAAAGCTTTTGCAGGTCTTCTGCTCACAAAGCAAAACAAGCCAGAGCATCAACCTCTGGCTGAAGGATCCAGAACAGAGAGCTCAAAATGCAGACAGGAGGGAGCAGGGCCTCAGAAGAAAGGATTAAATGCTCAGCGAGGTACAGAGTGAAGCCTGGAAGATCCACTGTGAATAAGCCACAGGCAGCTCAGAAGAAGAGAAAAAGCTGTAAGGCCCTGGCAGAGTAAATCTGAGATTTCGGTATCTCCCCATCAGTCTGCTCACATGAGGAAAGCTCAACAGAAACTGCTGGAATGGTTTTCCTGTGTGCACAGGCTGAAGAGATGAAAAATCGCCACCAAAATAAACATTCAGCCTTTATTAGGGACCTGTAGGTTGTCTGGGTGGGTTTTTTACAGCCTTTCCTAAGAGATCCTCCCAGTCAGCAAAACTGTTCAGCTCCCCTGCAAGAGTGCTCAGGAGCAGCAGTTAATCCTCCGCCCCGAGCCCCTGAAAGGAAACCTGCCTTACATAATAAAATCAGTCCTGCATTCCAGATAAAGTCCATCCCCCCTAAAAATAACCCAAAAACAAACCCAAACCCGAGGAGCTTTCATACACATCACCACCCAAACACACATTCCTCCAGCCTGGGATACAGCACACGAGACAACGGGACTTGGAAACTCTTGGAAATCGGGGCACGGCGCAGTGTGGAGAGCAGCCCCTGCCAAGCACTCGGCTCTCCCACTCTTCCCCCTCCTACACACACACACACAAGGACGGGCCCTAAATATCTGCTGTTTACACCAGAAATAAACTTCAGTGCCTGGCTCTGCTTTGGCTGCAAGGGCAGCTGCGGAAATGAGGTAGGAGACACAAGCAAACTGCCCCCAAATTCAAGTGTTCTTCTGCTTTCAAGCCCAAACATGCATATTTCATAAAAAGCAGGATGCTGAGGCCAACGAGCTCATATATAAGAGATATTCAACTGGGAAGGCAGGAGGAAAAGGAGGAAAGTGCTTCCATCTTCATGCAAGGCATCCAGAGATCTGTTTTAGCAGCAGGGTAGTGAAATCCTGACTCAAGATGCCAGGGAGAGGCAGAGGGGAGAGCAGGGCTGGCATTTCTCACAGTCATCCTGCACATCCCCGGCGCCGGTGCCCAGAGCTGACCCAGCAGAGAAGGGGAATGAGATCATAGAGAGGCAGAGCCTTCAGCACAGCCGGCTTGGGAAAGTGCTGCTCCCGAGGATGCAGCTCCAGAGGGCTGAGTCAAACACCCCCGGGGCCGTGCCCGAGACGCCAGGGCAGTGTGTGCCCACAGCCCGGTGCCACCACCCGGTGCCATCACCCCGGTGTCACCACCCCAATGCCATCACCCACTGCCACACACCTCAGTGCCACCACCCGGTGCCATCACCCCAGTGCCATCACCCACTGCCACACACCTCAGTGCCATCACCTCAGTGCCATCATCCCAGTGCCATCACCCACTGCCACACACCTCAGTGCCATCACCTCAGTGCCATCATCTCAGTGCCACAATCCTCGGTGCCACACTGCCCACTGCCATCACCTCAGTGCCATCACCCCAGTGCCATCACCTCAATGCCACATTGCCCAGTGCCACCACCCCAGTGCCACACTGCCCAGTGCCATCACCCAGTGGCACACACCTCAGTGTCACCACCTCGGTGCCATCACCTCAACGCCATCATCTCAGTGCCACACACCTCTCTGCCATCACCCCAGTGCCATCACCCCAATGCCACACACCAGTGCCATCACCTCGGTACCATCACTCAATGCCACACTGCCCAGTGCCACCACCCCTGTGCCACCACTCCAATGCCATCACCCCAGTGCCACCCACCCCAGTGCCACCACCTCAGTGCCATCACCCTAGTGCCACACAGTCCAGTGCCACCACTCCAACGGCATCACCCCAATGCCATCACCCCAGTGCCACACATCTCAGTGCCACCACCCCAGTGCCACACACCCTAGTGCCACCACCCCAGTGCCACACACCCCGCACTCCCTTCCCGCTCCTTCCAGCTCCGAATTGCCGAAGTTGCCCGCGGCACTCACCCATGGCCGATCCCGCCAGCAGCCCCAGCGAGAGCAGCAGTGCCCGGCTCCAGGCGCTCCCCTCCGCCGTCATGAGCGCCACGATCCCCAATTTCCACCAGTGCCTCCCGAAGCTGCAGCTGCATCCCGGCTGGTCCCATCCCCACGAAGGTTGCATGTCAAAGGGAACGGGGCGTGCTGGGGGGCTGCTGGTTGCCGCTGGAGGGTTTTTCCCCCTTTTCTCCTTCCCCTCGGCGATTGGGATAGTCCTCGGCTCGGCTGGATGAAGAGGAGAAAGGAAGGAGGAAGGGGGAGGTGGGGGGGGGAAGCGGGTCAGGCTTGCGATTTTTATTTTTTTTTTTTTTCCCCTTAATTTTTTCAGCCCGGGAGGAGGAGGAAAAAAAAATCCCACCGCATGGAAGGCTCTGAGCTTCTGCAGCTGGAATGAACCAAGTGTGGCAGCAGCTCGGGGAGAGGAGAGGAGAGGAGAGGAGAGCAGGGGAGGGCTGGCGCGTCCCTCCCGGTGGCTGTCTCAGCGCCAGCTCCTCGGCAGCAGCACCACCGCCAGCACCACGCAGCCCTCGGGGATTTATACTTCTTCTTTTTTTTTTTTTCTAATTTTTTTTTTATATTAAGCCACTTGATTAATCGTTCCCGGAGCTTTGTTCCCTCTCTGGAAGCCGGGCCAGGGAGGTGTTGTGGATTGAGGGGGGGGATGCTGTGCTACCCACCCCAAACCCGGCTCCAGCCTCCCATCAGCACCCAGCCCCACAGGCTGGGCTCCAGCAGCGTGTTTATTTTTGATACTCCGGGTTTCTCCATCAAGAACGAGCCCCCCAGCCCCCATTTCTCTCTCTCTCACACACATCCCTGTTATTCCCCACCCCCCCTCCCCCATAAACAACTTGATGCTATTGACACAATTTTGGTGATGAGGCGAATTTTGTTGCGAACACGGATCACGGCAGACCCTCCTCTCCCTCCTCCCTGTCTGTGCCTTGTCCTCGCAGCACCAGGGCTGGTGGGACCGCTCCAGGGGCATCCTGGAGATGGGCAAAAAGCTGTGCCCCCTCCCCGGAGCCAACAGGCAGCTCCTGCCCCCGGCAGGGCTGGCACAGCCCCGTTTCTCCCCCATCGCCACCAGCACCGGCAGCACCTCCCCTTGTTTTTGTTTTAACATCTCCCGGTACGCCGGTCCCTGGAGCCGCAGGCAAGATGGGGAGAAGGGAGGGAGGGATGGGAATGCAGCCACTTAACGCCACATTCGGGAACTTCATTATCTTGCTAATGATGCTCAGATCCAGGGACAAGGAAAACAACTCGAACATGACACCAGAGCTTAAGGAAATAAATAAATAACGAAGGGAAAGGCACTCTGGAACGCTCGAGCATCCTCCCCCTCCTCCCTCCTCGCCAAGCACCGACTTTGCGTTGGTGACAGGCTCGGAGCTGCCCCTCTCCCACGGCCCTGTGGCACAGGGGGTGTTTGCCACCCTCTCCAGCCCTGTTACCCCTTTTTCCCCCGTTCCTCCCGGGATAGAGGCCGGGCCGGTGCCCCCGCTCCCCAAACCGGGCCCGGGCCGCTCCCCCCGGCCGTGCCGGGGCCACCCCGGGGGCTCCCCTGGCCACCCACCCCTGCTCCCCCGGCTTTGCATTTGCTGCAGTTTCTTGCTGCAAAACCCCCTTCTCCGGCCGTGTTCCGGTTGCCTTGAATGAGCTTATTTGACAGCGAAAAAACAAATTCTAGATGGAGGGCTCGCAGATCTGTCCCTCCAGCCTGGGATCAATCCTCCTTCTCTCTCCCTCTCCATTTCAATCCTCGCACTGCCCACACCGGGAGCCGCTGCCAAGAGCCAAGGCAACCGCGGCTGGCACATGAAAGAGTTGCTTTATGTCTGTTTAAGCTGCAGCATCAATTCAAACAGCCGCGATTGTGCACAGGCACGGCTCCCCCAGGGAAAGCTGCGGGGACACGGGGCCACCGCGGCTCCAGGAGCCGCTGTCCCCTCGCCCACCCGGCGATGTCCCCCCAGGGCAATATTGCAGCCGGCCGAAGCTGGGATGGGGCTGCTGCAGGGCAGGGGCTGAGCCAAAGAGCCCTGCATGCAGCAGGAACGATCCACGGGCATTAATAATAATAATAATAATAATAAAAAAAGGCACTGAGGAGCCACAATCCCACTTTATTCCCGGGCAATGGGATCGCAGCTGTTTTCAAATCCAGGGGTTCCTCCCGGGTAGGTTTGAGTCGCAAAAATAAAATAATAATAATAATAAAAAAAAATATATATAAATACAACCTGGAGGTTTAGGGTTGAACTGTCTCCGAAATAATTAAGGAAAAACCACTGCGTTTATTGGCGGAATGGAACAATCGCGATGAGCACAAAGCATCCCTGCCATCCCCAACTTGTGCGGCCGCCGCGTCCCCGGGGAGGGACGCTCCGCTCCCCGCCCGTGTCTCAGCCCGGCGCTCACTCCGCGTCTCACCTTGCGAAATCACCTCGCACTAAACACAGGATTCCTCCTGCCTGTGCCGTGCGAGCGCCCACCGGGACACAAATCCTGCTCTGCAGTGCCACCCGCAGCCGGAGCCGGGCTGGAATGACACATTCCCTGCAGCCAGCATCCCGATTTTCCACGTCCCGCTCGCCCCACGCCAAAACTCGGCTCTGATGCCTCGGAACCACCAAAAGCCAGCCCGAATTCCAGGTGCTGTACGGTGGATTTTGGGAGGAAATGAGGGTGAGAGGCTCTGGCACAGGGGAGCTGTGGCTGCTCCATCTCTGGAGCGTCCAAGGCCAGGCTGGACAGGGCTTGGAGCGAGCTGGGATTGGGAAAAGTGTCCCTGGCCATGGGATTGTCCCTGGAGAAAAGAAGCCTCCAGGGTGATCTCATTGTGGCTTCCAGGACCTGAAGGAGCCAACAAGAAACACAGAGAGAGACAATTTCCAAGGGCTTGGAGTGACAGGACACAGGGAATGGATTTCCACTGCCAGAGAGTGGTTCAGGCGGGATTTTGGGCAGGAATTCTTCCCTGTGAGGGTGAGAGGCTCTGGCACAGGGGAGCTGTGGCTGCTCCATCCCTGGAAGTGTCCAAAGCCAGGCTGGACAGGACTTGGAGTGACCTGGGATAGGGAAAAGTGTCCCTGGGCGTGGCAGGGCTCCAGCCAGGATCCCTGAGGAGGGATCAGAAATGATCAGAGGGATGGAGCAGCTCTCCCATGAGGAAAGGTGGCACAGTTGGGATTGTCCCTGGAGAAAAGAAGCCTCCAGGGTGATCTCATTGTGGCTTCCAGGACCTGAAGGAGCCAACAAGAAACACAGAGAGAGACAATTTCCAAGGGCTTGGAGTGACAGGACACAGGGAATGGATTTCCACTGCCAGAGAGTGGTTCAGGCGGGATTTTGGGCAGGAATTCTTCCCTGTGAGGGCAGGGAGGCCCTGGCACAGGGAACCTGTGGCTGCTCCATCCCTGGAAGTGTCCAAGGCCAGGCTGGACAGGGTTTGGAGCGACCTGGGATAGGGAAAAGTGTCCCTGGCCGTGGCAGGGGTGGGATAATTTAAGATCCTTTCCCATCCAAACCTCCCAAGACGATCCCACACCTTCCCCAAGGTGTGGCACCCGTTGAAACAAAGCCCTGAGGCACCGGCTACATCCTCCCCACAAATCATTCCTGCTTTTTTCCACCACAACCAATTTCCTTTGGGAAAAGTGTGGCCCATGAAACCCGACTACTTCAGATTCTGAAGCACCCTAAGCAGCTGCTGCATTCGCTTCCCCACAACATTTAAAGGAAAACAACCACAGACACATCAAAATATTTACAGGAAGAAGCGAAAGCGGCTTTCAAAGGAGCAAAATTGAAAATTAAAGTGTAATAGGGAAGCTACTGTAAACAGCTGATCTTCACAAAGAAAAGCCGAATTTAGCAGAGAAAAATTTATGCCAAATCATGTTTCGCAGGACAAATAATAGGGAGAGAGGGAAGGATGCTCTTTGCATTAATTGGATAATATTTACAGTGTGCTCCCAAAATAGGAAAAATAAAATTGACATATCCAGCTCACAATCAACAGGAATTGACACGTGGCCAGTTCTAAACATCCCAATAAAACATCCTGCAAACCTGGCCCATCCTGCTTGGGACATGGAAGTGTTAACTGATATTTCATCTTCCAAAAAACAACTTCACAGATGAGGAAAGAGGGAATTTTCCAGATGAAGCCATGGAGGAACAGAAGGGGAAGGCTGCAGCCTGTGAAACCACCAGACAGGAATCCCTTGGAGAAAATGGGGCAGAAAGTTGTTTCTGTACTCAGAAATAGTCTAACAATGTTCTATTTTCATACCCACGGCACAAATCTGTTGAGGTTTTTATTACAGAGAATATCTCTGTTCTTTAAAAATAGAGGGGAACCAGCATCCCACTAATTACAGTGAGCCTATGATTAGAGATAATTAGATACATTTACAATTTCGAATTTCCTAACTTTAGCTGTTTATGAACCATAGATGTGCCCATAGTGTGTGCACAGAGCATCAGTCATTCCCTCCAGCTATGAGGAGTAAATTGATAACACATTAAATTATTGAACATGGCAGGAGCAAACTGGAATTTAAATGGGTGTTGGGAGCAGGGAGGCACAAGGATTGGGATTTGGAGCAGGTGACCATTCCAGGCACGTGGATGTGGCTCAAAGGAGCACAAAATTCTTCAATCCACTGCAGGTCCCAGAGGAATTTGGGGGGTTTGGAGGGGCATCACTGCAATATCTGCTCTGTGGTGATGCCCAGTCCAGTGGAAATGCTGGAATGGCTTTTTCCACCCAGGAATTGTTGTGTTCTGTGCCAGAGGCTGCTCTCCCACTTTTCTCTGATGCTCAATCCAGGATCTCCCTCCTGCTGAACTGCAGCAGACACAGGAAGCTCGTGGCCATGGAGAATTGGGAATGCCCAGCCTGGAGAGGAGAAGCTCTGGGGGGACCTCACTGTGGCCTTCCAGGACCTGAGAGGGACGGCAAGGATGATGGGGATGGAGTGACAGGACACAGGGAATGGCTTCAAACTGGAGAAGTGGGGATTTGGGTGGGATATTCCTCCCTGAGAGGGCAGTGAGGGACTGGGATGGAATTCCCAGAGCAGCTGAAGTGCCCAAGGCCAGGCTGGACAGGGATTGGAGCAGGGACAGTGGGAGGTGTCCCCATGGCAGGGGTGGCGCTGGATGAGCTTTAAGGTCCCTCCCAACCCAAACCATCCCAGATTCTGTGGCTGACACATCCCTTGAAGCATCTCAGGATGGACAAAACCTCCGGAGCACGTCCAGCCCTCCTGTCCAGGATTCTGGACTGAATTCATCATTCTGGAGGTGTCAGACACAACCAGCAGATTCTCCTCTGCAGTGTCCTCATCTCTGAGAGCTCTGGGGAAAGCCTTTGTTTCTGTTCCCACAATCTCATTTGGTCTCAGGTCAGAGTTTCATGGCCCTCCAAGGGGTTTTCACTGCTAATTCCCAAGTTTTGGGGGCTTTGTTGCACAATTACAGCCTGACAAAGCAGCGTACCTAAACAGACTTTGCTTACAGGCAGGGCATGTCCTCCTAACTGCAAATATCCCAGAGATTAATGAAGAAATTGCATCTTTATTAACACCTTTAACCTTGTGTTGTTTTACAGGAGATCCTGCAACACTGGATTAAAAAAATATAATTCAAGCACTTCAGATTTTCTGCTTACATTTATTCACAGCAGTGACCAAGGCTGAGCTTCCCTCCCTCCCTTCATCTTCCAGATTTCCCAACCATTCAAACTTTTCACTCTTTCAGGGAACAAAGATTGAAATTTTGTGAGGAGAGAGCAGAACAACTCACAGACTTGGGGCACAACACTGAGAGCTGTGTTCTGATTGTAAAAAAACCAAATTGAGGATTGTTGTCCTACAGGTTATGGGTAAGTGGCTTATGGGATAGAGAGGAGAAGCTCATCCTTCCACCTGGATCACCTTCCCCGAAAATAAAATGTAAAAAATCCCACCCAGAAATGGATAAAAGCTCCTGAGAGCTCCTTTAGGAGGAAGAGAAAGAAGTAATTTGGAAGTTTGATGTAATCCCCCGAAACCTGACTGAATTCCTGGGTTAAATTCCTGGAGAAGCTGCAGGGACAAACCTCAACTACTCTGCCAGTGAGAGCCATGCAAAATTTTAAGGGAATTCAGTTTTCCTGTCCTGGTATTGCGAGGAAAAGCTGCCATTTATCAAAGTCCCAGAGTCCTATAAGGACTTCATGTTTTCCCCAAAGTGAACATTTCCATCTCGAATAATCCCCTATGATTTATAGGGTGAGAAACAGCTGGATGACAATTCATCTGAAATAAATTTTTTAAGGATGACAGAATAAGAAGGGGGCTTTTTTCTTTTCTTTCTTTCTTTTTTTTTTTTTTTTGTATGGGAAGATGGAGACAAATAATAAAAAATGTTTTATTTATGAAAAATGCCCGAGCTGCTCAGAATTGAGTGCTGGTGCAATAAAGATGGTTGATAGAAGAGAGACTTGGCTGCGAATTTCAGAGATAGGGACTTTATTTGTGTGTTCAGAGAGAGATTAACACCAAACACTCCATGCCTGGCTGCTGCACAACTCCCTCCTGCCTGATTCCCTCAAACTCTTGTTAATCCACAGTTTAAAAGCTGAGTTTTAATAGTAAGAACCAAGCTGTAGGATCAAGTAACTGATTTGAACTCAGTTTAAAAGCTGAGTTTTAATAGTAAGAACCAAGCTGTAGGATCAAGTAACTGATTTAAACTCAATTTAAAAGCTGAGTTTTAATAGTAAGGACCAAGCTGTAGCATCAAGTAACTGATTTAAACTCAGTTTAAACACTGAGTTTTAATAATAAGGACCAAGGGATCCAAGCCACAAAGCTTGGATGTGGAATTCTGGTTAATTATATCCCCTTGGGGTGTTCCACTTGGGAATTTCAAGGCTCTGAGCTGGACAACAACCCCTGCAGAGCAGCTTTGCTTCCTCCCATCGAGGCTGGGGCTGCTCTGTTTCAGCCACTTGGCTGGGTCAGAGGTACCAGACTGATTAAATGAGATTTTACAGCCTCTGGGAGCCCCGTCACAACAAATCAGCACCAAACCCTCGCCCAGCCTCAGCACCAGTGACTCAGGGCAGTGACAAAGATCTGAGTGTTTCACCCAGCAGCACTGAGTCAGCCCGCTCCAAATTCACATTTAGGCTTGGCTTAAGAGGATATTTCACCTGTAGAGGTCAAAATGGGAATTAACTGCAAAAATCTGAGTGTTTCACCCAGCGTCAATGAGTCAGGCCACTCCAAAATTCACATTTAGGCTTGGCTTAAGAGGATATTTCACCTGTAGAGGTCAAAATGGGAATTATCTCTGCACAGCTGGAAAATCCTGGGTGTTTTGCAAGTAGTTACAGGTCCTACAAAAGATGGAGAACATTCCTGGAGGAGCTGCAGGACCAAATGTGCTTCACCTCTTCAGACAAAGCATTTCCTAAGGGGACAGGCTGCAGTGTCAGGGTCATAATTCAGTCAAAAACTGGAGCATCCTCCTGGTGGGACAGGGCTGGGAGCAGCCTGGGACAGTGGCAGCTGTCCTTGTCCCCTTTCCTGGCGTGGAATGGGATGAGCTTTAATGTCCCTCCCAACCCAAAGCTCTCTGATTCACTGAGCTTTAGATTTAGTCCCTGATACACCAGACTTCTTCTCTCCTCCTGTGTCTAAAAAATTCAGCTCCTCCTTTTCTTTTAATGCCATTTATGTACACAGAAAAATATCATAGTGCAGCCTGAGCTGGCACCAGTATCAAATTCAGAGTCTGTTTACTCTTGTGGGCTGGATAAACAATTTTACAGCGATCCTCCAGGTGACTTTCTGCACCTCAGAACTGCCTCAGTCCTCACTGTTCCTCCTTCCAGGCTGCATCAGCAGCTATTTTGGGTTCCCCAGATGGCTGAGGTGCTCCAGGACAGTCTATAAGGAGGAATTCATGCCTTGGCAAGGGCCCACTGGCCCTTTTTTTTCCCCTCCACACACTGCTGAGAGCCAAAATTTCCACTCAGATAAATTAGACAGGCAATGAGGAACCTCCAGTGTTTGCACAACATCCCTCACCCTCCTCGTCTTGCAGGGAAGGGGACAGGGGTGACATCAGCCAAACTGGGAGGCTGTGGGAGGAGCACCACGGCAACTGGGAGGAATCCCAAAGCCCATCCCTGGCTCCCAAAATCCCACCAGCACCAGTAACAACAAACTCAGAGCCCCAGTGTGCCTCAAATGTGGGAAGATCACAGGATCACAGAATCACAGGATCACAGACAATCACAGGATCACAGAATCACAGAATCACAGAATCACAGAGAATCACAGAATCACAGAATCACAGGATCACAGAATCACAGAGAATCACAGGATCACAGGAACACAGAATCACAGAATCACAGGATCACAGAATCACAGGATCACAGGATCACAGAATCACAGGATCACAGAATCACAGGATCACAGGATCACAGGATCACAGGATCACAGAATCACAGAATCACAGAATCACAGACTCACACAGAATCACGAGGCTGGAAGAGACCTCCAAGATCATCGAGTCCAACCCAGCCCTGACACCTCAACTAAACCACGGCACCAGTGCCACATCCAGGCTTTGTTTAAACACATCCAGGGATGGAGACTCCACCACCTCCCCGGCAGAACATTCCAGTGCTTTATCACTCATTTTGTAAAAAACTTCTTCCTGATATCCAGCCTGTATTTCCCTTGGTGCAGCTTGAGGCTGTGTCCTCTCCTTCTGTCAGTGCTGCCTGGAGAAAGAGCCCAACCCCACCTGAGCACAGGCACCTCTCAGGAGGTTTTAGAGAGTGATAAATTCACCCCTGAGTCTCCTTTTCTCCAGGCTGAACACCCCCAGCTCCCTCAGCCCTTCCTCACAGGGTTTGTGTTCCCCTCTCCAGCCTCGCTGCCTCCTCTGGATGCACTCAAGAGTCTCAAGGTCCTTCCTAAACTGAGCTGGACACAGCACTCAATGCCCTTCCTAAACTTCATTTTTTTCTTTTATTCCCATTATCCACCTCATGGCTGTGCTCCCACATGGACCTACAGGAGTGTTCCAGTTCTCAGGAGCTTTTTACTCATACCTGGAAATCTGCAGTTCCAGCCCTTCCCAACACATTTCTCCCAAACCTCTGTAAGAGACAGGAAAGAGAAATCACCCCCATTTCACAAATAAAAAGCTGAATTCTGGGAAGGCAGAACTCAAAGGCTTCATCCATCCAGTTTAAGGGCACAAACTACAAGAAAATAAATTCTCAGGGACACAGACCAAGATCTGGAGGGCACAAAAGTCATAAAACTTTTCCTCTGCCTTGACCAATTCCCAAACTCCCTTCCAGTGCTTTCCATCATTACTGGATGTCACATGAAGCTCCCTGGGCAAATCCAGGTTTCTTTCCTAACTCACGGCATTAAATTTTCCCCAAGATTCTCTTGCAGAATCCATTCCCTTTATTGTTGCTGCTACAGGGTTTATTTGAAAAATAATTTTACAGAGCAAAATAATTATTTACTTATGATTTTCCAACCTAAAATTTGGATCAGAATTTCCTCTGGCTCAAGCTAGGTCCGTTCTGCCCCAGTAAATTCCCATTTTCTTTAAGTGGAGTAGAAGCCTGGACTTTTCTCCTGTTCAATGCACTGCCTGTTTTCCTCCAATATTCCTAACACAATTAACATAACAAGATAAAGGAATCATCAAGTCCCTTCCCATTTTTCTTCCTTTGTAAAAGGACTGATGACAAACTGGGAATCAGGGTCTGTATTGAATTACATTTGCCACAAAAGAGTTCATTAAGTAATAGTACATAATAAAAATCATCTGTCAGCTTGAGGGATTGACCAAATCCACTTAAGGGAACAGCTGGTTATTTTCTGGAGCACTCCAGAGCCAGCGGTCAATATGTGCAAGGAGAAAGAGTGGGACACAAGGAGAAAAGGAATAGGGCAGGTGTTGGAATGCCAGGAAAGTTTCTGGGAATTCCTGCACGGTTGGTCAGGACTGGAGGGGAGAATTTGCCCAATTTCTCCCTGATTTTAGTGCTGGCAGCAGCTCCTTTCACCAGGGAAAGGATCAGGGATCACAAAGGATCCCAGACCTGGAGATGCTTCAACAGATCATGGAATTTCTGGAATTTCTGGAATTTCATGGAATCAGCATCGAATCATGGAGTAGAATCCCAGGATCCAGCTGAGGTTGGAAAAGAGCTCCAAGGCCATCGAGTCCCATCCCCACCTTGTCCCCAGCCCAGAGCACCGAGTGCCACATCCAGGTGTCCCTTCCAGGGATGGGCACTCCAAACCTCCCTGGGCCACCCTTCCAATGCCAGACCACCCTTTCCATGAAGGAATTTCCCCCCAAATCCAGCCAAAACCTCTCCTGGCCTTGGCTCCTGTTAAACTGGAGATAACGTGGGGAGGGGGATTGATTGAACAGCTATTAATCAAAGGATGGAGTTTATTCTGGTGATGTCATGAGCTGCAGAAGTAGAACTCATGCAGTTTATTAAATTACAGGAATGCCAAGAAAAATAGATAGCTTTAATAATCCATTTTTGCCTATCTGTTGTATTTTATATGTAGCTTGCAGAAGAGAATTAAAAAGTTTTCTACCATGTAAAATTGCCACTTAAAGGAAGGGGTGAAAAAAACCCCCAAATAGATTCTGTCACTGATAGAGAATACAATTATTCCAGGCTAAAAAGTTTATTTTTGCTAACGTGTGAGATTACAGCAGCTCAGAGCCCACAGGAGAGGAGGGAGGATGGTTCCATGATGAAAAATTGTCGCTGAGTTTAAAAGCACAAGTGCTCCAAAGCTGAGGAAGAAGAGCAGACACACGAGGTCTGGATTTGAGGGGAGAAGCTCTGAGGATGCTCCAGCACCACCCCAGGGCTGGATCACTGTGGTGCCCAAGTGTGGAGGACAGCACTGGATTTTGGGCTGCCCAGGGAGCAGGGCACAGCCAGCAGAGGTGGCTGAAGGAGAGGGAGAAAATGGCCCAAACCTGCTCTGCACCAAGCTGCAGCTCGTGTGAGAGCCTGGAGATGTGTCTGGGGATCAGCTGTGCTCAGACTGAGCCTCTGGATGGGCCAGAGGAAGGAATTGTTCCCTGCCAGGGTGGGCAGGCCTGGCACAGGGTGCACAGAGGAGCTGTGGCTGCCCCATCCCTGGAAGGGTCCGAGGGCAGCGTGGGCAGGGCTTGGAGCACCCTGGGACAGTGGAGGTGTCCCTGTCCACTGGATGATCTTTATGTCCCTTCCTACTCCAACCATTCCCTGATTCTACAAATTTTCCCTCCCTACAGCCCCAGCCCAACCCAACACTCCCTGGTTTTTGTTATTGTCCCACCCTCCTCCTTCCTCTCCATCTCCGAGCCTCTGCTGTGACTCAGAAGCCCACCCACCCCAGCTCCTGCTGCTGCAAATCCACTCACATCATCTGCAAGGAAACCTTTCAGAGAAAGCACCCAAACAGTGCTGATGGACTGGATTCCTTTCCTCTGGGAGCCAGACTCCCAGGAACGCTCCCAGGGGCCCTGTGCTGTGATTCAGGATGTGCTGTGTCTGGCACACCAAGCAAACACGAAATTGTGAGCCCAGAGCCTTCAGGACTGACACTTCCACCCGCTCCCAGCAGCCAGGCTCACATGTTGGAGATGGCTCATTTGTGCTGATGAGCCAGGAGCCAGCTCCTGCATCTTAAAACTCCTGCAGCCTCTCAGCTGTGCTTTAAATCTCGCCCTGCCAGACATGGATAACACCTTGTACTACCAGGGGCTCGTGCAGGGAGCACAATCCATGGAGCTTGGATTTATCAGTCCAGCTGCAGATGCAGGGGGGTGTCAGTGCTGCTGAACAGGGAAATCCATCTGACACAAGCAGGGGCAGGAGCAGCACGCTCAGAACACATTCAAGGTTTGGGGAGTTTTATCTCCTCCTCTGAAACTTGCCCCTGCTCCTGGTTCATAGAGGTGGCTGCAAAAACAGAGCTGGGCAGGTGTCGGAGTCCAGGACATCCCTGTGGCCACCCTGGAGGGTTTGGAGACCGGGCAGGGGGTCTGGGGTCTGTCCAAGGGGCTCAGGCAGCCTCACACAGAGCCCAGGAGGGCACTGCCTCTGATCCCTGCCATGGCAGTGAATGCCCACAGTGTGTGAACAATCACAAGCTGAGAGAATTCAAAATAAGCAGTAGTTAGTTTATCATAGAATGTAAATATAGAATCCAGGATTCTCAGTATATGGGGTTGAAGAGGCAAGATGGAGGAATTGGGGAGTGGCCCCTGTGCTCCTTGTTCTTGCTCTCGTCCCCCATTTTCTGCTGAGTTGGATTTTAAGGATTGGTTTAGAATAGAAACGACATGTTAGCATAGGTAGTAGTTATTGGCAATATTTTGTGAATAAAAAATATGTTTTGGACAGTGGTTGGGTCAGGGGTACTGTACATAAGGTGTGGGGCTCTCTGACCCGCCCAGTCCCCCCCGTGTCCTGCTCTGCTGGGGACGCCCTGCAGAGCTGGGACAGAACTGAGATAATGAAGAATAAACAACCCTGGAAACACAAACTGGGGACTCAGCCTGGCTGCTCTGGCTCTGGCGTGGAACCCTTAGGGCAAGAGAAGAGGAAAAACCTCATTACCACGGGGAACAGCAACCCCGAGGGGAATCTCAGGTAACAGCAGGGATGAGAGGCAGGGATGTCTCACTGAGCACAGCCTGTCCTGGGGTGAGGGAAGCATCCAGCTGAGGATGAAGAGCAGGGAGAGTTGTAGGAGATTCAGGGACGGTCACGAGATATCTCTGGAGTCTGGGCAGCTCTTGAAACGTGGTTTATTGCAAAGGGTTGTGAGTACAAGAGCTCTGCTTAAAGCTGTCAGCCACAGCTAGAAGCGTGCCCAGGAGAGACAGAGCAAGAAGGAGAAAGATGAAGAAGAAGATGGAAATGATGAAAATGATTAAGTTCTTGTTACATTACACTGTATCTCTTTTTGTCTTGAATATGCTAATTTACAATCATCCAACCAGTAAAAGACACAAATCCTATAGAATCCACATACAGCCTATCAGAAGTACTACATTACCATATTGTGTTACATTTTAAATCCTAAAAGCTGCTCTCTAGACCCCTTTTTTCTTCCCTGCCACGTCAGGCAGGGTCTCGCCCCAACATTTGGACCTTTGGCATCCCTTTATTTGCCAAGGGTATTGTTCAATCAAGAGGGATTCTCCTTCAACCTCCTAAACCATTGTTTTCCAGTTGTTCAGTACAACTTGGAACCTTACATCTCAAAGTTTGCCTTCATTTCTACTTCAATTATAGGTTTCATATTCTTAAAATCTTTTGCCAGATGTTACCCTGGTTTTTCTGAGATTTTTTAAAGCCTTCTACTTGCTTATAAGATGGAGTCAGTTCTTTAGTTACTGTGCAATATTAAGGGTCAGTTTTTCACTTTCTCACACTTTGGAACATAAACAACCTTTCTTGTTTTTGTTCACTGTCCTTTGCTTACACATTTCCAGCCTGAAAACAATGTTGGTTGACAGCTGGTCTGGCCAGTGGGGTGAAGGGGTGGCAACCCCAGAATCCAATCTGCTCCCAGACCCACAAAATTATAAAAGGAAAAGAAATAAACAGGCTGGGCCCTTTTTGGTGGGGAGCAGCTTTTCACTGCAGACCTCTGCCTCCATGTTGTTGATTTTGCGTTCCGGGCAACAGCCAAGCAATCATATTTATAAGGTTTTCCTATTTCATCCTTCCCAACAGAGCATCCAAATTCATCCCAGCCCTTCCCACGGCGCTGTCCTGGTGCTCCTGGCGGGATGAGTGGAGCACTCAGAGTGCAGGGAGGGAGGGGAGGGGGCTCCAAAGGTCACCCAGGCCATTCCCCAGCCCGAGGCAGATGCAGGAACATCTGGCACACAGCTGGCAGAGGTGGAGATGAGCCCGCCCTGGGCAAAGCCTCCCTGGGTGCTTTCGTGCACATTCAGTGACTCCTGGCTGAGCAAAAAGGAGATCCAGGCATCCCCTTCCGAATGTTCACTGCCAGCAAATCCTGTCCCTGCACAGGGATCCTTAAATCCAACTTTAGCCCAACTCCTGCCTCATGTGTGCATTTTCCTGTTCATGGAACAGTTTCTAAACCAGACATTCTCCCACAAAAACATTTACCAAGAAAATCCAATTAATTGGCCAACACTGCCTTGGCATGGCTGGTTTGGGTCTCGTGGTTGTTTTGTTTGTTGGGGTTTTTTTTAATTTAAACAAGATTATATTTTCTTACAGACAAATCAGCTGAGGATTAAAGAGTTCAGTGGTTTGCCCACCTCCCATTGCTCCTGGAGTTCTAATTCAAACCCCATTTTCACGCAGAATTTGGTGCTATCAGAGCAAACTCTTATTTTCTCCAGTTCATTTGCTCACGCTGAAGCAGATGAACATTAGTTAAAAGCTCACTCCCAGCTCCAATTCCAACCTCCTGGCTCACAACACAACATTTGGAGAGCAGCTTCTTGCATCCACGAGAAACTGCTCCGAGCTGGCTGCCAGGTTCTGAAGGATCTGACAGAGATCCCAAAAAAGAGGAGAAGGAGCACTTTTAATCCTGGCCACTGCACTTCTCTGCACATCTTCAGGCACTGGCACAGCTCAGGGATTGGGAGATTTCCTGCCATTTTCCCAATTTTTTTCCCTGGCAGAGCAAATCATACCCTGAGCAGGAGGCTGGAGGGCTCATCCCACCCTGCTGCTCAGGACAGGATCCACAACTGCTGAAAATTCCCGAAGGAACTGGAAACAGATCCAGCCCTCCAAACATTCTCTACAATTTGGCACCCACTCATTCCTCTCCAATGGACTCTTGGAGCTGTGGGGTGTGGCTGTAATTATTCCCCCTCTGTTAATGAGGTATCTGGCCCTGACAAATGGGGCTCTCCTTCCCCATTTGTGCACTCCTGAATTAATTTGAGCAGGAAGCACAACATTCCCACAGCATTTATTCCTCACTTCCTTTCATTTGTATAAATATGTTGCTCTGCCATGTTCTCTAATTGCTTAACATCTGCTGGAAGGAAGAGAAAATAAACACATTATGGCAAGAACAAATTGTGATACCCTTCACAAATCTGAGTGGACTGAGAATTCCAGGAAAATCACGACGTGGAAGTCAAGCACTCATGAAAAGAGGAAGAGTTTGGGATCAAAATTCCTGCACTGAGACCAAGCAGATCATTTTTGGTTCAAGTGTGGGAGTTGGACTTGAACCAAACTTTTGCACTTTATCTGCAAGTGCAAAGCACACAATTAGATTTTGAAAGGAAGACAGAAAACAGCAGAAACCACATGAGATGGAATCACCGTTCAGAACCACAGGCCGTGTGCCTGCCAAATATTCTCAAGTATTCCCATGGGATTTGAGATTAAATCCACAGAATTCATTTATTCATGACCCTTCCAAGCCAAGATTTTCCATGATTCCAACTCCCTGACGGTGCTGTTTGCCCAAAACCCGGGACAAGTGAGCCCAGCAAAGCCTGACAGAGCCATTTTCTCCTCAGCCCCTGCTCTCAGCATCCTCAGCACTTACTCAGCTCTTTCAGCAGCAGCTCCTCCTGTGCCAGCACCTTTTTATTAAATGAACATTTCAGGGGTCAGGGCCAAGGGATGACAATGGATTCGTGGGTGGTGCGGATAGAATCCCACAAAAACTGGGGGCAAACAGGAGCTCAGACCCCTGAGCTTTTCCTGCAGTGGCAGAACACATCTGAACCCCAGGTCTGAGGTAGCTTTGGTGGAGTTTACTGAAAAAAATGAGAGAGACATGGCTTAAACCAGTACAAAACACCATAAAACCGGGCTAGAAGCTTCTGCTGGGGCAACAGAATAGTTAAAGAGTTTTAATTTCATTTCTCCAGCTCAAGGAATCCTTCTCCTCTCTCTCCCCTGCTCCAGCCTGCATTTTATCTCCTGTTTAAAAGGAGAAAACAAAGCCTAATTTTAGCTAAAATATGAAGTCACGGGGTGTAACGTGAAGCTGCTGTACATTACCTGTACAGCTCAATGTCACAGTGACAGAGCTGACAGTGCACTTGGATTTTATTGTGTGATTTCATGAATGACTATTAACCACTGCACTGAGCCCTGTAAATAGCAGCTCATTTCTGAGAGCTTTTTTTTTTTTTAAATGACTCCTTGCTGCTGCTGCCATTCCTTGCCTTGCTCTCTGAAGATGCCACTTATCAACTGAGGATTAAATTGTGTGCAAATGAAGAGTTTATTGACTTTAGTATTTTCCCCTCCATGTTTTGTAAGCCAAACCATTCACCCAGAAAGAAGCATCTTGTAAAAAAGAGGGGAGGAAAGATATCAATTGCAAGAGATCTTTCATCCAAAATGCAGCTCGTGGAGTCTGATACTCCTGGACAAAACCAGGAGGGCAACAAGGAAAAAAAGGGGCTGTTATATTATAAATCAGCTCATGTGGTGGCAATTTTGGTCTCTGCACCTCCCTATATATTCATAAAAACCTTTTTGTCACCTTCAGAGGATTCTCCTTCTCAACAGACCCCACTGACAAGGCCAGAAAACAGCAGCAATACACAATATAAACAGAATTATTTTATCCATAAATAAAGCTCCAACCGCCAGGAACACCAGGAGATAACACCAAACACAGAAACACGAGTTGATAATAGTGCAGATGCCAAGATAGGAGCATCTTTAATTGTCTGGATCTGGCAGGGAGAACAAACTCCTGTGCAGTTGGGTTTTCCTCCAGTTAATGCTTTGTGTCTGTGCTTGGGCAGCCCAGCTGAGGGCGGGGAGGCAGCCTTGCTATCGAATGCTTGGTTTTAATGAGCAAAAATTATTCTGCCTCTGCTCTGCAGGCACAGCTCCAGGGTGAAAGCCAGCCCTGCCTGCCTGGGAAATGGCTTTTTGTCAGGACAAGTTAATCCTGCCCAAGGAATCCGCGTTATCTCGGCACCTTCGGGGAGCTCATCCTTGGGATGCTCAGAAAGGGAACTCTGGAGCACAAAGGTGGGGGTAAAGCTGAGTTAATCAGAGCCAGCCCAGCTCCTCCTGCAGCGTTTTCAGGCTGGAAGTGGAATGGTTTCACTGGAAATCCCCCTGGGAACTGGGATCCATGGGACAGCTCCCACTGCCCAGGCTGGTGTTGGCAGCGCTGCCCAGAGCACTGCACCAAGTGGGGTAAAGCTCAATTAACCTGGCACATCCCAGCTCCATCAGCTCTTCCTGCTGCATTTCCAGTCTGGAGATGGAATGGTTTCACTGGAAAACCCCCTGGGAACTGGGATCCATGGGACAGCTCCCACTGCCCAGGCTGGAGTTGGCAGCGCTGCCCAGCTCTGGAGAACTGCACAATGTGGGGTAAAGCTGAGTTACCCTGACCCAGCCCAGCTCCTCCTGCAGCATTTCCAGCCTGGATATCAAATGGTTTCACTGGAATCCCAGTTCCCATTTGTTCAACACCTCCCAGTTCCCAAACACAGCGCACTGCCCCAGCTCCCACTGCCCAGGCTGGGGCTTGGCAGCACTGCCCAGATGTGGAGAACTGCACCAAGTGGGGTAAAGCTGAATTAACCTGGCACATCCCAGCTCTATCAGCTCTCCCTGCAGCATTTCCAGTCTGGAGATGGAATGGTTTCACTGGAAAACCCCCTGGGAACTGGGATCCATGGGACATCACTGTCCCAGCTCCCACTGCCCAGGCTGGAGTTGGCAGCAGTGCCCAGCTCTGGGCAGCCTTTCCTTGCCAAGGGACAATCCAATCCCCACATGGAGTTATGGATGCAACCACCCCCTTCTAGAGCCCTTTTCCATCCGTAATTTTGTGCTCACCAGGACCGTGTATTCCCCAGAGAACATCATTGATATGAACAAGGAATCCATGCAGAAAGAACTCCAATAACCCTTTGTGTCCCCTCCTGGTTTGGTCCAGGAGCATCAGGTGATGCCTCAAGTTTTAATTCCGTGTATTCCAGGCTCTGTGCAGCTCTGAGCTCACACTCAGGCTCACTCAGCTCTGCACACAGCAGGGACACAAAACAAATCCTTCTCCTGCTGCACACCAAGGACAACTTTCAGCCCAAAAGCACAAACAAGGGGGGCTGGAGGGAGGAACAAGAAGGATGGGACCTCACAGCCTGGAGCTGGAATTGGACAATTAAACCCCAATATGGACCAAAACTTAGAAAAGTGTGAGACCTCATGACTAATCATCCATTTTTGTGCCCATTTTGGGTCCATTTTGGGTCCATTTTGTGCCCATTTTTGTGCCCATTTTGTGCCCACCTTGGGTGCAGCCCTGGCCAGGCTCTTGTCCTGCCCAAGGTGGATCCTTAAAGGCTTTTAATAAATCTCTGCTTTATTCTCCAGCTCTGCCCAGTCCCTGTTCCAGCTCAGCCTTCCCAAGGCATCACAGGCTTTCATGAGTTGTATTTTGGATAAATTATCTTTTGGAATTGATATTTTTCCCCCACATTTTTTCTTCTATCTCAGTAAATGGTTTTGACTTCAGCTTCCAAAATATGGAAGTTTATTTATCAATAAACTCCTCCCCTGCACACAAGTGAATCCCCTCCCTCTACATCTTCCTTTGAAAAGTGGAGGCACCACTTCAGTTTTACTTGAAGAAGTGTTTGAGATCCAGCTCACTTTGTAATAAACCTCTGAGGGAGGGGGGGTGGAAAAGAGGCTGGAACACGAGTCTTGAAATCCATAATGGATGGGAAACACTCATCAGAACATGTGAAAAGTGAAAACAGTTTGCACATTAAAACCTAGCTGGTTTAAAACACTTCCCTAACATGAAAGTCCCTTTTTTATTAGTTAAATATTGATGATTATTGTAGTATCCTACTTAGAGTCAGCTGGAAAGGTGCAGGGGGCCTCAGCAGCTGCTACTGAGAGAAAAATGCAAACATCTACTCAAAAAAACGGGCAGATTGTCCAGTTAAGAGTGGGTTTAGATTGGATATTGGGAAGGAATTCTTCCCTGTGAAGGTGGGGAAGGGGTGGAATGGATTTCCCAGAAAAGCTGTGGCTGTCCCTGGATCCCTGGAAGTGTCCAAGGCCAGGCTGGACAGGGCTTGGAGCAGCCTGGGACAGTGGAAGTGTCCCTGCCCATGGACTTGGATGAGTTTTAATTCCTTCCCACCCAACCCATTGCAGGATTCCAAATGGGAAGTGCCCATCAGGGCTGGAATTAGCCAGGATGGGCAACTCCAACTCCAGGCCAGCCAGGATGCTCCTTTCCCTGCCCTGATCCCAGCAGCAGGGCTGGGCACAATCCTCTCCCTGGGGGAAAATCCCTCCACTGAAACATCCACCCCAAAATCCTGGAGCAGGGGACAGGGACTGCTGGAAGTGCCAGGACTGGAGTGATAAAAGCCACCCAAAACCATCATCCCACATCCAGGAGGGGAAAGATTTCCAGATTTTCCTCAGTGTCTGTGCTCTCTGCATGCCTGGCAGGAACACCTCGTGCAATTCACCTTCAGTTTACAAATGGCCCCGCAACGGGGAGGAAAAAAATAATGAAGCATGAAATGCAAACCCTGCATTGGAAGTGAACCATGAAACAGCAGCAGCAGCACAGCTGCAGCCAGGGGAGGGCTCACACCCAGAGCCACAGCCCAGCAACACAACAGGGCTGGAAGAGACCTCCAGGATCATCGAGTCCAACCCAGCCCTGACACCTCAACTAAACCACGGCACCAGTGCCACATCCAGGCTTTGTTTAAACACATCCAGGGATGGTGACTCCACCACCTCCCTGGGCAGAACATTCCAGTGCTTTATCACTCATTTTGTAAAAAACTTCTTCCTAATATCCAGCCTGTATTTCCCTTGGTGCAGCTTGAGGCTGTGTCCTCTCCTTCTGTCAGTGCTGCCTGGAGAAAGAGCCCAACCCCACCTGAGCACAGGCACCTCTCAGGAGGTTTTAGAGAGAGATAAATTCACCCCTGAGTCTCCTTTTCTCCAGGCTGAACACCCCCAGCTCCCTCAGCCCTTCCTCACAGGGTTTGTGTTCCCCTCTCCAGCCTCGCTGCCTCCTCTGGATGCACTCAAGGGTCTGAAAGTCCTTCCCAAACTGAGGGGACAAACTGGACACAGCACTCAATGTCCTTCCTGAACTGAGGGGACACAGCTGGACACAGCCCTCAATGTCCTTCCTGAACTGAGGGACACAGCTGGACACAGCCCTCAATGTCCTTCCTAAACTGAGGGGACAAACTGGACACAGCACTCAATGTCCTTCCTAAACTGAGGGGACACAGCCCTCAATGTCCCTCCTAAACTGAGGGGACAAACTGGACACAGCGCTCGAGGTGTGCCCTCACCAGTGCCCAGTCCAGGGGCAGAATGTCCTCCCTGCTCCTGCTGGTCACACCATTCCTGATCCAGGCCAGGAGCCCTTGGCCTTCTTGGCCACCAGGGCACGCTGATGGCTAATGGGGACCAGTATCCCCCATTCCTGTGCCCAGCACATCTGGCCACGAGCCATCCCACTGCAAAAAGCAACCCCAAATCGATCCTGGAGAGCTCCTGAGCCACCTCCCAGCACTGTGGATGCTGCCAGAGCGGTGGAAGGACCTCAGGAACGAGGTGCATGTTTTGATAAGAGCACAGCACTGATCTGAACTGATTCCAGAACCCTTCCACCACTTCATGTTTAAGAATGCAGCTCCCCAGCCCTGCAGCAAACACATCCCTGCCTCTCCGGACTGCCTGTTCTGGAAGGAGATCTGCTATCAGCTATCAATTGCAGTAGCAAGCATCTAATTTGACTTTGGCAGCAAGATGACAGTGTCTTGAATGCTAAATTACATCTGCAAAAAGGTCAAACCCCATGGATACCTGAGCATTTACATAATTCAAACAGCTCATCATCAGTTGCCTCCTTTTTTTTTTTTTTTCCTTTATTTTTTTTTAAAGCTACTCCAAGGCAATGAATTTGCCATGACTTTCGGGAAAGTGACTTTTAGTGGGTAATGTTCTTGGGTTTGACCTTGTTTCTACGGTGTTAATTACTGCCATTATCAACTGCTTGCATCTTCAGGAAAAATAAAAAGGCAATTAGTTGTAGGAATCAGCCCTCCCCTGCACCGGTGGTAATAAACCCGAAACCCCTGCCCTGGGAGGGGCAGCTCTGTGCAGCCTCCCATCACCTCCAGACCCTCCTCCTTCTATAAAACCACCCCGAGCTGCTCAGCAGACTGGAGACAGAGTCATTTCTCAGCAGTGCCACCCAATTCCTGGGCAACTTTTACAAATTCTGATGCACAAAACACTCAGCGTAATGAAAAGGGATTTCTGTTCCCTGCTCACGGTGAGGAGCAGAGTCAGGGCTTTCAGATCCCACTCCCATCTGATTTTCTGGATAACAAACTCAGGGTTTTTTTCCATCTCAGTGCCTCAGTTTCCATCCTTCTTCCTGGGAGGCTCAGCACAGCCCAAATTCCACGGATGGACACCCTGAGGGCACCTCACCGCTGAACTCCTCCAGCTTTCCTCGCTGTTCATATTTGCAGATGAATTACGGCTTTGTAATTAATCTTCCCTTTTTTTTCCAGCTCTGTATGTTAATCACCGTGATTATTTCTGGTAATTCCCTTTTATAAATGCTCCTGGAAGTGCAGAGCAGTGGCTGCACTATCTGAAATGAAATCTCTGCTCAGGAGAGCGGCGAGTGCAGGGCACAGGCTTTGGGAACAGATTTGGAATTGCAGTGAGTGCCCAACAATTGTTTCTTCACTGGACTCACGAGTCACAGGATCAGTGAGGCTGGAAAAGCCCTCCAAGATCACCAAATCCAACCTGTGACCCATCCCCACCTTGTCCCCAGCCCAGGGCACTGAGTGCCACATCCAGGAATTCCTTGGACACCTCCAGGATGGGCACTCCAAACCTCCCTGGGCAGCTCCAAGGTCTGAGCACCCTTTCCATGCAGAAATTTCCCCTAAAATCCAATTTAAACCTCTCCTGGTTCAACTGGAGCCGTTCCCTCTCCTGCTGTCCCTGTCCCTGGGAGCAGAGCCCGACCCCCTGTGCTGTCCCCTCCTCTCAGGGAGCTCTGCAGAGGCAGAAATTCCCCCTGAGCCTCCTTTTCTCCAGGCTGAGCCCCCTCAGCTCCATCAGGAATTCTCCATTCCCTCCCCAGCTCCATTCCCTGCCCTGGACATGCTCCAGCCCCTCCTGGTGTCCCCTGCCAGGAGTGACCAGAGCTGTCCCCAGGGGTGGAGGTGGCCCCCAGGGCCAGCACAGGGGACAGTCCCTGCCCTGATGCTCTTCCTGCCCCGCTCCCAGCACTCAGAGCAGGGGCATTTTGAGCAGGAATCTCTCCCTAAGAGACTCCTTCCCTCCCCCTCACACCCCGGGGGGAAAATTTAAAAAATAAAAATAAAAAATAAAAATAAAAACCAGGACAAGGTTTGCTCTGAGCTTGTCCATTCTTTGCTCAGTGAGGAACAGAAATTCAAACACCTCCCCAAATTCGAAACACCCTGAATAGCTGTGCCATCAAACCCATTTTCAGCCCCTCCCTACTGCAGCATTCCTGTCACCTCACACAGCCCCTGTCCCACTGCCACCACCCAGCTCCAGGGGTCCCAACCTGCTGCTTCCCTCCAACTCCATTCCAACACTTGAATTCTGCCTCTCTCTCAAACTAAAAAAAAAAAAATTCAATTTTTTTCCTTGTCCAAGACCTGAAAACACGCTGGAAAGACACAGTTAGGGTTAATAAGTATCTCTATCAATAGAATATTCAATCAGTATGAATAACCATCAGATCTCTCCCCACCCTTCTGACTGATGATAGCTAAATTACTTCTAAATATAGCCCTTAAAATCTGCATTAATCCTGTCTGCTCAAACACGTTGGCTTTATTGACAGCATGAAGATATAAGCCAAGCACCTGCATGGAGCACGAGCTTATAAAACAGGAAATAAGAGCAATCCAGATGAAATGCAACTTCCATTAACCTTGCCTTTTTGTTTTCACTTCTCTGAATGCTCACGCTGCCACCAAATAATCATTGCATTGCAGGCAGCTCTGGACTCCAGCCCTAGCAGAGAATTGAACAGCAGAACCACTTCCATCCACACTCCATTACTCTCCAGCTTGGAGGAAGATAACAAGAGGGAGAAGTTCCTCTTAGGAAAGCAAAAGGTCAGGAGCAGCGGTGGCTTGATGGACTTGCAGCATCTGTTTCCCATTAAAAGTTGTGTCGGTGTTTCCCTGTGTGTCCAACGCCGGAGACATCGGGAACAATTCACTGCCCAGCCAAAATCATTCCAGAGAAAAGTTCTGAGGAGCTCCTGGAGAGCTGCTTGGTGAAAGAAATCCATTTTTAATGGCCACGACTGGATGGGTTTTCACCAAGGAGGGCAGCACCCGGGTGAAGCCACGGCCTCACTGTTCTTACTGATGCCTTGACCTGGAACAGAGACTGGGCAGAGCTGGAGAATAAAGCAGAGATTTATTAAAAGCCTTTAAGGATCCACCTTGGGCAGGACAAGAGCCTGGCCAGGGCTGCACCCAAAATGGGCACAAAATGGACACAAAATGGACCCAAAATGGGCACAAAATGGGCACAAAATGGACACAAAAATGGCTGCCCAGTCACAAAGTCTCACATTTTTCTAAGTTTTGGTCCATTTGCACATTGGGGTTTAATTGTCCAATTCCAGCTGCAGGCTGTGAGGTCCCATCCTTCTTGTTCCTCCCTCCAGCCCCCCTTGTTTGTGCTTTTGGGCTGAAAGTTGTCCTTGGTGTGCAGCAGGAGAAGGATTTGTTTTGTGTCCCTGCTGTGTGCAGAGCTGAGTGAGCCTGAGTGTGAGCTCAGAGCTGCACAGAACCTGGAATACACGGAATTAAAACTTAAGGCATCAGTTCCATAAGCAAAGAATCCTAAAATCATGGAATGGGTCAGGCTGGAAGTTCCAGCTCATCCCATTCCCCTCCCTGCCATGGGCAGTGCCACCTTCCACTATCCCAGTTTGTTCCCACTTGGCCTTGGGAACTTCCAGGGATGGGGCAGCCACAGCTCCCCTGGGACAGAAACTCCTCCCTGTGTGACTTCCAGGGCAGCAAATCCCAAGAAATGTTCAAGGGGAACTTTTTTGGAGCCAGACCTGCAGCTGGATAACTTCAGGAGCGGGTCAGGCTGGATCCCTCAGCCCCTGCAGCTGACACAAGGTCCACAAGAAGGCCACGGACAGATCTGGAGTCACTCCCCTTTGGCTCAGTGTGAATTACACACAACTCCATCAACTCCTGGGTCACATCAGAGCCAGAGGTGAACCAGGCCCTGCTCGTCCATCACACTCGGGGTTAATGCACAGCGCTGGGAGCTCTGGGCTCCTCGCCACCAAGAGTAATTGGATTGCAAAAAAAAGCCCAGATCTGCCTCCAAATGACATTTTTATCAATATCTGTCTGTTTACAGGTGTCTGTCATAACCTTCAAATACACTTAAATAACTCATTCATCCAAGCGTTGAGCGTGTGCTGGGGAGAAGATTCATCAAGGAAATGCAAAACTGCTGCTGCAGTTTGTGCCTTCTGAGAAAACGTTCATGAAAGGACCTGGAAAGGTCCTGGAGATCCTTCGAGGAGAGGAGGAGGAGGAGGAGGAAGAGGAGGAGGAGGAGGAGGAGGAGGAAGAGGAGGAGGAGGAAGAGGAGGAGGAAGAGGAGGAGGAGGAGGAGGAGAGGGAGAGGAGAGGGAGAGGAGATTCGAGGAGAGGAGAGGAGAGGAGATTCGAGGAGAGGAGATTCGAGGAGAGGAGAGGAGATTCGAGGAGATTCGAGGAGATTCGAGGAGAGGAGAGGAGAGGAGAGGAGAGGAGAGGAGAGGAGAGGAGAGGAGAGGAGAGGAGAGGAGAGGAGAGGAGAGGAGAGGAGAGGAGAGGAGAGGAGAGGAGAGGAGAGGAGAGGAGAGGAGAGGAGAGGAGAGGAGAGGAGAGGAGAGGAGAGGAGAGGAGAGGAGAGGAGAGGAGAGGAGAGGAGAGGAGAGGAGAGGAGAGGAGAGGAGAGGAGAGGAGAGGGATCCCACCCTCAGATTGACACCACAACCCTCTGGAGCACACACAGGTCCAACAGCCTGGTCTGGCAGTGCCCTGGGCATTGTTCAGTGCCAGCTTTGGCCAAGCCCGCCCAGCCCAGCACGTGCCCACCCCAAATCCCACCTCCCCTTTCTCAAAACGCTGACTCGCCAGCCCCGGAGCCTCCACACGCTCCCTTCGATTTATTCTGCCTTGCTAATGACCTAACAAATTAGGATGAGGCTTATGTGTGTCAGATGAAAGCTCTGTGATAACGTCTTTAATGTTTTACTTTAATATTAAATTTAATTAGGACAGCGAGGAGGTGGAGGGGGGGAGGGAAAGGACCAAAACCTGGGAAGTGTCACCAGCAGCTCCTTTCCCACATCTGAACTGGGATGGCTTCCAGCCAGACGAGCAATTACTCCAGGAGCAGACAGGGCCAAGCCAAGCATGCGAGGCCCATATGCTGCTGCCTGGCCCCAGCCGGGGTCTCTGAGGAGCTCTGCCCCTTCCCCCTGCTCTCCAAGGAGCTCCAGAGGCGCCTCAGAGCACTGAGGGATCTCTGAGGGATCCCTGCCACCCCCCAGTGCTCCTGTCCCTGCCTCTCTCCAAGTGGCACAGGATGCTCCAGGTCCCTGAGGTCCCTTGGGGGAGCTGACAGTGGTCAAAGAGAATTTCTCAAGCATCTTGTGAGAAAGCAAATCAGATCGACTTCCCCATGCACTGCTCTGGAGGAAGACATTCCAAACAATCCCTCATCTCTGCTGTTACTGCGGCTGGTTTATTTGCAGGGATGTTTTTGAAGGGGTGTTTCATGTTTCGTTGTGTCAGAACACTGTATAAAAATGTGCCTTTTAATAAACTTTTGCTTTTGTGCCCTCCAAGAAAATGGAGTTTTCTACATTGTTATTTCAGCCACCCTGAACAGTGTCACCCCCTGCCTCAGCAGGGACACCTCCCACTGTCCCAGCGTGGCCAACCTGGCCTGGTCACCTCAGGGATTCTCTTTTAAAGGCACCTCTTGTCCCCAGCCCTTCTGAAACCATAGGAGTTTGCAGTAATAGCTGGTGCATATTACATATACAGAGCCCTTTGTCCAAGGATTACAGACTTTCCAAAACTTAATTAATTAATCTGTAACCCCCCTGCCCTCCGTAAGGTGCACTGAATTCTCTGTCAGCATTTCCAGACTAAAGCACTATTTTACAGCAGTTATTAATTGGCTGTAGGTTTCAAGTTCCTCACCCAGGGAAAGATTCAGTTCCTGCCTTCTAAGCACAAAGCCCAAGTGAGGATTCTTGGGGCTTCTGGGTTTAGGTTCTGGTGTTGTTTTGCCTTCCTGACATCACACACAGCCAAACAAGCAGGTCAAAACCTCCTCATTTCAGCTGCCATCAGGAGAGGACAGAGAAATGCAGATCATTAGAGCAGTGGCCATTTCACCCTGCACAGAAAATCCCCTGAGCTGTGCCCAGCTGTGGCCTCACATCAGCTGAATCCAGAGGGGTTTGCACAGCTGGGAGAGCTCCTGCACCTCCACACCAACAATCCATGGGTGTTGGAGTCTAGAACATTCCTCTGGCCACCCTGGAGGGTTTGGAGACCGGACAGGGGGGTCTGGGGTCTGTCCAGGGGGCTCAGTTAGACCCACACAGATCCCAGGAGGGCACTGCCTCTGATCCCTGTCCATGGCAGTGAACACTCACATGCAGGAGGAATCACAAACCCTAAGAATTTAAAATAAGTAGTGGATGGTTTATTATAGAATATAAATATAGAAATTAGGATTCTCAGTATATGGGGCTGAAGAGACAAGATGGAGGAATTGGGGAGTGGCCCCTGTGCTCCTTGTTCTTGCTCTCGTCCCCCATTTTCTGCTGAGTTGGGTTTTAGAGATTGGTTTAGAGTAGAAATGACATGTTAGCATAGGTAGTAGGCATTGGTACAATTTTGTAAATAAAAAGTTCATTGTGGACAGTGGTTGGGTCAGGGGTACTGTACATAAGGTGTGGGGCTCTCTGAGCCGCCCCAGTCCCCCCCGTGTCCTGCTCTGCTGGGGACGCCCTGCAGAGCTGGGACAGAACTGAGATAATGAAGAATAAACAACCCTGGAAACACAAACTGGGGACTCAGCCTGGCTGCTCTGGCTCCAGTGTGAAACACTCAGGGCAAAGAGAAGCCTGAAAACCTGATTACCTCTGGGAACAGCAACCCCAAGGAGAATCTCAGGGAATCATAACCCTGAGACATGGGTTCCACTGGACAACCTTCCAAAATACTCCCAAATCCAGAGGTGTGACAGGGTTGTGTCTGTGGGACACAAGCATCCCTTGCTCTCTGGAGACAGCAGTGGGATTTTTAGGGGCAATGGAAAACAGGCACCTCTAGTTTTGTATTTATTGCAAGCAGATTGATTCATTTTCAGGTCTGGTTGGGAGCTGAAGTGGAAGGCACAGCTCTGTCTCAGCTAAAATGGTCACAGAGGAGAGCTGAGAGCACAGGGAGCACTTCTGCTGGGACCTGGACAAAGCTGGACTGGGAAAGGACTGGGAAAAGGACTGGGAAAGCACTGGGAAAAGGACTGGGACAAGGACTGGGACTAGGACTGGGAAAAGGACTGGGACAAGGACTGGGAAAAGGACTGGGAAAAGGACTGGGTGGAGGAAAATAAAAACACCCAAGTGAGATGAAGTGCCCTGAGCAGAAGAAAGGGCCTGAGGGGGTCCCTGCCCTGCTCTGCCCCAGCCAAACCACCCAATTCCTTCCCAGCCTCAGCTCCAGTCACTCCCTGCCACCACAGAGATGCTCCCTCACCACGGAGAAGAGGGTTATGGGCACAGGGTTTAAAAATAAATCAACTTCTGCGTTGTTTTGGAAGCAATCTATGAAAGAGATTTGGTTGTAAAAGCTGTTTTATAAATGGAGGCACAATTATTGTTTGACAATAAAAAACCCAAACAGTTTTCCTATATTTGCTGAGAATAAAACCGTTTTGCAGATGTCTTCAGACAGGCTTTTCAACTGCTTTCCGCATCTTAATTTTCCTTTTTAGGGTTTTATTACATTTAAATTAAACTGATGCCTGTAAGCAGTCAAGGGCAACTTTTAACAAGTCTATCACTGCTGAACTTTTCACTGCTCAGATCTCTCACCTTTGCCCAGGTACTGTAAACAAAGCTCACCCCTTCTCCAAGGCCCCTCCTTTCCCTGCTGAGGCACGAATGCTTTTCCAACCCTCTGTGCTTCCAAAACACCTCCTGGTTTTCACTGTCAGTCACTACTCTAATTACTCATCCCAGCACAGGAGCCAAAAGCCCTTCTGCATCTTTGATTTTTGGGAAATAAACCCCATCCCACGAGCTGGAACGTGAGGAATAATATGTGACAGAGAAATAAAGGGATTTTTTTTACTGACCAGTTTAGACATCGACAGAAAAAACAAAGCTATAAAAATTCTCCTCTTCCCAGGGCAAAGATTTTGCTTGAATGGAGCTTGGAACAAGAAAAGATTCCTTAAAATACCTTAACAGAGAATCTTAAAATGTGTTCATGAGGTTTCAACAGGAATTTGGCCAGGAGATCACCCCCATTCCCTCCTCTGCTTTTTCCCTTCCAGCACCACTGGTCCTGCTTCCCTCCCAGCAGCACTTGAGGATTTCAGCATTTTCTACTCCACATTTAACAGCAGACCAGGGGAAAGATCCTCAGGAGAGGCAATAAATGCCCCAAAAGAGAGGAGATGGCTGGGCTGAGCTTTGCTAAGCTTGGTTTGCTCAGACCCTCCAAACTCCAACCCTCCAAGAGACAAAAAATCCTGCTCACACAGGAGCAGCTGCCTGCACATCCTCCCCCTCCTCCAGGACACAGAAAAGCCCATTTCTACCCTTTGAAGTAGCCAGAAACTGCTTTGCAATCCCTTTTTCAAACGAAAACTGCATCTCAAGAGCCGAACCCACGGAGAATTTGCGATGGGCAATCCCTTCTTGCTGCTGCCCCTCTGAGTTTCCCAGGTTTGCAGCTCTGGCAGGGCAGCTGTGGTCGCTGCAGGCTGGATTAATGTGGCGTGGCAGAGAGGAGCCCAGCACACCTGCTCTAAATAAAGATTTCACTTCTGTTGCTCTATTTATTCTCGTTTCATTCCGTTCTAAAGTAAATTCTACGCAGGCTCCGAGCTGCTCTTTGCTTATGGGGAAACAATGAGAGCCCCCAGGTACAGCCAAAGCTCAGAATTAGGTAAATAATTAAGTTACCTCAGATACTCTCAGTTAATTCCCATGGATGGATTTAGTTCCCATTTTCTGGGTTGAATGTACTGTTGGATTAGCTGGAATTTTTCCACTGAAGGAATCTTCAGACTGTTTGGGGGGTTCTGTGGATTAATGAAGCTTCCTGCCATGGATTCTCCCAGGAAGAAGGGAGGCTTTGTGTATTTAACAACTTTTGTTGGCTCCAGATGCTCTGCCAGGTCTGTGGAGCCACCAACACCTCAGCCCCGAGGACAGGCACCACCCAAAACCAAAAACCAGGAACCCAAAAGGTTCCACCAGGTAAAGGCAGCACATTTTGCTCAGCACCTGGAAATTCAGGAGAGCTGAATTTGTGTCACACAAGCCCCAGTGTGAAGCACAAACAGCATTTTCTGCCTGCACTGGGGGCATTTTCAGCCTCACCTGCACAGACAGCCAAAAAATCCCTTTCCCAGCTGCTCTGTGCCCACCCAGGGCTGATCCCAAAGCCACAGTGGGGAGCCCCTGGCTCTGCAATATCTGCAATAATCTCCTTTCCTGCCCTGACAAATCCTGACACGCATAAAGCGATAGCAGAGAGGCTCAAAGTTTATCAGCAGCACATGTAAAATTGCCTTTGCCTGTCCTGGAGACAGGCAAGGACGAGCTGCTCCTGCCAGGGAGCGCTCCACAATTCCTTACAGCCACCAGAGTTTTGTCAGGAGCACTTCAGGATGAGCCTTGTCCCTCATCCCTCTCTTCAAAACCTTCTGGTTTTTCCTAAAGTGCCTCTGCCACGCTCAGGAATCCCTGGGCTTCCCCCACATCCAATTTTTCTGTTCACAGATGAATGAAACATTCCGAGGATTTGATGGGAATGTGTTTCTACCTTACACCTCCTCTTTGGTTTTTTTTTAAGGCACATTCTTAAACCTGGACCCAGCACATCACAGGCACTGCTGGAATAAAAACAGCAGCACAACCCAGAGCAGCAGGATTTCCAAAAACACAGTGTTGCTACCTGTGGTTTGAGCCAGCCCAGGTACCCAGCAGATGTTGAGGTTCAGCTTGAACAAAGTCAAATTCTCCATATGGCTCCAAAAACCACTTCATTTGCATGTTTCCATGCAAGCTGAAAGGCTCATCGGGGATTTTTCCAGGTGCTCACATCTCTCCTTCCCCCAAGTCTCCAGCAGCAGATTCAGCCAAACTGCGCTGCTTTATTTCCTAATAAAAGTGGGGGAAACTTTGCTTCTATTCCAGCTCTCCAGCCTAAACCAGAGCTCAGACCTGAGCACAGAGAATTACAGACTCAGCACAAGGCAGGTGTTGCAAAACCAATCCCCATTTGAAGCTGACTAATAAAATAAAAGAATTAAATTAGATGAATAAGGAAATTGGTAAGAACAGTTAAATGAAAAAGGAAAATTAAGAAGAAGAAAACACCAACTCTGCAGGGCTGTGCACCTGGAGAACAGGTCCCATTCCAGGGATGTGCACCTGGCAATGAGGTACCTGCTCAGCACAGCCAGAACAGGAGAACAGGAGAATCTTGTTCCTCACGAGCCGAGTCTGCTCCAAATTCACTCCTGCACACCTCAAATTTGAAGATCTGACTGCAAATCCTGACAATTTCTATGGGAGAACTCACCACACACATCCCTCACTCCCCAAATACCCCCTAACGTGGAACCAAAGGGAAAGAACAAAACAGGACAACACTCACCCTCAAGGGCCAGGGGAGGTGAATCCCAAAGCTGCTGAGCTTCCAGGACCTGTGGAATGTTCTGGAACTCCTGCCAGGCAAAGAATGGAGGTCCCTCCCCTTCCTTTCCCTTCCCATTCCCTTTCCCTCCCCTTCCCCTCTCTGTCCCCCACCCATCTCCCTGAAGTTCAGTAAGGGCACAATATTGGAAATCACTTCCTTTAATAATTTTTATAATAATTTATAAATATAATATTATAATAATTTATAATTTTAATAATTTTTTAAATAATACTTTTTAAATTAATGGTGAGCAGTGCCCACTTGCAGCCAGCACTGGTTGAGTTTCCTCACAGCCCCTTGTTGTTGCTTTGATCTTTAAATCACCTTAAACCTTAAATTTGCTGAAATCAACGTTGACCAGCTCCAATAAATGGAACCAAAGGGATTCGGAGATGTGGGAACTGAAATTTTCTGGCACTTGGAGGATGTTGGAGCAACCAGGAGATACAGAGGAGATCAAGGCCTGGAAAGATGGAAAGTCCCTGCTGATAAAAAGATTAAAGGATATGGGCCAGATCAGCAGCAAGAGCAAGAAATCAATAATCAATAGAATGCTGATTGATGAAGAGAATTGTGTGGCTTAGAGCCAGTGAAGGTTAGGTCTTTTGTTTGCTAAAAATGGATAAATAAGTGGAAAAGTTTGGGATTGGGGTCTATGGGGAGCTTTGTCAGCCACACACCCAAACCAAGAATAAAATAATACCTGGCTCATTGAGACCACCAGGCACTGTTGGGAATCAGATTTATCCCGAGGATTTTGGAGGAATTTGGGAACAATAACGTGGCTCAGGTGGTCTCTGGCAGTGGGGGCACCTGAGGAGAGGGACCCTGAGGGGGCTCCTCCAGTTTTTTGCTGATTCTATTGCCAAATCTTAAATCTACTTTTTTTTTCCTTAAAAAGAAAACCATCTGTTTACTCATTTCTTTATTTACAATAAATTACGCCACCTAAATGAGGATATTAATTATTATAAATGACGATTTCCTCTGTAGCAGCCCTCCATTCATACCTCTCACTAATTACAAAAAGGATGGCGCTTGAATCCCACCCAAATTCCAGCACAGCCCATACCTGGCTGGCATCATCCTTTATTTGTGGCAAGGATTGCTCCATAATCCCAAATATTTGTGGGTTTAGGGGTCTCATCTCTCCCCCTACAGCGACTGAACCTCCCCAAGAAGGAGGTGGAGGTTGGGATCCTCTTTTTGGGGTTCAGGTGTTGGTTGTAAATTCGTGGGTTTGGTGTAAGAGCTGTCCTAGAGTAGACCTTACACGTTCTTCAGCTTGCAAAAATATTCAAAATATTCATTCATAACCAGTTGGTTCTCAGCCCACGGATGGGAAGTTGTGAATCATGGATTAATTCCCAGTGCAGAGCTGAATGGAGAGCACAAGTCAGGTTTGCTTCCCTGCTTTTTCCTTGGTTTTTTGTGGTTTTGGGTTTTTTTTAACTTTGTGCAGTTCTCAGGTATTTCAGGAGGCTTTGTTTAATTCCTATTTTTTTTACTGGGCTATCCTGGTAGAAGTAGTTTCCTGGTGTCCCACAGGTTAGATAAGCATATTTTAACAAGACCTACGATAATTTAAAATTTAACAATACTTAAACATGAATAAATTTTGGCAGAAATTGTCTTACAAACTTACATGTAACAAAACTTTAAATTAATAGGATAGAGATTTATTATCACTTAAACTTTATAAAACTTCAATCTAACCTAAACTTTATAGTGCTTAAACTCCCTTGGTGTTGATGGAGCCAGGAACATCCTGGGGAGCAGAGACAGCTCCACATCACTGATATTTTTCCAGGTGGGAAGAGAGTAGAAGGGTTTTCTAAAAATAAAAATTTAAAAAAAACAATATTTGTGGAGTTTGTGGTGGTGCTGAGGGCTGAGCTGGGTTTTGGGGGCTGTGTTGGGTCCCTGGGCTGGGCAGGGGGCTCAGCCCCTGCTGGAGTTTGTGGTGTTGTCCCTGCGGGCTCTGGCTCAGACTGGGAGCAGCCGGAGGGAATTGCAGTTTAAGGAGGGTTGTGAGGGTGTAAATATGGAATTATCACCTCCTGTACGTGAGCAGAAATAGAGACCTGGAGCAGAAATGTGGCAGAAAAGAGTTTTTACCAATTTCCAGATTTACTGCCTCTGCCATTTCTCTGTTTCCTGGCTGGTCTGACCCTCCCAGCCCCATTCCCACCTCTCCCATGACCAAGCTCCAGCTTTACAATCCCACTACCCTCACCTAAGTTTTTTCCCCTCATCCTGAATTTCTGGGACTTCTTTCCACGAGTTTAACAGGGATGAGAACAGGGCTGCTCTGGTGAGCTGCTGTGTGTGATTTTAGCACTCTGCATCGGGGATTAGCTGCACAACTCCTGTTGCCATAGCTCTGCTCCCTCCGAGACTTAAATGTGTCACATAAACTGAATGAGGAACACAACCAAACCAGGAGGAGGGGGGAAAAGGTGGGCAACAAAGGAGGGAGGCACAAAAAAAGCAGGAATCCTTCCATTCCAGCCTCGTGAGTCAACATTTATGATGCCAATAATTCTGAGCTGTAAACAGCAGTGAACAAAAGCCCCGTGTGGGAGGGGGGAAGGCATGACTGGCATTCCTTGAGATCACTCCTCACGCTTCCTTGGAAGCCCTGCGTGTTCATCAGAGCACTGACAGCTTTCCCAAAGGAAATTCCAACTCCAGAACACGCCAGCAGTCCCGTTTAGCCCCTTGTGCAGTGGGCAGTGCCTGAGCCTGGGTGCCAAGCGCAGGAAATAATTCCAAATTCTTGGAGTTCCTCACCGCAGTCCCCAGTGCACGCTGCTGGAGGAGGTGGCAATAAATGGGAAACTGCAATAGTTGGTTGGGTTTGTTTCCTTTCTTTATGGAAAGGGGGAAAAGTCACATTTCAGCCATAAAAAGCTTCCCTGGGAGCCTTTCAGAGCAGTAATAAATAGTTGTGTGTGCCAGGGTTTAAGAGGTGCCAGTGCCCGCTTGTGCTCTTTGGTGAACAAGCAGCTGCTCAGTGCTGCTGTCCTGGGGGCTTTGCTTTGCCTGGAGCAAGGAGCCAACCACGGGAAAAGGCAAAAAAACAAAGTGGGGTAGGACCTGAGGGAAAAATCCCGATGATTCTGGGTAGGTGGAATAGCTGTGACAGCAGGAAAAGGCAGAATTTATTTGTCACCTGTTGCTTGTGCCAGCCTTTAAATTTAAAAATCTGAAGTTCTTCTGTTGTATTTTGGAGATCAATTCAAGGTGAAGTTCTGTTGAAGGTTGTACCTGCCCTGCTCCAGCAGTTTTCCAGCCAGGCAGGGTTCTGGGGAGCAGGGATGCATCCAGGGATGGGATTGGAATGATGGAAGCTGAATTGTGGGATTTAGCAGGGAAAAAGCCCAGCACGGATAGCAGGAGCCAGGCTGTGGGTCAGTGTGTGGGTTACACACAGGGGGGAGGCAGGGGCTGGATGCAAACTGGTGCGGGCACATTCCCAGTGTGCTGGAATTCCCTCTGGAGCTGTTTAGAACAGATCCTGCCTCTCCACCTGTCCCTTCTGCCCTCTGCAGTTTATGGACCTTCCCTTGAGCACTCGTGCTGTGAGAAAACCTGTCAGAAAACCTGTCTGAAAGCCCAAGGGTCAGAGGAGTTAAAAATCAGGAATGTCTTTGGGGAAAAGAGAATAATGAAAGTGATGAGGCTCAATTGCCTTCAATCCATTTGGCTTTTAATTCCACGATAATGGGCACCAATTAGCTTAAGGAAACACTCATCTTTAAAATATTCATTGGGATGCTGGAAAATTGGCTTCATCTTCCTGGGGAGGAATCTGAGGAGAGGGCTGTGTTGGGGTTTTGAATTTCAAAGAAAAGGAGAGGCGGATTTTAGTGCCATGTTTCCACTATTCCAAATATATTTCTGCCGAAATCAGTCTCATCTTTTGTAAATGCTGCTTCCCTTTCGGGATGGCTCCATCCCAAGGCAAAGTAGCCCAGTTTATTGGCAGTGTGGGTGTGGAGTTGGGTATTTTATCTGCTTTGGTGTACAACCCCAGAACGTGGAGCACAGGAGGAAAAATGTTAGGGCTGAGTTTTAAAAGTTTCACTGCCAGGACTCCCAGGTGAGCTGCTTCTGGAAAATGATGTGCAATGCTTGTATGGGGCAGGCAGCAGAGAGCTTCTGCTCTAGTCCATTTTTACCTTTCCAAAATCAAAGTTTGCAGGGAAAATATCCTTCCAAAGGCTTTCAGCTGCTGGGCTCCTGTGTCTTCTCACCTTGGTGCTGCAGACAACTCGGGTGTTCAACAGCACTTGACTGAGTTCAGTTCTCAGCTCTGTGACAGACAAACCTAGGAGGGTCCATGTGGGGCAGGATTTGTTCCTCCCATTCAGCAAAAGCCATGCAGGAGTGTTGGAGCCTAGAACATCCCTCTGGCCACCCTGGAGGGTTTGGAGACTGTACAGGAGGGTTTGGAGACCGGACAGGGGGTCTGGGATCTGTCCAGGGGGCTCAGTTAGACCCACACAGATCCCAGGAGGACACTGACTCTGATCCCTGTCCATGGCAGTGAACACTCACATGCAGGAAGAATCACAAATCCTAAGAATTTAAAATAAGTAGTGGATGGTTTATTGTAGAATATAAATATAGAAATTAGGATTCTTAGCATGTGGGGCTGAAGAGACAGGATGGAGGAATTGGGGAGTGGCCCCTGTGCTCCTTGTTCTTGCTCTCGTCCCCCATCTTGTGCTGAGTTGGGTTTTAGAGATTGGTTTAGAGTAGAAATGACATGTTAGTAAAGGTAGTAGGTATTGGTAAAATTCTGTAAATAAAAAATACGTCTGGGACAGTGGTTGGGTCAGGGGTACTGTACATAAGGTGTGGGGCTCTCTGACCCGCCCCAGTCCCCCCCGTGTCCTGCTCTGCTGGGGACGCCCTGCAGAGCTGGGACAGAACTGAGATAAGGGACCCTGCCAGGGAGCCCTGGCAGAGCTGAAAAAGGACTGAGATAATGAAGAATAAACAACCTTGGAAATGTGCACTGGCGGACTCAACTTGTCGTCTCTACCTCTGGTATGAAACACCCAGAGCAAAGAGAAGACTGAAAACCTGATTACCTCTGGGAACAGCAACCCAGGGGAAACTCCCAGGGAACAGCAACCCTGGGGGAACCCTGAGCACCTTGGGGAACAGCAACCCCAAGGAGAATCTCAAGCAAACAGCAAACTTGAGACAGGAGGTGTCACTGTGAGAGGGTCTTGCCCTGAGAACCGACTGCCTCCCTCCTTCACAGCAGAGCTGCCAGAGGAGCAGCCAGCCACCTTCCTGTGCACCTCACCTGAGTGAATCTGGTACCTCTGATTTGTGTTTTCCGTGCAATTTTCTGAATTAGCTCCCTGCAGCCTTGGGCTGCTCTCCCTGTTACAGTATTTAATTGAAATAAAGGATGTGCAACACCTGTTCTGGTTGGGCTCTCACCTGGAGGTCTCTGTGCAACAGAAATAATAACAATAATTTCAAATTGGGGTTTGGAGTGAGTTGCTTTGCACTTCTGCAGCGCTGCACAGTGGAGCAGGGCTGGGAGGGGTTGTTCAGCTGGGATGAGGAGAGCTGATCACACAGAATAATTCTGATTTTAATACAGTGATGTGGCTGCATGAGGGAGATGTCAGTGCTCACTCACAGGTCCTTCTGTGTCTTGGGCAAAAAGGCTTTAATTTGCTCAGAGCTGGGTTCTGAGCTGGGAGATCTGCAGGGAGTGTCAGGCTCCTGTGCTGTGCTGGGACTTGGTGTTCCCATCTCCTGAGAGGGTCCTGGCAGGTGTTTGGTGCAGCTGGGAAATTCTGGGACATTCCTCGTGCCTGGAGCTCTGCTGTGTCCCCAGAGAGGAAACTGCTGCAATGACAGTGCAGTTGAAAAGAGTGACAGTACAGCTGGAACTCGCGCCTCTGCTCACCTGCCCCTTTTCTGCTCCAAGATTTGCATTTCTGCACTAGACGTGAGTTGTTTACAGCCCTGGGCTTTCACTGTCATCTCCTGTCCTTTGTCTTATCAGCTCATGTCTCTTCTCTTCTGCACTGCACTCCTGTCCCCATTGTCAAGGTCCCTGTGTCCCTCAGGAGTCACCACTCCCTGGACCTTTTACAAGGGCATGACAGGACAGGGGTAAATGGCTTTAAACTGCCACAGGGCAGGGTTAGTTGGGATACTGGGAAGGAATTTCTCCCTGGGAGGGTGGTGAGGGGCTGGAATGGATTTCCAGAGCAGCCGTGGCTGCCCCTGTGTCCCTGTGTCCTGGGGTGACAGGATATTTTCATGCTTTGTATCCCAAATCGTGGGGGGTTTTTTGGTTTTTTTTCCTGTTCCCATGTTCTCAGTTTGTTTTGTCTATAGCTGAGCCCCTCTCCCGGCTGTTTGCTTCTGGCTTGCTTGCTGCTAGCTTTAGGCTGCTTTGCTGGCTTTGCTCTTTGCTTTCTGCTTTTTGCTTGCTTTTTGCCATTTTTTCTGCTTTTGTGTTTCCCCTTCTTTCCTTCCTCCCTTCCCTGAAGACATCAGACCTGCTTCAGGCCCTGATTCGGGAACATCAAGGGAAAACCCCCCGGAGTCTGCACCTGAGAGAAGCTTTGGCACCTCCCCAGCAGAGACTGCTCACCCTCCCTTGGACTGGTGAACACATTTGTTGTCATTTCGGACTGTTTTCCTTGTGTTGGGGAGTGTTTTTTCGTTGTTTCTCAATAAACAAGTTTTTTCCACTTTTCCTCTGAGGAAATTCCTCCCGAACCCGGTGGTGGGGGAGGGAGTTGTGCGGATTTTCCCCTAAATTTGTCCTAAACTAGGACACCCTGGCAGTGCCCAAGGCCAGGCTGGATGGGGTTTGGAGCAGCCTGGGACAGTGGAAGGTGTCCCTGCCATGGCAGAGGGTGGAACTGGATGAGCTTTAATGTCTTTTCCAACCCAAACTATTCTGGGATTCCAGTCCTCCCTACTGCCCCTGCCTTTGGAAATGGAGCTGTCACTGTCAGCAGGGACAGCTGTGACCACGGGAGGAGGAACAGGAACCTCACTCGTGTCCCCTCCAGGACAACACCCCTACCTGGGCAAACACAGCCCCTGCCCTAATTGAAAACTTGTTTTTCCCTTCCCTGCAGCTTCACTTTCAGACAGCAGGGCCAGCCCAGGACCTGCACATTCAAACCCTGTCCTCACGCCAGCTCCTTGTGCCCGAGGTGAATTGGGGCAGGGGAGGTGATAATGGAGCCCCTGATTACCCAGGGAAGAGCTGGGTGGAACAGCGATGCTGGCGAGAAGCTTCCCCCACCCCCTTCTTCCAAATCATATATTTTTCAAGTTCACATCAATTACTTCTGTTTCCAACTGGATAAATTTGAATGAGACGCCTTTCTGTAATCTGCTGACAAGACAGTGAAGCATTTTTTGTTAGCACCTCCTGATGCCATCTAAATTGGGTGTTTGCAGGGAAGAAATGTAGCGTGCGGTTGGGAAAGATGAAAAAGCAGCGGAAGGGAAGGGGAGATGTTATTTAGAGCCTGTGTTAAGGTTGGGCTGTGCTGGGCTCTGGTGCAGGGAACACGAGGCTACAGCTGGATGAGGTGTGGAGGTGAAACAAAAGGGTTTGTCTGGCTCCTGCTGGTGGAATTTCTCCAAGGATTGGAAGGACCAAAGGGAATTTTCTTGCCAACAAGAGGGGTAGAAGTGTCTGCACCCTTTTCTCTGGGTACCACAAACTGAATAAATGTGGTACAGTCAAAATACACCTGGATTTAGGCAGGTGTCCATGAAGAGTTTTCTTCTTAACCTAAATTTATAACAGATAAGGGAGATAAAAAAGCTTCATCCAAACTGTTGGAGGCTGCATCCTTAACTTTGTGCCAAGCATGGCTGTGCCTCGCTCAGCCTGGGGAGCTGCTTTGGCAGTGGGTGTGTTTGTAACGTGTTTTCAGTGCTTTTCTCCAAAAAAAAAGATGCAGAACTGCCGGTGATGGATGTGGAATAGTGGGGGGGAAGATCCAGGGAGCTGTGCAGGGCATCCCCTGCCACCTCACTGAGCATCTCCACGGTGGAGATGACACCTCTGGGGGCAGGAGAAGAGAAGAGGTGAAGTTAAAATCGTGGCAGAGCGTTGCTACAACAACCTCGCTCTGCAGCAGAGATTTGCCATAGCAATAAACTTTAACAAGAGGGATTTGGGCATGGTGTGTTCCTCGTAAATCCTCTCCTGGCTGTTTGCTGCCCAGGCTTTGGGGAGGGTGGGTGTAACAGATCTCCCTTGGTCTCAGGGAGGAGCTGGAGAGACCCCATTGCTGAGGGGGAAATTTAAAATCCCAAAATCAGAGCAGCTGCAGGGGGAGTGCAGCCACTGCCACCACCCCAGCCCTGGAGAACACTGGACAAAGTTAATATTTGGGAGAAAACTCGGAATTCCTGCCATCCCAGCTCCTTCACCTGGCTCCTCATCATTGCTTTTCCTTCATAGCATCCCGTATGTGCAGAGCTTTTAATATAAGGAGAGCACATGAACTCACCCCAGCCCTATTTTAGGCACTGGGAGCTGCCCAAAATCCTTCTGTGTGCTCTTTTGGGGGGGTTTAGGGATTGCTGTTGGTGAGTGGCAAATTAGGGAGAGCCTGTTGAGTCACCCAGCTGAGAAATTTGAGTTGGGCATCAACGTCTCAATGGGTGTTTAACCAAACTCTGGCTCCTGCATGGAGCTGAAATGTTTCTCAGTGGAACTAATGATGCTTGTTAGGCCTGACACAGTCACTTTTATAATGCTGAACAAATAGCAGTGAGATTTTAATTTTTTCCCCAATTATGATTATGATACTGGAAAACTTAATCCAGGTTTGTTTATCCAGGAGGAGCTCAAGTATGGCGAGGACATGAGCAGCAATCAGAGCACCAGCAGCAGGTTTGGCTGGGAAAGCTTCACTCCATCCTCAGGGTTTGGAGGGGTGAAAGAAAAACGCTTTGGGAGCTGATTTCTTGGCAACGGGATTGTTTTTATTCCTGTTTCTTCAGGGTTTTTCTCCTTGTCTTGGTTTACTGTGAATTCCAAGCTGGATGCTCAGACTGACTGACGGATTGAAGCTGATGCTGATGGAACAATCACTGGAGAGTTTAGAGCAGTTTTTCTCTTTCTCTGCAGCTACCGAGGCCTGGAAGAGAATCTGTTGCCTGAAAGGAGGAGTGTTTTGTGTTTCATCTGTCTCAACAACCTCCCATCGAGCTCCTCTTTTGTGATTTCAAGCTGCAGCGAGCTGGGAAACTTTGCAGCAGTTCCATGCAAATCCATCCTCCACTCTTCTCCCAGGGCTGATGGAAATAGCAGAGGAATTGTCACACATCCCAGAGCGGCAGAGCTGGCAGCAGCACTGATGTTCTGAGGGGGAAACGTGGAGTGGGAATTCAGGAGGCCCTTGAAGAAGTTGGAAGGGCCATTGGTGCTGCTTTTCTTTTGGATTCCCCACACAGAACTTGCCACCTTTAATTGGAAAATTGGGAATCTGTGGAAGGAGCAGCGGAAAGAGCTGGGAGGGGCAGATTGGAGAAACCTGAGGGGATCAAACCCAGGCTCCATGCAGGGAAACGAGGAGGGCTGAGGAGTTCCAGGCTCTGTTTTCCCTCTGGCACGAGACAGTGATGCTGCTCCCAGTGCAAAGGGTGATCCTGGCATTCCCAGCCTTGCTCCAGCTTCCTCCCCTTCCTCCCACGCTCCTCGTGCAGCACGGGATGCCCCAAGGAGGAAAACAGGAGGTGAAAAACACATGAAAAATTCAAGGATTATTTTACTGATCATCAGAATAAAGCCCCATATGTTTATTAGAAGCAAACAGCTGCAGCAGCTCCAAGCCTCGAGGGAGAGGTGGGGATGTGGTGTTTCCATGCTGGGTGTGGAATTGAAATCCCTCTTCAGAGCAGTGCTGGAGTGCAGAGGAGCCCAGGGCAGCTGTGCCATGTCTTGTAGAGATTTGTGGCTCCACACCTTGGGTGTCCTGAGGTGTGAGCAGCACCTGGCACCGAGTCTGTGCCCTCTGTGCCCTCCTGTACCAACCCTGAGCTCTGCAGAGGGTGAGATGTGGGGCAGATGTGCCCTCACCAAATCCATTCTCTCACTCCACAGCTGGACAGGGGAGAGAAAATTCAATGAACAGTTCATGGGTTGAGATAAGGACCAGCAGAGATCACTCATCACGGGCAGAACAGGCTCTAATTAGAGCTACAAAGCCAATTTATTGCTAACAAAATCAGAGCAGGATAATGAGAAGTGAAATAAACCCTTAAAAACACCTGTGGATCTCCACAAGCTGTGGGGGGGATCTCTGCATCCCCATGGATCTCTGCATTCCCATGGATCTCTGCATTCCCATGGATTTCCACATTCCCATGGATTTCCAGGGGCCATGGGGGGATCTCTGCATTCCCATGGATTTCCAGGGGCTGTGGGGGGATCTCTGCATTCCCATGGATTTCCACAAGCTGTGGGGGGATCTCTGCATTCCCATGGATTTCCACAAGCTGTGGGGGGATCTCTGCATTCCCATGGATTTCCACAAGCTGTGGGGGGATCTCTGCATTCCCATGGATTTCCACAAGCTGTGGGGGGATCTCTGCATCCCCATGGATTTCCAGGAGCTGTGGGGGGATCTCTGCATTCCCATGGATTTCCAAGGACTGTGGGGGGATCTCTGCTCTCCTGTGGCTCCCCAGGGGCTGTGGGGGCACAGCTGCCTCCCCATGGTTCTCACCCCAGCCTGCAGAGCAATCCCAGCTCCAGTGCCTCCTCCAGGAGCAGCTCCTGTCCTTCCTTCTCCACCGCCCTCGGCGTCTGCAGAATTGTTCCTCTCACCTGTTCTCACCCCACTCTTCTCTGGCTACAATTCCAACTGTGCAACAACTTTTTGTTTCGATTTCTTCTCCAATCTGTTATCCCAGAGGTGTTCCCACCATTTCTGACCGAACCACGCTTGGCCAGCAGCACGTCCACCCCCTTGAGAGCCAGCAGGGATTGGCTCTGCTGGACATGGAGGAAACTTCTGGCAGCCTCTCCCAGAAGCTGCTCCTGTAGCCCCCGACCAAAAACCAGGACATGCAAACCCAACCCATTTCCCTGCAGATCTCTTGAAGTGACAGAGCTTTCAGCCCTCCCTGGAGCTCCAGCACGGACAAAGCACCCCCTGTGCAGGTGGGCAGTGTCACATGGAGTGGTGTCACTTCAGTGCCTCGAGCCCAGCCAGCATTTGGGGTCCCTCAGTGCCATCAGACCTGTGCTTGCCCTGCCAGCTCCAAGGCAGTGGGGTCAGTTTGTTTTGGGTTTTTTTCTGGGCTTTTAAATGCAGTTCTTATCCCCTCCCGTTTTCCTTTTCCCCTTTTGTAGGAGGAATGTAAGGCTGAGGCAGAGACAAGGAAACACCTTGTTCAAAGTGTCACTGCTGCTTGTGCTGAGCTGCTGTGCCAAAGGCAAATCCAGGGCGAGGAGCTGCCTGGAACAGTTCCCTGTCTAATGGAAAGCAGAGGGATGTGAAGCCCGGGCTCCTGATGGGAAGGAGGAGACTGCAAGGTGAGCACAGCACCGTGAAGGTGCTTCTGAGCCTCTCTCCCAAGATTTGGATGTTTTCTGTGCAGCTGCCCAAAACAAATGTTTGCCTCCCCCGAATGGGAGCTGCTGGTGGGGAGAATGTCCACGTTAAACCCTGTGGGACGTGGAAGGTGAGAGCATCCCAACACTCCTGCCTGGAGTGGACAGGTGGCTGAAGGTTACCACAAAATCCACAGGAGTTCCTTCTCCTCGGCGTGACAATCGATGCTGTGCAAGGAGCCAGATCCCTGCTTGTAAATCAGCTCAGCCTGTAATATCTGTCAAGTGTTTGGGGACACCTGGCTATCCATGCTGGATAAATGTCAGCTGTTATTACAGTTTCTTGCTCGGGTTATTGATTTCTCCCCTGCTGCTCTCCCTGGGATGGAGCCATTCGAGGGCTTTTGGTGGATCAGCTCTTCCTCCTTCAGCTCATCTTGCAAACTTTGAACCCTGAAGGGCAGGGTTGTTGCCAGGTCTTGTAATTCCCACCCCTGGAAGTGTCCAAGGCCAGGTTGGACGGGGCTTGGAACAACCTGGGATCATGGAAGGTGGCCCTGCCCATGGCAGGGGGTGGAACAGGATGGGATTTAAGTCCCCTCCCAACCCAAAGCAGCAAAGTCCATGATGATTCTCTCTTAAATAATTCCTGCTTTGAAAGCCCAGGAGGTCAAGCACTGCCCAGCCCCTGCCAGGGGCACAGAATCCTCCTGTGACCCTCACAGTGACATTGTGAGCTCTGCTTCTCCTCCAGTGCACAAACCCACACCCACTTACCCCTTACCCCAGAGACTCTCTCCTGTTTGAATGGAAATATGTTCAGCTCTGTTGTTTCAGCCTGAAGGACGAAGTTATCTTTCTGTCTCCCAGCAAATGCACTGCCCTCACCTTTCAAAGCTCAGCCATGAAATGCAAACCTTTGACAGGGTCTGATCCCCAGGAGTCCCTGCAGTGTTTTAGCTTCGCTGTAAAAGCTGCCTCGGTTAAAGGGGGAAAATAAATTTATTATTCTCTCCTTCCAACTCCAGAAAGTCTTCCCTGCCCCCCTTTTCCCTCCTGCCATCATATCAAGAAACTTTCCTCGCTACTGTAGAAAACGTTCAGCTTTTAGGGGCAGAAGGGCCCAGCTGTGATTATTTAGTCAGGATTTATTGAAAACACCGATGTGCCAGTCTTGGTTCCCCTAAATCAGCTGCACCAAAGGCAGCAAGACCCTGGCTGTGCTGGGTGGAGATGGATGTGCCTCATTAGCAGGGCAGCTGTTGGGAGACCCAGGTTCTCCTGAAGCCTTTGCTGACCTTCCCACGTTCCAGGAGTGCTTTCCGTGTGCCCCCAGCCCACAGAGTGCTCCCTCTGTTCTCCTCCAGCCCTGCCAGCAAAGCTTTTTTTATTCCCTGCCCCATGTGAAGCATTTTGGGGTTACCTGTGGGCAGCTCTGGCTGGTGCTGGAGTGTCTCTCCCCACAGTAAGAACGGAGCTGCTGTAAATTGACTGTGTGCTTGTGGCAGGGGATGTTGTTGATTTATAGACTGAAGGTCTGGCGTGTTCATCTTTTTAATTAGCATCAGATCCTTGCCTGGGAGCCTCCTTGCATCAACATGTTGCTGTGCCAGGTGCTTTGGAAAGGCAGCATAAGAGACTCCAGGTCCCCAAGAAGATGCAGTCTGCTGCAATTAGAGGGGAGAGCTGCCTGTGTCACATCTGCTCGCAGCTGCAGCCCTGAGAACTGCCCTGAATTTCACCCAGATAAATCCTGGAACCAGCACTTCCAAACCCTGATCTGGCTGTGCTCAAGCTGCCTGATTTAAAGGCTCAAATTTAAAATTTAGTTCCAGCTGCAGGGGTGTCCTGGAGAGCCAGGTCAGGACCAGAATCAGAAGTAGTTCTGTGACTATTCAAGGTTCAGGGCTGGGCCCAGAGTTAATTTATTTATTAGTGCTTTTATGAAGGGGCAGGAGCCTCCTCAGCGAGTCCCTTGGTGACACAAAAACCAGGAGGGTGCTGGAGAGGTGGGCACAGAGGAACTGTCTGGAATTCAGCAAGGGGAAAAGCAAATCCTGCACCGGGGGAGGAAAAACCTGGACAGGCTGGGGGAAGAACAGGACCTGCATGGTCCCTCCAGCCCTGGTGTGATTTTGTCTGTTAACAAATTGTTTTTTGGGCAGCACAAAGAGGGAGAGAGTCAGGGACTGGAGCAGAAATAACCTGTGGCAGCTGTCAGGTAGCAGCTCCCACCTGCTGCATCCCAGCTCCTGGCACAGCACCCCAGGGCAGGAAGGACACAGGATCCTCTGTGCCAGGCCAGAAACTCCATCCAAAGGCGGGCAGGACAGGAAAGGGCAGCCGTGTTCACCTCAACGTGACTGAGACACGCTTTATGGGCTTCTTTCTGATTGCACTGGGAGCAGGGGGCAGTAAATCGGTGGATTTTTATATCTTGTGCAAAAGCTGACATTGCTAAAATATCCCATTATCGCAAGCTGCCATAAATGAGCTCTTCCAAGAGCCACAGCTGGACTCTGAGGGTGGAAGCAAAGCGATTACCGGAAGCCATGAGCTGCTCCTGGAAGAGCAGTGGGAAAGTCAATAACTTATTAGCACCAGTTTTTGGATTATCTGCTTTCCTGAAGTGTCTCCGTCCCCCACTGCTCGATTAAACGGGGTTTTTTGTTATGCAAAGCCACGGATTGTCAGCCCCCGTTGCCTCCCTGTGAAGAGCCGGTGTTTAACAGAGTGAGAGCAGGGCTGAGAAATGCCAAAGGCAGCGAAGTCACAGCTCGGGGTTGTTTGAAATTCGCCTCTGTTCGCCCTCTCGGTGAGAAATGGTTGGAAAAAGTGAAACATGGCCAAAAAAAAAAAAAAGAATAGACCCAAGGCGGTTAGAGCTGATCCGTGTGTGTTCAGAGCATGAGGAGAAAGTTCTGATGGGGAGGGATGAGGAATTTGTCATCCTTTTGTGGGGAGAATCCCTGCTGTTCTTCACCCTGGAGAGAACCAAGCGGGCAAGGAAGAAAAATTATTTGAGCACTGAGACTTGAGGGACAAGAGGTTCAGTCCCAACCTTTCCAGAACCTTCCAAACACTTTGTGTCGGTGTTTTGGCCACTCTGGAAAACTCTTGGAAGCTGTACAATGGTTGGGGACAAGGAAAGAGGAGCTTGGTGCTTGGAATGAGTTTCACAAGAGGAATTCTCCGTTTGCTCCCTCCCGTGCATTAAATTAATTTACTTATTTGATGGACCATAATGTCGGTGTCACCACTAAAGCAGGATGTACACAGCTTTATAGAGATGTATTTCCTGCACCATTAAACCACTCTCCCTCTGACAGAGCCTGTGAATAAGTTCCAAGAGGTAACCTCAAATGTTTTAGGGCACGGCTTTCTAATAAATATATATGGATATGTGCCCTTGGAAACTCTTTGGGATGCAGCAGATTAGAAAGGAGGGCAGGAGGTTGGGGAGGAAAAGCCTGTTAACAAATTGGTTTGAACGTTCAGCACCTCTGCTGCTGTTTCTCTGCTCTGAGTACACATGGCAGTGTAATTTATGTCCTGGAATTACAATCCATATGAATTAGCCTGGCACAAATAGATCATTTCCTAATAATAATGACAAGATGCTTCAAGGAATGATGATGAGAACAGCACTTTCTTATCCGTTCTGCTTTACTGCTGAGTAATTATCTGATCATTTCCTTGTAGGGATGTAAAAGGGGGTTTATTCCCCCCCTATAAAGCAACAAGTGCTTTTTGGAGGCTGTGGGGAGAAGCAAAGCCCAGAAATAACAATAATAGCTCCATTTCTGTGCTGACACCCCAGGGAGAGTGCCCTACCCACGTCAGGCTTTAAGGGAATGTCCAAGTGGGGAAATCCATGGTGTGCTTTGGGGTAAATTCCTTCTCTTTCACTTCACGAGTGAGAAATTTGGTGTTTATTGCAAGATGTGATCACAGGATGGTTTGGGTTAGAAGGGACCTTAAGGATCCTCTCCTTGCACCCCCTGCCAGCCTCTTGTGGGCTCCCTTCAGGCACTGGAAGGCCAAAATTAGGACACCCCAAAACTTCTGTTTCTCATTCTGAACACTCCCAATTCCCTCAGCCTTTTGATTTGCAGCCCAAGCTCTGTCTCTGAGCTGCCCATGCTTTGTACAGCACCAGGCCCAGAGGTTCAGGGAAAGATTTGGCTTCCAGGTGGCTCTGCAATATTAATTGTTGGGTTGCTAATTAGTGGAGAAAAGCAGATTTTTCTCTCGGTTCTCCCTCCCAGCCTCACCTGTTGAGCTCCAGGTGCTCGGTGTGCAGAGCTGCCTCTGCTTCTCCCACCCCTGGGGCGGACCTTGCATAATTCCCTTTGACTGCCTAGTGTTACCATAGTAATAAGTCACGATTAAGAAACCTTTTTTGAGTCGTGTTTAATCCTGTGGAGTCCTGGCAGGGCTGAGGAGCAGAGGGGTCTGGTGAGCACACCAGAGCTGGATCCTCTCCTTTGCTCAGGAGGTGCCAAAATCCAGGCAGGAATCCTGGAGGAGCTCTGTGCTGCTGGTCCCCACTGTTTGCTGTGCTGCCTTTGGGGGGTGTTAGCAGCATTTTGAGAGTCCTTCAGAAGTGGTTGGTGGCAGGGACCGAGGATTTTCCATCTGCAAATCCCCCTTGTCCCAGGGATGGGCCTCACTCCAGTGCCTGTGTGTGATCCCTAAACACTTCCCAGTACTGGAGTTGCCTAAATTGGAATGATTTTTCCCCCAAACCCTGTTTTCTTGCTTAGTGGCCATAACAAAAACATTTCAGCAGCTTTTTTACCCCATTCCTCCCTCTTTGCAGCTGCCATTTGACCACAAGCTGGATGCCTCCTGTGCTGCTGCCAATTTATTGCCTCCCCAAGGTGCCATAAAGCCCCTCCAAAGCCTGCCTGGGGTGGAGGACACGACCCCCACGCACACGAGGGGAAGCAGCAGAGCAGCTCCCAGAGGTTTTCCATCACTTCTTTAACCCGCTGGCCCTTGAGCAGCAGTGGAGTGAGAAATGGCTTTTCCTGGGGCTGTGCCCTTGTGGATAATTACCTGGAGGTTGCTGCTGAGCGCAGGGAGGGGAGGAAGGAGAAATTCCTGCGTGTCAGGAGCTGCTGAGGTGGCTTTTGTCACCGTGCTGGGGGGCACAGCACTGAAATCTCCTCCCAGTAACCTGTTGACACCATTACTGAAATCCAAAATCAGCAGAAGGAGTTGACTCTGTCCTCAGCCACAAAATTCCCCTTTGTTCTCGTGTTTGTGGTTTCTCTGCACAGGTTGTGGCTGCCCTTGGCTCTGAGTCTGCTGTTTGCACTGCCAGCCACGCTGTCCGTGCTGAGAAGCCAAAAAAAAAGGGAAAACCAGGCAAAACTCAGTGCTGGAGGCACAATGGGATTTTTCCAAATAATGTAGGGCAGAGGTGGGAAGTTTGGGATGAGGATTTGGGGTGTGAGGTGATGATGATGATGATGATGATGTGATTTGAAGGGATGTGAGTTTATTATAATTAATCCCCATTAATTTTTATTTATTATAATTATTTATTATTAATTATAATAAACTTATAATTATATAAGTTTATTATAATTAATCCCTCACCCCTGCTCTTGCTCATGTCTGGCTCGGGGAATTCCATTTTTTGTAGCAGTTTTGCAGGGTTTGTTCCATCCCAAGCGCTGCTGAGGCAAATCCTGTTGGAGAGGGGCTGATGGACCAACACAATTCATTTTCCTTGATTCTATGAAAGAAAAAAAAACCCTGCTGAAAGGCCTTGGGCAACTTTGTGTGATTGAAACATAAAATCCATCACAATAAAAAGCAGCCAATGTATCCAGGAACGTGCGTTAACTGAAGCAAGCACTCGGAAGCCTTTCAATGACACCAAATTAATAATATTAAACCCCGGTGCTGGGTGATGAGCTGCCTTCATTGTGAGCCTGAGTACATTTCCACATTTACAACCTCGCCGTGAATTGCGCTGCTTTTGCCTGTGTGGGCTCCTAATTGAGATTTGAACTGCTAGATAACTATTAGCATGCAAATCAGAAATAGTGGGAATAATAATAATAATAATACAAATGTTCTTAACCTACTCAACTGCTGGAACAATGCTGCAGACAGAGAAGGATGATCCTGCAAGTGAGGTGGCTTCTGGATGTGAAGATTAGAGAACAAAAATACACTTGGCCTGCCTGGGTGCTTGTTATTTTATTACATGCTATTATATATATTATATATATATTTATAAATCATGTATTTTTTAAAGCTACGTGAGCTGCTCTTGTTGCTGTAACCCCACTGATAATCTGTGCAAATGCCACGGCACAAGTGTGGGAGAAAATGGTTTTGAATTCTCAGCCTGATTAACCCTCCCTGTGCCGCCAGAAAGGTTTGATTTCAGTGGCCCTGCTGCTACGCTGGGATTCTCTGCACCATTTTTTATTTCTGTGCTATTATTTACCGGTGTAATTAGAAAAGAAAAGGTCACTCCAGCTAATAATTTGTTTCTTGATGTATCAAAGCTTCTAACACAGCCAGGATGAATTATATTTGTCCAATAGTCATGAATTGTTGGTGAAACATTTCAGACTGACTTGCTGGTCTGAGTGTCAGGGTCAGGCCTTCTATTTCCTTGGATTTCCTTCTGTTTCCTTATATTTTCTTCTGTTTCCCTCTATTTCTTTCTGTTTGCTTCTATTTCCTTTCTATTTCCTTCTGTATCCTTCTATTACTTTCTATTTCCTTCTGTATCATTCTGTACCCTTCTATTTCCTTCTGTTGTCTTCTATTTCCCTCTATTTCCTTCTATTTCCCTCTATTTCCTTCTGGTTCCTTCTCTTTTCTTCTATTTCCTTCTGTTTCCTTTTATTTCCTTCTATTTCCTCCTGTTTCCCTCTATTTCCTTCTGTATCCTTCTATTTCTTTCTATTTCCTTCTGTATCATTCTGTACCCTTCTATTTCCTTCTGTTTTCATCTATTTCCCTCTATTTCCTTCTGTTTTCTTCTATTTGCCTCTATTTCCTCCTGTTTCCCTCTATTTCCTTCTGTTTCCTTCTATTTCCTTATGTTTCCCTCTATTTCCTTCTGGTTCCTTCTGTTTGCCACTTTTTCCTTCTGTTTCCTTTTATTTCCTTCTGTTTCCTCCTGTTCCCCTCTATTTCCTTCTGGTTTCTTCTATTTGCCTCTGTTTCCTTCTGGTTCCTTCTGGTTCTTCCTGTTTCTCTCTATTTCCCTCTATTTCCTCCTGTTTCTCTCTATTTCCCTCTATTTCCTCCTGTTTCTCTCTATTTCCCTCTATTTCCTCCTGTTTCTCTCTATTTCCCTCTATTTCCATCTGTTCCCCACTCTCTATTTCCTCCACTGAGTCTTCCCAGACCTCCCTCCCAGTGCCCAATGCCCCCAGCCCTCCCTGCTCCCCATCCCCAGGAGGGACAGAGGGAAAAGGGAAGGGGCTGCCCCGGGAGTTTGGAGTTCCCATCCCTGGAGGGGTCCAGGGAAGGGCTGGATGTGGCGCTCTGGGCTGGTGACAAGGTGGGGATCGATCACAGGATGGATTTGATGGGCCTGGAGGGCTTTTCCAGCCTCGCTGATTCTGTGAAATGAACTCAGAGTTGCTCCACATTGGAAGTTCCAGGGTTGGGAATTTTAGGAACTCGTTGTGTTGATCTGCTTCTGTAAATGGGGCTGCCCTGGCTGCAGCCAGGATCTCCCCCTGTCCCTCACACCATTATCCTGACTTTTAATGACGTGTCCATTCCTGTGCTCCCCTTCAGCCAGGGAGCAGGATTTTCATTCTTACTTTATTACCAATGACAGCGTGAGATTTTTCAAGCCCCTGCAAACACTGTTTGGCCGATCGCTTTGTAAGTGATTGGGTTATGGTGAATTATGGAGTTCTTTCTTTCTGCTCCCAGCAGATAAAAATACATTTCCTCGGAGCTAATCTCGGTGTAAAACCCAAATCCTGTCTCCATCTGTAATGTGTGATGTGATTTGAGCAGGGGCTGACAGAGAAGAGCCTTAATGAGGGGAGCCATCACCAACGCCAGATTTTGGGGGCTGGTTCTTCTCCCTCTGAGGGCCTGAGAGAAAACAGTCAGAGATTTGATGGAACCAGCTCCAGAGGCTTTGACAGAGGAGCTGAATTCCTGGAGTCACTTGTGGAATGTTGGTTTGTCAACATCAATAGCAGCAGCTCCAGCAGAGTGACAGCCCAGCCCGGGGATTCTACTCCAGGCACGTCCTTGGCCAGAATCCTCAGCTCAGGGCTGAGGTACAATTACAGATAATTATTGTGCAAGGGTATCAACCCCCCCTGCAGAGCCTGTGCTGCTTAATGCCAGCGCACTGGGAATTTCTCAAACACCTCTGCAATCACCTCTTGCTTTGTCTTCTTATCATCAGGATTTAATACGAGGGCTGGCAAGTGAGTAACTCACCCTCTCCTCTCCCCTTTATTTGTTGTCATGCTTGAGGAAAAGTGGGGGGTTTTAAAAATAAATACCAATTTAAATTGCATTTTATTTTCTTAGCAGCTGCTAACTCTGCGAGACCGATTGGGAGATCAATTATCACAGCGGTGAATAAATCTAATTTTTCAATATAATTTACGGTAATTCCATATCCTCTGCCCGAGAAGGAAATAGTGCTGGCTGGTTTCCAAAACAGGGCTTGGAAAGAACTTCAGAAGAATCCTCAGCAGCACCACTGAGCTCCAGCTGCCAGGACTCCTGGTCTGCCCGTGATGCCAAAGGTGGGGAGGGCTGGATTTGTGTGCTCCAAAGAAATTCCCCTGGAAAATTCTGGAATCGGCTTTGGGGAGAGAACCACAATGGAATTCTGAATATTTGTCCTGGTTTTGTGGTGGATTCTGGCTTTTGGGGTGGGAGGACTCTGCTGCACTGAGCTGAGCTCTGGGTCATAATCCACGTGTGGGATTCATCCCTGTCTCTCTTTTCAGTATCCAAAATAAGGAAGATGCTGTGTGTGCTCCTCTGGACCAGATGGGTTTGGGACTTTAGCACAGGACCTGGTAATCCATGGGGAAAACTCAAAATTTCCTGTTCCAATTCCATTTCCCCAGAGTTCTTCCATGGCTGAGTCAGGAGGGTTGACACTGGCAGCAGTTCCCGGGCACTGATGTAATTTCTGGAAAATTCTGGTGTTCAGGTGACTTCAAATGGGCTGAAATAACTCAAATAAACACCCTGGACATGTTGGACAGGGTGGGGGAAACAAAAAGAGGCTGCAAAACTCGTTGTGTGCATTTCAAAACCCGCTTTAAATCTACCAGGAGTAGAAACAATGCAGTTAATTAGCAGGAATTTAGAAATCCTTTCATTTTGGAAGCCCCAGGACACACAGATTGAGAACTGCAAATCTCTGGGTGTCACCAAGGGTGCTCCACATGGCCTGAGATGCAAACAAGCGGGGAAAGGATTTTCCATGTTATTTATGGCTCATCCTCACTCAGTGACAGCACATTATTGTACCTTACATCAAAGATTCACCCCCAAGCCGGGCAGATTGATTCCTCCCCTTGCCATTAATGCACAAACAAAGAAATTATTGTCATTTCTCAGTGCAAAGTGGCTCTAAAATCCAGTGCTATTGAAGCTGCAGCACAAACACTTGCAGCTCTCAGAGCACACAGCAGCCTGGAGGAGGTCACCTGCCAGGTCACGGATTTTTCCTTTCACCTTGTTCACTCAACAACTGCAATTTCTGCCTTTTTTCCCCCTGATGTTTGTACATTCCCCGGTGCCCTTTGCAGTGTGTGTGATTTCCCACATTAAGACTGAGCCCTCTGTTGTCCAAATGACAAGTTCCACTCCAGTAAAAGCCACACCCTGCATTTTGGGGCAATTTGAGGGAGGTGCTGTTTCAATCCTGTGCTGGATGGAAGGAACAGCACCCGTGACTGCTTCTGCAGAGGCAGAAAATGCTGTGGAACATGCAGGGATTGCACAGAGCAGCAGGTACAGGACATATCCCAGCAGCCAAAATGCTTGGGGAGTTACCCAGTACCTTTAAATGTGAGTTTGTATGTGAAATTTTGTATATGAAAGTTTTATTGAGGCAGGGCACAAGGCCCTGTGGAATTTTGGGGTGTTTTTCTTGTTGACAAGTTGGAGCAATGCCACCCTTTTTGGGTTTTTTTTTTGGTTTGCAGACTGCTTGGACAGAGCCTGTTGTGTGTCTGCAGGACACAGTGAGGTTGGATTCTTTTGGAATTGCTCTGTCACGGATATCAGTGATTCCTGAAAAGGCCTGGGAGAGTTTTGATGTTCAGAGTGGGAGTTGAGCCAATGGAATCCTCATGGAATAATTATCATAGAACAGCCAAAAGGGACATTAAAACCCATCCAGTGCCACCCCTGCCATGGGCAGAGACACCTTCCACTATCCCAGGCTGCTCCAAGCCCTGTCCAGCCTGGCCTTGGGCACTGCCAGCCCCTGATTCCCCCATCCCTTCTCAGCAGGGCTGCTCTGGGTCTGTCTGGGGGTGTCCGAGCAGTTCATGTTCCTCTGTGTGAGCAAAGGCAGGGGCTGCCACCCTGCTGGGCACACCCAGGGCTCTGCACACCCAAAATCACACCCAGGGCTCTGCACACCCAAAATCACACCCAGGGGTCTGCACACCCAAAATCACACCCAGGGATCTGCGCACCCAAAATCACACCCAGGGCTCTGCACACCCAAAATCACACCCAGGGCTCTGCACACTCTGTCACACCCAGGGGTCTGCACACTCTGTCACACCCAGGGGTCTGCACACCCAAAATCACACCCAGGGCTCTGCACACCCAAAATCACACCCAGGGCTCTGCACACTCTGTCACACCCAGGGGTCTGCACACTCTGTCACACCCAGGGCTCTGCACACTCTGTTACACCCAGGGATCTGCACACTCTGTGTCACACCCAGGGCTCTGCACAATCTGTGTCACACCCAGGGATCTGCACACTCTGTGTCACACCCAGGGCTCTGCACACTCTGTCACACCCAGGGATCTGCACACTCTGTCACACCCAGGGGTCTGCACACTCCAAATCACACCCAGGGGTCTGCACACTCCATATGACACTCGGTGACATTTGCAGAAGACCTGATTGTTTGCACCCCTGAGCATTTAGCCCTATAAATATTTATTAACCTCCTCTCAGCCGGGGATGGCAGCAGAGGCAGGAACGACCTTCCCTGAGGCTGGGGAAGAGGGAAACCCCATCCACGAACAGCTGGAAAGGCTGGAACAGTCACAGCTCTGACACAGTGGAACAGCAGAGCCAGGGGAGGCAGCGAGGGGCAGGAATGAGGGGCTGCTGAGAGCAGAACAGTTCTGAGCTCAGCGCCAGCACAGCTCTGCCACCTCAGGGCTGCGTGGGCTTGGAATTGCTTTCGGTGCCTCTTCATTAAGGTAGATTGTCTGTGCAGCCTCTGGAGAGCAGGGGAAACTGTTCACCTTTGGAGGAATTGTGTTAGTTGGCTGCTGCTCCTAACTAATGGCATTGTTTTGTTACTTTCAACTGTGTGGCTTTAACACTGAAAATCCTGATTTTAAACCTCCTGGCTGGGCGCAAGGGATTAATTCCATTTTTTTCCTGAAGTAAGCAGTTATTGACAGTAAATAAAACAGTGGTGTGGGACACAGGGAGCGTCGAGAGAGGGGTGGCCCAGGTGCTGTGTAATTCCTCGCTTTAAAAATTCCTGTGCAAATCCAGAGTGTAAAGCACCTGCACAGGAAAGGATGATGTGGCCACCACGAGCACTGAGGCAGAGCAGCTGAGTTTAAACCAGACCTAAGAGGGTCCGAGTGACTCCAGGCATGGACCACAGGAAATGGTGAACAGGGCAGGAGAAATGCTCTTAATTCACAGAGAAAAGAGAAACAAAACCAAGTGTCTAGAGGGGATTGTTTATTGAAGTTGCCCTGGTTTTTCTGAGATTTTTTAAAGCCTTCTACTTGCTTATAAGATGGAGTCAGTTCTTTAGTTACTGTACAATATTAAGGGTCAGTTTTTCACTTTCTCACACTTTGGAACATAAACAACCTTTCTTATTTTTGTTCACTGTCCTTTGCTTACATATTTCCAGCCTGAAAACAATGTTGGTTGACAGCTGGTCTGGCCAGTGGGGTGAAGGGGTGGCAACCCCAGAATCCAATCTGCTCCCAGACCCACAAAATTATAAAAGGAAAAGAAATAAACAGGCTGGCCCTTTTTTTTTTTTTTTTTGGTGGGGAGCAGCTTTTCACTGAAGACCTCTGCCTCCGTGTTGTTGATTTTGCATTCCGGGCAGCATTTTGACTCCTCAGTGTGGCCCGAGCTGAGGCTCTGTCTGTGCCCAGCCAGGCTCACAGAATTCTCCTCCTGTGCTTGGGGGCACAGAGATGGTGCAGGATGAGATGTGTGGAGGAAACGGGAAGCCTCGTCAGGAGATAACGATGGGTTAATTAATGAGCTGATAAATAACCTGCTACGGGGTAATTGCACTGTGAGCTTCCCTGGGCTGCAGGGATGAGCTGGATGCTGTCCCTGTCTGTGGGGATCACAGGGAATGAGGATCCAAACCCCCCGAGCTGATCCCAGGAGAAGAAGCTGTTTGCAGACCCTCTGATGACCCGGAATGATATTCCAAGGCTCTCTAGTGACACCTTTATTCACACCTCAACCATTCCCTGTGCCCTGGGGCTCCTGAGGGTGACAGGAATTCCTGGATAACCCACTGGGAGTTTGAGCTGCTCGCCACCACTCCCTGGGACAGTTTTCCTGCTGTTCACAGAATCCCAGAATGGTTTTGGGTTGGAAGGGACCTCAAAACCCATCTCATTGCAAGGCAGGGACATCATCCACAAGAACAGTTCTTAGCCCTGGCCAACCTTGGTTTGAACTTCACTTGAGGGGTAGAAACTGGCACAGAATTGCAAAAAAAACCCCCAAAAACCCCAAAACCTGGGAATCTAAAAGGATATAGACAGCACGGAGGTTGCAGAACCATTTTGATGTTCATATGCTAATTGCATCGCAGTTCCTCACAAGCCGCAATCACTCCATTGTTTTTGCACCGCGTGTTTTTGAAAGGATTTCATTGAAGCCTCCTTAATGAGGCAGGCACGGAGAGGGAAGGAGGTGTGGTGGGGATGGAAATTTCTCCTGAATGCTCCGTGTTAATCCTTCTTTGATTTCATCTTAGCAAATTCATCCCGGGAAGGAGCTGCGTTCCTCTGGGTGCCTGGAGGAGGGCAGGGACCCTGTCCCCCCTCCTGGGATGCAGGGACACGGGGTGGCTGTCACCCTGTCCCCCATCCTGGGATGCAGGGGTGGCTGTCACCCTGTCCTCCCTCCTGGGATGCAGGGACAGGGGGTGACTGTCACCCTGTCCCCCCTCCTGGGATGCAGGGGTGGCTGTCACCCTGTCCTCCCTCCTGGGATGCAGGGACAGGGGGTGGCTGTCACCCTGTCCCCCTCCTGGGATGCAGGAGTGGCTGTCACCCTGTCCCCCTCCTGGGATGCAGGGACACAGGGTGGCTGTCACCCTGTCCTCCCTCCTGGGATGCAGGGGTGGCTGTCACTCTGTCCCCCCTCCTGGGATGCAGGGACACAGGGTGGCTGTCACCCTGTCTCCCCTCCTGGGATGCTGGGGTGGCTGTCACCCTGTCCCCCCTCCTGGGATGCAGGGACACGGGGTACCTGTCACCCTGTCCTCCCTCCTGGGATGCTGGGACAGGGGGTGGCTGTCACCCTGTCCCCCCTCCTGGGATGCAGGGACAGGGGGTGCCTGTCACCCTGTCCCCCCTCCTGGGATGCAGGGACACGGGGTGGCTGTCACCCTGTCCTCCCTCCTGGGATGCAGGGACATGGGGTGGCTGTCACCCTGTCCTCCCTCCTGGGATGCAGGGACATGGGGTGGCTGTCACCCTGTCCCCCCTCCTGGGATGCAGGGACAGGGGGTGGCTGTCACCCTGTCCCCACTCCTGGGATGCAGGGACACAGGGTGGCTGTCACCCTGTCCTCCCTCCTGGGATGCAGGGACATGGGGTGGCTGTCACCCTGTCCCCCCTCCTGGGATGCAGGGACAGGGGGTGGCTGTCACCCTGTCCCCACTCCTGGGATGCAGGGATGGCGTTGCTGTCCCTGAGGAGAGCTCATGGGAGATCCCTGGCAAACCCAAGGCCTCTGGGAGAAGGTTCATAAATCCACAAGGCTGGAGAAGACCTTGAAGGTCTCCAAGTGTGACCCTCAGCCCAGCACCACCAGGGAGGCCCAGGGAGGGTAATTTTGGGGCCTGGAGGGATTGGGCAGAAACACCCCTCGAGATTGGGGTGGGAAAAACCTTCCTGACGTGGGCCTGGGCAGCCACACGTGCCTCAGAGGAGGAAAGACAGCAAGGGCCTCCTGTGTGACATTTTCCAGCAAGGTTTATTCCAGCATGCCAAAGGGGTCAGGGACAGATAACAAAGGATCATGTGGAGTGCCCTGGCTTAAGTGTGGGGTCAGGAACCCATGGTCTGAGGGCACAGGGGTGGCACAAGGGCAGGGCAAGGGACAGGAAACCTGTGGGGGACAAGGGACAAAGAGGTGGGGAGGGCAGGGTCAGGTGGCCAACAGGGGAATAAATCCAGGACAGACTGGCAGCAGATCTGCAGGGCACCACGGGGGAAGGCCCCTCTCTCTCAGCCTGGACAAGGAAATTGTGGTCCATCCTTCCAGGGCAAAGCTTCCCTGAGGGGATTTTTAGGGTTCCCACATTCACCACCAGGCCGTGTGCCCAGTGCCACATCCACAGGTTTTCCCCACCTTCCCAGGGCACTGCCCTGGGCAGCCCATTCCAAAGCTTTAAAGCCCTTTCTGGGACAATTTTTGTCCCTAATTTGTGATCTAAACCTCCTTGAGGCACATCCTGGAGCCAGGGTGCTGCTGGGTGATGCAGCTCTGCATCCCCCCGGCACAGAGCCCCAGCCAGGCTCGTGGGGCTTTGGCACAGTCGGGATTTTTTTGGAATTCTGTGGAGCCCAGGGAGCTGCAGGAACTGCGGTGACCCCGTGAGTGCTGGGAGGAGCCCTCAGAGCTGTTAATTACAATGTCCTCAGGCTCTTTCTCAGTCCTCTGCAAATGTTAACCCTGTGGGCAGCATTAAAAGCCTTTTATTTCCCTTCTAAATGTTCTGCTGCAATTAGATTTTTTTTATTATTTTTTTTATAGATGGGAGAAGAAGGCAATGAGGCTGTTGCCAGGGAAGGGTGCTCATCACGGAGGTGACTTTTATTTTGTGGCTGGTTTGGGATTATTTATTTCTCTTGTTCCCAGTACAGGACACAATTCCAGTGAACTGTGGGATGCAGGAGTGAAGCTTTGGTAAAGATGGTTCAGCTGAAATGAGAGCAGCCCTAAATCTTCAGCAGGGGCCTGATGAGAACCCCAACACTTCCCAAATTGCAGCAGAGCTCCAGCAGCCTCCCTGTCACAGCTCTCGCTGTTCTCCATCATTTTGAGCACGAGCTGATAAAATTGAAAGGACAAGTCTGTATTTCTTGCCCACTCAGCAGTAAAATGTATAAAACATTTTGGAATCTCATAAGATTTCCAGACCAAAATGTTTTCAGAGGACGTAGCTGCAGTTTCTGAAATGAGCCTGCCTGGAGGGTGAATTTAAATCAGAACACCTTTTTCCCCCCACTAATTTTAGCACATGCATCCTGGGAAATGATGCCACGGAATCCGTGGGAGGTTTTTAGGATCAGGATGAGCTTCAGGATTGTCTCACCTGGGGGCAGGTGAGACCCTGTGTGTGTGGCAGGGACTGCCCCGAGCCCCTGCAGCCACTCTGCCCCTCCTGGGGGCATTCAGAGCCTCCTCCATCCCCTGCCGAGGTGTTTCCATCACTCCCCACTCCATTCCCAGGCCTTTGGGATGCACTTTTCTCTTGGGAATGAGTGTGGTGTTCCTGCTGTGTAATGCACAGGTATTAAAGTGACAAAGAGTCCAGGGGAAACTCTTCCATCGACGTGATCAATTCAGTGGCAACTCCAGGCTCAGAGTGACAGCCAGTGGTGCAGCTCATCTTTTGTCCTGTTAGAAACTAAAAAAACCAACAAACCAAACCCTTGAAATGCTCTGTTTTTCCAGTACAAAGACAATGCTTTGGAGGATGACAAATCCCATCCCACTCAGCCAAGTCAGAGCCTTTACATTCATTAGCTCAGTGCTTGTTTCCCTCCTTTTGATGCACCTGGTTCCCACCTCCACTCCTGCTCACGCTCTCTGATTTCCTCTGTAGAACCAATTTTTTTTTTGGTTTTTGGAGGCATCAAAGACAGGCATTGCTGTGTTTAAAGAACATAAACTTTTAATTTGATGGCATTATGATCAGCTGAAGACAGGTCCCTTTTGTTCGTGTTGCTTTGCTTAGACACGTGCCAAGACAAATTGAAATGTAAAAATAGCTGTCCTTGTTTAAACAATTACATTCAATAAGGCTGGGATGGAAGTTTGTTCTAGGAAATGGGAGAGGGTGAGGACTGAAGGACTCTGAAGTGACTTCTGTCCTGGCTTTGTGGCTGATTTGTTACTTGGCTTTGACTCAACAGCAGAAGGAGGAATTTGTCACCGCTCCGTGGTGTTCACACTCTGTCTGCGCCCTCCCAGCCCGGTGCAGACCTTGAAGATCACTGGTGCCACCTCCGAGGCAGCTGGGCTGGAGCTCTGGGAGCTGCTCATTTATTGAGGGGCAGAGGCAGCAATGCCCCTTTCAGCAGGGCTGGCAGAGCTGGGCTGGGGTGGCACTGGTGGCACTGGCAGGACAGAGCCGGGCTGGGGTGGCACTGGTGGCACTGGCAGGTCAGAGCTGGGCTGGAGTGGCACTGGTGGCACTGGCAGGTGAGAGCCGGGCTGGGGTGGCACTGGCAGGTCAGAGCTGGGCTGGGGTGGCACTGGTGGCACTGGCAGGTGAGAGCCGGGCTGGGGTGGCACTGGCAGGTCAGAGCTGGGCTGGAGTGGCACTGGTGGCACTGGCAGGTGAGAGCCGGGCTGGGGTGGCACTGGCAGGTCAGAGCTGGGCTGGGGTGGCACTGGTGGCACTGGCAGGTGAGAGCCGGGCTGGGGTGGCACTGGCAGGTCACAGCTGGGCTGGGGTGGCACTGGTGGCACTGGCAGGTGAGAGCCGGGCTGGGGTGGCACTGGTGGCACTGGCAGGTCACAGCCGGGCTGGGATGGCACTGGTGGCACTGGCAGGTCACGGTGCTGTGGCTCTCAGCTCTGGAGCTCTGCCCACCCTGTTCTCCCCCAGGATTGAGTCTCTCCTGCCCCGTGCCCAGGGATCGCTGCTTGGAGCCTGCAGGAAGCAGAGTAGGAGCTGATCTCAGCTGTGACACACAGGGGAGGGGTCAGGAGCCACCTGAGAGGGGACAGAGGGACACAGAGCTCAGGGGAGCCATGTCCTGGTGGGGCTCTAGGGGTTTTTAGGATCAGTGACCTCCTTTGACATAAATAAAAGCTCATTCCTTATGGTGCTGGTACTGCCCAGCAGTGTTGCAGACCATGGAATCATGGAATGGTTTGGGTTGGGAGGGAAATGAAAGTTCCTGTCCCATCCCTGCCATGGCAGGGACACCTTCCACTGTCCCCGGGTGCTGCAAACCCCATCCAGCCTGGCCTTGGACACTTCAGGGGTCCAGGGGCAGCCACAGCTTCTCTGGGTACCCTGTGCCAGGGCCTGCCCACCCTCCCAGGGAACAATTCCTGCCCAATATCCCACCCAAATCTCCTCTTGTCCCTTTTGAAGCCATTCCCTGTGTCCTGTCTCTTGTCCAAAGTCTCTCTCCATCTTTCCTGTAAGCTCCCTTTGGGTCCTGGAAGGTCCCAGTGAGGTCACCCCTGGTCTCTTCTCCAGGCTGAGCATTCCCAGCTCTCCCAGCAGAGCTGCTCCATCCCTCTGCCCGTCCTGGGCCCTCCTCTGGGCTCTCCCATCAGCTCCATCTCCTTCCCATGTCACCTCCAAAGCGCCTCCAGCCCTTCCCACAACCCTCACACCTTCCCTTGGAGCGATTCCTGTTTGCTGCCACCACACAAAAACCATTTCCATTCCCACCGTTTACCCAACTAAACCAACAGCAGGGCCTGGGAGAGCCCTGGGAGCAGCACAGGCACTTCCAAACGGATCAATCGGAATTGATTGCTGCAGAACAGTGGCAGATAAACCCCCACGTTTCCCGGCCTCTCAGCACAAAGCTTGTTGCAGTGGCATTTAAAATATTTATACCACACTCTGAAGCTGTAACTTACATTACCCATAAATGAGCTCAACAAAACCTTTTCAGAAAGCGTTTTATTCCTGAGCAGGGAAGTGCTTGGCGCTCTCCAGAGTTCTGGGCTTTGATTCTACACCCCCTCCCTTATTTCATCTGTTCAGGAACAACTTGCATTTCAGGGAATGGTGTTTAAATTTTTTATTTCTTGTCTGTTTGGGAAGCTGTATCATTTTGTCAGGGTTTTTTTGTTTGTTTGTTTGTTTTCTATATGTTTCTTCAGTCTGGTAAATGTATCTTTTTTTCTCTTTTAAAAAAGAGGAAAGCTAATATTCCATTTGAGCTCTTGATTTGGGGAATCAGCTTTGAATTTCCAGCTCCTCTGCCCTGGACTCCTGGGTTTCCTTGGGCAGATTTAGCAGCTTATTGAAACTCAGCTAAACTTAATTATCAGCAGATGTGAACACCTTTTAGAGTTCAGTTAAATTACACTCCCTGTGCCTCCTGCAGATGAGAAGTGTTGTTAACTTTGTTCTGGAGTTGGAGGAACCAGGAAGGGATCCCTGTGTGAGGATGAGGAAGGATCCTTGTGAGGGATTCCTGCCTGAGCTTCAGCCTTTTGTCCCTCTGCCGGGTTCTTTGGTGGATTTGTTGAATCATGGAATGTCCTGGGCTGGAAGGGATGAAGGATGAGTGATTCCAGCTCCTGGCCCTGCACAGACACCCCCAAATCCCACCCTGACAGCGCTGTCCAAATGCTCCTGGAGCTCTGGCAGCCTTGGGAACGTTCCCATTCCCTGGGAAGTGCCCCAGCACCCTCTGGGGGAGGAATCTTTCCTTAAATCCAACCTGAACCCTCCCCTGGCACAGCTCCAGCCCTTCCCTGGGTGCTGTCCCTGTCCCAGGGAGCAGAGACTGGAGCTGCATCCCCTGGTGAGTGTCCCCTCAGTCTCCTCCTCTGCACCTGAACACACCAAGTGTCCTCATCACTCCTCGTGTGGCCCCTCCACACCCTTCACCACCTTTGCAGACTCTTGTACTGATTTTTGAGTTACTCTGAGTTGAGTTTTTTGTTCTGTGTGAGCCACAGGAGCTGTGACCAGCAGTGTCCATCTCTGCTGCAGCCTCAGCAGCGCCGGGCTTTGGCTCGGCCAGGTGCCCGTGGGGCTAAGCTGGGATTGTTGGGAAGGTCGGGGGAAAATGAGACAGAAACCAGGCTGGGGTTTTCCAAGAAACTGTGGGGACAGCTTTGCTTTGAGGGCTTCTCCTGCCAGCCCCTCCTGGGGAATTCCAGGAAGGACCTTGAGACTCTTGAGTGCATCCAGAGCAGGCAGCGAGGCTGGAGAGGGGAACACAAACCCTGTGAGGAAGGGCTGAGGGAGCTGGGGGTGTTCAGCCTGGAGAAAAGGAGACTCAGAGATGAATTTATCACTCTCTAAAACCTCCTGAGAGGTGCCTGTGCTCAGGTGGGGTTGGGCTCTTTCTCCAGGCAGCACTGACAGAAGGAGAGGACACAGCCTCAAGCTGCACCAAGGGAAATGTAAGTTGGATATCAGGAAGAAATTTTTTACAAAATGAGTGATAAAGCCCTGGAATGTTCTGCCTGGGGAGGTGGTGGAGTCACCATCCCTGGATGTGTTTAAACAAAGCCTGGATGTGGCACTGGTGCCGTGGTTTAGTTGAGGTGTCAGGGCTGGGTTGGACTCGATGATCCTGGAGGTCTCTTCCAGCCTCGTGATTTTGTGATTTTCTATGATTCTGTGATTCTGTGATCCTGAGATTCTCTGTGAGTTTGTGGTTCTGTGATCCTGTGAGTCTTTGATTCAGCACTGCCCGTGCTCTGTGGTGTTTCTCCCTGCACAGGCCATTTTCAGGGACCAAGTGGTGCCTGTCATTTCCACCCCTGTTCTTTAAGGCTGCTCTTGCTTCCAGGAAAAGTCCTGTGGGCTTTTTTTTCTTCTTTTTTTTCTTTTTTTTTTCTTTTTTTTCCTTTTTTTTCCTTTTTTTTTCTTTTTCTTTTCTTTTCTTTTCTTTTCTTTTCTTTTCTTTTCTTTTCTTTTCTTTTCTTTTCTTTTCTTTTCTTTTCTTTTCTTTTCTTTTCTTTTCTTTTCTTTTCTTTTCTTTTCTTTTTTTTTTTTTTTTTTTTTTTGCTGTTGTCACCTGTGTTGGTCCATTCCTGTGATGATTTTTTTTGCCTTTTTTCTATATATCCCTTAACTGTGTCTGGCCCTTAATTTTAGGACCAAGGATAGGGCATCACCTATCTTTGAGTCATTCTTTTCTGAATTACTGGGTTCTGAGGAAATGGAACAGCACAGGGAGCTGATTCACCAGTCAATTTCTCTCTTTTCCCTGAAAGAATTCACCTTCATCAACCTAAAATGGCCCTTTCTCTCCCCAAAACATGCTTGTGGTGAGAGGCTGCTGCTGCACAGAGAAATGTGCTGCTTTCATGACTTTAATAATTAAAAATGCACTTTAAAAAAATCCTTCTGCACACTCTATAGGAAAGGTCTGGTGCATTTATTGGAGCCTCTCATGGATCCTTATGGTTTTATGGGCACTTTAGAGCAGAAATAAAGATCTTTTTTATACTCCAAAAGCAGATGTCTCTGGAATTGCCATCCTGTTCTGCAAAGCCCCAGCGTTTTCCTCTTTAAGATGTTGCATCTGGACCTGAGTTTTTACCTTTCCTTTTTCCAGAGACGAGCCAGTTTAGGGCAGGGGAATCTCACCCAGCTGGTCCCGTGTCCTGTTGTCACTGTCACATGCTGATTCTGCCCTGCACAACCTGAGTGTGACAAGGGTGGCTCTGCCCTCCTGCCCCAAATGTTCACAGCTTGAAATTCTCATTTATTTATTGCCTTTCCAAACCTGAGGTGCATAAAAGCATCTCTGGGGATCTTTCATGTGGAGATGGACTCAAAGCCTCAAGCTGAATCCTTCAGGAATGTCCACCCTCATCTTCCTCCTCACACTCAGAATGAAATGGAGCTTGCTGAGGTCTTGGAGGCCCAGATTAAATTCTGCTGTAGTCTGGAGCTCAGATTAAATTCTGCTGTAGTTAGGAGGATGTGGCAAGCATCCCTTTGTAGTTATCCCATTTTCCAGCTCTGAAAGGAGAATAACCCTGACCAGTTCCCACAGGGCAGCTCCTGATGAAGCTCAGGGGTCCTGCAAGGGATCCAGAGCAGCTTGGATTTGTGTGGAGTGACCCTGGCACCGCAGGGACAGGAGGGAACAGGGGACAGAGGACTCTGAGCAGCAGACAGGCTGCAGCTTTGTCTTTGCCTGCAGGGTATCAAAGGACAAGAAAATCCAATGTTGCCCGGAACGCAAAAATCAACAACACGGAGGCAGAGGTCTGCAGTGAAAGCTGCTCCCCACCAAAAAGGGCCCAGCCTGTTTATTTCTTTTCCTTTTATAATTTTGTGGGTCTGGGAGCAGATTGGCTTCTGGGGTTGCCACCCCTTCACCCCACTGGCCAGACCAGCTGCCAACCAACATTGTTTTCAGGCTGGAAATGTGTAAGCAAAGGACAGTGAACAAAAACAAGAAAGGTTGTTTATGTTCCAAAGTGTGAGAAAGTGAAAAACTGACCCTTAATATTGTACAGTAACTAAAGAACTGACTCCATCTTATAAGCAAGTAGAAGGCTTTAAAAAAATCTCAGAAAAACCAGGGCAACAATCCAAGGAGGATTTTCTTTTTTAAAAAGGGGAGTTCTGTTCAGCAGAGTCACTGGAGCAGAGCGATGGGTACAGACTTCTCTGGAAACTTTGGGTGATCCTCCCGACACCCCTGGGTGGTGAGGGATCTTTGCTGAGGGGTAGGGGGTGCAATGTGGTAAAATATCCTCAGAAAATTAAAAAGCCACGAGATTCAGGCTCCAGCTGCTGGTCAGGACCTGCAGCTCTCCCCTGCTCCCAGCTGGGTCCTGAGCCTCGGGAAAAGCTCAGCTGGGACAAAGAGAGGAGAGAGAGGATTTGGCTGATGAAACTCCTGGACTTGAGCAGGACTTGGAGGTTGGGTCTGTGCTGGCCCTGGGGGCCACCTCCACCCCTGGGGACAGCTCTGGTCACTCCTGGCAGGGGAGCCCTGGAGGGGCTGGAGCGTGTCCAGGGCAGGGAATGGAGCTGAGAAGGGAATGGAGAACTCCTGATGGAGCTGAGGGGGCTCAGCCTGGAGAAAAGGAGGCTCAGGGGGAATTTCTGCCTCTGCAGAGCTCCCTGAGAGGAGGGGACAGCCCAGGGGTGTCGGGCTCTGCTCCAGGGACAGGGACAGGAGGAGAGGGAATAGCCTCAGGCTGGGCCAGGGGAGTTTGGGATTGGATTTTAGGGAAAATTTCTCTGTGGAAAGGGTGGAAGGGGGAATTTGGAGTCCCAACACCTGGAGGTGTCCAAGGAAGGGCTGGAGGTGGCACTCGGTGCTCTGGGGACAAGGAGAGGGTTGGACACAGCTTGGGCTCGATGCTCCTTTGGGGCTTTTCCAGCCTCACTGGTCCTGTGCCACCTCTCCATTCCTGGGGGTCCCTCCATCCTTCCCCAGCTCCTCACAGGGGACCTGGAAAATTTCCTGCCAAATCTTAAACAGAGCAAACTCCAATTTTTGGAGTTTGCTCCATTTGGGAACTCTTTGGGGAGTTGTCTCCTTAGACATTTTTGTTTTTGCAGAAGCACAAGAGCAGACTGAACATTTATTTTTTTTACTTCCAGTGTTAGATTAAAACTAGAATTTTGCAGCTGGAGTATTTTTAGCTGTGGGTGTTGCAGAGAAGAGCAGGAGCTGATCTCAGGATGTTTGGCAGGTGTTTTACCTCAGAAAAATCCGTGTGGAACGGGGGATTTGTTGTGCTGGGGAGTCCAGGAGGTGGAGATTGAGGTTTGTGTCTGTGCAGTGAGAGTTTCCTTCTGCAAGAAATGCAAATGCAGCTTTCACCCCCACCCAAAACAAACAATCATCCCAGTGGCTCTTAGAGGCTGACATACAACAGACACCAAGAAAATAAATTAACCTGACCACAGCATTAATACAAATCACATGAAAAAATAACCTCAAGACCTCAACCCCCCAAAAAAAACCCAAATAAAACCAACCAAACATCATCCACACCACTGCTGCCAAAAGAAAGTTACATAATGAGGTAATTTCAGTTGGATTTAGGCTTTGATTTTTGCATCTTGGTGTGAATCTCATCAATGTTTATAAAAATGGGCTTTTTTTTGTGTTCATTGTGACACAACACAAGAGAACCTTCAAAGCAGTTGTAGGGAAAAGGGAGTTGTTATTTTTGATAAATTATGTACGAAGGGAACGGTGAGGAGTTGCTCAATCTGTCCTTCCTCTCTTAGGACTTGAACACAAAAGGAAAAAAACAAGATTTGAAGCTTTTGAATGTTCAGTCAGTGACACAGACAGCACACAAGTGCTTTTTAGTGACTTTAAGGTCACTGAACATCCTCAGAGAACAGGACACTCCGACATGGCAGTTGTTGATTTGATTTTATTTTTTTCCCCAACTCTCTTTTTCTGTGTGTTTCTCTTTCCCTACATTTTATTCCAGTGTTCCCTTTCCCTTGTGCTGTGACCTACAGCCATTTTCAGGCAAACATTTTATTTCCAGTGTCCCTTTTTCTTTGTGCTCCAAACACCATTTTTAGGGAATTAAGTAATCACAGACTGACCAGAGCTGTGGGGAAGGTTTTAGGTTTTAGGTTTTAGGTTTTAGGTTTTAGGTTTTAAGTTTTAGGTCCTTTCCCAGACCTTCCATCCTTGCCTATGGCACTTGGGGAACATCTGGGTGGATGTGGCAAATCCCAGGCAGAGATTTGTATTTAAGAGTGGGGCTGGAGAGAAATCACTAAATCTTCATTAAAACCAGCTTGAGCAGAAGGGTTTGGGGTCACAGCTCCAAGCAGGATGTGAAATTCTGGTAGGATGGAGAAAAAACCTTCTGTGTGTGGAGTTCAGTGTCCAGAGAGTGTGGAGGGGAATTTGGGGGCTGCAGGTTCATCCTCCAGGATTCAGGAATGAGCTGAAAGTGGCCATGAAGAAGAGAGAACAAAAATCCATCCCTGGGGATGGACTGACACTGAATTGAGGACAGGAGCTGAATCTTCCATTCCTGAAGCTGCAGGAATTGCCAGAGCTGCACCAAAGGATGGGCACTGCAGAGACTGGATGGGACCTGATGATAATTAATGAAACAGCAAACGAGGCAGCGCTGCAGAAATGCTGCAAAACCCAGAAATTCCTGGAACAGCCTCTAAAAATAGCTCAGTTTCCCAAAAAACCTGCAGCTGCCCCATCCCTGGAAGTGTTCAAGGCCAGGCTGGACAGGGCTTGGAGCAACCTGGGACAATGGAACGTGTCCCTTGTGGTGGCAGGGGTGGAACTGGATCCAAGGTCTCTCCAAACCTAAACCATTCTGTAATTCTATGAAAATATTCTTGCAAAATAAAGTGTAAAAAATCAACCAAATCTAAGGTAGAGGGGAAAGATAATTCAATTTCCAGGTGTTTAAGAGCAAGGACAGTCTTTCTGAGAGCCCTGTCCAGCTTTCCTTGGTAGGCAGGGAAAAGCTCAGCTGGAAAATGTTGGCCAAAATTCAGTCCAGGGTTTCAAACATCCCCCCTGGGAGCACAAATCCAATTTCACAGGTGGGAAACATTCACTAGAGCTGTGCTGGGTGTGGAACTGGCCTGTAGAGATCCAATCTCCACCTGGATCTTGATAATTCAGTGAGTCCTGGTCTTAACTAACCTGAAAATCCTCGGAAGGATTTCCCTGCAGCCTGAGGTTCTGTTTGGTGCTGATAAAAGCTCCCAGTTTGTGTGGTTGGTTTGGAGAGGCAAAAGATGAGTGGTTTTTGGGGTGAGTGTTTAAGGAATTCAAGAAAAATGAGGGGGTTCTTGCTTCTTTCTGAGCCCCTGAAAGAATATTCAGTGTAAATCAGACCCAGCTTTGGAAAAACATGAAGTGATTGTTGAGTGCTTAAATAAATCTCATCACCAATCTATGTATTAATGACATACAAAAATTTGGATTTATAATAATGGCTTGCAAGTTGCTGGCTGAATTATTTTCAAAGTGTTTGTCCAAAGCAAAATTCAGGGGGGTCAGGGGAAGAGACAGAACACAGCTCAGCAACCAAATGACTGCTGCAGGGAAGGAAAAATCTGCTTTTATTAAATGATGCTGGCACAAACAAAAACTACTTCCTTCCCCTCTTGACTTAATTTTTCTCTGCTTGTGCTTTGCATAATGAGCCTGGAGATCCCCTGCTGGTTCAGGCCAGGCTCGGGGGCATTTTCTCCTGTTCCTTCTCGTGCTGCTGTGCACAGAGAGGGTTCTTGAACCTGCTCCTGGCCGTGACCTGGGGGGCCCAGGCTGCCCGAGAACTGCTGGGCTTGGAGTTTGTCAGGGCTGGGATCTTTGGCTGCAAATCCAGGTTTGTTCCCTGCCCCTGGGACAGGAAAATCTCCTGAGGGCTGCTCTCCAAGCAGGAGGGATCGATCTCCAAGCAGGAGGGATCACTCTCCAAACAGGAGGGATCACTCCAAGCAGAAGGGATCACTCTCCAAACAGGAGGGATCACTCTCCAAACAGAAGGGATCACTCTCCAAACAGGAGGGATCACTCTCCAAGCAGGAGGGATCACTCTCCAAACAGGAAGGATCACTCTCCAAACAGGAGGGATCACTCTCCAAGCAGGAGGGATCACTCTCCAAACAGGAAGGATCACTCTCCAAACAGGAAGGATCACTCCGAACAGGAGGGATCACTCTCCAAAGAGGAGGGATCACTCTCCAAAGAGGAGGGATCACTCCAAACAGAAGGGATCACTCTCCAAAGAGGAGGGATCACTCTCCAAAGAGGAGGGATCACTCCAAACAGGAGGGATCACTCTCCAAGCAGAAGGGATCACTCTCCAAACAGGAAGGATCACTCTCCAAACAGGAAGGATCACTCCAAACAGGAGGGATCACTCTCCAAACAGGAGGGATCACTCTCCAAACAGGAGGGATCACTCTCCAAACAGGAGGGATCACTCTCCAAGCAGGAGGGATCACTCCAAACAGGAGGGATCACTCTCCAAACAGGAGGGATCACTCCAAGCAGAAGGAATCTCTCCTTGCACTGCAGCTGTGCCTTCCCTGGGTGGATGGAGCTGCATCCTGCTTTATTTCCCTGGCTGTGGCACGGGGGAAGGACTGCTGGGGGTGTTTTGCATCTCCAGGTGAGATATTGTTGAGATCCCTCCCGTTTTCCCTTTGATTTCTGTGTCACAAAGGTTTTTGCTGGCCAGCAGTGACCCCACATGTGCCTCCCTCAGGAGGAGCAGGAGGATCTTTCCTGGTTTATTTTCCTTTCTCTCACCTCCTACAGCCACATCTGAGCTTCTTTCACTGGTGTGGGAGCTCTGACTTGTGCTGAAAATATTTCAGGGAGTCACAATTGCAGTGGAGATCTCTGCAGGAAAGGAGAAAATTCTCCTGTTTTATGAACCCAACTGGAGGTGCCAGTTCTGATGTCCCAGCTGGGAGGGGGCTGCTGAAAAACCAGAACCCCATGGATTGATTTCCTCACCACCAGCAAACTGGAGAAAAGAGTAATGAGGTGAAGGGAACCAGGAAACTGTGCCCAGCCAGCTGGAAACCCTCCAGCCCTGAAAATGAACCATAAAAAGCTGATTTGTGGCTCTGAGGTTGTGGTGTTCAATGTGTCCTCCTCAGCACCTCGCCAAGGGAATCCCAGCATGGGTTGAGAGGGACCTTAAATCCCATCCAGTGCCACCCCTGCCATGGCAGGGACACTTCCACTGTCCCAGGCTGCTCCAAGCCCTGTCCAGCCTGGCCTTGGACTCTCCAGGGGCAGCCACAGCTGCTCTGGGAATTCCCAGCCCTTCCTCACCCTCTCAGGGAGGAATTTCTTCCCAATATCCCACCCAAATCTCCTCTTTCCCAGTCTGAAGCCATTCCCTGTGTCCTGTCCCTCCATCCCTTATCCACAGCCTCTCTCCACCTTTTCTGTGGCTTCCTTTAGGCCCTGGGAGGAGCAGTGAGGTCCCTCCAGGAGCTTTCCCCTCTCCAGGCTGGACAATCCCACACTCCCAGCCTCACACAGGGCCAGCAGTGCCAGATTCCAGCTCGGGGAGTTTTCCTGCCCTGTGCTGTCCCCTCCTGTCACCCTCTGCTGTCCCCTTCCTGCCTGTCACCCTCTGCTGTCCCCTCCTGCCTGGCCTCTGCACATCCAGCCTTGTTTGCCAAATGCAGGAGCCGGGGATAAACAAATTCCTTATGTAACTTTTCAGTTGCCAGGAAATGTGATGATTTTTGACTCCTGCTGTCTGACTGGAGCAATGGATTGGAGGCAGGGAAGGTGCCTACAGAAATGAGTGGCTTTCCTTCATTCCAGGACACGGTTGACATTACAAATAAACTCCCAGGGCTGAGATCTGTGGCTGGGGTAAATAAGTGTGACTCTCTGAGCCGGGCTGGAACACTGTAATGTTCATTTAGCGTTACAAGCTGAATTGTAACAGCAAACTGCTTAGGGATTGCTCTGTGTAATGCCCTGAGCTTGGGGCCAGGACACACAGAAAGCACCAGGAGCTGTCCCAAATGTCCTGTAGGAGCTGTCTGAGAGACCTGGCAGGTTTATTAGTGACAGGGAACGGTGCTGAGCAGCATTTCTGCTGTTCCTGCTCCCTGCACCGTCCTGTGCCTGAATTTCCAGCTACAGCACCGTGGATGTGGAATTCTGTCCGTGGTGGGAGCCTTGTCCAGGTCCTCAGGTGCCTGGCACGGGTGGATCTGAGGGAATAAAAAACTTCAAAGCATTTTTGCCTGCCTGACTGAGCTGCACTCACCCTCCAGTCCCAGTGCTCCCGTGCCTGGTGCTCATTAACCACCGTTCTTCATTTACTTGGCAATCAAAGGACGATTATGGGGAGGCATCTGAGTTTGTGGAGAGCAAGGAGATGCTATCTCGACACAAAACTATTTTATTTTTAAAAGCTCTTTTTTGTTTAAATATGCTTCATCTCAGGGGTGGTTTAAAGTGCATAATAGTCCATAGAACAGTTGTGCAGACTTGATGCATTATGATATTTTTGTGTAGTGTTTGAAAAATTACAAAGGGAAAGGGTTTACTTGCTTTAAAACACTTTCCACTAAAAAGCCACACAGCTTCATCCAACACCAGTGATTGTTATGAATAATAGAAAATTGTCAGTGAGCAGTTTGAGGTGCCTCGCTGATGTTTTGAAGGTCCCCTTATCCCAAAGCACTCGTCAAGGCTGTTGGGGAGGGTTTGGAATTAATGATGGATGTTTTTTTGGAAATGCAGGGAATGTGTCAGCTGGACAGGTTGGGAACAGCCCTGGGGAGGAGAATTTGGGAATGTTGGGGGATGAGGGGTTGGACAGGGACAGGGTGAGCTAAACCCCTGTCCTGGGCTGATCCCACAGCTTTGGGGTGACCTGACTGTGCCTCCAGTGCCTGAAGGAACCAGCAGGAAATGGAGAGAGGTTTTGGACAGGGCTGGAGGGACCCACAGGGAGCTCTGCCTTTGCTCAGATGAGTTGATTTCCTAGGACAGACGAGAGCTGGTGGAACAGCAGAGCTGCTGCCTCCTGCTGCATCTCCAGCCTCCCATGGTCCAAGCAGAAGGTGAATCCACGGGGAGGATGGAGCCCAGCCCCACCCAGGAGCTGGCACCTTGTTTTCAGCTCCATCAGACACCTGTTGCTTCCCTGCTTTTTTAATTCTCGGTGCCTTGCATTAGTGAGGCTTCCTAAAATAACAATATTTGTGTTTACACCGAGGTCTGGGTTTGCAGCCCCGTGCATGAGGAGGATTTTCCAGCTCCTGGAAATGTGAGTTTGCTCTGACCTCAGCCAAGGGCTCAGCACAGGCTGGGATTTTCTGGCAAGGCTTCGAGAGCTTTTGCCATCCCTGGCTGTGACGCTCTGGCCTTACCAAGCTCAGGCTCTTTGGGAAGAGGGAATTGCTGGATCTTAGAAGGCCTCCAGCCCCTGCTGAGCTCTTTCTGCTGCGTGGGTGTGACAGAGCCAAACTGTGCTAACCCTGAGCACGTTGTCCCTTGTCACTGGCTCAGCCTGGCTGCAGTGAGGCCTCCCTGAGCCCCCAGCATGAAGGAGGAGCAGAAGGGCTCCTCAGCAGCAGGGGTGGATAATGGAGAATGGATAATATCCCATTGGATAATGGATAATATCCCATCGGATAATGGGTAATATCCTATTGGGTAATGGATAATATCCCATTGGATAATACATAATATCCCACTGGATCATGGATAATATCCCATTGGATCGTGGATAATGGATAATATCCCATTGGATAATGGAGAATGGGTAATATCCCATTGGATAATGGGTAATATCCCATTGAATAATACATAATATCCCACTGGATCATGGATAATATCCCATTGGATCGTGGATAATGGATAATATCCCATTGGATAATGGAGAATGGGTAATATCCCATTGGATAATACATAATATCCCATTGGATAATGGATAATATCCTATTGGATAATGGATAGTGGATAATATCCCATTGGATAATGGATAATATCCCATTGGATAATGGATAATATCCCATTGGATCTTGGATAATGGATAATATCCCATTGGATAATGGATAATATCCCATTGGATCATGGATAATAGATAATATCCCATTGGATAATTGATAATGGGTAATATCCCATTGGATAATGCATAATATTCCATTGGATCATGGATAGTGGATAATATCCCATTGGATAATGGATAATATTCCATTGGATAATGGATAATGGAGAATGGATAATATCCCATTGGATAGTGGATAATATCACATTGGATAATGGATAATATCCCATTGGATAATGGACAATATCCCATTGGATAATGGACAATGGATAATATCTCATTGGATAATGGATAATATGGATAATATCCCACTGGATAATGGGTAATATCCCATTGGATCATGGATAATATCCCATTGGAAAATGGTTAATATCCCATTGGATAATGGATAATATGGATAATATTCCATTGGATAATGGATAATATGGATAATATCCCATTGGATAATGGAGAATATCCCATTGGATCATGGATAATGGATAATATCCCATTGGATAATAGATAATATGGATAATATCTCATTGGATAATGGATAATATGGATAATATCTCATTGGATAATGGACAATGGATAATATCTCATTGGATAATGGATAATATGGATAATATTCCACTGGATCATGGATAATATCCCATTATCCCATTGGAGAACCAGGGCTGCTCTGCAGAAAGGGAACACGGAAAGGCCAGCTGGGACTGGGTGATGAAGCTGAGGCTGTCTCTCCTCTCCTTCACTGGGAGTCCCCCGGAGGCTCAGCATGAGCAAATGTCACGGGACAGCCTCACAGCCCAGGGGAGGTGTCTGTGCCTCACAGCCCCCTTTATGCAGAAGAGACCAAATAAACGAGGCCCTGTGATATTTGTGCAGCCAAAAATGGGATTTGGCCATGCAGAGCCACTTGTTACTGACTGTGAGGACAGCAAATGTGTCTGAACTTGCCCTTTAAAGGGAAGGTTTTAATTTGGGAGGGGTTTTCAGATCCTGGCCTGTGTTTTCTGGTTCCCACATCTGCACTGGACAGCCATATATTACAATTGATCCCTTTGGGGCTCTCTTTTGGAGAGAAAGTGAAGCTCTCCCTTTTAATTCATATTACTTACTGGGCAGGGTTTTTGCAGCCAAGCTGCTTGAAAATAGTAAATCTGAAAAGGAAAAAAAAAATCCATTTTTAAATCATTAAAAGCATTAAAAGTGACCTTTACCTGCTGCAAACATAATCCCTTAATAATGTGTCTTGTACTGGACAGATAATGGGGATCTTCCACCCAGGGATTAAAGGCTTGTGCAAACTCAGCTGCTGATTTCCTGAGGAAATTGTGATTTTGGAGCTCCCAGCTGGGACCCCAGGGGTGCTGCCACCTGCATCAGGCCTTCCACCTTGTGCCTCTCCCAGATTTCAAAGTGTGCACAAGTTTCTGTTCAGATACTGTGAAAATCTGGTGATGCCACAGCAGCTTTTTGGTTGTGTTTGGTTTCCAGAATAATTTCTGCAGCTCTGGAAACAGGGATTAGGCTCTGTGGGACAGATTTAGGGTGGCTTAAATTCAGGTTGCTGGTTGAACTTACCTTGCTCTCCTCGGTTGTAAAGGAAGAAAATCCAACAAGAAATGCAGTGTGTGAACTTTTTTAGTTGTAAATCAGCATACAAGGACAATCCTTGTGTCTGGTGGGACAATCTCAGCTGTTAAATTCACACAGGACACGAGTGAGTTCCTTGTAGCTCTTGTCTAAAGTAGGAGCTCCAAGCTGCTCTGGAATTCTCCCTGGTGCCAGCCAGAGCTGTTTTTCCTGCTGGGAATGTCACCAAATTCCCAGGGGACACCGGGGTGGGAACGCCCTCAGGATTTTTGTTGGATTATTCCTTTTTCTGACCCAGACATGGGTGTTTTAAAAACTTTTATTCCATTTTCAGTCCCATGTGAAGGGTGGGACGGGTGGTTACAATTCATCACGATCAGAAGCCAAACTATTTCCTAATTCCATTATAAGTGTTTTTTGGCCTATCAGCTTTTGGTTCATAATGCTGCTAATGTCTTAAAGCCAATAATCTAAAATTACCCCTTGTGGGTCCTACTACATCTTTCATAGTTGTATTTCTCCAAAGTATCTAATCTATTTGCAAGGCCATCCTTTGAAACTTGTTTCCAGTTCCATTTCTCTCTCAATGTCTGTCCTATTCCATGGCATTTCTAAGCCAGCATTTTTTATCTCAAGGTTTGCCCACAGGTGAGCAAGACTCTGTGAGTTTTCAGTCAGGCTTTGAGAATTCTCTACAAATCCATCTCCCACCGATTTTCATCGGGATTTCAGATTTAAAATCCACATTTTGGCCTGGGCTGTGCTCCCAGAGAAGGCTGTGACAGCACAGCCAGCACGGAGCTCGTGGCTGGGTGTGCCTGGGGACAGGGATGGAGGTGTTGGCGTTGTCACCCTCATCCATCTCGCCGTGCCTGAGTCACTGCTGCAAAGGGGAGAGAAACGCTGGGAACGTTCTGAACAAAACCTCACACAACTCCCGCCACAGCTGAGGAGGCTTGGTGGGTCCTGGGAGGTGTCAGCGTGATGGATCACCCATCTCCCACAGAAAATAAACAGTCCTGGTGGCAGAACAGAGCCCTCTCCATGGAAGAGCCAGCAGGTTTGCCAAGGAGACGGCCCTGGGAGGGCAGGGGAGCCCATCAGGGCTGCCAGGTGCCGCTCACTGAGCTTGTTCCTGCAGCAAACCAGGGGGAAAACAGCCCTGGCTGCCTTCCCTCTGCTGGGAATGGGAGGAAAATGAAATGGGAATGCACCAAAGAGCAGCTGCTCGGAGTAAAACCTCATTTGCAGGGCTCACACGGCAGCTGAGGGTGTCCAAGCCTTGGGAGTGACCCCTCAGGGGACAATCATGCAGGGGTGGGGGGCAGGATGTCAGAGTCTAGAACATTCCTCTGGCCACCCTGGAGGGTTTGGAGACCGGACAGGAGGGTCTGGGATCTGTACAGGGGGCTCAGTTAGACCCACACAGATCCCAGGAGGACACTGACTCTGATCCCTGTCCATGGCAGTGAACACTCACATGCAGGAAGAATCACAAATCCTAAGAATTTGAAATAAGTAGTGGATGGTTTATTACAGAATATAAATATAGAAATTAGGATTCTTAGTATATGGGGCTGAGGAGACAAGATGGAGGAATTGGGGAGTGGCCCCTGTGCTCCTTGTTCTTGCTCTCGTCCCCCATCTTGTGCTGAGTTGGGTTTTAGAGATTGGTTTAGAGTAGAACTGACATGTTAGCATAGGTAGTAGGTATTGGTACAATTCTGTAAATAAAAAATACGTCTGGGACAGTGTTTGGGTCAGGGGTACTGTACATAAGGTGTGGGGCTCTCTGAGCCGCCCAGTCCCCCCGTGTCCTGCTCTGCTGGGGACGCCCTGCAGAGCTGGGACAGAACTGAGATAAGGTTCCCTGCCAGGGAGGCCTTGCAGAGCTGAAAAAGGACTGAGATAATGAAGAATAAACAACCCTGGAAATGTGCACTGGGGACTCAGCTTGTCGTCTCTACCTCTGGTGTGAAACACCCAGGGCAAAGAGAAGCCTGAAAACCTGATTACCCCTGGGAACAGCAACCCAGGGGAAACTCCCAGGGAACAGCAACCCTGGGGGAACCCTGAGCACCTTGGGGAACACCAACCCCAAGGAGAATCTCAGGAAAACTACAACCCTGAGAGCAGGACTGAATTCCTTCATTTGCCACACTCAGCTCTCCCTCTGAGCCAGACCTCGGCTGCAGCAATCCCGGGAGGGATCCAGGAGAGGGGGGATAACCCTGCCCCAGCCCTTCCCAGCCCAGTCAGTGCCTCCTCCTCAGCCACCCGGCACTGTCCAGAGGGGCCCTGCCCTTCCCAGGCTCTCCCGGGGTTAACAAAGCACGAGGTTTGTGTGCAAGGAGTAAATAATTCTCATTTAGGATGAAGCTCTGCCTACCACAGACCTTCCTTCCTGCTCACCCCTGCTTGAACAGGGCAGGCTCAGGGAATGAGCTGAGCTTGAGAAACGAAGTCTGCAGTCCCACCGAGTCCATCACAGTCCCTGGTCAGTTGTTTTCTCAATAATTCTCCTCTGAATTCTCTGCCTGGACAGGCCTTTCCTGGGGTCTGCACCGTGTGGTGGAGTGTCCATCCCTGGAGTGTCCAGGGAAGGCCTGGACGTGGCACTCTGGGCTGGGGAGGACGTGGGGATGGGTCACACCTTGGACTCAACAATCCTGGAGGGCTTTTCCAACCGAAATTCTGGGATTCTGTGACTTTGCTTGGGATGAGTGGGAGTGGGAGCCCACAGGACATCAGCCCATCGTGCTCTGCCCTGTGAGGAACACATTTTGGATCCTGGGGAACCCTCAGCCTTCCTGGAGGCAGGAGAGACGAGGAGGAGTGTGGTGGTTTTTGGTTCGCCAATTTTTCAATTTCCCAGCCAATGCACCAAAGAACACGGTGGTCAAGTGCCCGCTGGAATGGATAATTCTTTTTCTGCTGTGAGATGGGATCAGGAGAGGAGCAAAGCAGGAGTGGTGAAGGGGGTGCAGCCACACCTCAGGTGGGAGCAGAGCAGGAAGGGAAATCCAAGGGTTTGGTGGGGATGGAGTGGTAGAAGGGGTTCAGCCACACCTCAGGAAAGCTGGGAGCAGAGCAGGAAGGGAAATCCAAGGGTTTGGTGGGGATGGAGTGGTGAAAGGGGTGCAGCCACACCTCAGATGAGCTGGGAGCAGAGCAGGAACAGAAATCCAAGGGTTTGGAGGGGATGGAGTGGTGGAAGGGGTGCAGCAACACCTCAGGTGAGCTGAGAGCAGAGCAGGAAGGGAAATCCAAGGGTTTGGTGGGGTCTCCTGGATTTTCTGTAGCACTCAGCAGTGCCTGAGGCAGTGGTGGGAGAGAGCAGAGCATTTATTCAGCCAGAGCAGCTGCTGCTTTTCCTGCTTCCCAAACATCCAACGGGATCCATACAAACCCCACGGTGCCGTTATTGTCAGTAGGGAGTTCCCAGGCAGCCTAAGTGCTTAAATCTCATTAAAATCCAGCAGGAACTGGGCTTTGCCAGTCTCATTCGTGCCTTTAAACAAACCAAACCTTGCATTCCTTGTCTTTAAGGGGTTTTTCCTCTGGATGGAGCAGGCTGCAGTAGCTTGGACCCCGTGTTCTCCTCAGCTCTGCATTTCAAAGCTGCTCTCAAGGTGCATCAGGGATGTTCTAGGCCATTATTTAGGAAGTATGGAGCAGGGGATGAGTCAGGGAAGTGATTTTCCCAGGAATGGATGGGGCAATAAACATTTCCCTGCTCATAACCCAGCAGCTCCGAAGAGCTACTGCCGGGCTGCTCTGCTGCTGCTGCGCTGCTCTGCTCTCGGATTGCAATTAGGTTGTGTATTAAATTAAAAATAAAACAAAACAGCAGAGTTGAGCTGGGCTGTAACTCACTGAAGGTGAAGCTCACCCCTGTTCTGCAGTGCTGGGTTCTGGAAAATTCCCCCCTGTTGATTTTCGTGGTGTTTGCAACACTGGCACGTTCATGGAGAATCGTGGAGTCACAGCACGGCTGGGGTTGGAAGGGACCTTCAAAATCTCCTCATTTCACATCCCTGCCATGTTCAGGGACATCTTCCACTGTCCCAGGGTGCTCCAGCCCTGTCCAAGCTGGCCTTGGACACTCCCAGGGATGAGGCAGAACCTGACCTCCAGGAGCACCAGGTTTGGACTCCAGGGGCTGCATTCCAGCCAGACCTCCTGTGTTGGGAGGCTGGGTGGGTTTGGGATATTAATTTATCTCCTGGAAGAGGTGGAAGCCTTGTGCAGCCTCTGTGCAGAGAGGAGGTTGTGCTTCATGGTCACCCCCAAACTGCACCCCAGAGGAAGCTGGCGAGTTCCTTGAACCCCAAGTGCTTGAGCTGAATTTAAATTCAGCTCTTAGACAGCGTGGCTGGAGCAGTCCCTACATTTAAAGTTTGTCCCAGCCAGCAGCACCCTTTAAAATGCAGGTCAGCCTTCCTCCAAGTGTGACCTCTCCTCTCAACTCCAGGATTTTGAACACTGCCACTGGAGTTACATTTCCAAGACTTTCTTCAAAGGCCCGAGCATGGGAAGCTGATTTTTTGTTCTGCTCTTTTGAAGGCTGAGTTTCTCATGAAATAACATTACAGCAGGAACTGGGAGCAAAAAAATTAACATGATCAAAGGTGGCAGAGTCTGTTAGATTGGGCAAATGCCTTATTTGATTTGTATCTGCAGCAGTGGTCACACTGCTGTGTCCCCAGAGCCTCACACATCTGAGGGCTCTGCTTCCCCCACTTTGTGAGTAATGTACGCTCACAGGTTATTGTGAAAGGGCAAAAAACCCCAACCAAATCCTCTTGCAGGCTTTAAACCTTTTTTTTTTTTTTTTAATGAGTGCTGTCCCATGTGGGCAGAATGAAGATGAGCCTCACTGAAATCTTACCCAAACACGTGAAGCATCCCTGGGTGCTGCCCTTTTCCACAGCCACCAGCAGCCCCTGCTTTGGCACGTCAGTCCCCTCATCCATCCTGCCAGGCTCCCAGACAGATTCCTGCCCTGGAATCAAAAGGGGAATGTTAATTAATATCTGCCCGTTTGGAATTCATGACTCTGAGATGATTCAGGGAGGCTGTGGCACCCATGAGCCGTCCTGAGGCTGCCACAGAGCCAGGCCTGAGCAGCTCTCAGGGCTTTTCTTGTAGCCTCAATGAGGTCATCACCAATGGTCCCAGTGCAGCCCAGTTTGGCACAGTGTTTTTAAATACAATTAATGCAGGAAACCTTTTCCCTCTGTCCAGGAGGTGACTTTTCATTAAATGAGGGGAAGAAAAGGCCATGAGGAAGCTTTTGTCACGTGGCAATAGCCAGTTCCACCTCCAGTCCAGTTTCCAGCCTGGTGGTGGATAGGGAACTTCATAAATCTTAAATGCTAACAGAGAATAGAAACATTTTGCTCTTTCTCCTGGAAAATGTTCCTTTTCAGTTCGGCAGCAGCTGGTTTTTTTGGGAAGCGTTTGTTGGTGTTTCTCTGTCTCCCTCCATCTCTCACCTCAGGTTTTTCCTGAGAACTTCTCCCATCCCTGGCTGATTCCCTGGGCACGCCTGGCAGAGCACCAGCAGGAGGAAAAGGTCACAGGAAAGATGGGAGAGATGTGAGAGGAGAGAGGAGTAAGTGGAGGAGACAGGAGGAGGTTTTGCTGTCTTGCACAAGGAATAATGTGAGTCAGCTGAGGCAGAGGAGAGAGCCTGAAACAGAAGGAAAACGTGGTGTGAGAGTGAAAAGGAAATGGAGAGGGAGATGTGGAGCAAGGGAAAGAGGAAGGAGGTAAAAGGGAGCTTGGAAGAGAATGGAGGCTTTCCATGGGCAGCTCTGCACTGTTCTCTCAGCTGGAAATGAAGAATCTCCCTCCTTAGATCTCATCCCTCAGCTGGGAATGAGGAATCTCCCTCTTTGGGATCTCATCCCTCAGCTGGGAATGAGGAATCTCCCTCTTTGGGATCTCATCCCTCAGCTGGGAATGAGGGAATCTCCCTCCTTAGATCTCATCCCTCAGCTGGGAATGAGGAATCTCCCTCCTTGGATCTCATCCCTCAGCTGGGAATGAGGAATCTCCCTCCTTAGATCTCATCCCTCAGCTGGGAATGAGGGACTCTCCCTCTTTGGGATCTCATCCCTCAGCTGGGAATGAGGGATCTCCCTCCTTAGATCTCATCCCTCAGCTGGGAATGAGGGATCTCCCTCCTTAGATCTCATCCCTCAGCTGGGAATGAGGAATCTCCCTCTTTGGGATCTGATCCTTCTCTTCAATCCACCCCCAGGCTGGCACTGCCCTCCCTGCCAGGGAATGGGGTCTGGCCTTGGGGCTGGAGAATCTGGAGGGGATCTGGGTGCACCAGCCAAGCTCCTGCTCCAGCTGGGATTTGCTGGAGAACCCTTGGAACTCTCCTCATTCCTGCTGCCAGGAACCTCCCTGGGACATCCCAGCCCTTCCCAGGGCCACCAGATCGTGGATTGTGGTGTGGCTGGAGGCCGCTGTGGGTGCAGGAGATTCGTGACCTCCTTTTCCAGAGCCTCCAGGGTCCCCATCATCCCCAGGGCACCAAAGTGGTTCTGGCAGGGCCTTGGCACAGCAAGTCCAGCTGTGGTTGGATTTGATCTTGGAGGTGTTTTCCGATCTTAAAGATTCGAGAAATCTGTAATTCTCGGCCTCTGAGAAAAACTGAAGCTCTGGGAGGAGGAATGAAGCAGCCAAAGCAGGGAATGTTAAAGAGGAACATTAAACAAAGTGTAACAGCTCCATCCTCCTCTGGAACAGCAGGGCTGAGGGAATGAGCTGATGGGAATTTAGACTGTGATCAGTTCTGTGCTCCATCACCTTCCTGAACTCTCCAGTGCAAGCCAGAGCTGTGGCACACCTGAATTTTGTGGGATTCCCTCTCTTTTCCCATTGGAAAGCAGCAATGATCCCTTTTCCAACAGCAGGGCTGGTTTTCCTCCTCCTTGGCAATTCCTTGGCAGCACCGCCTGGGCTGAGCTGCTCCTCGCTGGGGAAGGAGTTAAGATGAACTCAAAGGCATTAAGGCCTCTTTAATTCAGAAGAGGAGGTTTTGTGTCGTGGTCTCACACAGTTTAACTAATCTACTTTAAAATTAATTTGGTTTAATTTTCCTTAGGGCCCCCATGTGGATATACCCTTAAATACCTAGAATAAATAACAGGTAACTCGGTTGTAAATCACCACAAGTAATTGTGTACCTACTTCCCTGTAGTAAATCAGCAATAACTCCAGAGGGGCTGATTCTCTCTGTGTATACCTGCAATAAACGAGGAGTAACCTGCTGTAAGTCAATAAAGGTAATTTTTTTCCCTACTTTCCTGGGATAAAACAAGAGTAAGGAGCTCGGCTGAGAGAAATTCAAAGGAAGAAGGTGAATATTTTTGCTTCAGAGGAGAATTATTGAGAAAACAACTGACCAGGGACTGTGATGGACTCGGTGGGACTGCAGACTTCGTTTCTCAAGCTCAGCTCATTCCCTGAGCCTGCCCTGTTCCAGCAGGGATGAGCAGGGAGGAAGGTCTGTGGTAGGCAGAGCTTCATCCTAAATGAGAAATATTTATGAAAATAAATTGAAAAAATTTATGAAAATAAAATTTCATTTATGAAAATGAAAAAAATGAAATAATCCTTGCACACAAACCTCGTGCTTTGTTAACCCCGGGAGAGCCTGGGAAGGGCAGGGGCCCTCTGGACAGTGCAGGGTGGCTGAGGAGGAGGCACTGACTGGGCTGGGAAGGGCTGGGGCAGGGTTATCCCCCCTCTCCTGGATCCCTCCCAGGATTGCTGCAGCCGGGGTCTGGCTCAGAGGGAGAGCTGAGTGTGGCAAATGAAGGAATTCAGTCCTGCCCCCCACCCCTGTGTGAAAGCCAAGTCAGCAGCCATGGAATCATGGAATGGTTTGGCTGGGAAGGGACACTGGAGATTTGTCCCACCCCTGCCATGGGCAGGGACACTTCCACTGTCCCAGGCTGCTCCAAGCCCTGTCCAGCCTGGCCTTGGGCACTGCCAGGGATGGGGCAGCCACAACTTCTCTGGGAAATCCATTCCAGCCCCTCCCCACCCTCACAGGGAGGAATTAATTCCCAATATCCCATCCAACCCTGCCCTCCTCCAGCTTAAGGACAGTCCCCCTTGTCCTGTCCCTCCAGGCAAAACTTCCCAAATTTCCAGGTCCTGCATCAAACCCACACAGCTCTGTGAGGTTTCCAGTGCCCACCCTGGGAAAATAAATGGGAATTTGGCTGAGCTGGAGCTGTTGGAACCACCAATGCTTGAGAGACCCCTGCACCCTGCAGTGACCGAGTTTTGTCACACCCTTGCACCCCAGCCAGCTCCAAGGTGAAGCTGCAGTGGTGGCACCTAAAAAGCCAAATTTGCACCAAAATATTTGGTGGGAATGGTGCGAGGTCCTGTCAGAAGAATTTCAGGGTACACAACTGCTGGCTGCCACCACCAGCTCCTTCCTTGCTTCCCGTGACTGTCCATCTCTGTAAGCCCAAGCAGGATTTATGACTTAGGACTCTGAAAAATAACTCCTTACAGTAATGCTGGTAGATCATATGTTGGAATTTTTTTTTTCTTTTTTTTTTTTTTTTCGCCTTTCTGACAAAACAGCCTCTGGCAAATTTTCCACTCAAGTCTAAAAATTGTGTGTTGCTTCCCGGAGCTGAGCCCTTCTCCTGCTGCACCACGGAACGATGACAGACGAACATAATTAGCAAAGTGAGTAGAAACCCCATCTGATGTTGTGGCATTTCACACCCTATTTACAGAGGAATTAACACCTTCACTGTCACGCTCGGGACATCGCTCTGCTCAGGAGGATTTGTCTTGAGGAGATAAAATTTATTTAATCACGTGTCAATCTGCCTCCGTGAGGGGTCTGTGGGGCTCTGTTGGCTTCTCCCCTTGAGTCTCACAGAAAAAGTCCCCAGCTCGAAAATTTTTATTATTTTCTTACTAATCTGGTTCAGCCTTGCCCGAATTCCTGGCTGTGACTCAGAACTGAACTCCCAGCTCCCCAGGGATTGTGATTTGTGAGGATAAAGCTGGTCCTGCTCTCATTAGCCAGGCTCCATCGCTCTCCAGCCTGGATCCTCCAGGAGAGGGGTTTGGATCCTTTCCCTCTGCATGGGAAGGCCCAGAGATGAGCAGGGGAGTGAAAAAGGGCTGCTTGCTTTGTTGTCAGATCCTATTGATCACAGCTTGGCCTTAAAGCTGCTAAAGTGGAACAAAAACATGGACTGAGGCAGAACAGCTGGTTTCACGAGGCTGAGTCCAGTGGGGGTTTTACTGGGGATCTTTCATTTCCATGGTGAGTCAGGGCCCTGAATAGATCACCCAGAGGTTTATGTCTCATCTAGGATGAGTATTTGGCGTCGGAAAAATCTGGAAACATCCTTGTGTTCTTTCTGTTTGCATCTGCTCTCCGAAAGGATCCACTCTGGAAGAGGAGCTGAATGAATGAATGTATGCATGAGCAGAGGCCTGTGCCTGCATGGAAACGGGAAAGTGAGAAAATTCCATCTTTTATGCAAAGTGGGAGAGGAGAGGCTGTGCTTTCCTGGCTCACGTGGAGGAGCACGGAGGAAAGCTCACCCAAGCCCAATCCCAAAGGTTTGGGGAGAAAGTCCAACCCCAAAGGTCTGGGGAGAAAACCCAACCCCAAAGGTTTTGGGAGAAAGCCCAATCCCAAATGTCTGGGAAGAAAGCCCAATCCCAAAGGTTTAGGGAGAAAGCCCAATCCCAAATGTTTAGGGAGAACGCCCAATCCCAAAGGTTTGGGGAGAAAACCCAATCCCAAAGGTTTAGGGAGAAAACCCAATCCCAAAGGTTTAGGGAGAAAGCCCAATCCCAAAGGTTTAGGGAGAAAGCCCAATCCCAAAGGTTTAGGGAGAAAGCCCAGTTCCTGAGGGCAGGTTCAGGAGGGATCTTTTGGGGCACCATTTCTGGCTCACAAGAGACACTTCCAGTCCTTCAGCTGGATTTTCTAGCGCTCTCCCTTGCCATAAGCCCAGGTTTTCCTTCTCCTGTGTATATTCACCCAAATCTCAGTTTTTCCACGCCTCTCTCCCCGCTCTGTGCCTGTCCCCTCACTCCCCAAGCACTCCAGTGCCCAGGAGGTTCTGTGACTCCTGTTTTGCAGCAGGCTCTGTGTGAGACACTGCAGAGGAGTTAAAACCACAACTAAAACTTCCATGGAAGAAGTGGATGGAGGACTAAGGAAATGGGACTCAGCAGGCCCTCCTAAAATCACCAGCTCAGGTGATTTTAGGAGAATGAGGCTGCTCCCTTGGCTGGGAGCCCTTTCCCAGCCCAGCTCCCTCCCCTTCCCGGGCAGCAGAGGAGATTCTGTTTGACAGGGCTGATCCTCGGAGTTAAAAGTTTATTCCTCCATCAGCACATTAATGAAAAGAGAAACGTAGCTCGGGGAGGAAGGCTTACGAAACGAAAATCAAACTAAATCTATCAATTCCCCGTGCTGAATAAATGAATCTATTAAGGTGGGGTGAGATGCCTGGCAGATAAGGGGTGTTCCACATAAAACCAGGCAGGAAAACCCAGGCAGCCCTGTGCAAACCCGGGATTGTCTCCTGTGTGCTGGCGGCTTTTCCACCTGAGCCACAATTTTCGAGTTGCTGCCTGTGAGTAGGACGTTCCTTCTCTAAGTACGGGTTAGGGAAAGTCAATGGGAAGAAATGCCAACAGATGGCGCCTGGGAATACACGGAGCAGGGAAGAGGTTCGGTGGCAGCGATGGAGACCGGTCCTTGTGGGTTTGCTCCTCCCGGGAAGCACAGGGATGCTCCTCCTGCCATCCCTGGCCATCCTGCCTGCTGCTGCCTCTCCTCTCGTCCCCCAGTTTGGATTTCAAACCAGACGAAGCCTCTAGAGATGAGATAAGCGGGGCTGGCCAAGCCGGGTCGCCGAGGAGCTGGCCCGGGTACATGGTGGGTAAATCACGGCTCTACCTGCAGTGACAGCAGTAATTTATCTCGGGCTGGAAAAAGCTGCTGCTTCCCATCCTGGGCTCTGAGGGTCATTCATCACTTTTTGTTATTTTTATAACAGAAGGGAGAGTGCTGGTTCCCTCCCCCCATCGCCTCCAGCCGCTCCCCGGGGACAAATTAGCTGCTCTGAAAATGGATGAGCTCAGGGGCTGTTTTCATTTCTGCTTTTAATAGTGTAACCAAAGCCCTGGGACCTGCGGTGCCCCCCTGAGCAGGGGCAGATGGAGCGAGGCTCTGGAGCTCTGCCAGGGAGAGGAGGTGGCCTTTGGGTCCTGCTGCTGAGGTGGCAGGTGGTGACATCCCAAGGCCTCCGAATCCAGCACGGCGTCCAGCGAGTGCTGCCAAGGTTTGTGATGTGGGGTGGGGAGGATTTGGGGCTTTCTCTGGAGCCCTCACGGCTGGGAGCAGGGGCTGTCTCTGCTCCTGGAGCCTCCTGGTCTCTGCTCTCTGATCCTGTGCCAGACCCAGCCGTTCTGGGGCAGGAGGAACTCCCAGCTCTGTTTCCTCGGGATGCTGAGCTCTGCGCCACCACGGGGTTCCACGTGAGGCACAAACAGCCACAGGTTTTATCTCTGCTGGTTGGCTTGGATGTCTAAATGTACGTTCAATAAATTCTTTTTGAGAGGTCTGCTGAACACTCATCTGCCCAGAGAAGCTGTGACTGCCCCTGGAAATGCCCAAGGCCAGGCTGGATGGAGCAGCCTGGGATAGTGGAAGGTGTCCCTGCCCATGGCAGGGCTGGAATGATCTTTAAGGTCCCTTCCCACCCAAACCATTCCATGATCATTCTGTGATACATTTCCAGCCCATCCTGGGTCTGCCACTGCCCTCCTGCTGTGTGCTGAGGCTTTAGGAGGTTTTTCCCTTCATGTCTGACTCCTTTGGGCACTGAGGAGCTGCACCCAGGCAGCAGGAGAGGGAAGATTGGAGTCCTTGGGGAGGATCCAGGTGCTCCACGATCCCTTCCTGGCTGAGGGGACGTTGCTTCAATGACTCTGCCAATCACTGTCCCTCAGCCTGTCTGTCACTTGTTGTGCAGCTGGAGAATTCATTTCACAGTGGCCAAAAGTGGCAGATTTTTCTGTCTGGAAGGGGCCGTTCTGCATCATTCCGGGCCCCAGGGAACAGAGCCTGTGAGGTGGCATCCACAGCCCCATTTCCATGGAAATTTCCCAGCAGCAGGGGAGGCCCTGGGTGTATTCACTTACAGGGACATTGCAGATGGGCAGATTTGCCTTGTAGTGCTGGAAATTGCTTTTTCTCACACGTCACCGTGGTGAGCCTGCTCAGAGGAAGGGCAATGAGGAGAAAGGGATGGGGATGTCTCTGCTCCCTCCTCTCCTCTGCCTTCCCCCACTCCAGGGGAAGATTCTGGAGCTGCAGATTGTGATGGAGATCACAGAATTGTGGGGTGGTTGGGGTTGGAAGGGACCTTAAAGCTCATCTGGTTCCACCCCCTGCTGATGCCTTGGGATTTTAGCTTTTATATTTTTCATATATTTGTAATCCTGCAGTTCTTTAGTGTGTAACTCCAAACTCCACACACAGTGTGAGCTGCTGCTTCCCCATTTTGGGCAGACACAGCAATTCCTCTCCAGGCCTGGCAGTCAAGGACACCTCACTGCCTCAGGCCTGAGAGATGGAAACTAAAGTGAGTTGGGGGAGCAAACTGGGGGTGAATGACTTCATGACCTGAAGCTGTAATTGGAAGATGAACCCCCAATCTGCAAATGGCCCAAACTTATAAAAGTGTGAAAACCCATGACCACTGTCCATTTTGGGTGCAGCCCCTGGGGGGGCTTTGTCTGCCTGAAATGCACCTGAAGGTTCAATAAATAAAACTGCTTTTAATTCCCTTGATTTTGGCTGGCCTCTGTTTTTAGGCAGCCCCCAAAGGCATCACTGCCGTGGCAGGGATGCAGCTGCAGACAGATGTTGGAGTGGAGTTGGTGCTCTCTGATGCTCCTGGCCCCTGCATGACAGCAGAGCCTGTGCTGGGGGAAATCTCTGCTAGACCCGCCTTGCAGAGTAATTTTGGATTCTCATTTTGAGTTTTGTTAGGTTTTTTTTCCCATTTCTTCCCTCCCCCCGTTGATTGCACAATGCAGAACCTCGGCTGCCTTGGCTGTGACAGGGTGGTGATTATTTATTGTCATTTGCAATGGCTCGGGGACAAGCACAGATCATGTACAGCCATTAAAGGCTTCTTTGGAAAACTCAGGGAGCAAAGTGGCCCCGTTCCCTTGGCTGCAGGGAGCAGCAGGGCCTGGTGCTCGCCGTGGCCATGGTTCAGGGCTCCTCACAGCCTCCCTAATTGAGTCATTTGTCTCCCCAAATACTCACCGGCTTCGCTGAAGATTTGTGGGTTCTCTTCATTATTAGCATCATCAATTTTTATTCAGGCAGAATTGATGGCCTTGTCCACGGGAGTTGGTCCAAAGTTGTGTGTGGGAAATGCCCTGAGGGGCTGGTGGGGTTGGGGGCTGTGCCCTGCCCTGGGGGTCACCTGGGCCACAGCCGGAGCCACAGGGCCACCTCTCTCTGAGAAAGGAGCTCGTGCAACCCTGAGGTGACAGAAGAATGTGTGGGTGGCATTTGGGCCACCCAAACCTTGCTCCAAGAGACACAAGGCTCCCTGACTGTCAGGTCACTGCTGTCTTCTCCTTTTCCTGAGGGTCTGTGAGCAGAATCACCGCCCAGACAATGTGGAGAGCTCAGATTTGACAGGCAAAGAACAAAACCCCAAATGTCAGGGGTGATTTCTGTCCTGTTCTCCCTGCAGGGAAGTCACGGGGCTGTTGCAGGTGTCGCTGGCCCAAGAGGGGACCTCTCCCTGCTGAGCCCAGCTGAGCAGAGGCCGTGGGCAGCAGGGCTGAGGGCAGCACCTGCATGTGCTCATCTGCATCCTCCCCTGGCCAAAAATCAACATTTCTACCTTCTGGTGACTCCCAGGGCTCCTGGAGGTGAGGACGTGGCTGTGGCTCCTGTCCTTGCTGGGACAGCCCTGGAGGAGGAGGGGGATGAGGATGAGGATGAGGATGAGGAGGAGGAGGAGGAGGACGAGGAGGATGAGGATGAGGATGAGGATGAGGATGAGGATGAGGATGAGGATGAGGATGAGGATGAGGATGAGGATGAGGATGAGGATGAGGATGAGGATGAGGATGAGGATGAGGATGAGGATGAGATAAGGATGAGGATGAGGATGAGGATGAGGATGAGGATGAGGATGAGGATGAGGATGAGGATGAGGATGAGGATGAGGATGAGGATGAGGATGAGGACGAGGATGAGGATGAGGATGAGGATGAGGATGAGGATTCAAAGCCCAGTGCCTACACTTGTGTGGAGCCATCTCCGTGCTGGGAACCTTGGCTGCCACTTGGTTTTGGTGTTGTTTTTGGTTGTTTTTTCTTCTTTTAAATTCACTCTTCCACTTAAACTCTTCATTTCGCTGCCACTTGCTGGGCCTGCCAGCTGCTAACAACCACCAAGGGACTCCAGGCAGCTTTGCAGACTGCCTTGGAGTGCCTCAGGCAAAGCCTGAAACGCATAAAACATGAAAATAACCTTTTGTGTTCGCTTGCAGCCTCACACCCTGCATCCTCCCTGGGGCGGGCAGTGATAGGTGAGGCTCACATGCAGCAGTGGAGGTGGCTGTGTGTTGCAGGGTGTTGCATTCAGGTTGGGACTCTATTTTTATTATTTTTAGGGGATGTTGCAGGCCCTGATTTGGGACGGTGACCTCCTGCACGGAGCACGTTCAGTCATGGTTTTAGCTTGGCTCTAAAGGAAGCAAAGCTGACATAAAACGTGATGTGTGCTAAAGAAATCAGGCATTGCAAGCCCCTCACTCTGTCGAGCAGCTCAGGGGGGAAAGGCCCTGAGTGGTGACATTTTTGTGGTCCAGCTTTTTGTTGAGCTGACCCCAAGTTTGGATGGGGCTGAGCAACCTGGTCAGGTGGGAGGAGATGATCTTTAAGGTCCCTTTGAATCCAGAGCAGTCTGGGATTCTGTGATTCCCCATTTTTTGCTGGTTTTCCAAGGATGGAGGAGGGCACAGCATCTCTGCCCCTCTCCCTGCTGCACCCTCAGCCTGTGAGCTGCACCCCCAGGTTCTGCTTTGCTGGAGCTCCCTGAGATTCCTGATCCTGGTCTCTGGCTCTGAGATAGTTCAGTTGTGCCGGTCACTTTTACCCTTCCTTTAATCCTCTGCCTTTCACCTTAAACAAACAGCCAAACAAAACCCCTGAGGAAGCAAAGTCCTGATTTGCTGATTAGACCCAGCCCTGCTGGAATCTCATCCTAAAACCCATCAGAGAGCATCTGGAAGGCTCCCCTGGAGAACTGCAGCATTTGGGCTGACTTGAAATGCATTTGCATTCGAGTGCAGACCTGCAAGGACCCGCAGACAACAAGCCCAGGTCAGCTCGGCTGGGGTAGGTGTGAAGAGGTTGTAAAAGAGGCTGTCAGGAGCATTAGTGCAGGGAAGGGAAAAGAGCAGCTCTCGCAGGGTGTATTTGCTGCTGCCTGTTATTAGCAGTTAAAGCACTGCTGCGCTGCTGACACTTCGTGGTGTTCAGCCAGGAATGAAAAGAAGTGATGTGACTTGCAGGGGGAAAAAAAATAAAAAAAATAATTTAAAATATAGGAAGTTTAGGATAGAAAGGAGTTTCTTCCTTCCACACATAAGAATGTGGGAGAGATGTCACCAGGAAGAGAAATGTTCCTTTCTCCCTGGCCTTGTGTCTGCACTGGGAGGGAGGAGGACAGCAGAGAACTTGGACACAAACTCCTTGCATGCTTTTCTTTCTGCTTCTGTCAGAGCTCGGCAGAAAGTGTGTTTCACTTTCTCCTGGTTTAACTCAAGAGCTCTCAGTGCCTTTTCCAAGCTCTGTGGTGCAAGACCTCCCAGTTTTGGGAAAAGGAGCGCTGTGAGCTCACGGTGAGATTCCTCCCTCTGGAGCAGGAGATTCAGTGGAGTCCTTCCATGTGCCTGCTCCTTCTCTGCCCCCAGGGATTTTGAAGTGAGATGAGGCAAAGGTTGTTTTGTGATCCCCTGCCCTTGCTCACACGATCTGTTTATTGCTTTCCCTTTCTAAACTCTCCCATTCCATGCTGCTCTTTCATGATTAATTTGCCTTTTACTCCTTCCAAGTGGGTGCACGTTTTTACTTGTGTGAAGCTGGTCTCCTTAATTCCCTCAGTTTCCCCTTTCTTCAGTGAAAGTTGTCCCAATATTAGGTGTCCAAAGAGATTAAATGACACCCCCTGCACCCCTGGAAGATGTTCCCTTCCTGCTGGTCCTTCCCAGTATAAAATGATCCCTCTCCTGCCTCTCCTGAGGACGTGCATCCCTGCAAGGAGGTTCTGCCTGATGCTCAGCTTAATATATTCCCCACACACTTTTGTGCCATTTTTCCTAGTTAAACCCTCCTGGATCACCCAGAACATGAGGAATGCATGCAGCAGCTTCCCACAGCACGGCATAATTAGCTGCTTCAAAAACTACCTGCAAAGAGTGATGCCCTCATTACGCCGAGCAGGGGAGGCTTTGGTGGGGCGAGGTGTCTCCAGGAAGGAGATGCAGAGCAAGAACAGAGGCAGGTCTGGCCCTCCTGCTGTTCCCTTCATCACTGCTTCCCTCAGGAGCCTGAAGGCACCTGGCAGAGCCCCATGATGGAAGCAGACACCTTGGAGCATCCCTTAGCTCGTGGTGATTAAAGCAAACCCTCGTGGTTGGTGTGCTGCAGGAAATCAGGCAGAAAATAGCCACCAGAGCGGTTTAAAACTGCTTTATTTGGTGTTTTGCTGCAAAACAGGTGAGGGGGTGGTGCTTTAGTCAGCCTTGGTGGTGGAGGTTACTGGGAGCCCATCACATCCCCAGCCATCCTCGGCTGGAATCGCCGTGGGGAGAACAAACCTGGCCCTTCCCTCTTTATTCTCTGCTAAAACAAAGAAGCTGCCCTTGGGTTGAGAGCCGGCCTTGATTTGTTCCCACTTTATTCCTGGAATCCAGAGCTGGCCAAGAAGTCTCCAGTGCCTGCCTGTCTGATCACAACAACCCTTGATGTTCGTGCAGCGTTTCTCGAGGAGGCTCTCCGAGAGCTCTGCAAACAAAACCTCAATGAGCCTCCTGTGAGCCCTCTGGGGTGGGTATTACGCTCCTGACTTAGCAGATGAGTAAACAAAGGCACAGCAGCTCGAGTTTCCCGTGTTCAGAGCACTTTGTCAATATTACCTGATTAATCCTCGGGTGGGGAGCGTTGGGCACCTGCAGGGGCAGAGCAAAGTCACAGCGGGGATGTCCTGAGTGCCACTGTTTGGTGTCACCACGCTGAACAACGGGCTGGTGGCAGCTGAGCCACGAGTCAGGGAGTCATGGAATGGCAGAGCTGGGAGAGACCCCCAAGGAGGAGCTGGGAGGGACCCCCAAGGATCACCCAGTGCAACTCCTGGCCCTGCACAGGACACCCCAATCCCACCCTGTGCCTCAGAGCGTGACTGAGCTGGGTCTGGGAACTTGGCTCCTTTCATTGTCCCAGTTCTGTTCACAGCCCTGTCAGGCTCTTCCCTTGGAGCTTCTTCAAAGCCCAGACTTGAGGTTTGGGACCATTTTCAACAAGATCTGGGGGCAGGGGATGATCATGGCAGTTCTGATTCCTGAGCCGTGGCACAGGCAGACACAGACAATCAATCAATCAATCAATTCCAGAATTAATATCAAGCAGGGAGGGTTTCTTGTCTTGGTGAGGGGATGGCCTGGTCGTCACTGCTCTTCTCTGAGCGTCACCTCCTCCAGGGACAGTCCCTGTGCACTGTAGGACACGGAAATGTGAGGATTTCACAGCTCTTTTCCTAATCACAGCAACTCTTGAATGTTTTAATGCTCCTCTAGTAGTTGAATAAATACTTCATATTGGCTGTTAGTCAGAGAGGGGCTTTTTTCTTCCGTCTGTGCTCTGAGGAGAGCAGCTCAGCTCTTTGATGTGAACAGGGTGATGCTGATCCTCAGGACGGGGATTTTGCTGCTCTCAGGTCCTGTTTGTTGCAGCTGAGGATGTCAGAACATTCCCAGCCCTGGGAGCAGAAGGTTCACAGACCTGTGGGGTTCTGCTGCCCATCAGCTCCTGTGAGCTTTGCAAATGCTGCTGCAGGCAGCCCTTGGGAAGGCTGAGCTGGAACAGGGACTGGGCAGAGCTGGAGAATAAAGCAGAGATTTATTAAAAGCCTTTAAGGATCCACCTTGGGCCGGACAAGAGCCTGGTCAGGGCTGCACCCAAGGTGGACCCAAAATGGGCACAAAAATAGGCACAAAATGGGCACAAAAATGGACCCAAAATGGACACAAAATGGGCATAAAATGGGCATAAAATGGGCATAAAATGACTGCCCAGTCATGAGGTCTCACACTTTGATCAGTTTTGGTCCATTTGCACATTGGGGTTGAATTGTCCAATTCCAGCTGCAGGCTGGGAGGTCCCATCCTTCTTGTTCCTCCCTCCAGCCCCCCTTGTTTGTGCTTTTGGGCTGAAAGTTGTCCTTGGTGTGCAGCAGGAGAAGGATTTGTTTTGTGTCCCTGCTGTGTGCAGAGCTGAGTGAGCCTGAGTGTGAGCTCAGAGCTGCACCCTGGGCAGCACAGAAGAGCAGTGGATGGGCTGATCCCAGGAGCTTTTAAAGCCCACATCCAGAAGAGCACTGAAACATTTTATTAGCCTTTAACAAGACAGAGTTATATCAAGTTTGTTCAGCATTAATTATACTTTCTGCAGTGTTCTACCTACACCATCAATTATTAATTAATCTCCCTCTGTATTTTTAGCTGTTACCTGTCCCTAATCACCTTGCTGCTATAACTTTCTGGTCTCATGCCAACGTGTGTTGCCAGACCAGTCGAAGACATTAGTGGGAATGTAATTACCTCGTTACTGCTCGTGGAGTTTTGCACACCCCACCATCAGAGATGGAGAGGGAAAGGCGTTTTCCCCTGGAAGTGTTTCTGCTCCTTCCCTCACTCTGAGGATGGGGAGTGACCCTGTTGTGACAGTGCCACCAGTCCCCTGTCACCGTGAGCAGGACCCAGCTCTGAACTGTGCCAGTGCCAGCGGAGGCTGTGGTGAATCAGCTCCGTGCAGGCAGAACCTGCCAGGCTGGGGGTCACCGTGAGAGGTGACCAGTTCTGGGGGTCACTGGGACCTCCCCAGTGCTGGGGGTCACTGTGGGAGGTGTCCAGTACTGGGGGTCACTGTGAGAGGTGACCAGTGCTGGGGGTCACTGTGAGAGGTGACCAGTGCTGGAGGTCACTGTGGGATCTCCCCAGTGCTGGAGGTCACTGTGGGATCTCCCCAGTGCTGGGGGTCACTGTGAGAGGTGACCAGTGCTGGGGGTCACTGGGATCTCCCAGTGCTGGGGGTCACTGTGAGAGGTGACCAGTGCTGGGGGTCACTGGGACCTCCCAGTGCTGGGGGTCACTGTGGGAGGTGTCCAGTACTGGGGGTCACTGTGAGAGGTGACCAGTGCTGGGGGTCACTGGGATCTCCCCAGTGCTGCTGGGGGTCACTCTGTGATCTCCCCAGTGCTGGGGGTCACTGTGAGAGGTGACCAGTGCTGGGGGTCACTGGGATCTCCCAGTGCTGGGGGTCACTGGGATCTCCCAGTGCTGGGGGTCACTGGGATCTCCCCAGTGCTGGGGGTCACTGTGGGAGGTGACCAGTGCTGGGGGTCACTGTGAGAGGTGACCAGTGCTGGGGGTCACTGTGGGAGGTGACCGGTGCTGGGGGTCACTGGGATCTCCCAGTGCTGGAGGTCACTGTGGGATCTCCCCAGTGCTGCTGGGGTCACCCAGCTGGGTCACTGAGGTACCCAGGCCCGCAGCTCTCCTGAGCTCTGGAGGCCACCTCTGGTCATTTCTGTCCCTTGTGTCTCCTCGAGCCTTGGCTCCGATCCCTCGGTGGTTCAGGCAGTGTTTCCATCAGGAAATTGCTGCCGGTGAGGGCTCTCCTGCTGCTGGTCCTTGCAGCTGTCCCTCTGTCACATCTGCATTCTGTGACAGTGTCAGCAGAGAGAACAGAGGGGACAGCAGCTCCCTGGTCCCTGCTCGAAGGGATCCAAGTTTATCCTGGTTCTGTGCCAGGTTCCCTCTGCCTCTTCCATCCCAATTATCTCATTCTGGTCTTGCTGCAAGTCTTCCCTCCAAACCCCCCAGGAAAATCAAACCCCAGCTCCTGCTTTGTGCCTGTTGCAGCCTCCCCACCCAGCCCCGCTGTGTTTGTGTGCTCAGCCATGGCGGGGGCTGCAGCTTTCCATGCTCAGCATCAAACCCTGGCAGCCAGCACAGCTCCCAGCCAGGCTTTTCCTCCTGGTGGAGGGGGTGTGTGTGGATGAACAAATGTCAGCACAGTGGCCACTGCAGGAGAGACACCACTGAACTCCTTCCCTGCTGCAGCTGGGCACAGCTGGCAGTGCCAGAGGGTGCCCTGTGTGCCCCTGGGCTGTGACAGAGGCGGCTCCCAAGGCTGGGAAGGGCAGGGCTGGGCTGTGAGACCAAATCCTCCCTTTATTCCCTCCTGGAAAGCACCAAGGGCTGTGCTTGGAGCTGTCATGGTTGTGTCAGTCAGTGTGTGGGAAGGTTTTGGGGATATAAAAGTAAAAGGAGATTCCTCCTCTCCTCTCCTCTCCTCTCCTCTCCTCTCCTCTCCTCTCCTCTCCTCTCCTCTCCTCTCCTCTCCTCTCCTCTCCTCTCCTCTCCTCTCCTCTCCTCTCCTCTCCTCTCCTCTCCTCTCCTCTCCTCTCCTCGAATCTCCTCTCCTCTCCTCGAATCTCCTCTCCTCTCCTCGAATCTCCTCTCCTCTCCTCGAATCTCCTCTCCTCTCCTCGAATCTCCTCTCCTCTCCTCGAATCTCCTCTCCTCTCCTCTCCTCTCCTCTCCTCTCCTCTCCTCTCCTCTCCTCTCCTCTCCTCTCCTCTCCTCTCCTCTCCTCTCCTCTCCTCTCCTCTCCTCTCCTCTCCTCTCCTCTCCTCTCCTCTCCTCTCCTCTCCTCTCCTCTCCTCTCCTCTCCTCTCCTCTCCTCTCCTCTCCTCTCCTCTCCTCTCCTCTCCTCTCCTCTCCTCTCCTCTCCTCTCCTCTCCTCTCTGTGCTGAGGTAATTCAGAGCAGAATTATCAAGAATCCCTCACACATCCATAGTCCAGACATGAGATTTTAACACTGGAGTATTTCTGTTCCTCAGAGCTGGGCAAATATTTGGGATGCTCTTCTTGGATGCTCGTCCTTCATTCACCGAGCCAAGATATTTGTGTGAGGAAGCAGCAGATCAGTGGAACTGGAGTGCCTGACTCCAGTCCTTGACCTGCAGCTCTGGAAGCCTCCACTCCAATGAATCACACATTGGAAGGGTTTGGATGAGTGGCCAAAAAGCAGAAAGGAGGGAGAGCAAAGCCCTTGACTGAACTAACCATAAGGACTTCGGTGTCCCTGCCCTTGGAACTGGAGGATCTTGAAGTTCCCTTCTTAAAAAAAGCCATTCTGTGATTCTAAAATGCACCCAGAGCAAATTCAAGGTGTCAACAACTACTCCAGGGGGAAAGCCGGGAACATCCAGCATGACAATTAACTGCAATTAACAGTGACCCAGCAAATCCATGCCAGGATCATCCCAACAGGTCTGTCCCGGGTCAGGCTGGCAGCTCTGCCCCCCAGTCCTGGCTGCTGCAGGCAGGTCCTGGCAGGAGAGCTGGAAGAGAAAGACAAAGTGCATGAAAAATGCAGAACACGAGGAGCTGCCTCTCGGCTGGCACAAATCAGCCCAGGGATTTTTGACATCAGTGGAATTATAACTTGCACTGGATAAAGCCTGGCCTGCTCGTTCTGCAGGGGCTCTGATTGCTGATTTCACTTTGGGCTCTGAGTGCTGCTGCTGCATTGGTTTCATCACAGCAGCTGATCCTGGGCTGGAAACGGAGCTTTGCTGCAAAGCCACGCTGCTCTTTTCCCCCTCACCATTTGCCAATTTGTGAAATTTGTTTGCAGAGCCAGAGCAATTGTAGACGTGGAGGGATGCAGGCAGCCATGGCAGGCAGGTTCCTTGGCACTTTTACCCTGCCCACCTCTGCTTTGGAGCTGGAGCAGCTGCCCAGCAGCTCCTCTGAAAGCCTGGAAGTGCCTGGAGCTGGCTCCCAGCTCTGCTGTCCCATCTGCTGCCCCTCAGGATGGCAGTGCCCGCTCCATTTCCCGCTGGAGGGAGAACATTTCCTCGCTAAACGCAGGAGTCGTTCCCCAGCCAGCCCCAGCGTGCACAGGCTGCCTGCTGCTGGGTTTTGTTCAGGTTTTGTCCTGGTTTTTTCCAGGTTTTGTACAGGTTTTGTACAGGTTTTGTCCAGGTTTTGTCCAGGTTTTGTGCAGGTTTTGTCCAGGTTTTGTGCAGCTCAGCACGCCCAGTGCAGCTGCAGAATTTCCATGCTCGAGAGATTTGGTAGAGAGGAAATTCCAGTTAAGTGCCATATCCAGGGATGCCCAGTGCTGGTTTGGATTCTTCCAAATTTACATCTCCATGTGCCGCCTATCAAAATATTTCCTCCAAAATCCTTTTGGGTTTTGGTTGTTTGGGGTGGTTTGTTATTTTTTTTTCAAGTGTGAAATGCCTGAAGCTGGGGATTTTCCAGGGAAAGGGCATTCCCACCCATCATCAAAGCTTGTCATGTTTACTGTGGAACATTGAGATCCCTAAATTCTCAGCAGCTGCTCTGATATCTCTGTGGTTATTTTTTCTCTCCTGTCAGGAGTTAAATTTGGAGGGCACAAAGCACTCCTGTGAATGGAAATGGTGCAGAAGGCTGGAAGAATAAAGGAGAATAAGGACAAAGTGATGTTTATTTTCCCCTGTTCAGAGTTTAAATTGGCCAAGCCTGACCACTCCCTGCCCAGTTCCTCATCCCCCACAGGTGTTCCCTCAATTCAGAGACATTTCAAGGGAAATAAATAAAAAGCAATCAGAGGAAAAATTCCTTTTCCTGAAGAGGCATCCACACAACCTGGTGTCATTTGGGCAGGTCCCTTCTGTGCTGGGCTGCTTTCAGTGGGCAGAACTGCTGAGATTGATGGTGAAACCACAAAAAAAACTTGGGAAAGATTCCCAAAATGAAGAAGGAAGAGTGTGGCAGTAACTTCCCTGGCCTCAGGAATGATGGTGAAATGCAGGGCTTGTTGATTCCGTGGGCTGGAAAATGCAGTGGCAGCTCTTGGGCTTATTCTCTGTTTTGGCCAAAGCTGTTAAACATGAAGTGAGCCAAAGTGTGACCCTGTCACACTTAAAAGCCTCCACTCAAACCCTGGGGGCAGCCTGGGCCACTGGAAGGTGTCCCTGCCCAGAAGGTTGGGCCAACTCTGAGCTCTCTTCCAACCTAAACCGTCCTGTGATTCCATGAAAATGGGAAAATTCCATGAAAATGGGAAAATTCCATGAAAATGGGAGAATTCCATTAGAGGCTCCAGATATTAAGAGAACCCCGAGCCCCTGAGAGCAGCAAGAGTGGGGAATGCAGAGTTCCAAGCTCAGCTCTAAATAACCTTCTCATCTCCTTGGCTGGGTTTTGCTCCGGTCTGACCCTGCCTGGGTCTCAGAGCTGATTCCCAAGAGTTGGGGACAATGAGGGAATTGTCCTGGCACCCATGGAGCAGGGCTGGGGAGATCAGCAGGGAAGGATTCCCTGGGTTACAGGGAGAAGCTCTACCTGGTTTTAAATCTGACTGCCAGCCCTGCCTGACCTGGCTTGTGCCTTTGCCAAAATAGTTATGGACCAGTACATCCTTCAGTGAAAAACCCCATTCCCATCAGTGATAACAAAGTGGGAGTTCAGATGGTTCAGCACTGGAGTTTCCCAGCTTCTGAGTGCTCACGCTTTGAACCTTTTTATTTCTTACAGTTTTAGGTGATTTTTTTTTGTCTTTTTTAAAGCTTAATATAACCTAGCACAGATCCATGGCTTAAAACAGTCAGCAGAACTTTTGACAGCAGCAGGGCCCATGGGATAAACCACCCCAGTGCCAGTAAACTCTGATTCTTTCCTCATTATATAACAATGCAAATGTAATAATTTCTTCTCTGCTCCAGTTGTTACTCAATCCCCGATTAATTCAGAAATGGGCCAGTAGTGAATATACAATTGCAACTGCCAGCAGAGTTTAATATGAAGTTTGGGTTATTGTCACACTGCTATTAATAACACTCTTGATTAGGCACTGACTTGTCCCTGAGCTGTTTAAATGTCACTGCTGGAATCAGAGGGGTGAAAGGAATTTAATCTCTTTTCCCCAACCCTCAGCCTGTGTATCACAGGAACTTGGAAATGTGTGGTTTTTTCCTATTGTTCTTCAGTCTATTGTAGAAGTGCTGCAGTGACTAATTCCTGCATAAATCATTGCCATGACAACACCTGTAATATCTCCTGTCAACCAGTTCGAGCTGCTGCGGCTCCTTCTGGGGCTAAAGAGGTGGAAATGGGGGCGAGGAGAGAGCACAGAGCTGTTCTGGGACTGGAGGAGAGCTCAGCACTGCTTTGGGAACCTCTCCCTGCCTTCCTCCCCTCGCCCCTGGGAGCTGATCGAGCTCCTATCAGAGATTCATTGATGTGATCAATGCCAATCACTCGTTTTTTGAAATTTATGACAATTTAATAAGGAATAAAAATTGGTTACAAAAAAATTAATACAATAAGAAAAGTTCAAAACGTTTTCAGAGACAGGACAAATAATGAGACACTAAGAGCAAAGAAAAAAAAGGCAGTCTGGACTGTCGTCCCCCCTCCCTCCCAGACAAAGGCTAGGAAAGAGAAGGGCCCTCTTTGGGAGGAATGTCCCCTTTTTGAAGGCCAAAATTTCAAAATTATGCAATCTTTATCTTAAGACAGACCCGTTTGCTCAGAGTCCCCCTTCTAATCCTTGGCATCCAGGAGTCTGGCTTGACCTGGTGGCTCCTGTGGATTCAGGGAGATCTGCATCTTTATTTCTGAAAATTCTAAGGGGGGGTTCTCTTCTTCTTGTTGTAACTGTTATCTCTGTTGAGAAACACCTCCGGGCCTCTCCTTTTTTTTTTTCTTTTTCTTTTTTTTCTTTTTTTTTTTTTTTCTTTTTTTTTTCTTTTCTTGAGCTAAAGAAAATATCTTACACATAATTCTTTTATTACTAAAACTTAATGTTAAAAACTACATTTACTATATTATTCAAATGTTAATACAGCATAACTTTTCTACCTAGCATATTGCATATAGTAAATATCTGCCACACACACACAACAAGGCTTTTTTCACAATTGATCTGAAATGGGGACAGCAGTGCTCCAAGCTCTGCTCTCCATCCCTCCAGCTCCTGTGTTGGATGGAGCAAACACAGCTCCAAGGCAGGGCTGGGTCTCACCAGGGCTCCTGAACCCCCCCTGGAACACACAGGGTGGACAAATCACACCAGGCTCTTTCCTCGATGATAAAATATTGATCCCCTTCCACGGGGAAACAGGCAAAGTTGGGCGTTGTGTTTAATTAAGGACTTGAAAAGAAGGACTTGTAAGGTGATCAATATTTATTAGGACGGGGTAATCTTGTTTTGACTCCTCAGCTTGGTGGGTTTGATGGATGCCAGCAGCAGGGCTGGGCATGGGGAGAAGTGAGATGTGCTTTTGGCTGGGGAGCTGCTTTGACGATAACCCCAAGCCAAGCTCGGCTTTAATGGCAAAATAGATCAGCCCATTTTTCTCCTGTTCCTGCGAGCTCTTCTTTATTCCCCCTCAAAAGGAGGCCTGTGAGGGAAGAATGGAGCGGAGAGGTTACTGATTGCTATCTCCAGCCTTGTCACAAAGGAAGATTTACTAACACAGGGTAAAATAGGAACGACTGCGCTGAGCGGATTCCATCGGAAGTGCTTTACGGGCAGGACTGGATGAAAAATGAGGTTTGACTTTTAATGCCAATATAGAACCCATCTGTTTAGGCCCATCTGCTTTTTTTTTTCCCTTATCCTTTATTCACCCCCTATTGTGTGTGAAGTCTCCTGTGATATGTGAAGCTTCGCCTCAGATTAAAGGAGAGGCTTCTCTTTGGGCAGCTCGGGCACAAAGGGGAGGAGGGATGGAACCCTGTGTGGAGGGCTTGGTCCTTGCAGTGACAGCACTCCAGGGCCCCTCTTGAAGAGTCCTCCTGTGGAGTGACTTTATTCATCCAGAGTTCTGCCTCTCGACCTGGTTTTGTGCTCCTCAGTGCCTCCCTGCCAGCGGAGCGTGCGAGGCGTCGCTGTCCCAGTTCCTCAGCCCGGCCTCAGGGAAGGCTGGTGGAGATGGAGGTTCTGGGATTTGGGTTGATACAACCCAGTGAAGCCGTTTTGGATGGTTCCTTGTACTTAAAGCTTGTACTCTAAGCTGTGCTTAAAGTTCTTCTGTTTGGGAAATGTAGGGCCTCTCCAGGTAAAGGTGAAACGGTGAATAAAAGATGAGCAGGGTTCAGCTACATTGCCCAAGAGAGAGGTGGGCAGAGTTTGTTACCTGCTCCTCAACCCCTGGGCTGTCCCTCGCTGATTTATTTCTGTGCTGGAGTATCCTGAGAGTTGCAATGTTTCACCTCCAGCCTGACCATAAATCTCCCCGTGTGCAGGGGGATGCTGGAGGTTCACCTGTGGCAGCATCCAGGAGAGGCACTGAACTGCAAACTGAACTCTCTGTTCCAATTCCACGCCTGCATTCTGGATTTTTGTTCTGCTTCATCCACCGAGAAGGGCTGAGGGAAGAGAATCTGGATTTGTGTGATGCCTTGGCTGAGGCAGAGCCGTAATCCTCGGGGAAGGAAGGAAGTGCAGACAGCCCTCCTGATACCAGCACTGCCTGGAAATGTTCCCTCCCTCCCCTCTTCAGCTCCAAGAGAATTAATTCCAAATTAAACCCTTTGTTTTGCCCAGCAGGAGTGGGCAGGCTGAACTCTGCTAGGAGAGGGTGGCTCAGTGGCAGCAGCAGACCTGGGTAATTTGGGTGACAAAGGGTTTTACTCACCAGAAATGCAGTTTTGGAGTGGAGGAGGCAAAGCTGTCTGTGAATTTGGGTCAGATTCAGCCAACAGTCTCTGCCAAAAAAACAAAAAACCAGAAAAAAAAAAGAAAACAAAAATTTCTCTCTTTATTGCTTTTCCAGATAATCAAAATAATTCATTTTATAACTCCCAAGAAGCAGCAAAGTAAAAATACAGCGAAAATTAACATTTTTGTCTCGCTCGGGAGTATCCCACACTGAAAAACACAGACAAGCAGTGACATTTGCCCAGGTAAAACATCTCATTTAACCAAACCTGTTGTTTTTCACAGGGAAACACCTGCGTGCCTCTGGTGCAGGTGACACTCGGGTCCCTCCGTGTCACTCGGCTGTGAATAGAAATAAAACCAGCAGATGGTGCTGGAGAATGTCCACCCTGGGTCCTGCAGGGACGGCCCGAGCCCACCCTGGAGGGTGTCCCGGGCTGGAATATCCATCAGGAGCGATGGGAAAGGGGAGAATTGGACATTTCCAAGCCTGTTCAAAGGTCAGTGCTTGCCCAGCTCTGGCTCTGTGGGTGATGGAGGTGTGGGTGATTGTAGTAAATATAATATGTTAATTTGTGTTTTGACACATGCAAACTGTCAATATGTTCTGTAAAATGTAACGCTGGTTAAAGTCAGGCACAGAACTGAGAATTTCAGGACAGGCAACATCCAGAAAATGCCATTCAGAGGAGGACAGTGCCAGGAATTGGAGACTTGGCCATTGGCATCAGAAACGAGGACACATCAAGATAAGGAATCAGCCCTCCTCCCAGAAACAGCAGAGCCCGGCCATCACCCTTATCATAGGAGGAGAACATCTGCCCATTCAGAATTTCATCTTCCATTCAGAATTTTGTCTTCCTTTCAGAATTTTGTCTTCCTTTCAGAATTTCGTTTTCCTTTTAGAATTTCATCTTCCTTTCAGAATTTCGTCTTCCTTTAATCCACCACAGGAAAGACATTGACACTTCTCCCTCCCAGAGGAGACCCCATCCAGCCGACCAACGACAGCGATGCATTCGAATAATCACCCCAAGAAAACAAAAACTGTGGGGAAATCCTCTGCCAGGGGTGAAATAAACTGTATAAAACCTGGACCTCATACAGGGCCAATTTGTGAACTCCAGAGGCTGCTCTCCGTTCACCCTCTGACCATCCCGGGAATCGTCACCGTAACTCCGCCTGTTGGTTTCACCGAAATTCTGTAATTTGATTTTTTTAATAAACCAAATTATATTCAATTGGCAAAGTGAATTGGTGTTTATAACAGTGATGAAGGTGTGAGGAGGGTCTGATGCTGCTGCTCTGCCTGTCCCTGGGCCAGCACCAGCATCCCCAGCCCTCACAGGCCCAGGAACTCCAACCTGCCTTGAGGCTTCCTTTTTAGACTTTTCAGTGAAGGCTTTAGGTTATTTATTGATTTTTAATTTATAATATATAATTTATAAATAAATATAATATATAAAATATTGTAATTATCATATGTAATATTATAAACAAAATATATATTATATTTACATATCACATATCATATATCACATATATAGTCTATAGTGTATATACTATACACTATAGTATATACTATATATACTATATATACTATATATACTATATATACTATGTACTGTATATAGTATATAGTATATAGTATATAGTATATAGTATATATAGTATATAGTATATACTATATACTATATACCATATACTATATACCATATACCATATACCATATACCATATACTATATATATTAATATGCGATATGTGCATATATAATATGATAATAACATGTTAAATATCACATATCATACATCACATATACTATATACTATATACTATATACTATATACTATATACTATATACTATATACTATATACTATATACTATATACCATATACTATATACCATATACCATATACCATATACTATATATATTAATATGCGATATGTGCATATATAATATGATAATAACATATTAAATATCACATATCATACATCACATTATATACTATATACTTTATACTATATACTATATACTATATACTATATACTATATACTATATACTATATACTATATACCATATACCATATACCATATACCATATACTATATATATTAATATGTGATATGTGCATATATAATATGATAATAACATATTACATATCACATATTATATATACTATATACCATATACCATATATATGGTGGGTATATACATAGTATATACATAGTATACATAGTATATATACACTATATATACTATGTACTATATATAGTATATAGTATATAGTATATAGTATATAGTATATAGTATATAGTATATAGTATATAGTATATAGTACTATATACTATATACTATATACTATATACTATATACCATATACCATATACCATATACCATATACTATATATATTAATATGTGATATGTGCATATATATGATATGATACTAACATATTAAATATCACATATCATATATCACATATACTACATACTATATACTATATACTATATACTATATACTATATACCATATACCATATACTATATATATTAATATGCGATATGTGCATATATAATATGATAATAACATATTACACATCACATATCATACATCACATATTATATATACTATATACTATATACTATATACTATATACTGTATACTGTATACTGTATACTATAGACCATAGACCATATACTATATATATTAATGTGATATGTGCATATATAATATGATAAAATATTACATATCACATATCACATATCATACATCACATATTATATATACTATATACTGTGTACTATCTACTATCTACTATATACCATACACCATATACTATACATTATATACATTAATATGTAATATGTGCATATATAATATCTACTATACTCTAGTTAGTTAAGGGAAATAATCAATCTGAGAAGTGGGGAGGCCCCTCCAGCCCCAGCAGAGTGGGAATGAGCACAGTTCTGGGCACACAGAGGGCTCTGGGACAGCAGCCCGCCCTGCCTTCGCCCTGGACACCCCCAAATTCTCCAGATCCTGTCCCAACACAAAGAACTCCCCTCATTTGTCAGCAGAGTGTGATGGCCACCAGCAAAGCTGGAAATGCTCTGCTGGGACTGCAATGTGTGGGCAGAAAGGGGCATTTTTAAGGCTCTTCCTGAAGTAAGATGGAAATTAAAAAGATATTTTTGTCCCAAGGCCAGCCCCTGAGTAAGCGTAATTTGGCTCTGACGACTCTGGAGGAGCAGTGCCAGTTTCTACAGCTGAAGACCCATCTATGATATTAAGAAAAAACAAATCTCATTTATTCTGTGTCCTTGTTGGCATCACAATCCAGCTATTAAAAAAAATGAACACATTGCAGAGCATCATGAAGTGAGTACACACCAGGGCAGTTAAAATGAACAGAAAGGATTGTTTGTTTGAATTATTTTAGGATTTTTTTTTTGGCCTTGAGAGGTTCTTTTTCCACTTTCACTTTGTAAACACAAAGGTGAAGGAACCTTTCTGCTGCTGGAGAGCAAAACTGGGTGGGGAAGAAATGCTTTCCAAAAAAAGCATCACATTGTGAGGCTGAGAATCCTGAATTTTTGTGGAACTGTGGAATGGTTTGGGTTGGAAGGACCTTAAAGATTATCCAGATTATCCATGGGCAGGGACACTTCCACTGTCCCAGGCTGCTCCAAGCCCTGTCCAGCCTGGCCTTGGGCACTCCCAGGGATGGAGCAGCCACAACTTCTCTGGGAAATCCATCCCAGCCCCTCCCCACCCTCACAGGGAAGAATTTCCCAGAAAAAACGAGGCAGAAACAGAATTTCTGTGGCAGCTCCTTCTCCCTGTCCCGCCACCCCAAACCTGCTCTCTGCACCCACACCAGGCAAAGCTGTGCTCAAACCTTCCTCATGAACACTGGAATTAATTGTTATTTCTCAAGTGCTGTAAATCAGATAAAACCTGCCAGAACCTTCTCTGGGTTTTTTGTTTTTGTTTTGGTGGGGTTGTTTTGTTTTGTTTTTTGTTGTTGTTGTTGTGGTTGTTTGTTTGTTTGTTGTTTGTGGTGGGGTTTTTTTGGTTTTGTTTTGGTTGGGGGTTTTTTGGGGTTTTTTTGTTTGTTTGTTTTGTTTTTTTGGTTGGTTGGGTTTTTTTTTTGTTTTGGTGGGGGTTTTTTGGGTTTTTGTTTGTTTGTTTTGGTTTTTTTTGTTTTGTGGGGGTTTTTTGGGGGTTTTTTTTGGTTTTTTGGTTGGTTGGGGGTTTTTTTGTTTGTTTTGGTGGGGGTTTTTTTGATTTTTTGTTTGTTTGTTTGTTTTGGGTTTTTTGGGAGTTTTTTGTTTTTTTGGTTGGTTGGGGTTTTTTTTGTTTTGGTGGGGGTTTTTTTGGTTTTTTGTTTGTTTGTTTTGGGTTTTTTTGGGTTTTTTGGGTTTTTTGGGGGGGTGGTTGGGGGTTTTTTGTTTGTTTTGGTGGGGGGTTTTTTTGGTTGTTTGTTTGTTTGTTTGTTTGGGGTTTTTTGTTTTGTTTTTGTTTTTTGTTGGTTTTTTTTTGGTTTTTTGTGGGTTTTTTTGGTTTTTTGTTGGGTTTTTTTTCCCCTCACCCATTTCAACACGAGGAGGGCGAGTCCAGTTCTTGTCAGGCTCTGGGTGAGAACAGGGGGCTCAGCCGGCCCAGCAAGGCTGACACAGAGCCACAAACACACACACAGAGCATTTGTCTGCTCAGTAACAGCTAATTTACAGCTCTCTGCTAAAGAGGGGATTTTAATAGCGTTTTCTTTCAAAAGTGTTACTTATAAATGTGCCGTAGCCGGTGTAAAAGTGTCTGCAGGCACAGAAATCATCATCACCAGTGACTGCTAAAGACTGATACAGAGAGAGAGGAAATTTATATTCTCTCCAAAGTGAGAACCAGACTGTAAATTGAATTTGTCAATAAAAATGGAAATGGTTCTTGTTTCCCCTGTTGTAACTGCACAGGGAAATGTGGTACCTGTCACTGGTGTGGAAAGAGAAATTTCCAGGTCCTGCCCTGTCTGTGGCTGAGGGGCCTCAGTGTCAAGAGATTCGTTGTCACCTCTTCAGGTCAGGGATAGAAACAACACAAAACCTTTGGGAACAGGGTCTGGAAGGAGATAATTGCATTGAAGGAACTCAGACAGGCATTATGGACAATTTACCTTCCTGGAAATGTGTGAGTGGTGGAGGAAGCAGCACAACCCTCAGAGTTTGGTCCATGCAAGTGCTCAGTGATCCTCAGGTGAAATTCCATGTTCTGGAGCCTGTGGGAGTTCCCATTTCAGTCCTAAAGCTCCTGGAGCTCCTCTGCTCCTCAGGTACACTATGTGTGAATTGTGCCACCCGAATTTTGGGTGGCAGAGCTGCCCTTTGAGGGGGGTGTGATGGGGAGGTGTCCTGGGTTTGGATTTTCCTGTCTGCCTGTGGACACTGCACTTCCCTGAAGCAGGGAGAAGCTGCATCAGGAAAGAGAGCGGGGTCTTTGGGAATTATGGGTTGAGAACGACCTTAAAGATCATCCCATCCCACCCCCTGCCATGGCAGGGACACCTCCCACCACCCCAGGGTGCTCCAAACCCTGTCCAGCCTGGCCTTGGACACTTCCAGGGATCCAGAAGCAGCCACAGCTTCTCTGGACACCCTGTGCCAGGGCCTCCCTGCCCTCACAGGGAAGAATTCCTGCCCAAAATCCTGCCTGAACCACTCTCTGGCAGTGGAAATCCATTCCCTGTGTCCTGTCACTCAAGGCCCTTGGAAATTGTCTCTCTCTGTGTTTCTTGTTGGCTCCTTCAGGTCCTGGAAGCCACAATGAGATCACCCTGGAGGCTTCTTTTCTCCAGGGACAATCCCAACTGTGCCACCTTTCCTCATGGGAGAGCTGCTCCATCCCTCTGATCACCTCTGATCCCTCCTCAGGGATCCTGGGCTGGAACCCAGTCTCCCACTACACTGAAATTTTGGGGTTTATTCCCCTCTTCCCAACATGAGCCGAATTTTACAGCTTTGGCTCAAAGCCCACGAGTTACAGGCAGCCCATGGAGTTGTGGACAGCTCTGCTTTATCAGAGCAGTGTCAGGCTTCCCCTGGCTGGGACTGCTATCAGTAATTAGCACACCCCACCGAGCTGCTGCTCCACAGAAATGCTGCTTTGTCATCAAAGTACAGTAGCTTGTAACTAATTACATCCCCGCTTTATCTGGGCCCCGTTCTTCCTTTTAAATACACTTAATAACTCTGCCTTTGAAGGTTTCAGGAATAAAAATAACCACTTCAAATAATCTCCTGGAGACACATGCCACATTAGGTGTAGGGCTGGAGTAGGCACCTTGGATTATCTGAGCAAAACAAGAGGTCTGGGTCCCTGCTGGGCTGGATGGAGAGCCGGAGGTTTGGAGGGCTCTGCAGAGCCAGAATTTGTGTTTTCCAGGAGTTCTGTGCTGCCATTGTCAATAAGGATGTGAGGAAGGACAAGGGGACTGTGCCAAAAGAGCTGTGATTTCACTGGGCAGCGACTGGGTGGAAAGACTAACAAATATAAAAAATTCAGTTCAGTCCCTCCTCCGTGACCTGAACCCATCCCCTTCTCTTCCTAAATCATGTTTAGACGTTCCCAGTGGCACTGGGTTCACAGCTCTGTCTTCTGTCATCCTCTCCCTGACCCCTCCAAAAGAAGGACCCAAAGAAAACATTTTGTTTTCCACGTCTTGGAAGTTCCTGTGGGATGGGAAACACCTTTGCAGAAGGAAAGGCTGCTGAGCACGGAGTGGGAACTGGGCTGGCAGGCAGTGGGGAACCAGGATTCATGGACTTGGAGGCAGCAAGTTCCCCCTGGTTTATTTAAAACCCCTCTGCTGTCACTGAAGCCATTCTGTGAGGTCTGGGTGCCATAATGAGGCACTAAAATATCCCGTAGGGCAGGATCAATTTTTGTTATGGCCGAGTATTTTTGGTGTGTACTTTTTATTATTACCTAATTTCTTCCTGTACAGTGAGCCCATAAACTCCAACGATGCTTGGGATAGATGGGAACGTGCCAGTGCCTGACAGCAGTTTCTGTGTCTGTGAGTTATGGAAAAAAGGCAGGAAATTCAAAATTAATCCATGTCAGGACCTTGACAGGAGGAAGGACCAGAGCAGAGACAGGGGCCCGTGGCTCCTCATCCCAAAGTGATCCAAGCCAAAGGAACAGGCAATGCTGTGAAAATGTCATGGCTGCAAAGCACCGAGGAGGAAATCAACTTTAAGAGGCAGCAGCAGGCGAGGAGATTATGGCACTTCTAAATTAAAGGTGTTTGGGGGATTCCTGGGGGGAAGAGGCTGGGAGTGAGAAGGAATTCATTCCGGAGAGAGGGACTGCACTGGTGAATCAGCTGCCCATTAAACCTGTCCTGCACTGCCCTCGGGGTGGGGACAGCAGCACTGGGGGTCACTGAGAGCCCAAGGGACCTTCAGCCAAGGAGGCTTTGGGGGCAGGATGAGCACTCCCACTCCCACTCCCACTCCATTTCCTCCCACTCCATCTCCTCCCAGTCCAGCATTTCCCCCCTTCTTTCTCCCCAGCTGCAGCTCCAGGTTTGTGTGGTCCTGCCTGGGGCTGAGGCTGAGGGATGCAGCCAGGGACAGGTGGCTTTAAGGGCATCATTGGCTGCCAAATTGACAGTGGTGCTTTGTCTCATTTGAAACGAAAATGCAGAGGAGGGGAGAGCTGTGAGTGTGACGTGGGAGGGACAGAGGGCCAGGATTTCAGAGGACTTTGTTCTCTGAGGGCCTGTCTTTTATTCAGGGTAAAATTCAGGATGAGTCCCAGGACTGGAGCATGGCTCCCTGTCTGTGGCGTGAACTGGGAGCAGCTTTAATTGAGCTATTGTGGATTTATGTCTGACCCAGCCCCACAAGAGTCACTCCACACTTGCATCTCAGCTCTGCCAGGCTGGACCATCTCCAAGATGCTTCCTTGGCTTCGCTGAATCGTTTTTCTTCAGCCATTTCAAGTGCAATTATTAATGGATACCTCTAGAGAAAATAAAATGAGCAAATTCAGTGCTCGTGGAGAATCAGAAAGTCAGCACAAGGGTTGAGCTGGGCTGGCGTTCCCTCCCCTTCCTGCCGCTCCTGCTCTGCCACCAGCTCCACAAAGTCCATTCCCAAGGGTCCTTTGCAGTTCTCCTTCAAGTCTCTTCCCCTGTGGCCACTCTGCCACCTCCTCCTTGGCTCTGAGGGTGACAAAGCCACCGCTGCAGCCCCAGCGAGCACAGGAGAGGTGACCACACCTCATGGGCTTCCCCCAGCAGCGTCCCCTCAGTGTGTGAACTCTCACCTGCATCAAACCCTACACTCTGCCTGGAGTGATTTCCAGTGGCCTCAAAGAACCCTGTCCCTCACAGATTTTCTTTTCTGCCACGAGGGCAGGAGGAGTGAGGTGTGTCAGTTCTCAGACTCGATGATTTGCACAATTTGCCACCAAAAAACAGAGGTTGTTTTGTCACCACTCCCATCTGGTGGCTCATTCAGCTGTGCCAGGCCACAATTAATTATTGGAGGCTGCTGTTTATCTGTCAGAGCACTGTAAGGAGAAGTTTGGGCTGCATTGTTTGTTTAATCTATAGTGCCTTTTGTTCGCTTCAGAATAGTCGATATCTTTTCAATTTTTGCCTTTTTCTTATCTTACCCCTTTCTAAAGCTTTAACTCCTATAATCCAAATGGGCTCTTTCCTTTCATTGCTGCTGATCAGTTATCACAGAGCCAGAAAATCATGGGATGTTTGGGGTTGGGAGGGACCTTAAAGGTGATCCCATCCCTGCCATGGGCAGGGACACCTCCACTGTCCCAGGCTGCTCCAAACTGGCCTTGGACACTTCCAGGGATGCAGGGGCCTCACAGGGAAGATTTCTTTCCTAATGTCTCATCTCAGGGTGAAGCCATTCCCCCTTGTCCTGTCACCACATGCCCTTGTAAATATTATCCGTGGGGGAGTCGCTTGTCTGAGGTGGAGGATGTGACACTCAGCTGGGCTGGGAATGTTCACGAGGGCTGGGAATGTTCACAGGGGCTGGGAATGTTCACGAGGGCTGGGAATGTTCACAGGGGCTGGGAATGTTCACGAGGGCTGGGAATGTTCACAGGGGCTGGGAATGTTCACGAGGACTGGGAATGTTCACGAGGGCTGGGAATGTTCACGAGGACTGGGAATGTTCACGAGGGCTGGGAATGTTCACAGGGGCTGGGAATGTTCACGAGGGCTGGGAATGTTCACGAGGGCTGGGAATGTTCACGAGGACTGGGAATGTTCACAGGGGCTGGGAATGTTCACGAGGGCTGGGAATGTTCATGAGGGCTGGGAATGTTCACGAGGACTGGGAATGTTCACGAGGACTGGGAATGTTCACAGGGGCTGGGAATGTTCACGAGGACTGGGAATGTTCACAGGGGCTGGGAATGTTCACAGGGACTGGGAATGTTCACAGGGACTGGGAATATTCACAGGGGCTGGGAATGTTCATGAGGGCTGGGAATGTTCATGAGGGCTGGGAATGTTCACGAGGGCTGGGAATGTTCACAGGGGCTGGGAATGTTCATGAGGGCTGGGAATGTTCACAGGGGCTGGGAATGTTCACAGGGACTGGGAATGTTCATGAGGGCTGGGAATGTTCACGAGGGCTGGGAATGTTCACAGGGGCTGGGAATGTTCACGAGGACTGGGAATGTTCACGAGGGCTGGGAATGTTCACGAGGGCTGGGAATGTTCACGAGGGCTGGGAATGTTCACAGGGGCTGGGAATGTTCATGAGGGCTGGGAATGTTCATGAGGGCTGGGAATGTTCATGAGGGCTGGGAATGTTCGTGAGGGCTGAGAATGTTCACAGGGGCTGGGAATGTTCACGAGGGCTCATCCCAGCTCCTCATCAGCTGCAGCATCAGTGGGGAGGGAAAGGCAGGGAATAAACCCTCCCTGGAGTGACTCAGCCCTGAGTCAGTGTCTGGCTGGCTCCTGGGGACACATCCTGACTAAACTCCTCAGCGAGATGCCCGTGGGCAGGAGCGTGGCAGGGGGATGCATCCTGCCAGGATCCTGGCTCTGGGGACAGGAGGAGCAGCAGGATGAACCCCTCTGGTGAGGATTCAGAGCTCAGCAGAGCTGCCCAGCCCCATCACCCACCCCAGAGGTGACACCGAGGCGTCCCAGCCCCTCTCCACAGCAGCAAAGGGAGGCTGAAGCCTTCCCAGACCTTGCCAGGAGAAACCATCCCCACACCACAGCCTGCCTTCCCCCAAAAATCACCCCCTGCCACTCTGGGGCTGCTGTGGTGTTTGCCAGTCCCTGCAGGGGCTGTGGAAGTGCCAGGTGTCCCCGTGGCTGTGCAGGTGAGCTCCTCTCAGGAGGTGGCAGCTGCTCCAGAGGAAACAGATGTTCTGTTCCAGAGGCTGAGGAGCTCTCACAGCTTTGTCAGATCCTGGGGAGCACAGAGCTGAGGTCAGCACTGAGCCTGGGGCTGATTTTATCATGAGGAAAACAAGTGTTTGTCAGGGCAGGGGAGAGTTGGGGAAATATTTCCAGGGGGAGGGGAAGTTTTTGTGAGTGTTGGCCGGCTGTGAGAACCCTGCATGGATTTGGCTGGATCAGCTGTTGTCAGCTTCTCCCGAAGCCTGAGAGCCATAAATGTTTGTTCCCAGAAGTTTCTTGGAAAGAGGCTCCCTGGAGCTCCCTTTGGGTGGCTGGGGACGGTGTTTTGGAGGCTGCCAGCGGGTGCCAGGCTCACCAAATCCTGCTGCAGGGGCTGGGCTGTGCAGCAAAAACAGGATTGGGGGTTTCCACCTTCTCCACCAAGAGCAGGTCCCCCTCCTTTGCTTTTGGGGCTGCCTCAAGGACAGTTGAACCCTCAGGTACACCCAAGGTCCTGCAGACACTTCTAAAATCACAATAAAACAACCCCACACAAGACCTGTCCCCCAAACCTTTGCTTGGCAGGAGAGTCAGACTCTCCACATGATTCCCAAATGTTTTGCTTCCAAAACCTTCACGTCAAAACTCGGAAGTTTAAATAATCATCTGCGGATTTCGCTTAGCTCAGGTCTTTATTTCCTCCTTTGATTCCATCTGGAGTAGAGCCTTCCATGCAGGAGACTAATTCCACTTCCAACCAGCTCCTTTTATCCTGGAGACTCCAGTGCCAGGCACCTCAGGGCAAACTGGGTGGCCACAGGCTGGGAACAGGCAGCCAGTGTGTTCAAAGGCAGGGAAAACATTTCATCTGTTCAAAGCCAGCTGCAGTGCCCACTGCTGGGCTTTTGAGTGGCTCTCATAAAAACTGAGGAGATTTAATTACCAAAAGTTTTAAAAAATGAGTTCTAAACAGCACCGAAGGGGTTTGGGCTCAGCTTGCTGTGTCCCCTCCCTGGCACTGGGAGTGCCATGGGTGAGCTGTTCCTGCCTGACTCAGAGCAGGGGCATTTGTGGATTTGTGGGACACTTGGCATCATTATTTCCAAGGGAAAAATTATTATTTTTCCCAAAAAAATGATGCTCAGCTAAGTGTTCCTTGTGATCCCGACCTCCTGTCCTTCCTGATCCTGATCCCAGCCCAGGCACGGGGTAACTCACTCAAGGAGGCCTTGCTGTAACCAGAACATCTTTTCAGCACTGAAATGTGAACTTTTCCATCTCATCCCAAACGCTGATTGTTAGAATCAGTAACTCTGCCTCTCCCTGTTCTCTGCACAAATATTCAGCACCCAAGAAATCTTTTTAATGCTTGGAAAAGTCACATTCTGCTGGACAGGGTGGCTGATGTTTCCTGGGATGCCATGGCACAGCTAGTGTGGAATACGAGGATTTAGCCAGGTTTCACAGCTGTTTAAAAGTGTTTTTTATTGTTCATCCAGGGATCTGGCCTTGAACGTTGGGATTGCCATCAGCTTTGTGAGTCTGTTTTCTTGGTAGGATTTGTGTTCCATAAATTTAGCAAGCTGGTTTATGAGACCATGAAAACTTTTGCATCCTATAGCTTGGAGAACTTCGTTTCTACTCCTTTTTCCCATTTTATTTTGGAAAAGGCCTCTCCTTCCCTTGGTTTTAAAGCTGGCTGGGGACCGAGCAGTGGGGGGAGAGCACCATCTGCTCATTTTATATTTTCTGCACAAGCCAGAGAAGTCTCAGTGGGGTCTCCCAGGGCACCTGAGGGGTCCAACAGCACCCAAATCCTCCTGTCTGAGCTGCAGCCACCACCAGAGCCCTGCCCTGGGTGAGGCAGCGAGCAAACACCCCCAGGTGAGGAGAGCAGCAGCCCCAGCTCAGACAGGCTGATCTTTATGATAAATGTTATTTAAATTGCTGTGTTTCAGCTGCTGTGGGAGCTGCACACCTCAGCCTGGCATGCTAAATATACCTTATTAATTGCCTTGCTCTTTACACTCACCGGAGGCTGGTGCGCCGTGGAACACGCCGGGAACATTTATTCCTTTTGGGGTTTATGGAAATATTCCAGTTCTTAATGACTCCTCTGCTTGGGATCAGGCTGGACCTGACTGCAGTTCATGGGTTTTCCTCCTCACAGCACAGCAGAGGTGTCCCAGCCTCTCCAACGTGCTCGTCCAGAGCAGCATCACTGGCCTGGAGCAGCAAACACCTTCTGGGACTGTTTAGTGCTGCTATTTCTCTGTAGTGCTGCATCAGCCCAAGGCTGCAGCTGGGATTGCTCTGTGCAGAGGCAGGAGCAGCCCCCCAAAGCTCAGCTTGCAGCCTGAGCAGGCCATCAGGGCAGGGCACAGCTCCAAGGCTGTTGGATTCCAGGATATTCCTCTGGCCGCCCTGGAGGATTTGAAGACTGTACAGGAGGGTTTGAAGACTGTACAGGAGGGTTTGGGATCTGTACAGGGGGGTCTGGGATCTGTCCAAGGGGCTCAGTTAGACCCACACAGATCCCAGGAGGACACTGACTCTGATCCCTGTCCATGGGAGTGAACACTCACATGCAGGAAGAATCACAAACCCTAAGAATTTAAAATAAGTAGTGGATGGTTTATTGTAGAATATAAATATAGAAATTAGGATTCTTAGTATATGGGGCTGAGGAGACAAGATGGAGGAATTGGGGAGTGGCCCCTGTGCTCCTTGTTCTTGCTCTCGTCCCCCATCTTGTGCTGAGTTGGATTTTAGAGATTGGTTTAGAGTAGAACTGACATGTTAGTATAGGTAATAGGTATTGGTAAAATTTTGTAAATAAAAAATACGTCTGGGACAGTGGTTGGGTCAGGGGTACTGTACATAAGGTGTGGGGCTCTCTGACCCGCCCAGTCCCCCCCGTGTCCTGCTCTGCTGGGGACACCTTGCAAAGCTGGACAAGAACTGAGAGATAATTAAGAATAAACAGCCTTGATAACACGAACTGCTGGACTCAGCTTGTCGTCTCTGGCTTTGGTTTGAAACACCCAGGGCAAAGAGAAGCCTGAAAACCTGATTACCCCTGGGAACAGCAACCCAGGGGAAACTCCCAGGGAACAGCAACCCTGGGGGAACCCTGAGCACCTTGGGGAACACCAACCCCAAGGAGAATCTCAGGGAAACAGCAACCCTGAGACAAGGCAGGGCACGGAGCGAGGCCAGCTCCAGGTCACAGCTGGAGTCGCTTCAGGAAGCGCCAGGGAGGGAGCCCGGGCCCCTTTTTGTTGTTTATCACCTCTGCTGCAGGGCTGGGGCAGCTGGGCTGGAGCTGCAGCTTCCAGGCACCACAGAACTCACACAAAGAGAGAATTTGCTCCCAAAACTCCCCTCTGCCTTGGGTTCTGAATGGAGCGTGGCTTGAGAACTTTTATTTTCCAGGCCTCTGTGCATGCACTCAGAGGGGCTTTCAAAGAGGAGTGGGAACTTCTCTGGTGTTCTTTTAGAAATGCCAACCTGCATCTGCAGTGCTGCAGGAAAGAAAAAGCTGCAAGAGCTTTTCTTTCTTATGGGAGCAACCCTATACTGGAAGAAAATCATAAAATCGTGAAATACCCTGAGCTGGAAGGGACCCACGAGGATCACTGAGTCCTGTGCCTGCACAGACACCCCAAAATCCCACCCTGGGCATCCCTGGGAGTGTTGTCCAAGCACTCCTGGAGCTCTGGCAGCTGTGGGAATGTGAAATTTCACCCTCTGGAGGAAGAACCTTTCCCTAAATCCAACCTAAACCCTCCCCTGGCACAGCTTCACAATTCCAGTCCACACCACCAACTCGAAGCCTTCTGGGAGCTTCACTACGAGCAGGAAAACAACCCTTCAGCTCCAAATATCCTGTTTTTTATCGAGAGCCCCTTCCTTTTTTACAGCCCTGTTTGTTTTTGCTGTAAAAGCTGGTGCAGCACCTGGCACAGCACTGTTGGCTCCACGCACTGGGTTCAGCCGAGCTCTGTCTCCCAGTGCTGCAGTGCCCTGGGGCTGTGAACACCGTTCTGCCATGGGGTAGAGCTCCTGGGCTCCCAAAAACTCATCCTGAGGACAGGCTGCCATCAGCCTCTGGATCATCTCTGTCTGCAGCACCTCAGCCCCTTGAACACCCAATTCCTCCAGGCAGTTTTGGGTCTGCTCCTTTCCCTGGATGTGTTTGTAAAGGAAAACACAACAGTCATCACCAGGCAACACGCTGCTGTATTATTCATGCCCCGTAGCTGAGAGTGATTGAGGTGGGGAAAGGGAGGAGAAAAACCCTGCAAAATTCATTAGGGCTTCAACACCCTCGCAAGATTTGGGGTGTTGTGGCTTTAATGGGAGCTGATGGGGCCCTGCTGCTTGGAGTGGATGGAAGGGCTGCAGTTCCTGCTGGGAGCACTGGGCAGGTCAGGATCTGATGTCCCTGGCACAGGACAGGAGTTGTCACTTCACTTTTGTGTCTCATCTGGTGAGAACACAGAGTGTGGGACAGGTTTATGACCAGTCCCTGCCAGCAGCACTTGCTGAAATCCTTCCGTGGAAATACCCAGGAATTGCTGGGACCTGGTTTGGCAGGGACACGGTGATGCCTGAGGTTTTAACTTTCATATTTTCCAGATTTTGCCCTGCTTTGGTGTGTAACTCTGGACTTTATATATATATATATAGAGAGAGAGAGAGAGAGAGGGGCAGCAAGTTCTCCTCACAGTTTAGTTAAAAAAACCCAAATCCTTTTCCAGCCCAAGGGCACCACTGCAGCTTCAGGCCCAAAAAATCCAAATTACAGTGAATTGAGGGGATCAGTCTGGGAGGATGGGACTTCATCTCCTGGAGCTGTAATTGGACAATTAACCCCGATGTGTAAATGGACTAAACTTATAAAAGTGGGAAAACTCATGACCCACCATCCATCTTGTGCCCATCTTGGGTCCACCTTGGGTGTAGCCCTGGCCAGGCTCTTTTCCTGCCCAAGGTGCATCCTTTGAAGGCCTTTTAATAAATACCTGCTTTATTCTTTATACTTTTTACTTCTTTTATACTTTATACTTTTATACTTTGCAGGATGCAGGGAGGGGGGAAAGTCAATGCAGACTCTTCAGTGGCTTCTCAGGGTGGAGCCCCATTCCTGCATCTTCCAGAGCTCTCCAGACACCGAATCATTCTCCTGTATGGGGATAACTCAATCTTCAGGGGCAAGTCCCATGGTCTCAATGAACAGAAATCGTTTTCCTGGGGCTTTTTTTCCCAGCAATTCTGCCCTTTTAAAGGCCCTTGAATGGCTTCCCTGCTATTTTCCCATTTGCCAGCCTGGCTGATGGCAGTTTTGGTGTGACACCCCACAAAAGCAGAGGTGGCCGTGTGGGTGGATCAGTTCTCTGAAGAGGAATCTTCAGTTTTCCAGCTCTGGGCTCCTCAGGACAGGAGGGACAAGGAGCTCCTGGAGTGGGTCCAGCAAAGGATGAAAGATGAGGGGCCTGGAGCACCTCCCTGCCTTTCCTGGGCAGGATTGGCAGTGAAGAGCCTGCTGGAGCCCATAAAGCTCGACAGTAAGTAAAGGATGAGCAGGCTGAGCTGATACAGTCTAATTAACTTCCGTTCAGGCTCTTTGTTTGCTGTGCTCAAGCCTGGTTTCTTCCAGATTTAAATTGATTATGAAAATCAGCACAATGACAAAACGCTGCTTTTGAAATCAGACTTTTCACAGTAAATGGTTATTTGTTTTCCTGCTCAAAAATATTGGCTTATCCCCAGCGATAGAATTCTCTCTCTCTCCTCTTCCACCTTCACTCCTGCCTGATTTGTGTGTGTAGTTTAATTAAAGTCATACAGTCCTTCCACAGCTTGGTCCGTCTCTGCTGCTGGCCTTGCGTTTGATTTACAAGCAGCATTCCAGTGAAACTGCCTGGAAAAATTAAATAGACATGAATCAACTTGCCACAGGCTTTTGAAATCCAGCATTACACAGCGAACTCCCTGTGGACATCTCCTTTCAGCCTGGTGCAGGAGAAATGTTCCTGTGAGCTCAGAGGGACACGGGCAAAGTGCAGTCATTAGGTTTGGGGTTTCTAATTGGAGCTGTTTGCCAAATGATAGCTCAGGAGGCAGGAAGCCCTTGGATTCACTACTTATGATTATGTGATTATTAAAAAAAAATTTAAAAAAGGAAAAGCAAAGCTACTTGGGTTATTAGACTTCAATTTTTTTATTTTTTTATTTTTTCTTGGCCTCTGGAATGAGTCTAAACCAGTGGTAAATGTTTGTAACAACAGCCTAAGTGTGTTTGATGGAGCTGCTGTAAATGCTGGTTCTGTCTCTATCTTATCTGGAGGTGTGAGCTCTTAGCTCATAGACAGAGACTTATTCTTAGCTGAGCTGCAGCTCCCTTTGGAGGCTTCGTACATCACAAACAGAGTTAACTCCTTATCAGAACCTCCTCTGCTTTTAGCAGTGCGACTTAAAACAGGGCAAAACAAGGCACTGAGCAGGAGAAACCTGAAACGCTGCTGCCATTCCAGATCCACATCTCTGGAGTGTAGCAGAACATGGAATAACTCCCCTGGAGCTGAAACTCTGGGACAGCCCCTTTAGGACTGAGGACGGATATCCCAAAGGGACAGACACTTCTCTGCCTTTCCCAGCCCCCAGCCTGGCTTGGTCCCAGCAGCAGCAGCGGGGTTGGTGTTGAATTTCCAAGAGGGTGAGCAGAAAGGGAGGAAAATTCCCCTGTGGCTCCTGGGCTTGTGCTGGGAGCTCCTGGAGCCGAGCGCCGGGGACGCTGCTCATCCCTCCTGCCTCGTGCTGCAGGGGAGTTAATCAAGAGCTGCCAGCCTTGTGGAAGACAAAGAGAGCCTGCCGTGGGATTTGGGCTCAGCTGTGTCCTTTCAATAATTTATAATAAGTCTGGGGCTCTAATAACCTAATCGCGAGGATTTGGGGAAGGAGGCTATTGAATTTGTTTGTTTCCTGCCAGCCACAGGTGATATCGAAGTGAAGAAAGGAAAATTAATCCCCTCTCCTGATTTGTCTCATAAAAGATATGCAAATGGCGCGAGGGGCTGCTCAAAATGCCTGTGATTGCTGGATGGCCACGGGTGAATGCTAAAGCAGAACCTTGGGATGCAAGGCTTGGGAGAGCCAGGGGTGTCTCTGCTGTTTGATACCTCAGTGCTGCAGGCTGGAACGACCACGGGGACACCCATGGAAGGCTGTTGATGCCACCAGAAGGGATGAGGGGTGCAGGGGGTGGCCTTGGTCAGGCTTAGGCAGGCTGGGGTGTTGAAGCTCCTGGGGGAAGCACAGAGCTGTGCTGGAAGCTGCAGGAGATGCAGTGCCAGGCCCAAAGACGTTCCCTGGGCTGGAGAGGTTCCATGTGTGATCTCAGCTTGGGAATTCCTCCTCTGTGCTGGCGGGGTGGGAGAGCAGAGGGGGCTTCCATGGTGTTTTGCCTGAGCTGGGTGGGAGCTTAGGGAGCCCAGACTGGAGGACCCAGTGGAAGGAACTGGACTTGGAAGCAGCTTTACACAGCTCCAGGACCTCCCTCCTGTGCTGCAGGGCTGCTCCAAGCACAGGGGCTTTTATTGAACTGTGTTTGTGCGTGGAAAAACCTCCGAGAAAGGTAAAATTGTCCAGAAGTAAGAATCACAGAATCCCAGACTGGTTTGGGTCGGAAGGGACCTCAAAGCCCATCCCATTCCACCCCCTGCCACGGGCAGGGACACCTTCCACTGTCCCAGGGTGCTCCAAGCCCTGTCCAAACTGTCCTTGGACACTCCCAGGGATGGAACAGCCTCTCTGTGCCAGTGCAGGGAACAGGAGGGCCTGGAAGAGGAGGAGCACACCAGGGATGTGGTGCTGATCTCAAACTGGAGACCACATCAGTGCCCATCAGTGCTCCAGGCCTGATTTGGGCTCTGGCTGTGTGGAACGTGGAGCTGGCCTGTCTGGGGGTAGGGTGCCAGCCACCCCTGCCTCCCTGACCTCCGGAAATCCTGCTGCGTGGGAGAGAGCCTGTCAGCTCATGTTTGCAAGTGCTTTTCAATTTAATACATTTTAATCAGAAAATTAATCAGGAAACACCAGTTCAGCAAGATAATTGAACAATGAAGAGACACGATAATTACTGTTTAGTCTAATTAACTTTGTTAAGTCTTTATTGGGAACAGAGACTTCCTGAGTGAAACTTATTAAATGGCTCTCCCTGGAAAACAGAATCCCCATCAAAAAGACTTTGTTCCTCACGCTGTTGGTCAGGAATTGGGTGCTGTCTTTAAATCATGATTAGTGAAGCCAGCAGGTGGATTCTGAGAAAACTCTGAGTTATCTTTCAGCCCCTTCTTCTCCATCCTCAGTTCATTTAGATTTCTTTAATCCAGGGTTCCCCTCCTTGCTGCTTCTCCGTTAGGCAGGGTTTGATTACCAAGAAAAACCCACGGTGCTGCCCCCTCGTGCACCCACACCTGGCTTTGCTCCCATCTCTCATCCTCAGGTGTGTGGAGAACGGACAGGTGATGGAGATTTATCAGCAAAGAAGCCTGAGGGGTTTGTTTGCTGCGATAAATAGATCTAAAAATATCAAATATCAAAATATCCAAGCCTTTGGTGGGGCTCTGACAGGAGGGAGCTGCTGGGAAAACCCTCCTTGAGGGATTTATTGAGGGGATCTGTGAGCTGGGATAACCCTGGGGAAGGCCAGGGTGGGATGGGGAGGCACCAGGGCACTGGGACACTGCCAGCCACAGAATATTCACACCAGGCCAGAAAATGAAACTTTGGGGAGAGCCCCCAGGAATGAAACCTGGCTCCAGGAATGAATCCTGGCTCCTGGAATGAATCCTGGCTCCAGGAATGAATCCTGACTCCAGGAATGAATCCTGGCTCCTGGAATCAAACCTGGCTTCAGGAGTCAAACCTGCCCTCGTGCCTGCTGTGCTCCTCAGCTCTGACCTCTGTCCTTGCAGGCTCTGTCAGGACTCAGATAAATAATCCATGTTGATTGAGGAATATTAATGGCATCAGGAGCTGTGTTTGCCTGCTCAGGAATTAGCATGAAAGAGCCGCTCTGTCTGGGCCGGTGTCTCCTCTGCTTTTGCTTGGCTTTGCTTTCCTGTAAGGGCGTAGCATGAAATATTTATCATTTCAGAATGAAGGATTAAACATAAATATTGAAATGAACTTGATTGGCTTTTGATCTGCTGAGAGAGCCCTTTGGCTGGCCACGCTCCAGGCAGAGCTGCCCCACCGGCAGCTCCTGCATTATTCATGGTGGGAGAGGTCAGCAAGAGGAGAGAGCTCGGGGTATCGACCCGACAGAGGGATGTGATTTAATAATCCCTGGCTCCTGGGGTTATCTGCTCGAGGCAGGAACCGGGGCACACTCAGGAGCTCAGACTCTGCTCTCAGTTTCAGTCGTGGCAAACCTGAGCCATCCCTTCCTCACCGGGGATGTGCAGAGGGCTTCCCTGGGGACACAGGACACGCTGTAGCCCCTGGGCTGTTGGAGGTGAGGCTGGTTTGTTTATTGTCAACACAGAGATGCTGCTACAGCCGAGCAGGTCTCCCTTTTCCAAACTCAGCGAGCAATTTTGCAGGAGGAAAATGCTCTGAGCAAACCCTTTGTGACTTCTCTGGTTCCCAGTGAGCGTCTCAGAGGTACCCAGCACTCTCTGCCCCACTTCAGACCTCCTTATTTTCATCACAACCAGTACAGGATGGCTCCCCACAAATCCTGCTCTCTCCTGTGATTGAATTTATCATTTATTTGCTCCAGTTTGTAATTAAAGGAAGTGCTCTCCCACTCTCCGTGGTTGGTTTTTCCCACTCTTGTCGTGCTGCAGAGCAGCCCCAAATTGTTCAGTGCCGTGTTCAGCCCCAAAGCACAAGGGACACCCCATTACTCCTCCTTTTTCTAGGTCATCCAATGCCAGGCATCGTTTTCTTGTGTGGAATCACAACTCAAGGCGTGGCTCTGTTGGGAGAGAACATTTTGGAGTGCAGTCAACAGCATTGCCTACTCGTGTATTTCCTTTTTTCTCCCCTCTCCCCATTAATTACTGAACAAACTCTGCTGGCTCCTCTGGGATCTGCCAGGATCCTTTCACCAGGGACAGGCAGGGAATGGTTTTTCTAGAGGGGAGACTCTTGAGGAACCTCCTGATTTAACTTTTCCCTCCCGTCCTCTCCCACAGCGTCACACAGAAATTAAAATTGCTGGAGCCTTAAAGCACTTCCCCAGCAGAACCAGGGAGTTAATTATTATTTAAGAGGGACAATTGGGCAAGGTTAAAAGCTGTGAGAGAAAAGAGAGGGAAAAATAAAAAGTTGAAATTGCAAGAAGAGGGGGAATAGAAAGATGCTTTTCCATAATGTGGTTTTATATGGAGCAGTAGCTGCAGTTTCAAGGTGGAAGAAAAGTAGAATGATCCTTTCTCATTTCCTTTTCCTGCGGCCATTCCAGGACAATGAAATTGCTATTTTCTCCTTCAGAAGGACAGATGTGGACCCTGCTAGTTTTGTTTCAGCCCAATTTGGTGGCCATGCAAATGGTTTGACTCCCTGTGCCTTGAAGAAATACACCACCAGCCTTTGAGGTGTTCTGCAAATCACATCCCAGAGCTCTTCTGTGCTCTGCTGCCCTGAAAAAATCAAATCCCTGTGGCAGCAAAGCCCATTTGTCTTGTGGCTGAGCAGCAAAGAGCCCGGCACGTGGGATTCCAGAGCCTGTGGAAAGGGCAGGAAACTCCCCAGGCACCAGCACAGAGCAGATAATTAAGAATATCATAAAGTCTTAATGGGGGCTTCAGCCTTTTCTGCAGGGTGGTTTTGCCCCTGTAAACAGCGATCGTTTGGCTGTGCTGGGAGAAGCCCAAAGGCAAAGGCGGTGACAAAGCTGCCTTGGGTGTGCTGAGCCATCCCCTCTTTGTCCCCAGCTCAGGACACTGAGTGCCACCTCCAGGAGTTCCTTGAGCACAGGGATGGGCACTCCAAACCTCCCCGGGCAGTTCCAAGGCCTGAGCACCCTTTCCATGGGGAAATTCCTGCTGCTGCCCACCCTGAGCCTCCCCTGGCCCACCCTGAGGCCGTTCCCTCTCCTCCTGTCCCTGTTCCCTGTCCCTGGGAGCAGATCCCAAATCCCCCCAGCTGTCCCCTCCTGTCAGGAGCTGTGCAGAGGCAGAAATTCCCCCTGAGCCTCCTTTTCTCCAGGCTGAGCCCCTTCCCAGCTCCCTCAGCCCCTCCTGGGGCTCCAGACCCTTCCCCAGCTCCATTCCCTGCCCTGGACACGCTCCAGCCCCTCCAGGGCTCTCCTGCAGGAGCCAGAGCTGGGCTCAGCTCTCATTCCACGCTCCCCTTCCCTCACGGATGCAGAGCTGGACAGGTCTGTGAGTTCACAGACCTTGCTCGAGCAGAGAGCATGGGAATATTTTTACCAACAAAGGCTGCTCCTTCCTGAACTCCCAAACCTTTGTGTTTATGCAGTGACAGAGGAGATTTGCCTCACCTCGCTGTTCAGAGCCACAAATACCTTCCCTGCTCCGTAGGCAGCGAGTCCCAGGCTCCTGAAGAACCTGCCCCGTGCTGTTCAGCTTTTTCTCCTTGTGCAACCTCTTTTTCTGTGCCATAAACCCTTAATTCTGTGCTTCCAGCACTCACTTTGTCTGAATTCCCTCTCTGAAACAGGCAGAATGTTAAATAAATGCCTGTTGGTCATTAAAGCCGTGTTTACAGCTCTGGAACAGGCACAGAACCTGCTCTGCAGAATTGTCACCGACCACGAGAAGGAGCTGGGAGTTAAAACCTCTGGGAAGTGTGGAAAGCTGAAATTTGCTGATTAGCAGGGCTTGATTGTGGTTGTGTTGCCATATCTATTCCCAGGCATCCCCAGAAACCTGACCCTTCTCCAAAGGGGCCAGGTCAGAAGGAAAATGCAGGAATGGGAATGCAGGAGAAGGACCGGGAGCTGCAGGAGTTTTGACCCCTTGTGTTGGACTGGTTTGGTTTGGTTCGGTTTGGTTTGGTTTGGTTTGGTTTGGTTTGGTTTGGTTTGGTGTGGTTTGGTTTGGTTTGGTTTGGCTTGGTTTGGTTTGGTTTGGCTTGGTTTGGTTTGGTTCGGTGTGGTTTGGTTTGGTTTGGTTTGGTTTGGTTTGGCTTGGTTTGGTTTGGTTCGGTGTGGTTTGGTTTGGTTTGGTTTGGTTTGGTTTGGTTCGGTGTGGTTTGGTTTGGTTTGGTTTGGTTTGGCTTGGCTTGGTTTGGTTTGGTTTGGTTTGGTTTGGTTTGGTTTGGTTTGGTTTGGTTTGGTTTGGTTTGGTTTGGTTTGGTTCGGTGTGGTTTGGTGTGGTTTGGTTTGGGTTGGGTTGGTTTGGTTTGGTTTGGTTTGGTGTGGTTTGGTTTGGTTTGGTTTGGTTCGGTTCAGTTCGGTGTGGTTTGGTTTGGTTTGGTTTGGTTAGGTTTGGTTAGGTTTGGTTTGGTTTGGTTAGGTTTGCTTTGGTTTGGTTAGGTTTGGTTTGGTTTGGTGTGGTTTGGTTTGGTTTGGTTTGGTTAGGTTTGGTGTGGTTTGGTTTGGTTTGGTTTGGTGTGGTTTGGTGTGGTTTGGTTTGGTTTGGTTTGGTTTGGTTTGGTGTGGTTTGGTTTGGTTTGGTTTGGTTTGGTTCGGTTCAGTTCAGTTCAGTTCGGTTTGGTTTGGTTTGGTTTGGTTTGGTTTGGTTTGGTTTGGTTTGGTTTGGTTTGGTTTGGTTTGGTTCGGTTCAGTTCAGTTCGGTTTGGTTTGGTTTGGTTTGGTTTGGCTTGGTTTGCTTTGGTTTGGTTTGGTTTGGTTTGGTTTGGTTTGGTTTGGTTCGGTTCGGTTCAGTTCGGTTTGGTTTGGTGTGGTTTGGTTTGGTTTGGTTTGGTTTGGTTTGGTTTGGTTTGGTTTGGTTTGGTTTGGTTTGGTTTGGTTTGATTTGGGTGGAGATGGGGCTGTGCTGGGGTGGCTGCTGTGTCTCCCATCGGCTTTGAACCAGCTGAAGATCTGCTGAGCCCCAATTAATTGAAAAATTATCTGTGAGAAAAACCCAAAGTGAAAAACAAAAGGGACTAAAGTCGGAAATGCCTTTCCTGCATTAGATTTCAGATGGTTTTGATAAGTTTCAATAAAAACCTGTTCTTTTTTTTTTTAAATGTGTTTAAAAAAAGATTGGATCTTTTCACTCAGTGCCGTGGTTCAGTTGAGGTGCTGGGTTGGACTCGATGATCTTGGAGGTCTCTTCCAACCCAGTGATTTTGTGATTCTGGGATTCATGGAAAGCCACCAAAGCCACGCTGGCTTTTCTATCCTCACTGGTTTTCCACTGCAGATTTGTTGGAGTTCCTCGGGAAGTCCCTTCCTCCCCACCTGGCTCTTCCTTGGGGTTGTTGGAATTCCTCAGTGCTGATGCTCAGGACCTGGTGCACATAAAATGTGATTTTCCCGAAGCTTCCATGGAGCTCTGCAGAATGGATTTATGTACTAATTCCACTGAGCTCTCTCAGGCAGGATTTCTGTAGGGTGTGGGTTTGGTTTTGCATGAACATCCCCTTCACCCAAAGGTGTCTTCAGATGCTACCAGGCTTTATTTTGATTTATGCCCCTGTTTGGGAAAAAAAAAAAAAGAGAAGAAAAAAAAATAAAATAAAGAGAAGTCAGGAACATAAATTAAGCCTTCAAATGCATGTGCAGTTCTCTGTGACACAAACTTTGCTCTTGGGGTTTATGATGCTAATAAAATACTATTCACTGCTAACAGCTCTTTCCTTCCTGGCCTCGCAAACGGAGACAAATAAGTGCCTGTATTGGAGGAGTTCACATTTTATGTCTCTTTGCATCAATATGGCCCTGCTTTATTGACATTTTTAGGTAGAAACTGGCTGGCCATGTCAGAACTATATTAACTATTATTTATTATTTGGGCTGAGGACCCGAACCCTCCTTGTTCTAGGTGGTTGTACATACAAATCAATACTATTTGTATCCCAAAGAGCCTCTAAATATTATGGGAGACAAGAACTAAGTGAGATAAAAGGTGCAAGGAGCAGCGAGGTGGTTTGTGCAGGAGGAGCTGGGGAGCAGCCACGGCCTTGGGCTGTGATGGAGAAACATTGCCAAGGCTTTGTGCTGGTTCCTGGTCTGATTAACCCCCAGATTAATGAGAATTAATGAGACCCAGGAAATGGTCCCACTGTGTGCCTCACCCGAGGGCTGGGGTTCCACCGGGCCCTGCGCTGTCCCTGCTGAGCTCTTTGATTTCATCCACCACGTGCTCACAAGGGAAGCAATTTGGGGTGATCAGCAATTATAATTTTGTGTCATGTGTGAGATAAATCATGTAAGGAGCTGCCTGGGCAGGGGAGCGTGGATGGGAGCCAGCCCCTGGACACGTGCCCTGGCTGGCTCCAGGACGGCCGGGGAGTTCCAGGGCAGCTCCTCCTGGAAGAAGGAGTTTGTTTTGGCTGTCTGTGGGATGTTTGTTCTTCCGCTGGAAAATCTGGAGTGGTCTGGTTGGGAGAAGACTGATGAGCATTTCGTTGTGCTGGTTTGGTACCTCTTAAAGGGCATCCAAGTGGGTGCCAGACAATTTTCCAGGAGAAAGCAGTGTCAGGAATGGAGCCCATGGTTTGAAAGACATCAGTCTGGATTTTCCATCACAATTTTTTGATGACTCCAATCCAAAACAACTTCACACGACTCAGCCGTAAATAGAACATTTCTTGTTCCCTTGCCCAGCTCTTTGCTGGAACGCTGATAAATGTCCCACCTGACCCAGAGATTCATGTATGGAGCTGTGTTGGGAAACCACAGTGGAAATCCAGTGCAGAACCCAGCCCTCAAAATCAGATTAACCTTTTGGAAGAGCTCCTGAGGAAGTGGTTTGTCCCCTTCAAGGCACTCTGAAGCCCTGACAAAGTGACTTGGATGTTGAAGCATTTGTCACGTGGACAAGGAAGAGTCAAATTCAGTTCTGGGAGTTCAGGGAGAGGAACCCGAGGAAGATCTGCATTCCCACCTTGCTGAATTCCCTGGATTTCACCTCAGTGCTGCTCCAGTGGGAACAGCCCCACTGAGAGTCCCCAACAGGCAGGCTTGGATTGGCCTGGAGTGTGTGATTTCCTTATGCCATGGAATAAGGAAATTCCATTTCTTAACACTCTGTGCTTAATTTTCCAGCTTTTTAGGACCTGGACTAGTTTCTAAAAATAGAGCTTTGTTCCTCCTGCTCACTTTCTAAAGGACAATGACAGAAGAGAGAGGGAGAGCGAGAGGGAGGCAGAATTATGCCATAAACTGGGACATTTTGTTATCACATTCCCTGCACATCTGGGAGCTCTTGGGGCCCATAATTGCTGGCTAATGCTGCTCACGAGCTGCAGCCCCTCGGAAGCTGTTGGGATGTTGTGGCCCCTGCTCTGCAGATTGAGCGTGACCTCCTGGCCAGGTGTTCAGCTCTGAGAGGGAAACTCTGCCTTCCCTCTGCTCTGTGAGATTCTGGCCAAGCCACGGGGTTTGGAGGCTCTAAAAGCCTCATTTCTCTCAAATTCCCTGCACTGGGTGGGTCCTAAGGAGAATTCTGGGGTGAGGTCTTGCTGATCTGCAAAGCTGACATTGGGCATTGGAGGGAATTCCTTCCTTTGCCTGGATTTTCTCTGTAGAAAACAGCAGCTTATAATGAAATGGAGAAATTATTCCATTTTTCTGTTATTTGAGGAAGGAAATCTAGCCACAGAAATTAATCCAGCCACCTGGGTATGACTAAGAAACAGCCCCCGTGCAACATTTTCCCCTTCTCTTCCCTCCTCTCACCAAAATTAAAAGAAATTCCACAACTCAAAATATTTTATTGAATTTCCTGAATCTAAAATGCCGTTGAAACAGAACTTTTAGGGGGAAAATCTAGTTAAGATGCTTCCCCACTTTTCCTTGGGATTGTGGTATGTCTTAACTGCATAATCCCAAAATTTTGAGGATCCTCATCCCAAGGATGGGCAGGCTGGGGATGGCTGGAGGCAGCTCCCAGGGAGGCGCGGAATATTTGGAACATATGGTGGCAGATAATGGATGAACACAGGATTAAAGCAAAGATGATTGAGTAAACTTCTGCCACCTCCACCTGCAAGTGGTGTCTGTCCACACCACATGGTGAAAGTGATAAATTGTAGGGAATTTGTGATCTGGAGCCATCAAATTTCCTCGCCGTCTTTCTTAACCTTGGGACAAATTAAATCAAGTTCTGCTGTGAAGCCTAAAGACATAAAATTTGTTAGCTGTAACAGCACATCCTGCCAAGCAGTCAGAACTCCCTGGTATTAATTACTTTATTCCCTAACTTAAATAAATGATGTGATGTCTGGATTCAGGGGGAAGCCACCCAGGAGTATATAAAGGATGTGAAGATTTTCCTGTCAATGAACATCCAAACTCTGTTGCTAATTTGCTGTGGAGGGAAATAACCAATTCTAAAGTGCCTCCATTCCTGAGTGAGATCCTGTTAGACAGGAGATCATTGAGAGGACATCTGGAGTGGTGCATCCCAGTGAAAATGGGATTTATGCTGGGGTGCCTGCTGGGCGTCCTTCTTCACATTGGTTTTCCTTTTCTGGAAGGAGCACCATCCCAGCCTGGGGGTTCCTTGGCTCTGCTGCCCAGCCCTGAGAACACAAATCCAAGGATGAAAATCTCCTCACATTCCCAGCAGGCTACAAAGGCCCTCACAGAGAGGGCAAAGTCATCCCCAATGGCCTGGCTGTGGACTGGAGATCACTGCTCTGATTCCTCTGAGTTTCTCCCTACAAGAGTGTCTTGCCCATTTGGCATCTTGCATCTGGGAGAAATCTTGAATTTCACTGCATTTTTGCCGGCAGAAGTCAATGTGGCAGGCTGAGGGTGGTGGACACGAACAGTGGCCCTTTTCCATGGGAAACTAAACTCACCTGGCCATGTTCCTGATGTCAGATTGTGGGAGACATTTGGCACTCCAAAAGCAGCCAGAGTTCCAAAATGTGGCATCTTGCATGTGGGAGAAATCTTGAATTTCACTGCATTTTTGCAGGCAGAAGCAAATGTGCAGGGCTGAGGGTGGTGGACACGAACGGTGGCCCTTTTCCATGGGAAAGTCAACTCACCTCACCTCCCCACGTTCCTGCAAGACAGGAAGTGCAAAGTGCACAAAAAAAACCCCCACACATTATTTTGAATTCAAATTTGCCTGCCTTTAATTTCCCCTAAGTGATTCCGTCTCTGCCAGGTTAAACAGCCCTCAGTATCTGATAGTTTCTTCCTGTGGAAGTGTTTGTGCACTATAATCAAATTACCTTTTGAATTTCTTCCTGGTAAGTTTATAGAAATTAATCTTTTCACAGCCTCCATTCCGAAGCCGTTTATTTCCACGAGCCTGAGTCACTCACAGCAGCCCCTCTCCAGATCTGGGACTTGCCACAATGCACAGACACTGCAAATAGGTGCAGTCCTATAAACTGAGCTCAGAAATAGCCCAGGGGCTTGGACTGGGTCAGGTCCTGGTTCTCTATTTTGGCCACGCAGGGGAGGAGCAAGCCCAGGATATCCCACCAGTGAAGAACTGGTCAGAGAACCCAACACCTGCACGTGGTTATGGGGATTGAAACCCAAATTTCAGGTGCAGCAACACCTTTCTGATGAAACCTTGTGTCCCTGAGCCCGGGGAAAGCAGGCAGAGAGCTCCTCACACGTCCTGGTCTCAAAGGCTTCTTCACTGTTCCCGTGGCTCAGGTCAACTTCCATCTGTCATTCCTTCCCTCCCCGGTGGAAGACAGAGAGCAGCTACTGGGGAAAAATCCTAAATGGCCGCCTGATTTATTATCTTCATTATTTTATTGTGCTTGGCATTACCCTGTGGGGAATGTTTGTGTTCAGCTCCGTGTTTCTGCCGCCGTTTGCTGCCATGGCCACTTTGTCCAGCTTCTTAAATCCAAAGCAAAGCTGTTAGAGAACTTTGAGAACGACTTTTTATGAGGGTTGTATTAAAAGGACTAAGAATTGGGGCTATTTTTAGAAAAGGCTAAGTATTAAAATGCAGAAAAAGGCAGGAGGCGAGGTGGACAGGGAGCTCAGCTCGTTAGCACATCCTGCCCTGAGCACCACTGCACCCTTGCTCTGCTAAACTTAATTTATACCGTAAAAAAAAAGAGGGGGAGAGTTAAAAAAACCCATGCAAAATCTCAATCCTGCCAGATGCTGAGTGCTTCCTTGGGAAGCACTGAGTTGGCAGGAGCTGGAGCTGCTCAGCCCCTCTCAAACCCTCCTCTTCCTCCTGCTTCACTGTCAGCTCATCTGCAGAGCTGGCCATAAAGCAGGCAGGGGATTCCAATAAAACAAAACCATTTCCAAGGGTTACAATACAAATATTTCACTGCACAGAGTCGTTCCAGGGGGTGAAATCCTGTGGAGAAATGTGTTTTGGTAGAGGAAACACGGAGCTCCTACAGGAGAGGGATGGAGGGGAGGGATGGCAGAGAGGACAGTGCGAGCCCAGGGGTGCAGTGGGACAGGGTGGGACACCCTGAGGTGCTGTCCCGTGGGCTCCTGGCTGTGTCAGCACCACTCAGGGCGAACAGGCTTTGGGAGGAGCGTTCAGACCCGAAATCATCCCCCAAATTCCTGCCACACGTCCTGGCTCAGCGCTCGCTGCCCTGATTTACAGCCTGGGCAGCAGACGGCGTCTCCTCGGAGGTTTGGGAGCTGAGAGCAAACTGCAGGTACAAAATGCTGCACCGCATTTCAGGGGATGGAAAAGCCAGGGGTGGTCGCTGCCAGCTCCCTCTGAAGACGCCTGGGAAGAGGAGATCTCCTCCCAAAGGGCTGCTGGTGTCTCGGGTGGATTCCACCAGGAATTAAATCCCAGGTTCTGCCCGTCCCGGGAGCTGGAATTTGAGGATCCTGGTGGATCCCTTCCAATTCAGGATATTTGATGATTCCTGGGCACGTGGCAGAGGAGTGTCCAGCTCCCCAGGGAACAGGACACGGTGATAAAACCACTCCTGGACTGGAGCTGCCTTCTGCATCCTCGCTGTAAGCTCAGCCCCCAATCAATGGCATTAATTAATGGTAGGAGCGGCAGCTCAGAGCTGTCCCCTGAAGCTGCTCGGGTGTGTGGGTGCTTCAGCAGCCCCAGGCCAGGAGATCCCAGCGCAGGGATTTCCACGAGGGTTTTGTATTTCCCTGGGGAATGGTTTGTCCCCCCTCAGCGACCCCTAGAGCCTGTAACCACACAGTTTAACCCTTCCTGACCCTCTTGGCTGTGTCCCAATTATCTCTCCTTAGCAGAAGCCTGGATAAGACCCTCTTCTTCCGCACTCACCCTCTTTCCCCTCTGGAAACCACCTGGAATAAACGTCTTGAACCACAGCTGGGGGTCAGAGCCTCTTTTGGATCCTTTGTTCTGTCCATGAAATATTCCTCCAAATCCCTCTGAGGTCTGAGCTGGCATTGGAACATTGCAGGGGCTACAGGGGGATTTATTTCAGGGGGGCTGGAGCACAGCCGGGATCGGGGCTCTGCTCCTCGCCTGGCTGTGCGGGCAGGCTGGATCGGGAGCATCATTTCCATGTTAAACAGAGACTCGAGCAGCAGGATGGGTTTGAGAGAGTCCCGCAGTCCTTCAGGAGGCACCTCGTGCCCATAAACAGGCTCCCCCTCTCTCCATGAGCCATAAAACCCCGCGGTAACGAGAGCCGTGACAACCATAAACCTGTTGTTTCCATTCCCCGTGATTTACGGAGCTGGCGGGGAAAGGTGGGGCCGCTCTTTTATTGGGATGATCAAATGTTTGCAGAGGGAAAATACAATCTGCATTCCTCCAAGGCTGCTTTTACACAGTGAATCATGAATACATTTCCTTTCCCATTAGCAGTTTAACATCGTAGGACACAGAAACACTTCTTCAAAGTGAATTTCTTTTTTAAGTAGCGTAAAGTCCTGGCTGTGGGGGAGGGAAGGCACAAGCCTTTGTAGCATCGGGAAAGCTGGGCCAGAACCTCCACAAAGCAGCATTTTCCTGCTCTGGACACCTGTGAGAGAGATAAATCACCTGTCCTGCCCTTGTGAGGTGCCCAGGCAGTCGAGCAGCCTCAGCATGGACAGGACACCTGAGGAAAGAGCACTTTGGTCCAGAGAGAAAAGAGGATGAAGGAAAACAAATCCTTTGAGTCTCTCATGTGCTGGATCATCCAGGCACACGCAGAGAGGAGATAAATGATGCCTGGGGCTGGGGTGGATTTAGCCTGCCATTACCTGGCCATTTCTCTGTGTTAAATACTTATCCCTGTTTTCTGCTGGGTTGAAACTCCACACAGGTACTCGAGAGATACTGTATTTAATAGCTGCAAATGTGTAATCGAATACAATTAATAATAGTAATTGTAGTGGCCAGCACACTGATTAATTGACCTAAATGTTCCTCACTAATTAGAGCAGCTCCAGTTCAGAAATCGTTCACAGCTCCGAGCTGTGCTTTATGCTGGGAAAAACAAGGTGTCCTCGATGTGTGACACACATCAGTGTGCACACAGGGCAGATTGGATCTTACTGTTGTGTCTGTTTGACTTTTCTGGGAGTATTCGAGCTGGATGGACCTAAGGAAGATGTTCTGGGGGTGCTGTGGGTTTATTTTTTTCATTTGGATATTTCCTTCTCTCTTGGGTTACGAGTTTGGGGCTTCCACTGGATTAAATGATCTTGGATCTCTCCCTTAAATCTTTCCTCATCTCACATCTTGTGTTGTCATTTCTACTCCTGCAAAATGAATCTGAAAGTGAAATGAGAATTTCTGCTTTATTTCTGATTTATGCACCGATGAAAATTGTCAGGGAATGTGCAAAGCAGAATCAAGCTGGGCCCAAAGCGTTTGTGGCTGCAAATCCCTGTGACAGCAGCACCAGCACAGCATCCCCATCCACTGATCTGGGATGGGACAGGATCTGGGGTGTCACAGGATCTGGGATGGGACAGGATTCTGGTTGAGAGAGGACTGAGGTTGTGACAGGATCCAGAATCTGACAGGATCCAGGTTGTGACAAAACCTAGGATGTGACAGGATCCAGAATGTGACAGAATCCAGGTTGTGACAGGATCCAGGTTGTGACAGGATCTAGGATGTGACAGAATCCAGGTTCTGACAGTTTTTGGGATGTGACAGGACCTGGGCTGTGACAGGACCTAGGCTGTGACAGGACCCAGGCTGTGACAGTTTTCAGGTTGTGACAGGACTGAGGCTGTGACAGGACCCAGGATGTGACAGTTTTCAGGTTGTGACAGGACCCAGGCTGTGACAGGACCCGGGCTGTGACACGTGGCTGGCTCAGGCGCTGTGAATTTGGTGATTGATGGCAGCTCAGACAGAATTTGATGTTAAACACTGTCCAAGTGCTCACCAGAGCCAGGGACGTGGGGTTTGCAGCCTTGTCCCTGTGCAGAGTCCTCTCCCTGCCCAGTCAGTCCCACGGGACTGGCCAGCTCCTCACTGGGGAAGTGCCACTGGGACAGGAGGGAGAGTGACACTGCGCCCAAGAGTGACATCACAGTCACAGCTTCTGGCAGAGCTCATCCTGACAATGTTCTCACATGCCTTAGGTCAGAGAGGGATTTTGGGGTCCAGATCCCTGCCTGGTGTTAATCAGGATTGCTGGAGATGGAGCAGCTGGGACAGACCCAGCTGAGCACGGCCGTGCTCCCCAAAACCTGAGCAGGACACAGCCCCCCCCTGAGCCAGCATCACCCCAGCCCCAGCATTGTCCCCTTCCCTCCCTGGAGCAGAGCCCGGCTGAGGTGAGAGCAGCCCCTGCTCCTGCACAGATCCCCGGGAGGCTCCGGCTGCCAGGGAAGCAGGGAGCTCAGCTGGGCAGGAAAATCAAAAAGGAGCAGTGAAAGGCCTTGGCAGCTGGGCGCCCAAAGCGACCACAAACATGTGTCTCACCCTGGTAGGTCTCATCAGCACAGCTCAAATGTCAGCTCGTGCTGACAAGCGAGAGAGAGGAGAACACGGCTGCCCTTGCTGGGAAATAATGAGAGCTGTGAGCAGGGAGGGAGCAGAGAGCAGTCCCGGCCAGGCTGGGTCCCATCCCTGATCCTCCTCTCCCGCTGTTCTTCCAGCACTGCTCGTTCTGGGGGTTGTAAAAGTGCTGGGTTTGCAGCAGCAGTGCTGATCACAGTGTAAATGCCTGGGAGGGGAAAGCCCAAACCCCTCCAGCAGCTGCTGTGCAGCCGAAAAAGGTTTGACATAAAGCGCTGAGCGCTGATCCAGAGAGGTTTTCAGGAGATAAAAGCTCCGTTCCCAAATTTGACACACACTCCTCTGTGTGGTCTCTGGGCAGTTCTCTTAATCCCTTCGTGCCTGAGTTCTCCAGGCTTAAAGAACTTTGGAGGGGGGTTAGGAGCCTGTTCTGGGCTGTGTAACACTGGCAAAAACCACCCTGGAGGGACACAGGGACGTGGCATTTCACAAGGTGGTTTAGTGGCCATGGGGGTGTCAGGTCGAAGGTTGGGCTTGATGATCCTGGAAGTTTTTCCAGCCTTGAAGATCCAAACCAGGCACTCTGGATGGACTAGGACAGCTGAAAAACCAGTGGGATACCTGTGACACCACTCCTGCTGCACGTCTGGATGCTCTCTCTCCATCCAGGATTTCTCAGGTGCAGCTCACACTGCCCGTGCTGGGCTCACTCTTTCCTCCCACCACCACACACCTGCTTTATTTCCTCCCCCTTGCAATACATTTCAGGCAGAGGCTGAAGTGCAGCATAAAGGAATGAGTGTCCAGGACAGCACATCGAGGCAAGGGACACCCTCTTCCCTTCTCTTCTCTTCTCTTCTCTTCTCTTCTCTTCTCTTCTCTTCTCTTCTCTTCTCTTCTCTTCTCTTCTCTTCTCTTCTCTTCTCTTCTCTTCTCTTCTCTTCTCTTCTCTTCTCTTCTCTTCTCTTCTCTTCTCTTCTCTTCTCTTCTCTTCTCTTCTCTTCTCTTCTCTCCTCTCCTCTCCTCTCCTCTCCTCTCCTCTCCTCTCCTCTCCTCTCCTCTCCTCTCCTCTCCTCTCCTCTCCTCTCCTCTCCTCTCCTCTCCTCTCCTCTCCTCTCCTCTCCTCTCCTCTCCTCTCCTCTCCTCTCCTCTCCTCTCCTCTCCTCTCCTCTCCTCTCCTCTCCTCTCCTCTCCTCTCCTCTCCTCTCCTCTCCTCTCCTCTCCTCTCCTCTCCTCTCCTCTCCTCTCCTCTCCTCTCCTCTCCTCTCCTCTCCTCTCCTCTCCTCTCCTCTCCTCTCCTCTCCTCTCCTCTCCTCTCCTCTCCTCTCCTCTCCTCTCCTCTCCTCTCCTCTCCTCTCCTCTCCTCTCCTCTCCTCTCCTCTCCTCTCCTCTCCTCTCCTCTCCTCTCCTCTCCTCTTCTCCTCCTCTCCTCTTCTCCTCCTCTCCCTTCCAGCCCAGGGCTTTGTTAATCCCCTTCCCACCCCTGCACTCAGCTGGATAACAGCTCTCTCTCCTACAGAAATATGTGCTGTGTCCTCACCGCATTAAGCGTTGGCTTCAAGTGAATTTCTCTCACAAGCAGAACTAATAAAAGGACTAAAACCTGCCAGGTTCCACTTGACAAATGGCTGGAAGGAGGATATCTCCCTGCTTTTAGTGTTTGCAGTGATTGATCAGGGCGGGCTCGGAAGCAGCTGACCTGTTGAGGGTTTCCAGAGGGGGGGGATGATGGAAGGAAGACGATGCTCCTTTCTGGTTGATCACTGTAATTTTTGCTTTTCAGCAGATAACATATCCAGTGGCCAGAAATCACCACCTGTGTTTTGGGGCTCGCCCAGGAGCTGCAATTTCAATCCGTGTGTGCATCTGTCTGCTCAGCTCCCCCTTCCCAGCAGCTGTGGGTGCTGCTGCAGGCACACACAGAAGGACAGGGTTGTCCCCAAGTGCTTTATGGCCCAGAATGAAGGTGCCCAACAGGTCCCACCAGAGCCTGGCATCAATCTACACAATCCACATCAATTACATCAATCTCCAGCTCTGGCTGCATCCAGGCACTTCCTTCAGTGGAGCTCTGTCAGTCGCTCCTGGGGAAGCTCTGAAAGACCAGAGATGGATGAGCTTTTGCTCAGCTGAAGGTGGGAGAAGGAACTGTGGAGAAGGGAATCCCAGCCCCATCTCTGGGCAATGAAAACTGCTCAAGGCTGGATGTGATCTCTGCCCGAGGCTGGATGTGATCAATGCCCAGGGCTGGATGTGATCCCTGCCCAGGGCTGGATGTGATCAATGCCCAGGGCTGGATGTGATCAATGCCCAGGGCTGGATGTGATCCCTGCCCAGGGCTGGATGTGATCCCTGCCCAGGGCTGGATGTGATCCTTGTCCGAGGCTGGATGTGATCCCTTCCCAAGGCTGGATGTGATCCCTGCTCAAGGCTGGATGTGATCCCTGCCCAAGGCTGGATGTGATCCCTGCCCAAGGCTGGATGTGATCCCTGCCCAGGGCTGGATGTGATCCTTTCCCAGGGCTGGATGTGATCTTTGCCCGAGGCTGGATGAGATCAATGCCCAGGGCTGGATGTGATCCCTGCCCAAGGCTGGATGTGATCCCTTCCCAAGGCTGGATGTGATCCCTGCCCAGGGCTGGATGTGATCCCTGCCCAGGGCTGGATGTGATCCCTGCCCAGGGCTGGATGTGATCCTTGTCCGAGGCTGGATGTGATCCCTTCCCAAGGCTGGATGTGATCCCTGCCCAGGGCTGGATGTGATCCCTTCCCAAGGCTGGATGTGATCCCTGCCCAAGGCTGGATGTGATCCCTGTCCGAGGCTGGATGTGATCCCTGCCCAGGGCTGGATGTGATCCCTGCCCGAGGCTGGATGTGATCCCTGCCCGAGGCTGAAAGGACAGAGCCCCCTGTCCTTTGTGCAAGAGATCTCCTTCTAACAAAGTCCTGAGTTCTGGTTTTCAGCACAAATCTGAGGAGCTGCACTCCTCCCACGGGTGCTGGGGGCCCTGGAAGTTGTGAAATGTCCGGGTGATCTGAGCAGACAAGGTGGGGCAGGGACAGAGCCTTGGGATCTGCTCTGGGAATTAACTCACCCCATGGATTTTCCTCATCAAATCCATTCCCAAGCCACAGTGACAGTTGTTATTTATTTATCTAAATAAAAATAAACAATCAGCTAAGAGGAGAGGCACCGTGACCTCATTGTGAAAGCTGTTCTTTGCTTGTTGGAGGTTTCAGATGTTTCATCTCCCTGGGGATCCTGTGCTGAGCCCTGGCTCTTCCTCGAGCTGCTTGTGCAGGTGAACGCTCTCGTGTTTAATTGACATCCTATTTATTGGTGAAGTGTTGCCCTTTTTTTGGGTGTTTTCTTCCCTTCTCTGTCCAGGAGGGAAGGTTTGGTTCAGCAATCGGTCACAGGAGATTAGCAAACAAGCTGAGAACACTTGCTCTGGAGCGTGTTTGAGACCAGGCAGCTCTTCCTGACCCCTGTCTCTCCTCCCTCCTTGCCAGCAGCTTTCCCTGACTGCATTAGGAAACTTCATGGAGCCTTCCTGGAGGTGGATTTTCCCAGGGAGTCATCAGTGCTGCTGCCTGGTTTGTCATTTTGTGCAGTGGATAAAAGCAATTTCATGTTCGACTCCGAAACCCCTTGTTCACTTTATGAATAACTCCTGTAAGTATCACTTCAGAAGCTGATCCAGCAAAGTGACAGGGAAGGGATACTCCTGGGATGTCCAAAAAAAAAAATAATATAAAATAAAAAAAGGGAGACCAGACTGTGTCTGCGAGGCGGATGCCTGGGGGTGTTTTTGTGAACTCCTCTGTGTGGGAGGGAGAGCAGAGCAGGCACAAAGAAACTTCTGCAGCTTCCCTGTCCCCCTTTAGAGGCCAGAGCTGAGCTGCCACCCCAGGTGACCTGTGCAGGGGGGTGTTTGCCACCACGGTGTCACCACAGGTCCGGTGCCACCCTGTCAGTGCTGGATCCCTTCTGAGCAACACACCAACACCTTCCTGCTGGCCCTGACTGAGATCAATAACAATTAACACTGCATCCTCATTAAGGAGGAAGGACCCTGGTTTTTCTCCCCTCTCCTGCAGCTGCTGGAAGGAGCAGGCTCAGGATGCTCCCAGGAAGGAAGGGCTGACCACGAGTGACTCCCCACCCCTGGAAGTGTCCAAGGGCAGCTTGGACAAGGCTCAGAACAACCTGGGATAGTGGAAGGTGTCCCTGCCCGTGGCAGGGGGTGGAACAGGATCATCTTTGGGGTCCTTCCACCCCAAACCATCCTGGGGTTCTCAGTTCCTCATCCAGATTCTCAGCAGTTGTTTCTGTGCTGCCCAGACCTCACTTAATGCAGGTTTCTCATTAAAATACCTGTGTTTAACTCTGTGCCCTGCTGAAGGGAAGAGCAGCTCCACCAACTCGCTCATTTTTTGTCATGATAATCTCCCTCATTCCTTGCTGAGACATAAATCCTGCACAGTCTGCTGGGACCTTCCCACATATTCCTGCAGCTGCAGGGACTTGTCCTGACTTCTGCTCTGCTCTTGAGGAGATGTTGATGCGTTCACTTGCAGTTGCTGAAGCAAAGAATGTGAAGAGATCCCCTGGCCCTGCCTGCTCACAGTAGTTGGTCACTGAAGCACATGCAGATTTTCGCTTTTTGGATTTATTTTTCTTGTGCACAATTAGGCTTAGACTGAGATAACTGTGTCCAGCTGGGCTTTGGCTTCAGCTGGAAACTCTCCAGGCTGGTGCAATCACTGGTGCCTGCTGTGCTGGGAGGGGAACCCAGCACAGACTCTCCACTGGTTCTGTTTATCCAGATTTCCTTGGGGTCTCCTTGCACCTCCTTGTCCTGAGCTGGGAGCAGCTGAGCTGCTGCTGGGCAAGCAGGGGATCTGAAAAATCCCTGGGTTTGCTCCTGGCTGGGTGGGAGTGGGAGGGGAGCACTGGGGTCCTATCAAGTGGAAAAAGGTGAATCCTCATCGTTTTCTCTTTCAGAAAGAAAAGGAAGGGAAGAAAATATGAAATACTGGAGAGCCTTTCAACCAACCTGAGCCAAATAGGGAGGGGTGAATATTTGAATCCTTTCCCCCAGGTGACATGGGTGGACCCTGAGCTGGTGGCATTTCTGCCACGTGTCCCAAACCCATCCGGCTTTTATGAAAAGCCCATCTCTCCCAACTCAGGCCCTTGGGTTCCTCCTGCTGGGGGTGAGCTCTGAGGAGGGGCTGGGGAAGGACTCTCCCCTATGGAATGACTGCTCATGGAACGCTGGCAGCATTTCTTTAAGATGCCAGAGGCTTTAATAAGCAAGGGATTAATGACACCTCCCATGGCAGCCTCACCTCAATGCCTGAGCGCATTTGCATGCTGTTATCAGAGGGCAGGACAATAATGGCATTGTCCTCTCGTTGTCCCCCAGTGAATCCAGGCTGGGATCCTCCGAGGAGCCGGGGTGAGCTGTGCTCCACAGCTCCCCATTCCTCTGCTCCAGCAAGTGCAATTGCAGGGATTTACTCCATCCTCCCATCTCATTCCGGACAAGCCGCTGGGTAAACACTGCAAAGGCAAGGCTGGGGTGAAGCCACCCAGCTCAGGTGGCTTTTTGGAGCTGATCTTCACAACCTTGTTTGTGTAGCTGTGGCTGCCAGCTCCTCTGGGCACAGCCTTTGAAGGTCCTTTCCTGCTGCAGGTGATTCATGAGCCAGCTCGAGGTGAACCTTTCTGGCAGCTTTTGTTTCCTGTTCTGGGCAGACCTCGGGAGCATCGGGTTTCCACCCACCCCTTCTGGCGAGCAAAAGTCCGACGTTCATGACTTCCCCCGAGGCTCTGGGGATGACTGATCAGGCAGCTCTGACCAAAAATGGCACATGAAGTGTTTGCTCCTTGAGGAGCTGAGTAACGCGCTAATGAGTGCAAGACAGATCCCGCTGCTTCCCATCCGATGGGAATTAATCGTGCCTGTGCTGGAGCAGAACCAGCCTGCCTGCTCACGCATTGATTATGGCTTAACTTTCCAGAAAGTACAATTGAGCTGAACTTTTGGTGGGGTTTGAGGCAGGAGTGATGCAGTGGATGGGAACAGCAGCGAGAGCCGCCAGCGCGGAGCTGCTGCAGTGTCCTGTGGCGGTCCCGGCGTCCCCAGCTCCCTCCAGGCACTGCCAAAGTGTCTGCCCTGGATGATCCAAACTGCTTGGCTGAGTGCTGGGCCTTGGCACGGCCTGCGGTGTGTCAGGGGAGGAGTGCCCGGGGCTGTCCTTCAGTCCTGCTCGGGATTTGGGGTGAGCGCCTCGGGAAGGGGATCCTGGACTGCTGAATGTGGGACCTGCCCTGTCCTGGGCTCTGAAAGGGGAATCAGCACCAGGGCTGCCTGCAGGAGCCTCCTCTGAGCTCTTTAGCTGCTGGCAGAGGTTTAAAAATGCTTTTTATTTACATAGAGGGAATGACCCCTTAAATCCAAGAGTCAGAGTTTATTGCCCTGAGGAGCAGCTCCAGCTGTCCAGACAGATGTTGGGTGGGTAAAACCCTCTGAAAAGCAAAGCTGGGCTTGGCTGAGCCGAGCTGGGCCAGCCCCTCACTTGCTCCCAGCCCATGAATCAAAGCTCAGCTCCAGCACTGCAGACCTGCCCACAGCCCCATCACTTATTGCTTAACAAGTGCATTAGTGTAAATCAAGAGGCATGTTTCAATTATCTAATAGAAGAATTATTGATCCGCGCTCTCCTCCTGAGCGCTCAAATGTTCCAGGAGGAGAAGCAGTATTTGTATATGCTATAAAAAATCTGGAGTGTGCTTTTATGTTTCAATTAGGTGGTGCTTGGAGAGCTGGTGCAAGATGTTTTTGTAGGAGCAGCTGTGGCCAAAATGTGACGGGCACAGAGTCATTGGTGGTCCCCAGCCCTGGTTTTGGGGTCAGCAAAGGACAGAAATAGATGAAATTCCTCCCTTTCCCCTTAGGCTGCTGTTCAGGGAAGCCCAGGGCTTCACTTTCAACTCGTTGTCCATGGAAAAGTGCAGCAATTCTTTAAAATGCCAAATTCAGTTTAAGTGTATCAAATCAGACCAATTTTCTTGTATCAAATCAAACCAATTTTCTTCTCCCTCTCCCTGCCTCGTGGTTCTGGTGGCTGGGAGGAGGAAGGGGATTTGTGCTTCTTGTGGAAGGAGTGGAAGGAGCCCTGGGCATGATAAAACAAACATCCCACAGGAGAGTTAATTCCAAGTGAAATTATTCTGAACCTTTGGCTTTCAGTCCATTGTCCCGTGGTGACTGTGTAAAATGCCATTGAGGGATGTTCCTTTTTCCCTTTGATATAAAACATGGGGCTATTTTAGAAACTTAAAACCCATTCCTGTCTCTTCTCAGCACTTCTTTTCAAAGCAGCTCAGTTCAGCTGTCAGTCCCCAGCTCCGCTTTTAATTAAAATAGGTTTGTAGCCTTCCCTGACAAGCAAACATCTACAGTAAGTTTCAAACTACAGAGCAATCCTTCTCAGCTTAAGGATGCCACATCAAATGTCACTTGGCACCTCTCTAGGACAGCTCTCTATGTTTAAGAATAAATATACAAATAAAGTTGTCACCTGAAAAGTTGTTGATAACGCTTTTCTGGGACAGGGAGCTCAGATGAGATGTAATAGCAGCTGCCTGTATTTCCTGCAGTCCCAAAAATGTTTCTGGAGACTCCATGGCCCTGAGTTGGGTTGTTGTTTTTTTTTCCCCAGAGTGACACAACTTGTGGAACAGTGTCACTGTGATTTGGGGGAGCAGAGATTTGCAGTGGGGATTGCTCAGCCCACCTCAAAGCAGAGCTGGGGACAGGATGGAGGCACAGGGAAATGCGGGAACAGCCTGTGCCGGGGAATTTGCACAGAATATTCTTGGTGGTTTGAGCACTTCCCTGCCAGAGCAGGATTTCCCTGCTGGAACGAGGCACTTGCTGAACCTGTCACTGCTTTCATGTTCTGCTTATTGAAAACCTGAGAAACCCTCCTAAAGCAAATAAGATTAACTCCAAACAAACGCGTGGCACAGAGCAGCAAATCGTGCTGCGGCTTTATTGCTGTCACCATTATGAACAAGTTTCTTCTCCTGGCCTGGCTGCTGCTTGGTGTATTTTTTCAGTGTTTCAAGTTTTTTTAAGTCTCCCAAAGGTCTCAGGGTTAGAGGAGGCTGCTTTCACTCTGGTTTGGGGCTTCTTTAAAGAGGGTTTACCTAAAATAAGCAATGGGCTCACAGAACTCTGGATATGGGACTGGCTGCTGCAGCTGGGGGCTTGGGGTGGATGTTGTGGGAGATGCTCAGCTTCAAAATGGTCCAGCCTGGAGTGACAGAACTGTCCCCAAGTGCCACACAGGGCAGTGTTCCCTGCAGCAGTGGCAGGGAAGGGGGCTTGTCCCCGTTTCCCAGCTGGAAACCTGTGCAGTGTAAAAATTCCAGCTCCCAACCAACCCTCACCCCGATATCTTGGACCCAGGGTGGGTTTGTGACTTTGATCCACATTTTTGGGGGGCTGCCCAGCAGGAACCACCCAGCTCCTTCCTCCCCCCAGCCCTGCTCTCCGTTCAGAGCCCTGCAGCAGATCATTCCACACCTTTTCATGGATCAGAACATCCTGAGCAGCGTGGTAAATCCATCCAGGTGGGGAGCATCAGGAGATGACAGCAGTTGTATTTCCCCTCTGCTGTTTACACGCTGCTTTAATTAGGAGGCTGTCTTTGATTAGCTGAGGAAAACCCAAGCTGTGTCAATTGAAATTAATTTTCCTCTATCAATTTATCCTTTGTGAAAAGTTTGGGTGGCTCGTTCCCAACTGGAGCTCGGGCAGCACGGGGAGAGAAATCAATTCTCCTACCAGCTCTAATCACAAGCAGTGTAAAATTAAGTTGTCACCCAGACCCCCTGATCCTCGTGTCCACGTGCATGTTGGGCTGTTTGCTGAGGCAATTACAGGAACCTGGTTCCTTTTTCTCCCTGATTTCTCTTATTAGAAAACTCTTAAGGGCACAGCTCCCTGTGACACTTTGTCACCAGGGAGGGACAAAAGTTTCAGAGGGGAGAAGTAGGACATGCCAGAGCAACATGAACTGGTGGGAATCAAGAAGATATTTTTGAGCCATTTGCTTACTTAGCCCTAAAAATAGCCGGGGCTTTATGTGAAAATAGGGCTGTGATTGAAATCAAGCCCTAGACGTGAGGTAATGGGAAAAGGGGGGGGAACAAAGAGAGGTGCAATCAGGTGTTCCATAAATAGCCCTGCTGGCCTCTCCAGGGGTGGGGTAGGGGTTTGGTTTGGGGGTCAGTGAGGCTGGAGGGGGTCAGTGAGGCTGGAGGGGGCCAGTGAGGCTGGAGGGGGTCAGTGAGGCTGGAGGGGTCAGTGAGGCTGGAGGGGTCAGTGAGGCTGGAGGGGTCAGTGAGGCTGGAGGGGGCCAGTGAGGCTGGAGGGGGCCAGTGAGGCTGGAGGGGTTCAGTGAGGCTGGAGGGGGTCAGTGAGGCTGGAGGGGTCAGTGAGGCTGGAGGGGTCAGTGAGGCTGGAGGGGGTCAGTGAGGCTGGAGGAGCTGCCTTGGGGTGCAGCAGAGTTTGCTGCAGGGCTGAAGGCAGCGGGAGCACCGGCAGGTCCTGGGGCTGGAATCCCTGGGGATGATCCCCCAGCACCCCAAATCCCAGCTGCAGGACCCCATCCCCAGCCAGTGCTGTCCTCAGGGTGCTGTGTGCCGTCCTGGGCTCCTCAGCACAGCAGGGACAGGAGCTCCTGGAGCTCAGGAAGGGCCTGGAGCAGCTCCGTGCCCAGGAAAGGCTGAGGGAGCTGGGGCTGCTCATCCTGGAGAGGAGCCCCAGCTGAGAGGGACCCTGGGTGTCCCTGTCCATCCCTGGGCATCCTTGTCTGTCCCTGCATGTTCCTGTCCATGCCTGGGTGTCTCTGTCTGTCCCTGGGTGTCCCTGTCCATCTCTCTCCGTCTTGGGCATCCCTGTTGTGACCCAGGGTGTCCCTGTTCATCTCCCTGTCTGTCCCTGTCTATCTCTGGGTGTCCCTGTCCATCTCTTTCCATCCCTGGGTGTCCCTGTTGTGACCCAGGATGTCCCTGTCATCTCCCTGTCACTTCTTGTCCATCTCTCTCCATCCCTGTCCATCCCTGTCCATCCCTGTCTGTCCCTGTCCATTCCTGGGTGTCCCTGTCTGTCCCTGTGTCCCTGGATCTACTCCAGGCCCAGCAATGGCACCAGGGGAAGGAGCAGGGACTGATCCCAGCAATTCCCCCTGCACAGGAGGCAGAACTTTACTGTGGGCACTGGAACAGAGCCCAGAGAGGCAGTGGAGCCTGGGGACATCCCTCTGGACACAGGGGACCCTCTGTGGTCCCTTCACCCTACCCCACTCTGGCATTCCAGGACCCTGTCCCAACCCTCCTGCCACACCAAGCTGCTTTGCAAGTCGAAAGGTGCTGAGTAACTTCTCCTGGAAGCAGCTCTCTGCAGCACAACCTCTCATCTCCTGCTTCCATCTGCTCTTTTATTGCTCCAGAGCTGCAGCGTTGAAGTTTTTAATTCAAGAGGTGACATTTGGGTCCTTTCAGGTCCCTGGGTGTTGGAGCAAGCCCAGCACCCTGGCTGGGTGCCACAGCCAAGCTGTGCCTCTCACCTTAACCTGCACAGGAGCGCTCCAGGGAGGGCACTGAGAGCAGCAGATGGAATTAAATCCCTGCCCACTTATTTTTTTTTAATAAAAGAGGGCACGTGTGTAACGTCACCAGCTCGGGGGAATTCACTCTGTGACACTCGAGGACGCTTTTCCAGCCTTCCCTTGGAGCTGAGAAGCAGCACTGTGCTCCTGCCACGCTGCAATTAAAGAAATTCACTGCTCCCCATAAAGCCTAAACCCTATAAAATACAGCTGTTCTCTCCTGCTGGGTTTAAAAAGAAACTACAGCCAAGGCTCCAGGTGTGTGCCCGTGCCAGAGAGGCTCCTGAGTGCCTGTTGGGAGGGCTGTGGGGGTATTTTGGCAGATGCTGCTCCTGGGCCAAGGACGCTGCTGTGGGGGATGAATTCTCTGAGTGTGGGGATGCAGAGGGGCTGAGCTGAGAGCTGTGTCTGTGAGGGACAGCCCAAAGTCCTCCTACTGTGGTAAAAGGGCACAGTGTGGTCAAAAGTTGGGTTTGATGCTCCTGGAGGGCATTTCCAGCCCTCACAACGCAGTGATTCTGTCTCTGGTGCAGACCCAGAGCACCCCTGGGCTGTGCTGCTGCCACAGACCCCACTGAGGGTCCCTGCCCAAAGCTCTGGGGTGAAAATCCTGAGCCCTCTGCTTTTCTGACTCTTCAGCCCAGCCAGAGCAGGGTGCAGCGTGCTGGCAGCAGCCTGCTCTGCTCTTCCTTTAAATATATTTGAATTCAGGGAGCTGCACACCCCTGCAAGCAGGGAGAGCAGCAGGGAGCAGAGACCGAGCCCAGCTGCGCTGGTGCAAAATGGAATTTATGCCTTGTGACCCTTTTTTCAAGTGAGAATCATTGATTTTTGCATTATTATGATTTTTTTTCCCTTCATAGAATTTCTTCTCCTTGAAATAGAATAGGTTGCCTGAAGCACTTGGTTTCCCAGGGATCCCAGGCTGCTGCTCCCTGGTGCCCTGGGCACGGAGGGTGCTGTGATGTGTGGAGCTGTGCTGGGAGCTTTGGGATGCCTCAGGACTGGAGCTGAGAATTTCCCATTTTTCCCAGAGAATCTTTGGATTTAGGGCTGTTTTCCCTGCAGTGCTTCACAGTCCACCAGGAAGGAAACCCTTTTTTTTTTTTTTTTTTGTTTCTGACTTACCCTAAATGCCTTTCTTTGTTAATGTCAGACCATTCTTTTTGTACTGCCTGTTCCAACACGAAAGGAAACAAATTCTTTCTATGCCAAACTGCAGATTTTCTCCCCAAAAGTGCTGTTCTGATAATTTTTGAAAGGCTGCAGAAAGTTCTCTTGATAGGCACTAAAACCATGCAGATTCTGAAGATTTTCAAAGCTTGGACTTGATGATCTCGGAGGTTTTTTTCCCCAGCCTTAATGATTCTCTGATTCCACCTCTGCGCATTTGGGCTGGGAAAGGATGGTTCTGAACAATTCTGCTTCCTCTCGCCTTTGCAAAGTCATTCCTGCAGGCACAGCCACGAATTTGGGGAGAACTTAAACTCTGCCTCTCGCTTCCCCTCCCTGAATAATGGATGGTTGGGGGGTCCTGCTGGGGTTGTAAATGCTCCTGTGAAGTCACAGCCCATCTGTGAGCCCGCAGAACAATGGGAATTGCAACGTTTTGTTTTGTCTGCTCTACAAAACAGGAGCTGGGGATGGATTAATTCTTGTGAGCTGATCAGAGAGCTGGGGGATTGTGTTCCAGATAGAGGGGATCAGGAATCGGGGGTGTCTGTGGGTGATGAGAGGTCTTTGGACCTCCCAAGCTTTGGCCTGTCCAGTGTGGCTGCATCTGTCAGAGAGCCTGGGCAGTGTGTGGGGACAAAGGAATGCAGTAAATAAGGAGATAATTTAAAAAATGCTAATTGAAAATCAGAGTGAGATGGATTCTAGCTGACTCCACACCAGGAACTGGAGTGACAGGACAAGGGCCAGTGGGTTCCCAATACCAGAGGGCAGGGTCAGATGGAATATTGGGCAGAAATTCTTCCCTGAGAGGGTGGGGAGGGGCTGGAATGGATGTCCCAGAGAAGCTGTGGCTGTCCCTGCATCCCTGGAAGTGCCCCAGGACACTGGGACAGGGCTTGGAGCAGCCTGGTCTGGTGGAAATATCCCTGCTCGTGGTAGGGGGATGAAAATGGATAGTCTTTACATTCCCTTCCAACCCAAACCATTCCATGATTTTCTGATTCTGTTTTCCTTCTCACATGAGAAGGAACGTGGCCCGTCACTACTCAAAGAAATAAAAACCACACTGTACTGAAATAGTGACTTCAGATCCCTCTGTGAACATTCCCCTGCAATTACTCAACTCTGTCAGAGTGTTTCAAACACTTTTGGATCCTGACACAGAAATGCTGTTTATCACTTCTAATTTCTACAACTGGATCTGAAAACTAATTAGTAAAACAGACTGTACCATCTGCTTCCTTGGGATGTGCTCCTGCTGCAACTATTTATATTTTAATTTTGGGGTTTTTTCTGCTTTGTTAGTTTGCTCTCACTCCTGAAATGGTTCAATCCAACCTATTGTTGTTTTATTGTACAGTCATATTCTGCTCCTTCTGGATCTGCATCTCTTCTTGGCATCAAGAGCACCTGAGAGGAAGGAAACACAAAACAAAACTTAATGCTGTCATTCTTTCTGCACGAATGTGCCTGGTTTATATTGCTGGGGCAGCTCTGGCTGGAAAACCCTGCGGGGTTTGCAGGTAGGAAAGGCAGGAGCTGTTCACCCTAAAGAAAACAGTAATTCTACACGGGGAGGGAGCAGGAGGAGGAGATTCAGACTCCCCTGGTCTCCTCAGCCCTGGAAACAGGGTTGGCACAGGCTGGGAAGGTTCATGGCTCTTGCTTTGACCAAAAATTCTGCTTTTGGGGCAATCCTTGGGGCTGATGCTTTCGCCACACCCAGGAGCGTTTCCCACATCAGAGACTGGCAGAGCTCAGTGATTCTCCCTGGTGGATATTTCCCCTGATATTCCCCTTGAATCACTCATTTTAATATTCTTATTATTCCTGTTTGCACACTGAACAATCCTCCCTCCCTGCTGGTTGATGTCCTCATTGGGTCTGCTCTCTGCGAGGGAGGGCAAGATCTTAATAAATAAAATAAAATAAACTCGCTGGTGGAGACTCTGGGGCCTGGGTGATGCTTCCTCCACTCCCAGCTGCACCAAGAATCCCGAGGTGCTGGGAAAGGATTTGAACGTGGTGGGTGAGGAGGAGAACACTAAATTTTGGCCATCTGAGCAGGAGCAGCAATTCCCTCCCGGAGCTGCAGTGCCAACCCTGCCAGAGGTGGGACAGGGAAATCCAAACAGCTCACAGCAGCCAAGTCAAAAATGTCAATCCCAGCTCCAGCCACGTTTTCCTGCTCGTTTCTCCTCGCCTGCCAAAGGATCAGCTCTTAACCAGAGAGAAAATTGAAACGATGGTTGTGGCGTGGCTGGAAATCCACACGTGGGGTGGACGCTGCTCCCCCTCCCGGGTGCCACAAACCTTCAGACCTCCAGCTCGTGAGATTCCCATCAAGCCAGCAAAGGTCACACTTGGCAAATAACGTGTCTCAGATGAGTTTCTTCCTCTGCATGAGCCGAGCTGCTTAGATCATGCCCTGCTTTTATCCCTCCCTTTGAGGACTCCCAGGCTGGTGGCAGGAAAGCCATTATCAAGGAGCTGTTCCTTTGCCTTGGCTTTGTGGATATAAATACTGACACCTTGTTCCATTTTTCATGCATTACTTCTTTTCCTGCCCCATTCAAAAGAACAAAAGGAGTTCTGAGCTCGCTGAGCCTGGAATTTGACAGGTTTTCCTTGGTGGTGGCGTTGCTGGTTTTCTAGTTCTGCTCAAAAACAGCTTTTTCCTTTCACCTGAAGGGGAAGGAGGGGGGAAAAATGAAATGATGGGGAAAGCTGGAGGAGGTTTAAAAACAGCAATTCCAGTGATTTTATTGTTTGGGCTTTCTGATGGTGGTCCCAAACCATCAATAAAGCTCTGGCTGTCTCTGCCTCACCCTCCTCGTTAGCTGGAGGCACAGCCCGGTGCTGGGGCTCTGTGCCTGGCTGGGAAGGGCCTCTCCTCTCCCCCTGCCTCTCCAGCTGGCTCCCGGTGCCATTTGGAATAAGGATGGGACGGATTTACGGCCAGCACACAGCGCCTGGTGCAGATGTGCAGAGCAGCAGCTCTCAGCTGCCAACAAAACCTCTGGAGAGATACATCATAGCAGGAAGTTGTCAGCAATTAATTTTCAGAGGGCTAAACTTCACCCATGTTTTAATAGAAGAGGAGTCTGAAGGACCAGAGAGAGAATAAATCATTTGGACCCCTGGGGTTGGTGGTTTTTTAGCTTCCTGAGCAAGCATTGTCACTTTTTTTCCTCCCTTGCAACAGGTAAAACGTTGGGGGTTTAAGCACTGAGACAAATATTCTTTAATAAGCAAGACTTAAAACAGAAAAATGAAGCCAAGGACAGCTTTTCTCTGTGAGATCCCTTGAATCCTTCTACAAGAAAGATGCCAAACACTGGGATCAAGGTCTGGTTGATCTTGCAGGTGATGCCTGAGTGACAGAGTGAGGGGGGCTGAGCTACGACTGGTGCCTGTGAAAAGTTTCCTGACAGGGTTTGGTGCTGACTATTGCAAATTCAGTTTTGAAGGGTCGATTTGGGGGTTTTGGGGTGGGTGTTTTTTTGGAGGAGGGGGTAATTTCTTTGCAGCTCAGCTCCCCTGCCAGCCACAGATTTGAGAGAGGAGGAAGAGATGGCCACAGCTGGATTTCAGGGCTGCCTGAATGGTGGCTCATGGTTGGAGCTGAGTCAGTGGTGCTTTATTGAGGCTGTGGTCTGAAGGGAGAATTTCTGTTCCTTCTGAAGAACCTCAATTCATCAAAAGATTTCAGCATTTTCCTCCCAGTTAAGCCAGGGCTTAAGTCCAGTTCTACTGTGCACAGTGTAAATGGGGTGTGGATGTCTAATGATCACTGTGGTGGCTTTTAATGCTCCTAAAATTTTCCTTTGCCACCAAAGCTGGGGATTTTCTTCCTCTGTGGAAGCTGGCAATTGTCTTCCTCATGTCACAGTGGGGTTCAGAGGGCATGGTGGGATTGGGTCAAGGGTTGGATCCTGGGGGCCTTCTCCAACCTTAATGATTCTGGGATTCTGTATTGACAAAAACCTGTCAAAATTCAACAAAACCCCCATGAATCATGGAATGGTTTGGGTTAGGAAGGGACCTTAAAGCTCATCTCACTCCATCCCTCACCATGGGCAGGGACACCTCCCACTGTCCCAGGCTGCTCCAAGCCCTGTCCAGCCTGGCCTTGGGCACTGCCAGGGACACAGGGACAGCCACAGCTGCTCTGGGCACCTGTGCCAGGGCCTCCCCACCCTCATAAAGAATAATTTCTTCTGCATATCAAACCAAAATTCCCCTCTTTCAGTCTGAACCCCAAAATCTTCCTGTGTCCCGAATGGTGATGGCAGCTCCAGCTTTTCTCTCCACTTTGAGCTGTTGTGTTCCCTCAGCACAAACTCTGAGGAGTGGTAAAAGCTCCTAGAAATGGCAGCAGACCTTTGGCTGCCATCAGCAGTGTTCCTTCCCCCAGGTGAGGCAGTGGTCTGGAAAGCTCAGCAGATAGAGAACTTGAGCTGAAAATTCACTGTGGAACAATTCCACTCTGTCATCTTGCTCTTTATTACCCTTTCCTCTGCAGCCATGATGGGATTAGTGATATTTCCATTTGTCTGCTTTATGTATTTTGTTTTCCCTTCTCCTGAAAAATGATTACAGGATGAAAAGTTTGTCAGGCCTTGGAGTTCAGCAAGATTCTCTCTGGAATTAATTTGCTACTTTGTGGAGCGTGAGCAGGTGTCTAGAAAAACACTATTTGATTATACTTTTGTTTTCATATAAGAAAATGATTATTTTTGCTTGGTGGTGGGTGTAGGACACAGAACTGTGTGGGAAAGGCAGGATTTTAATTTATCAAATGCCTGAAGACTTAAAATCTTAGGAAGCAGTAATGAGCAAAGCTGAGGAAATGCAAGTTTTGCTCCAGCTCGTTATTCCCTAAGTGTCAGAAATCCACGGCAGAGCAGGAGGAGCAAGGACACTGACCTGGAATCAAACACCCCAGTGGGATGAGCTGGGCTCTGTCAGAGCCTGGGGCCCAGCAGAGCCAGATCTGGCATGAAGCAGCTCCTCTTGATTTCCTCATCCTCCCCATGGAGCCTCTCTCTCTCTCCATCTAATTGGAGGGGTTTGTTCTGACACCTGCTGCAATCAGGGCTGAGCGCTTTCCATGGAAAATCAATGCCAGGAGCGAGGCCTGTGCTGTGCTCTTGGCTCCAGTGGCTCTCCAGCACTGGTTTCCACTCCTCTCAGTTAGGAGAAACCCTTCTGCTCCCTCATTCCTTCCACCTGCAGCATCTGCCTGTGGTTTTTTCGGCCATCCCCGAGTGGTTTTCATCCCAAAAACTTGTGGATCTCTCCTGCCCCACCATTTCTCCCTTCCCCTCCAGCACATTGCTCTCACCACTTTTCTAATCACATCAAGATCAAACCAGCCCCCCGTGGTGGGGGTTTGGAACGAGGCCATCCTTCAGGTTCCTCCCAGCCCAAACCATTCTCTAAGATACCTGAGATGTTTTCTGGCTCAGCAGCACGAGGAGGGATCCATCAGCTGCCTGACACTGATGCCTTAAGTTTTAATTCTGTGTATTCCAGGTTCTGTGCTGCCCAGGGTGCAGCTCTGAGCTCACACTCAGGCTCACTCAGCTCTGCACACAGCAGGGACACAAAACAAATCCTTCTCCTGCTGCACACCAAGGACAACTTTCAGCCCAAAAGCACAAACAAGGGGGGCTGGAGGGAGGAACAAGAAGGATGGGACCTCACAGCCTGCAGCTGGAATTGGACAATTAAACCCCAATGTGCAAATGGACCAAAATTTATAGAAGTGTGAGACCTCTTGACAGTCATCCATTTTGTGTCCATTTTGTGCCCCTTTTGTGCCCATTTTTGTGCCCATTTTGGGTCCACCTTGGGTGTAGCCCTGGCCAGGCTCTTGTCCTGCCCAAGGTTTACCCTTAAAGGCTTTTAATAAATATCTGCTTTATTCTCTGTCTCTGTTCCAGGTCAGCCTTCCCAAGGCATCACCACCATCGCTGGGGCCTCCAGAGGGCAAGGCTGAGGGATGCTGGCTCCTCCTCAGGGTCTGTAGAGAGGAAAAAATCCATCATTTCCCCTCTTCATATTCCCAGAGCTGCTGGAATATTCACTCTCCCTTTAAATGAAGTAACCTCTGCACAGCTCACTGTGCCTGGAGCCTCAGACCTTGGTGCCAGGGTGGTTTATTCTCCATCATCCAGAATAATTCCCTTTCTCCAGCTGCCGGCCTCGCGTTTCGTGAGCTGAGAGGAGCTGACTCAGAGATGACTCAAACTCTTCACACGCCTTTGTGGGTTTGCAAATGAAAGGGCAGGGTAAGGATGGGTGCTTAAATGGGAGACCGCAGCCACCCCCTTCCCAAAATCCCAGGGGGAAGTCAGGACCTGGAAACGCACCCTGAGCACAATGGAGGGAGCAGAAAACACTTGTAAATCCATTTATTAGTGCTGAGGCTGTGGTTGGAGCTGAGGCAAAGGAGAGAAACCACATTATTACTTGTGAATTCCTCCTGGAGCCCGTAGGTCAACAGGGAAAACAAGGAACGGGGAGATGCTTCTGTTTCACTGCAGGTTTTGCTTGATTCCACATCCTTAATTCTGATCTCAAAGGCAAATTATAAAGCTGGTGGTTTTAAAAGGAAATGCCAGTTCAGGGGGAGCTGCAGAATGTGAGGAGTTTATTGGGAAGCCTCAACACCAAAATTGGTCTCTGGATCTGGGCGTGTGAGGGATTTATCCAAAAGGATTCTGAGCCCAGCAGCTTTTTCTGAGAGCCAAAGCAGAGGAGCAGCAATCCCACGAGATTCCTGAGCCCATCTCCATCCCTGGTTGTGTCCAGCTGCAGAAAATACCCTGGGGACGAAGGTGAAGGGTGGGATCCTTCACCTTGGGTTGCACAACAGGAATGAATTAACCAAAAAATGACTTTGAATCTCCCTTAGGAGTAAAACCAGCCCCGGAGCTGAGCCCAGGCCCCATCCCTGGAAATTCAGGTCTTTCCTCATGTGTTTAGTCAGGGTGTCACAGGCAGGATTATCACCCTGTGTTCTGTCAGAGCTGAAATGTGCTTTGAGATCCTGCAGGTTCCCAGGGTCTCCACAGCACATCCTGGGCTGGAAGTGAGGGAATTGCACTTGGATCCAGAGCTTTTCCTGCTCCTCAGCTGGGGACACCCCCCGGGTGCTGTGAGGTCTGAGGGGGGATTATGGTCTTTACAGTGAGCAGGATTTCCATAGGGCTTAATGGAACCAATACCTGTAAATTAGGATATTTTTTTTAATTTATGGAGGTAAAACTCCTGTGGGAAACTGCATTTACTGTTGTGAGCCTTAGAGGTAATTATAATCTCCTTTTTTTTGACACTGCACTGTTGGGAGTGAATGCCAGCATTTCCATTTGAGGGCTTATTTGATTATTTTTCTCATTTTGCAAAACATTATTACATTAACCCGCCACTCCTGAATCCTTGTCCTACCATGGCATTTATGCATGAGAGGGTCTGTGCTCTGAAAGGAACATCAGGCTGAAGAATGCTCCATGATGATGGAAAGGCTTCTGTTTATCCTGTGGGTTTGGAATAAGAGCTTATTTTTGGCTTTGGAAGCAAATGTGACCTAGTTTGGATCCAAAATGTAATGTGAACCTTCAGCTACACATCTCGGATATTTATTAGGGCTGAAAGTAGTCCATAAATGTATGTGAATCTGAGTCAGACTGAGAGAGGGGAACTTTGGGTTTGAGATTAGGGAGAAATTCCTTGCTGAGAGGGTGAGGAGGGGCTGGGATAGAATTCCCAGAGAAGCTGTGGCTGCCCCTGGATCCCTGGAAGTGTCCCAGGCGAGGCTGGACAGGGCTTGGATCACCCTGGGACAGTGGGAAGTGTCCCTGCCCATGGCAGGGGGTGGAATGAGATGGATTTAAAGGTCCTTTCCAACCCAAACCACTCCAGGATTCCATGATTTTATATAAATCAATAATCCACAGGCTCCTGGGATTTTGTAGTGCCCCATCCTCTTTCCACCCCAGTTACAGCAGAGGGGCAGGAGGAGGCTCCTGCAGTCTGCAGAGATCCCTCGGGCTGCTCTGGCTCTTTCAGGTGAAACCATCCCTGAGAAAAATCCTTCCCCACCAGGGCTCGCTGCTCATTTTTCCTCCCAGTCCCTGCTCACGCTGTCCTGAATGCAGTTCTGGGTTATTCCTCTTACTCCATGCAACTCTTCCCATTTTCCTTGCTTACTTTTAATTAAATCTCATCACTTGAAAAATCCCAAGGAAGACTTTGCAGGATCCTTAATTTGATTTTTGTTTTCATTAAGCTCAAACTTATATGACAAATCTCCCAGAGCTGTTGCTAAATGCACTTTGTTTTCATGCAAAAATGCACTTTGTTTTCATGCAGTGCTCCTCTGGCTGAAAATCCTGTTCCTGCCATGGGAATGTGGGCAGGAAGGGAATGTTCACCTGGGGTTTATGACCCTAACAACCTGTTTTTGTTATTAAAATCGTGGTGAGCAGCAGAAGTGATGAAATACTGAGTTCTGTGGAATCTGCAGAGTGGTTTTTTTAAGCTCCAATCGTTATACATTGTGTTGGCATAAAAAAAAAAAAACCAGAGGAAGAAGATCCTTCATAGAGAGCAAGCAATTCTTCTTGGACCTTATGAAGTTAATTATTTTATATCCCATAACTGAAACTTGTAACTCAGTGTAATTGGCAGGAGAAGTCCCACAGTAACAATCACAGGGCTGGTTATTGTTTCCTCTAGTGCTCCACTGTGGGAATGCTGGAAAAACAGCCTCCCATCCTGGTGTTTATTGGCAAATGCTTAAATAAATCATGCCAGCCTGTACAACAAGCTCAGCGATCAATAATCTCTGCTCCTGAAATGGGAAGTGTTGCAGGAGGGGACGGGCAGGGTTTGTGGTGCTGGTTTAGCTGGGATTTTGTTTTATGGATTGGGGAAAACCAGAGAGCAAGCCCAGGCTGGATGGTCCAGTGGAAGTGTCCCTGTCCATGGCAGAGGGGTGGGATGGGATGAGCTTCAACACCCCTTCAACCCAAACCATTCTGGGTTTGATGTCCCTTCAACCCAAATCATTCTGGGGTTTGATGTCCCTTCAACCCAAATCATTCTGGGGTTTGATGTCCCCTCAACCCAAACCACTCTGGGTTTGATGTCCCCTCAACCCAAACCACTCTGGGTCTGATGTCCCTTCAACCCAAACCACTCTGGGTCTGATGTCCCTTCAACCCAAACCACTCTGGGTTTGATGTCCCTTCAACCCAAACCACTCTGGGTTTGATGTCCCTTCAACCCAAACCACTCTGGGTTTGGTGTCCCTTCAACCCAAACCATTCTGGGTTTGTTTTCCCTTCAACCTAAACCATTCTGGGTTTGATGTCCCTTCAACCCAAACCATTCTGGGATTTTATTATCCTATGATGATTTTACGAATTTGTTCTTTTCCCAGCCTGCCAACACCTCACTGTGTGACCATAACAGGACACGGATTAACCTCGTGGTGCTCCCATATTCTGTTAAAACCCCACTGATTGCCTCAGGCCCTGTTTGCAGCCTGGATTAAGGATCCAGCACTTTGTGTTGACGTCCCCCTGTCCTACCCCGTGGTGCCCCAGGGTTCCTCACCCCTCTGTCCAGCCCAGCATCACCAAACCTGCCTGTGCTGCTGCCAGCACCAGGGAATGACCCCTTCACCCCCATCCTGAGGGATTCTGTGCAGCCACATCAGCCCCAGCTCCTGAGGTGCCTCTTCCAGCTGTGCTCAGCCCATGGAGCCTCTTGGCAGTGCAAGGCTTGATTTTACCTGGGGGCTGCTGCTGCTCCTCTGTCTCACAGAACAAGTGGATATATAAAGGGTTGTTTTTTTTTTTCCTATCAGCCACTAATTTCTGCCTATTTCTGTGCCAGGTGGAGCCTGCAGTGACAAGAGTGACCCATCTCTGAAGGCTGACACGGCCTCACTCAGCACTGCCTTGAGGTTCCAGCACAGCCAGGGATGACACAGCTTTGCCTAAAGTCACCTTTGGCTCTTGTGATGGGACATCTGAAGTGGAGGGAAAGGGCAAAGCTGCTGAATGAGGCACCTCCACCCTGCTGCTGCTGTGAGGAGCAGTGACTCGGGGCTGTGCTGAGGATACAGCTCCAATTTAATGCTCCAGCAAGAAATCTTAGGCTGGATCCTCATCTGGGATGAGCTGGCCTCACTCTGAGTGGAGAGCAGGCGGTTTGTGAGGGATGGGGTCTGACCTGCTGCTCGTGTGAGGTCTTCAGGCTCCTCTGTTAAGCTGCACTTGGGTTTGCAGGCTGGCGTGGCACTGCTGACACGTGGAGCAGGAGCAGGGCTGAGCACAGCTCAGGATGAGGCATGTGAGTGTTTTACAGAAACACTCCTCGTGTCAGTTCAGATGTCCCCGTGCCCTTTTTTTCTGCATGGAGAATGCTGGCTCAATTAAATTGTCATCTTCCTGGAAAAAAAAAAGATGCCCTGGTAGCAGGCCTGGGTCTCTTGGTATGAAACCTCAGTTCTGGAAGGAATTTAAACAGAGCCATCAGTTTCAGGGGATGGCTGAATTTCTTTTTCTATCCCTTCCATCACAAAAAGGAAATGTGCTCCTGAACTCTCCAGGCAGTGATTTCAAGGTGGGATGGCTCCTGTTAAATTAGACATTTATAGACTATTTAGTAAATTACCTCAGAGACAAAACCTTCCAGACTTGTTTTCCGTTTCATATGGACTATTTCAGAAAATTCCTCAGGATTATCTGGGGCCCAGAGGAGCTGAGGAGCATTTGGGTGTGGGAGAGGTGGCTCAGCTGGGAATTCCCCAGCTGTCCTTTGGTGGCAGTGACTGGGGAGAGGGAAGCAGCTCTGGGAAGGGCACAGGCTCACTCCTGCCTGGACCCTTTCCCAGTTCCAGCAGCTGAGGAGAGGAGCCTGGATGCTGCCTGACCCAGGGAATGCTGGAGGGATGTGATGAGTGGTGGCCCGGGGGTGTCAGGGGGTGCCTGGCCCTGAGGGAGGCTCTGATGGTGGCCGGTGGAGGCTGCAGCAGCTTCCTCAGACACACCCTGGGCTTTCCCAGGCTGCAGCCCTGTGGCAGGAGGTGCTGTTCAGGCTGTGGTGATGCCTGAAGTTTTAATTCCGTGTATTCCAGGCTCTGTGCTGCCCAGGGGTGCAGCTCTGAGCTCACACTCAGGGTCACTCAGCTCTGCACAGAGCAGGGACACAAAACAAATCCTTCTTCTGCTGCAGAACAAGGACAACGAGTACAAGCATCCCCAGGGAATGCCACAACATGGATTTGTGGGGACCCATGGGTGGTGGGTGTTTGCACGGAGCACACCTGGCCAGCTGTGGGTTGGGTTTATCCTCACCAGAAGCACCAAACCTGTATCTCCTCCCACCAGTCCCCTCCCTGCTGGCACTGAACAGACCCTGCTTTGAAGCAGAACCCCCTGCCCTGGGATTTGTTTGCGCTTTGCACAGGGAATTCTCCCCCCGTTTGCTTTCCCAGCCCTGGCCTGACCTTCCCCTGGCTCTGGGATGCCAATTAAGGAGCTCAGAGCAGGGAGGGCTGTGGATGTTATTGATTAGGGCTCTAATTGCTCCTCTCCCCACGCTGTCCAAGGGAATTGGGCTGGATGGAGATGCACGGAGTGAAATGGAGATGTGGCTGCCACGGGACTCTCTCAGACTTCATTCCTCAGCATGAGGCTGCAGGATTTGGGGGCTGTTTCTGCTCAACCTGGCTGATTTTTTCATTTCTGGTCCCTTCCAACCTCTCTGCTTTCATTTCTGGTCCCTCATTGTCACCAGCCCCGGGCAGTGAAGGGTGGTCACTGCAGGCACACCTCGTGTGCTTCTGGGAGCACCCCCAAACATGCCAATTATCTCATTAATTATTTCCCTCCAGCCCAGAACCAATGCTTGGACATTTCAGGGCATCACAGGACAGCAAGGGACAAGTTACATCTCCAAATGTAGACCAGAGATGGTTTTGGAAAAATCCCCATTTCAAGAGAAGTTTCCAACTTGGGGGAACACCTTCTCAAGGTATTAGCTGGCCACAGCTTTGGCAGCTTGGAAAAGGAGAGGAAACCTCACCAAAGACTGAAGCAATGTGACAGAAAAGAGTGGAGAACTCTCAAGAGCCAGGACTTTGAGAAACAAGAGCCCTCTGCCCATAATTTTGGGCTGTTCCTTGTCCAGGCTTTAGCCCCAGAGGTGTGGAAAAAGCAAAGTCAACTCTTTGCTAGCTGCTGCAGGAAACTTTGCTGCCCTGAGAGCACGGGATGATCCCAGAGCTGTCTAATTAAGGAGGAAATTGTTTATAAAAGGATTTCACATCCAGGCCTGAAAGAGCTGGAATTGACCCGTGAAGTGAAGAAAAGGCTGAATTTTATTCATGGCCCCTGCACAGGACCTGGCTGAGGATGAGGAGCCTCACGCTGCCTCTCTGCTTGGGCTGAATTTCATTAGGATGGGCTGTTAATTGCATGGCACAGCCAGAACCAAGCAGGGGGGATTTACCTTCAAGGCCCATGAAGGTCAAGATCAGAACAATATCAGGCTTTTCAAGACAAAGTTTTAATGTGAGCAGGGAGAGGACTTTGTGAACTCAGGAGGCCTTGCAGACATTCAAGGCTGACAGCAGCCATTTGGGGCCATTTTGGGCTATTTTGGGCCATTTTTCAGGAGTACAGCTCCTGAGGGCTTCTCTTCTTCAGGGGAGCATTGGGTGCAATAGTGGAGTTTGGGATGTTCTCTGGAAATGCCCCAATCCTTTGGGAGACAAGGTCAGGGAGGGGGCTTGAACTTGCTGGGGAGGGTACAAAATGCTTTGCCCCTAAGGAAGCTCTTTTGGGAGCCTGAGCAGCTCCCAGAGGGTGCCAGTGCTCCTCTCCAGATGTGCTGCACCTCTGGGGCAGACAGAAAATGCTGGATGAGCTGGAGCTGCCCTTCCTCCTCAGTGAATCCTTCCCGTGTGGAATCAGCGAGCCCCATGGAGATAAGAGCAGGTGGCTGCGAAAAAAACAGTGCAGATAAGGGAGGATTGAAGACAGAGGAACTGTTTTTAGGCAAATTTCTGCTTTTCAGATCAGATCTGCATGTTTATCCCCTATCTACACGCACACTTAATCCCCAGTTGCCATGGGACAGGAGAGCTGCCTGTTGTTGCAAGCTCTTTCTCTGAGCAATTTCCTGTTGTTAATGCAGCTCAGTCCCTTGGTTCCATTCCAGTCAAATCATTCCTGTTGTCTTTTCCGAGGTCATTGTGCTGCCTTGCAGTACCCAAACCTCCCTGGTGGCAAAATTTGGGAATAAAGAGCCCTCTCTGAGGAGCTGCTGAGCAGGGCAGAGCAGACCTGAAAGGGCATTTCCACCCCTTGATCAGCTGCCAGCCCTGCTGCTCTGGGCACAGCCAGGCTCGGCCTCACACGTGTGGTCTGACTTGATTTATGTAATCCTCAGATCTAGACAGTCCTCAGAATGCCCCACTCAGGATTATAATAAGGTAAACAGGTTTTTAGCACACACACACACAAAAAAAAGCGAAAATCTGTGTGGTGAAGCAGGCAAAAGCTGGAAACTCATAGCAAGGATATTTTTGAGGTGAGGCGTTGATGTTGGAGGGAGGGAGAGCAAGGCTTGGAACTGGAGAAAATGGGCTGGGTGGCAGTAAGAGAAAAAAAATTCCTGCTTTTCTTACAAGCAACCAAATCTGGTGTGGCAGAGGCGGCTCCTCTCTGCAGAGCTGCCTCTCTGACGACAAACACGCCGAGGTGTGGATGTGAGGAGCAGCAAGTTGTGCTCCAGACTCCCTGGTAAGTAAGAATTCACTGTGCTTCACATGTGCTCAAAAGAAATCTGCCACTCTCCTGAAGGTCTCACCCCGCTTTGCAAAGTCTCTTTATTCCCTTTTTCCCGAGCCACAAAGTGAGGGGGGAGGTCAGAGAATGCCAAAGCCTCCCTGGCCACCTCATCCCAGTGGTGGGTGTAGGGTTGGAATTTGCTGTAATAACTCCCCTGGTGAGGTGACACCAGAGCAGGGAACAGAACGGGACCAGCATTAGGTTAAAAATAGAAACTCAGCGTCACAAAGTGTGTGGCACCTGGCAGTAAATTGGCTCCTGGCCCTTCCCCATGCCTGGAACTGCTGTTGCTGCCTGCATGGGGGGAGGATTGTCCCCTTTTCCCGTCCCTCTGGCACAGCAGAATGCCAGCTGTCACCTGGGAGGGGAGAAGTGTGTCCTAACGGGAGGAAGGCACCGATGCCCACGGTGCAAGAAGCTCCTCTTCTCACCTGTGCCCATCCCAAGCTGTGTTTGGGGCAGCCTCATCCTGCCTGCGTGGGCAGGACGGGTTTGTGCCTCTGCTGGATGATCCCAAAACACGTTTTTTGCCGGGCAGAGTGCTGGCACATGCACACACATGCAGCAGGCGCTCACTGGAACTGGCAAGCTGGAAAAATGACAGCATCCTCAGGGAAAAGAGAGGCTCCCGTGTCGGTGCCTTCCTCCCCTCTGCTGGCAGTCGCTCTGCACATCTCCAGCTCTCGGGCTGCTGCCCCTGAGAGCCGGGGAGGGAGATAAAACAATCTCATCACAGCGACGTTATTTCCCTCTCAAAGTCCTCTCGCCTTTTCATATGCGGATGCTGATAGCGAGGGCTGTAGATGTCACCGCTCTGGATTTATGGATAGAGATGTGCAGATGAGTGTGACAGCTGGGCGTCTGGCTCCTTCCCACTGCAAAATCCCATCCCTCTGCTCTGCCACCGCTTGGATTTCGTGCTGCTCCTGACTCCTTTGGCAGAGCTGGGAGCCGTGTGGCACTCAAGGCTCCATTTCCAGTGAGCTTGTGGGGTCTCAGAATGAACTCATTAACAAAATCAGAGCTGATGGGCATCCCCTGACTGCAGAGGGGTCGTGTCTGAGCTGCCCTCCCTCTGCAAAGGCTTTTCCCCTTGGCCCTGCAGGGTCGCATGTCAGGTTCATCTGGCTGAGAACAAACCGTGTCGTGCAGCAGGGAGAGCCCGTGGGAGCCAGCCCAGGTCGTGAGGATCCTCTTCTCCAGAGGCAGCTCAGCATCCACCTCTTGTTCTGCTGTAAATCAGGAGCACTGGGGTTTGATTCCAGTGCTGAGGCTGTGTTCTTACAGGAGTCAGGAATTACAGGAACAACGGGGGCGATCCTCAGCTCGGCCTGGGGGTGACAGGACAAGGGGGGGTGGCCTTCAGGGAAGGAGAGCAGGGTTAGGTGGGACTTTGGGAAGAAATTGTTCCCTGTGAGGGTGAGGAGAGGCTGGGATAGAATCCCCAGAGAAGCTGTGGCTGCCCCTGGAAGTGTCAGGGGCAGGTTGGACAGGGCTTGGAGCAGCCTGGGACAGTGGGAAGTGTCCCTGCCCATGGCAGGGGGTGGCACTGGAAAATCTTCTCAACTCAAACCATGTGGGTTTCTATGATACTGGGACAGGAAGAGTGGTCAGGGATGGGCAGGGCTGCCTGTGAGGGTGCAGCTGTGTCCCCTCTGGGCCTCCCCGTGCTGTGGCTCCCCTGCAGCACCACCTGCACCAGAGCATTCCCTGCTGCAAGGCTGAAGGAGCACGACTGCTGCACGTAGAGCTGAGCTGATGAGGCTCAGCACCCCCCTCCTTGTTTCATGTTTAATTAGCTGGTGCATGAAGGATGGATTGGATAGAACAAGGAAGCAGCAGGGAGAAGGAAGGTTAATCTATCCTCTAGCCTTGCTATTCCTTCTTCCTTGTGATCTTGTGAAACAAGGAGATGATGTGTCTTTTGAAGTGTAAAGTACTCCCTATCCTTCTCCCCCCAAGTCGTCCCCTCCTCCTCCTCCTCCTCCTCCTTCTCTTCCTCCTCCTCCTCCTCCTCCTCCTCCTCCTCCTCCTCCTCCCAGCCTCAGTCCAGCTGTGTCCTGCCAGGTGCTGCTGATGTCCGAGGGGCTGCACCCATCCTCCCACCCAGGGGCTGCACGAGGGGTTTGGAGACAGAAAATGTCAGGAGTGGCTTTTGGAAGCCCCTCAAAGCCCTGCACAGACTGTCCTGGAAGCCTGGGGTGCTGCCTGGCCCAGGCCAGGCTGGACAGGGCTTGGAGTCACCTGGGACAGTGGAAGGTGTCCCTGCCATGGCAGGGGTGCAATGGGATGAGATTTAAGGTCCCTTCCAACCCAAACCTGTCTGGGATTTTGGGGTTGTTGATTTAGTTTGGGGTTGGTGCAGCAGGAGGAAGAGCCTGGGCTGGGAGGAAGCAGGGCTGGGAAGCCTCGGTGTCACCTGGGGTGTCCCCAGGAGCTCAGGGCTCACAGGCAGCAGTGCCACCCCCAGAGCTGGGTGTGAGCAGAGGGTGCTGGGCTCTCTCCTCTCAGTCTTCAGGAGCTCCGTTCCATTTTTCAGGGAACTCTTTGAGAACAAGCAGCAGGGGAATCGGGACAGAGGAGAGGGCTGGCCTGGCACGAGCAGCCCTTCCCCAGGCCCCGTGTTCTCCTCAAGTCACAGTAATTGAATTGTTTTAATATTAATGTCTTCTCTCGAGCTCTGCTGATGGGAGGGAGGGAGAGATGTTTCTTCCAAAACAGTCTTAAGCTAATGCAGAGAGTATGAATAAATCTCTCAGAGATTATAGCCCCTGGAAAGCTCCTGTGAATATCAGAAAGACATCCTTCCTGCTATGGGAGGTTTGATTGAATTACAAATTTGAGGCAACTCCAAAGCAAAACTGATTAAGTCTTTTCTTTCTCACCCTCTTGTTGAAGCTTTTTAAGGCGCTAAAGCTTTTTAATAATTAGAAATCCCCCCGTCCTGTTTGTAAGTGGTTATAATTGGCACGGCCCTGCCTGTGAGGAGCTGTAATTGGCGTCGTGTCCTCGCGGATGGTGACGCACCAGAGCACAGGACGTGGTGGGAAGAGTTGTCACCGCTTATCTCTGAGGGAGACCCATCCCTTATCTCTGAGGGAGACCCATCCCTTATCTCTGAGGGAGACCCATCCCTTATCTCTGAGGGATCCTGTGGTGTGACAGGATCATCTCAGGGCTGGGGGAGAGAGGGGATGTGCCGGGGATGAGCCCCTGGGCACTGCAGGAGGTGGAAAAACAGGGATGGGGCTCCAGTCTGCTCCCAGAAGGAACTGGAGGGCCCTGGCTGTGGCCTCTTGTGTAGGAGGCTGCTGTGAAAACAGCAGAGCCCCTGTTTTGGGAGGAAGGGGAGGGTCCTGCCCACGGGGCTGTCTCAGCTCTCCCCCTCGGCGGTGTTTGATTAAAGTTGGCATTGCCAGGATCTAAGGCTTTGCTGTGAGAAACACTGCCGGGGTAAAGGCACTATAGAAATCACCTTATTCAGCTCTCCCCTATTAGAGAAGAGAGAAAAAAAAAATAAAAAGAAGAAGAAAGGAAGCAAAAGAGAAAGCATTGTACCTCAGGAGCTTCACACACTGCTGTCTGTAGCAAGGAGACAGCTGTGGTCTTTACCAGCCCTTGACAAGTGATTTTTCCAACAATCAGATGGGAGAACATGCTCTGTTAGGCTTATAATTGATAATATAGCACTGTTGAAAAATGCCTGTCAGTTCTGCGGGGAGATAAAATTATAGCATTGATATTTCAGAATGGTTTTCACAGGCGGCTCCCGAAACCACATCCTGGCCCTGGCAGGTGAAAGGTGGGATGGACGGGTGGGATGGGCTGGATGCAGCCTTCAGCCTCGCCCTGAGAGTGAGGAGGGACCCACTGCAGACCCCCAGCCCTGGGTGGGCTCTGTGGAGCTTTCCCAGGGCCCAGCAGAAGGGAGAACTCAGTCACAGAGGGGTTTAAAAGTGTCACAGAGATGTTCAAATAATGCACAGGGAAATTCAAATGCTCCAAGCCAGTCCCAGTGGTGACATTTTAACAGGGAAGGCAGTTAACTAGTGGACACTTCAGAAACTGATCCTTCCATTCCCAGGAATGTTTTGAAGAGGAACACAGGCTTTGGGAATAATCCAGCAAAGCTCTTCAGATGCACAGCTGGGCTGAAGGGCTCTGGCTGCTTTTGAGATCACAGGACTCCATAAGGACCAAGGAGATTGAGTGTCACAGAGTGCCAAAACCTCCAGTAATCCAGGAACTTTTGGAATCCCCTTCTAAAAAGAGTTTGGTGATGCTGATCCAGCACCCTGCACAAAACAAAAAGGCTTGAAACAGGATAAAAACAGCTCTGGAAGCAACAGGAATAAATTATTCTCTTTCTGCTGGTGACCAGGTGGAGAGCAGCAGGTGAGGCACAAGGTGGGGATTTGGCAGAGCTCAGGGCACCTGTGTGCCAGCCTTGGCCTGGGGGAGGGATGCAGCAGCCTCTGCCCTCTCAGCCCTCCCTTCTCTGTGTCCCTCTCTCCTTTCTTGGCACAGAACTCAGAAAAATTGAGTGCAAGAGCAGCTGAGAGAAGTTTCTGACACCCCTTTGCTGTTCCCTGCTCCGGTGGGGGCTCAGCCCTGTGAAATACAAAGTTGTGTTTTGTTTCAGGGAAATAAAAAGAATCTGTGTAATTGTAATTTCTAACAGCCCCCAGCCCCTCTTGCACCCGAGTGAAACCAGTGCTTGGGATGGTTTGTTCATCCCCAGCCTCACCCACTGGAGCCCTCAATTAGCATTTTAGCCCAGGACACCCGGGCCTGGCATTAGCACGCCTTTGTCAGGGTTAGTGACTCAAACTTGGAGTCAAATTAAAGGCGTGTCGCTAATTACGAGCTCCGGATTCCCTTCAGGGTTGGCTGCACTGAGCGAAATTGAAGCTCCCGACATCCCCGTTCCCACTCCCCCTTCCTAATTAGTCCTCCCCAGTTCTTAGAGGCTGACATTTAAAATGAACTCGGCTGAAATTAGTACGTTTGTAGTCGATTTTCGGTGCTGATAATGGGAACACGGAGGGGACAAACCCCTGCCTGAGTGGCAGCCCGTGGAGGAGGTGACAGCTGCCACCGAGCAGGGCAGGCACTGCTGCCACCCACCCTGGGTGCACCTGCCTGGGAAGGGGCCTTGAAGGTCCCTTGGATTAATGCATCAAGGAGATTTTTATTTCCTGACTCCCTGATGAAGGTCCCTTTCATCAGAGATTTCACCCCTCAAGACTCAAAATCAGTAAATTCTGGGCTCAGTCTGCAAATCTGCAGTTGATGTTTTTAACTTAACTCACTCCGAGTAAAACCCTGAGCACAAAGCCAGGAGTTGCAGCAGCGCTGCTGTGACCAGGCTGCCAGGCTCTTAAACCCCCAATTTCCTGCCTTTTGATGGCTTTGAATCACGATGGGCCTAATAATAATGATAGTTGGTACTTATATGCCACTTTATCTTAAAAGCTCTGTGCAAACATTAATTAATTATAGACACAGACAGTGTCTGCAAACGTGGAGCTGCAGATGCAGCCGGGTTCAGAGCCACGCACAGCTCAGAGCCAGGGGCTTCCCAGCAGGAGAGAGCTTGGATCACATCTGCAAAGCCCCTCATTCCTGGCAGTACCTGCCCCAAAAGGTGACTAAAACCAGCCCTGTGAACACCTCACTGCACAGGGCCTCAGGGAGGATTTTATTCCTGCCTACCCCTGGCTGGAGAGGTGGCAAAACCTTGGGGTTGGCTCCTGGTTTGGAGCAATTTGCTCCAATGAGCAACCAGGTCCTGCCTGGACTTTCTGCCTCCTTATGGCTGCAGGTGTTGCTTTTTTGGGGGGATGCTGTGGTCCCTAAAATCTGAACTAAAAGATGAATTCTGCCCGTCTCCTGCTTCTCCAAATTAAAACAAGCATCCCCAACACTGCAGGGAAGCTGGGAATGCTGCGTGCCTGCTTGGGAAGGAGGGAGGGAAGGAAGGCAGCAGCAGCCATGGAGGAGGGCAGGCTCTGTCTTCACAACCTTTCTCCTTCTCTGACCACATGCTGGACATGCAAAAAGATCCCAGTTTCCTTGGAAACGGGCTCTTTCCGCATGTGCTGCAGCGAGTTGGGCAAGTTTGGCTTCATCAAACCCCCACGGTGAGGAGAACAAGCTCCAGAGAAGCTGTCCTGGGGCCGGCTGCCTGATTGCTGCCGCTTCCCTTATTTGCATCCCTTTCAGAAAAGGCAAAAGAAAGGAAAATCTCCCTCCTGCCCCTTGCAGAGGAGATCCCTCCTGGGATCTGTCACTGTCTGAGGGCAAAGGAAATTAATTCAATCGCTGACACGGGGCTGAGCACCCCAAAACTTCCCCATCTCCCCTCAAAACTTGGGTTGCAGACCCTGCTCCCCTGCACTGGGGGCAGCAGAGGGATGTGTCCCCTCACTTTGTTCCTCTTTTTTCACCTTCCAGTAAACTCAGCATCAACTCACGCTTGAGACAAAAGCCTCAGAGGCTTCCTGGAAGATTCCCTCACTGGCAGCATCTTTGCTTTTGCCTTTGCCACCTTCACCCCCTGTCGCTGCACCAGGACACAGCCAGGGCACCCCGGGGTGCTGCTGGGGAGATGCTCCTTGTGCCAGAGCAGGGCAGAGCCTGTCCCTGGGTGCTGGACACCAGGAAGGGGCTGCAGGAAGCAGCAGGGGGAAGCTGGACTAAACTAAAACAGGGGGATGGACTAAACTAATAATGATGGTGGGCCACAGCTTCAGACAAAACTTTCCCAGATTTTAGCATCACATTCCCCCCGGTTATGTCTGCTTTGTCCAGTTGGTAGCTCTGACTGGACAGGTCCAAGCATGTAAAGACATTCTGGGAATTTTCTTTTCTAGGCGTGTGTCTTACCCTACCAGTGCTGAGTCTATGTAGAAGACATTAACAGGTGACAAAGCCAACTGCTCAGAAAGAGGAATACATGACTAAGTCAGCCCCTCTGCAGGGTGTTCATCACCACTTTATAGGCCAATTGCACGTTTTTTTTCCACAGGAATAGTTTCTCCCTTGGCCAGGATGGATGGTGAGGCTGGGCAGGAAGGACTGTGATCTGTGACATTCCAGAGCAGACAGCCAGGCTGGAGGGGCAGCCGAGCCCAACGCCCAGCTCCGAGCACGCGTGTGGGTGTTTAACCCAGCAGATATAAACGCTCCAGGCCTGCAGTTTAGAGAAACCTCATAAATATTTTAGCTCGGGGAGGATGAAAGGAAGACAAACAAATATAGGTTTGGGCCTTTGGGGCATTGCTGTGATCATCTCTTCAGAGGAGCTGAGGTGGTGCTTGGTACTTGGTGCCGCGGCGTGAAGCTGCTGACACATTGTCTGACAAGCACTGCCACCAAAATATTGATTTTGGAGTGAGGGAAAACCAAGGAAAAAGGTCCAAACTTTTCTAATGAGGCGGTTTTGCTCCTAATATTCCTGCAGGATTTGCCACCCTAACCCAGTGATCAAAGCCTGGAGTTTTGATTCGAAATGGGTGGGCAAATGCCGTGAACATTTGTGCTGTTCTCGTACGCTTGTTTTGACTGTCTCTGCCTCTAAAGTCTTGTTTGAATTTGAGAGTGGAATTTAATTTGATTATTTTTACAGCTAGAAAGCAATGAAGGATGAATAAATACTCTTTGCTGAACATTTCATTTGAAAAATACACTAAAAACCACTGAATTAACGATTCAGTGATGGAGGCTGTGAATTCTGGTTGATCATCATTTTAAAAGCAATCCTGGTAGAATTTTGCAAGCTGAGGAATACCATCAAGTGTTCCAGTTGTTTTGCTGCTGTAATTATCCACGACAGACTGTGTGCACAGGCAGTGGTGCTGGTACAAATCGCTCTGGTGCCCACAGTGGAGCCAGGAAATGCAGATGTGGGGGGTGGCTTAGGTGGAGCTGCCACAGTTTTGCCCAGGGAGGTGGTTTAGGTGTCAGCCTGTGCGTTAATACCAGGCGTTAATTGCCTATTAATTACCTGGGTCTGTCTGAAACCTGCTCACTGCGACTCTGTAAATATTTGTGGCAAAATTCAGCTTCCACAAAGATCTCCTTATTCTTGGGAATTCAGCACTGGGGCTTGCTGTGGGTTTGCTGGAGGCACTGGCAGCCCTTCCAATGGTCACCTGCACTCTCTGGCTGCTCCTGGACTTATTTTGAGGAGAATCCACTCACTTTTTTAACAAATATGGATGCAGTTTATGGAACTGATGCTCAGCCGGCTCTGTTGGTTTCAGTACAAATCCCAGGAGAGCTCAGCATTTTGCTTTAAAATCTCTGAGCTCAAACAGAGGGATGGATAAAGGGAAATGTTTGCACAATCTCTTTGCAAATCAAATCTTTAACGTGGCGCGTCGCTCTGGAGAGGTGGGGAGGGAAGATAATCCCAGATTTTGACTTTGAGCTTGCAAGGCAAAGCTGCCCTTCATTGTAAAATCAGCGGGAGCTTGTCTTCAACTCCCACGGGAGTTTCTGGGATGGAACCGGAGGCTCCAGGGTCCTGAGACATCAAAACAAATTACAGCAGGATGGTTCTGTCAGCCCGACCCCGGGAGGTGCTGCCCCGTGCCAGGCGCACGCGGAGCGCGGGCGTTTGAACATGTTCCGCTCGCCCCGGGATTTATAAATGAGGTGAATCATCCCTGCAGCACAGCCCTGGGGCCGGGACTCAGCCCACAGAGCCTGCCAGCCCGGGCCCCTCGCTCTCCCAGTAAAGGCTCCCCAGTCTGGGGCGTTCCTGGGGTCAGGAAGATCAGGACTGGCGGGGTCTGGGCTCATTCCGTGCTCGCTCTTGCAGGGTGGGAAAGGGGAGCAATCCTGGGGTCCCGCCTGTCTGTGGCTCGCTGATCTGGGGTGCCATGAGGGCAGTGTTTCAGTTTTCCTCTTCACAACCTACTGATCCCCCAGCATCTTAAAATTCCCCAAATATCTGTAAATTTGAAATCCAGGCCCCCTCCTAACGCTTGGAAACGCTGCTGTCTCGCGCTGGAGAGCGATTCTTCAGGCAGTGAATACATTCTGGGGCTGTCTGGGTTTGGGCTGAGGTGTGGACGTGCTGCTCGGTGACTTTAGGACCTCAAATGCCTCCCCCAAGCTGGAGCTGGGTCAGCAGCCAGGAGCTGCACCCAGCAGGAGCTGGGAGCCAGCCGGTGGTGCCGGAGCCGGCGGAACACGCTCATTATCTCCACCTTGCTCAGAAAGGATATTGTGATTTTAATAACTTCTTGGATCCATTTTTTCCCTGGTAGCTCCCGTTGCCTTGGATACAGGCTCGGGAGAGGCTCAGCCCTGCTAAAGATGGTAGATCATTTAAATGGAATAGAAGATGAGGTGTGGATTTGCAAAGTGATTCCGCACTCCCGGAGCCGGCCGGGAGCGCTCCGGCAAAGCCGAGCTTCCGCGGGATGAGCGGGTTTGTTCAGCAGGGCTTTGTTCCTGGGGAAGGAACACCAAAGCTGCTTTTGCACGTGGTGTCTGATGTGTCTGGTGTGTCCCTGTGACAGCGCCAGGCTGGGAAAAGCCCAGCCCCGAGGCCTTGGTGGTGGTGTTGGATCAATTCCCAAGGCGCTGAGAGCAGGAGCAGAGCTGGATCTTGGCACCTTTGGAATGGGGTGTTCCAAAGACTTCAGCTCTGCTGCCATCCTCTTCCTCCTTCACCACCACCTCTGCCCTCATTCTGACTTCCCAAGGACCTGCAGGGCTGTGAGCTCTTCCAGCTGATGTGTGTTCATGGCACTCCTGGGTGTTCATATTCAGAGCTTGATTCCCATCCCTGGCATTCCCTTATTCCCTTTCTGCCAGCTTACACATGCAGCTTACCTACTGAGAAGCCATGCAAACAGAGAAATTCTCATTTCATGAGAGGTTGCCCACCCCTAAAGGTCACCAAAGCTATTAAAGAAAGCCCCTCGTGCCCAGGGCTTTGGACACTTCATTTGACTTGCTTTGGTTGAATTTCACGCTGCTGCAGTTTTTGATTTATGCCCTTTGAAAGTTCTTTTGCTGTGCTGGAGGAAGCCCACTCATGGTGCCTGTTGTAATCGAGCAGCTCTGGCTTTTTGGAGCTGACTTTTCTTCTCTTAATAACTCTGGGGTGTCTGGGCCCATCCTGATAAAAACAAACTAAATAAATTGCTCTTTCTTCCTGGTCCTCATCACAAACACGCTTGGATCTATGATGGCTGTCTGGATAATTGTTAAGATCATTTAATCACTGCCAGAATAAATTACCCTGACTGGAGACTCTGCTCTAAACCTGGATTTGCTGCTGGGGTTACCGAGGATGGGATGCTTGTGACACTGAGCTCAGAAATTGATGTTTAATTGCTTTGGAGGAGCTGCTGGAGGTCACAGCCCTGCTGTGCTGGGTGATGAGGTGTGGCAGAGCTGGTGGAGGAGCAGGAGGAACTGAGGGAGAGCTGCTTTCCATGAGAGTGTCAGAGCACTGGAAAGGCTGCCCAGGGAGGATGAGGAGTCTCCTCTCTGCAGACATTCAATGTTTGTGTGGGCTCACCTGCGAGCTCCAGCCCTTCCACAGAGCCAGGGAACTCCTGCCTTTGCCTCCCAGCTGATTTCCCCAATTCCTGACCACAGGTGCCCCTCTGCTGGAAGGAGTTGCTCACCTTGATCTGTGCCAGCCCTTCCTTCAACCCACTGCCATCCACAGCCCATGGGAAGGACCCCACGATGCTGAAACTCTCCAGAATTTCACCCTTTGTGCTGCTTCAGGGTCCTGGGAGAGGAAGGAGGAATCACTGAGGAATCACAGCAGAAAGAAGATGAGAAAAAAAACCAAACCACTTTTTCTGTGCTTGAAAAGAAATCTCAGCCTTCCTGGAGTGAAGAAAAGAAGAGGAGGGAGGGAGATGCACCACACAAAGAGAAGAAAATGGGCTGAGAGACCATAAGACATTTTAAAGCTCACCCAGGAAACCCCACTTTGATATCCCCTCTCATTGGAAGCATTTGAGGGCAGAATAATGGTGCCATGATTGATCACACAAAGGGATGAGAAAAAGAGTGGATCCAAGAGCTCCTTTCTGCTTCTTAGGACCAAAAAAAGAGCTTTGTATTCAATGTAGGAGCAAAGAACCCTTAATCAAGTGTCTGTTTGCAGGGCTGTGTTTGTCGGGAGTGACTCTCGGGCTCTTCCAGGAGCAGGGATGGGAATGGGGCAGGACAGGAGCACTTCCCCAGCCTGAGGGACCTCTCTGCTCCAGCTTTTCCATCGCCTTCAGCCCTTGGGAAGTGGCTCAGGTTGGTTCATGGCCAAAAAACTGAGGCAGGGAATTTCCCCACACTGGATGCGTGTGGGCACGAAGTAATTCAACTTCAGAGAAACCCAGACTGGTTTGGGTTGGGAGAGACCTTAAAGCTCCTCCAGTGCCACCCCCTGCCATGGTCAGGGACACCTTCCACTGTCCCAGGGTGCTCCAAGCTCCATCCAGCCTGGCCTTGGACACTCCAGGGATCCAGGGGCAGCTGCAGCTTCTCTGGGCACCCTGTGCCGGGGCCTCACCATCCTCACAGTGAAGAATTTCTTCCCAATATCCCACTCAAATCTCCACTTTTCCAGTTTGAAGCCATTCCCCTTGTCCTGTCACTCCATCCCTTGTGAACAGTCACACTCCATCTTTCTTGTAACTCCTTTAGGTCCTTGAAGGCCACAATTAACTCCCCCTGAGCCTTCTCCTCTCCAGGCTGAACAATCCCAATTTTCCCCCCAATGCATTGCCTGGGACTTAATTCCACCTCCTGTTTGTCCAACAGTTCAGCTCCATAGACTTCATTTTATGCTTGTTTAAGTTAATTTTGTAATTAGTGCAGAGCAGGGGCGATTTGGCCGGGAGGTCGTTTGTGACCAGGGCAGCTCTGTCTGATCCCAGGGGATGAGAGGATGCAGCAGTGCCCACATCCAGCTGGTTGGGTTGTTTGGAAGGGGAATGCTGACTTTCCATTAAGGCAAATTGGTGCTGCTCCTTCCCTAAATACAGACTGGATATGACCCGGGAGAAGAAAAATCTCAGCAAACTATTTTTCCTTAAATTTCATCCCTAAATGTTCATCCGAATATCCAGCAGAGCAGTTACTGCTGAACAAATGAACTATGGAGCTGCATCAAAATCAACTTTTTTAGCAGGGAAATGTTTATTATATACTGTGATTTTATTTCTTTTTACTGATGGGAAAAAGAAAGTGTTCAAAATGAGCGTTTTTTTAAACTGATGAAAAAATCAATGTTGGGAAAATAAATGCTTCATTTTTCATCGGGTATGTCCCCGTTTTTTAACTTCCAGCTTTCATTTTCAGCAATTTGACTTTTCTGCCTGTCATAAACGAGCTGGATCAGACTCCCTGGGCGGGGAGCAGGCTGGTGTCAGTCTCTCCCTCTGCTCTTGCAGCTCCAGAGCAGAACTTCCCCAAGCTGCAGCAAGAAGAGAATGAGAGTGATGCCTTGGGAAGGTTGAGCTGGAACAGAGACTGGGCAGAGCTGGAGAATAAAGCAGAGATTTATTAAAAGCCTTTAAGGATCCACCTTGGGCAGGACAAGAGCCTGGCCAGGGCTGCACCCAAGGTGGACCCAAAATGGGCACAAAAATGGGCACAAAATGGGCACAAAATGGACCCAAAATGGGCACAAAAATGGGCACAAAATGGACAAAAAAATGGAGGACTGGTCATAAGGTCTCACACTTTTCTAAGTTTTGGTCCATTTGCACATTGGGGTTTAATTGTCCCATTCCAGCTGCAGGCTGGGAGGTCCCATCCTTCTTGTTCCTCCCTCCAGCCCCCCTTGTTTGTGCTTTGGGGCTGAAAGTTGTCCTTGGTGTGCAGCAGGAGAAGGATTTGTTTTGTGCCCCTGCTGTGTGCAGAGCTGAGTGAGCCTGAGTGTGAGCTCAGAGCTGCACCCTGGGCAGCACAGAGCCTGAAAATCATAAAAGCTAAAATTTAAGGCATCAAGAAAACCTCAGCCCATGACTCTTGGAGCCCCAGGTCTTCTCCCCATGAGCAAAGCAGCTTTGGTCATGGCCAGAACCTGATTTTCCATCTGGGACCTACTTTGTGTCTCTCTACCTGAAGCTTGGAAAGAGGAGATCCCCAAAGGCAATTTGGTTTTTAGGTATTCCAAATCTGGCTGAAAATTAGGAAAACAATTAAACCTGGCAGAGGAGAGGGTGAGTGACTCCAGAGGCAGTGTTTGCCCCCTGTGCTGAGGTTTGTGGTGGCCCTGGTCTGCGATTTTGGGGGAGCAGTGCTGTGTCCTGGCAGTGCTGCTGGGAGGGGCATCCCCACGGGTACAGTGACAGCCAGGAAATTGTCTCTGCCTGGAAGCAGCAGCTGAATTTGCCCATGGCACCGACTTTAGGGTCCCTTCCAGCCCCAAACTGGGATTCATGAACAAAACCAGCCTCTCCCTCTCTGCTCACCCCCAGCCCTGACCCTCGGCATCCTCTCTGCTCCCACTGGAGGGACAGAAAGTCCCCTGTCACCTACACAAACCCTGCTGGGACCCAGCAGGACCACCTGGGGTGTTTGGGGCTTGTCTGGTTGGCCACTGTAGGTCTCATGAGCCTCCAGAGCAAATCTCTCACAGCCCCCTATGAGGCTGTGCCCAGAGCTCCCAGCTCCTGTGGCTGATCCTTGTCCCCTGCAGATGGGATGAGGGGCAGAGAAACCCCCAGCACCCTCAGCATCACCTGGGCTCGATTTGTCTCAGCAAGAGAAAGTTATTTTTCCTTTTCTCTTAAGCAAAATGTGAATTTGGATGGGATTAAATCTAACCCCCTTCAAATGGTGGATTGTGTCTGGAATTCAAACAGTCCCCGCGGGCCCTGGGGTTGCAGGCTGGCAGTTGTGTTGTGCCTGGAAAATATTTCCAATTGCAAAACAAAAGCGGGAAGAGATGCCTTAAATGATGTGAAAATAAGACTGTTTGAATTAATGTGTCAGCCCTGATGGATGCCTGTGCTAGGCAGGGTTTTGAGAGGGCTCTGACGGGTAAGGTATTACCAGGTGAGATTTACCTACAGCCCATGACTTCCAGTCAGCAAAATCCGAGATGGAAACCCATCCTTCACTCCACACTGACTTCCCAAGAATATTGAATCAAGATAAAGACCTAAAGGGCCACATACACAAAGCTATTTTGGCATCTAAGTGGCATTCATTTTGATGCAAGTTTTGACATTTTTGATATTATCTTTAATTTAGTTGAGTAAAGGAGGGTCTGTCCTTATTCCAGCTCACTCAGTGCAGGAGTACAGGTCATTCCCAGTGTCTGGAGCCAAAGGAAGGGAGGTTTCACTGGAGATCCAGGCTCCAATCCCCTCTCAGCTCTAGCCATTCTCACCATAAACCTTTGCAAGTCACTAATGACTGGATTCTCCTCTTATCCAGTGATAGAGCTGGGAAGGAAAATGGGGTTTTAACCCTGATGGTTTCACAGCAGTGGAATCCTTTTCCTCCTCTAAACTCTGTGAAAACACAGTCCAAAGCTCCAAGCCTCGACAACAGCACAGCCAGAGGAGAGAAAGAAAGAGAAAAATGTGTGCCTGCACTGAGGAAAGTAAATCCTAAAAGAATATTGATAGAGGATGTTTTTTTGGGAGGGAGGAAAAACACCCGAATTAAAAACGAGGCTGTGTTGTGTGCAGAGCCCTTCAGAGGCTCAGACCAGTGTTTGCTGTTTGAACACACAGCATTTAAGGCAGCACTTCCTCCCCAGGCAGATAAGTGAGGGGTTTTTTGGGGACTGGCAGTATCTACACTCAGCCAGCTCCAGCAGCCGGAGCGCAGGGAGCAGCAGCCACAGCTCCTCCTCTGCCCATCATCCCCAGCTCCAGCCGCAAAAAACCTTGGACTCAAAGAAACCACGGGCAGGAGCGCTCTGTGTCCAGCCTTGTTTGAGACCAAAATGGATTTCAAAGCAGGTCCCACTCCGCTGGCGTTGGCGTGGGTGGGACGTGGGAGGTCGCGGGGTCGCGATCCCCGCCCGCATCCTCACGTTTCATCCCGCCGCCCATCCGGAGCATTTTCTGTGGAAATCAATAGCAACAGAGGTTTCTTCGTGGGCTTCAGAGCGTCGAGGTTAAAAGTCAGCTGTGTACTCTTCGATTTTTTTCTTTAATTTTTCCCGATTTTTTTTTTTTTTAGGAAGGTCTTTTGATCATTTATATTTAAGATCTGAGGGTTTCGCTTTCTTCTTGGCTTGAGTTTGCTGCCAGGTAACTTTAAAGGCCTTCCTAAATAGGTGCTATTTTCTTGGCAGAGGAAAAGGGAGCAGCACGTTGCTCTGAGGAGCTGATGCTGGAGCCGGAGGGGCAGCGCCGTGTCCGGTCTGCCCTGGGCAGTGGAGTCTGTCTGTCCCTCTCAGCAGATCCAACCCTGGCCTTTCCATCCCCAACCAATATTCCAAGAAGCAACATCTGCACATGGAACCCACAAGGATCATCAAAATGCAACTCCTGAGTTCTGGGGTGGTTAAATTGTGAGTTTCACCTCATAGAGCTGAGTTGCCGGAGGATGCGGTGTCTGTTTGAGCAGGTGAGAGGGGCTGAAGCCCTGGATTTGCCACAGGGATCCCATTCTGGAAACGGTGCCAATCCCACCCTGGGGTCAGGGAGAGCCTGGACCAGGGGGTGACAACGGGCTGAGGTGTCTTTGGAGGGGTTTTGGTATCGGGGACAGAGAGCAGAGGTTGGAGAGACAGGATTTCACTGCTCAGCAGCACCAGGCTGTGGCTGCTGGTCCTGGCTGGGTGGAATCCCCAGAGTGAGGTGCTGTTGGGAACCTCTTTGCTGTCAGCTGAAAATTAAACTTTATCCCTTGGCTGATGGCTTGAATCCTCCCCTGGCCTGTCCTGGGCTTTGCTGCCCATCCATCAGAACTGTGGGCATTGACCATCAGAACTCTGGACAATGACCATCAGAACTGTGGACACTGACCATCAGAACTGTGGACAATGACTGTCAGAACTCTGGGCATTAACCATCAGAACTGTGGGCATTGATCATCAGAACAGTGGGCACTGACCATCAGAACTGTGGGCATTGACCATCAGAACTCTGGACAATGACCACCAGAACTGTGGACAATTGAACTGTGGGCACTGACCATCAGAAATGTGGGCATTGACCATCAGAACTGTGGACAATGACCATCAGAACTGTGGACAATTGAACTGTGGACAATGACCATCAGAACTTTGGGCACTGACCATCAGAACTCTGGGCACTGACCATCAGAACTCTGAGCACTGACCATCAGAAATCTGGGGACTGACCATCAGAACTGTGGACAATGACCATCAGAACTCTGGACAATTGAACTCTGGACAATGACCATCAGAACTGTGGACAATGACCATCAGAACTCTGGACAATGACCATCAGATCTCTGGACAATGACCATCAGAACTCTCCCAGCCCATCCATGGTCGCTGCTTTACACCCAGCCCTACAGCTCAGACCTCTTTTTCCTTGCTCGTGAATCCCTGTGAGCCCGCGGGCTCCTCGCTGCTGTTTTTCTTCCCTAATTGGCTCCGAGTGTGTGTGTGGATGTGCATGTGCCTGCCTCCCTCCTCAGCAGCACCCCTGGTATTCACAGGAGTAATTAGAACATCTAAATCTTCCCTCTGTGCCAGGCAGGCCCTGGAATTAGCGGTGATTGCTGCAGTGCAGGATCCCACCCCGGCTCCCGGGCAGTGGAGTTTTGGGGAATTTTGGGGGGGAATTCTCGTGCTCAGCCATGCCCCAGCTCCTTCCCAGTCCCACCCCGATGGGTTTTGTTGGCTCAGGGAGGATTTGGGGGATTTGCATCCTGCTGGAATCCGAGTGCTGAGCAAACTGAGAGCCTGGGCTGGGTGCTGGGTCTGCAGCGAATCCTCCCCTGCCTCAGGAGTGGGATGAGGGGTTTGGGGTACCCTGTCCTGTCCTGGGGTCCAGCAGTGACCCCTCAAAAGAGCCCTGAACCCCCCAAGAGTTGTACAACCACCCATAATGGATGTGTGTATAAATATACAAATTTACTATATATAAATGAGATAAAAAATTGAAATACCATCATATCTATATAGAAATATAGGTATTAAATATATTAAATGTGTTATATATAAATATATTATTAAGCAAATATAGTATATTTATTAATTTTATTTTATTTTTATTAATTTTTAAATTTTTTATTGATTGATTTATTGATTGATTTTATTATTGTGATGGTCACTGCCTAGAATTCTGATGGTCAGTCCCCAGACTTCTGATGATCAATGTCCAGAGTTCTGATGGTCAGATAAAATAATATTATTAACAATTATTAATTAACTAATAATTAATTAATAAGCATATTACTAAATAAGTATATTATTGTATACCTCTATTAATAAATATTTAAATTAAATATTAAATAATGGCATTAAGTAACAGCATTATTAATAACAGTATTATTGAATAACTATATTACAGAAATATAAATATATAAATATTTACAACTTATCAGTACATTATCTTTTATATATCTCTGTATATGTCTAGTTATATATTTCTATATCTAGTTGACATATTATTTTGTATTACATATAAATGTATAATATATCAAGATACAATGTTTTATATCTTATTTACATACACTTGCATGTTAAAATATCTATAAAATATATAAAATAAATCTAAGAGAAGGCTGAGGAGTGAGGGTTGACCCTCATTAATTTCATGTTCAGTGAGGGCAGGCAGTGGCCACTCACCCATTTCCTCCCCACATGGGCTAAGTGGGGTCAAGAAATGTAAAATTTATTTTTCTGAAGTTTTCCTTTCCCCTCCCAGCCCAGCTGGCACACAGAGCCCAACTCCACCTCTCATCTCTGCAGTTCCAGCGCTTCCCAGATGTCTTTAATGTTCCTCTGTCTTTCCTTGAGGATGTGGGGCTCTCTCACCATCCCCAGTTTTAAAAAAAATAATAATAAAAGGCAGGGAAGTAACTTTGCTAATGACTTTGACTGGAATCATTAAGGACATCTCAGCGCCATGGCTGCTCCTCTCCGCTTTCAGCAGCGATATTGATTGCTGGTTTAATTTAAATCTTGGACAAAATCCTTCCTTTTTCTCTGGGCTTACCACAGGAACCGATCCCTGGTCCCCGGAGGAGAGGGGGGAAGAGTGGGGGGAATCTTCCCCCGGCTCTGAGCAGGGAGGGGGCAGCTCAGGGCTGTCAAGGACCCACTTTGGGAGCACTGAAAAACCAGGAATTGAGGGGAAACTGCTTGAAAATGCATCCAAGAGGAGGCCGGGGTGGCATTTTTGGAGGGGAGGTCTCATGCTCTGGGTTCTCTCTGCTCTCATTATATATTTTCCAATTGCTCTTATAGATGCCTCAAAGGTTAATGTATGTTTGTGATGAGTGCACTTTGGATAAATGTTAATTAGCCCGGGGTGCAATTCAAGGGATTCTTCCCTCAGAAATAAATGCTCTTTCTGTATTTTTAGCCGCTCTTTTATCAGTACTTATCCAGGAGATGAGAGCAAAGGCTGGGGGCTGCAGCTCACCCCTGCAGCAGCAGAGTTTGGGGTTTTGGGGGCTGTTTGGTGTCACTGGGTAAATTCAGGGACCTGGTGTGGAAAACAGGGCACCTCCCCTGGCACTCTGCACTCTGTTGGTGCAGGACAGATGGATCTGTGCCCCCCTAAAACCTCCCAGGCCTGGGGTCCTTCCACCCCTAAGCCATGTCCTAAAATCCCTCCAGCTCCAGTGCCTCCAAAACTTTTGTGGGTGGGGAATCTCCAGCCTCAAACTCTGATTTCCACAGGTTAGCAAGTGACTGCTCTTCCCTGTGCCACTTGTGGGGACAAGGTGGGATTTGAGTCAGCGGGAAGGGAGAGGAGATTTCCCAGCTCCCATTAGTTGCTGATAATTGCTTTGAGAGCAGAGGTTTCATCTCAGGATTTCAGGCAGAAGTGGCAGTTTGCAGTGATGTCCCCTTCCCCAAGTGCCACATCCCTGAATTCCCAAAATCCCAGAGCCCCCAGGGCTTCTCCCCAGCCCCGAGGGCCCCAGGCTGGCCCTGGGACACGGGGGTGTCCCAGAGCCTCCCCCCTGCCTCCAGCTCTGTATCTTTGCAACACGAAGGTCAATTGAATTCATTACAGAGCAAAAATGAAGTTCTCTGATTGATTGAAGGCTCCTCTTTAACACTTCGAGTAAATGTGTTGGTTTCACTTGATGGAAAGCTTTAAAGGTCTATTATAAAATACCCTTTTTATACAAGAAGGGAATTTTTTTTACATCATTTTTCTTTCCCTTAATTTTTGTGGGACATAATTATCCTTTTTCCCCCCTTCACCTCCTTTTCTTTTTAATCGATTTTTTTCTTCTTTTCCCTCCCCAGTGCAAAGCAAGGAGCCTTATTTAAATAAAACTGGTTTTATTTAAAACCCAGTGGTATGATGGATACCACGGGTGGAAGATGAGATAGATCCATCCATCTCAGGCTTTCTGTGGCTCCCATCAGCCACTTAATTTAAATTTTCAGGGTGAGGAAAGCTGGAGGACACCACATGGGAGGTTCAATGCACCTTCTCCATGCTCATACTGGAAAAGGGGTGATTTGGGGGTACCTGGGGGTTCAGCCCCCAATTCCTGGGGGCTCCACCAGTCAGGACATGTCCTGTGGAACCCACCTGAGCACTGGAGCCATCGTGGCCACAATTAATTCCTCTGGTTTGCCTTCCAGTGACTGGGGGCTCCCTGCTTGGGGGAGGCTGCAGCAGGCAGTAATTCCTGGTTAGGATGGTGATCAGGATCAACTGCATCGAGTTAAATCCAGACTAAAAATCCAGTTTAGGAAGGACACTGAGATCCTTGAGTGCATCCAGAGGAAGCAGCGAGGCTGGTGAGGGGAACACAAACCCTGTGAGGAAGGGCTGAGGGAGCTGGGGGTGTTCAGCCTGGAGAAAAGGAGACTCAGAGATGAATTTATCACTCTCTAAAACCTCCTGAAATGTGGCTGTGGGGTTGGGCTCTTTCTCCAGGCAGCACTGACAGAAGGAGAGGACACAGCCTCAAGCTGCACCAAGGGAAATACAGGCTGGATATCAGGAAAAAGTTTAGTACAGAAAGGGTGATAAAGTACTGGAATGGCCTGCCTGGGGAGGTGGTGGAGGAGGTCTTTAAACTGCCCTCCCTGGAGTGGTGGTCTTTAAACACCTCTCTGGATGCTTTTAAAGAAAGACTGGATGTGGCAATCAGTGCTACGGTTTAACTGAGGTGTTAGGGCTGGGTTGGACTCAATGATCTTGGAGGTCTCTTCCACCGCTGTGGTTCTGTGATTTGTGAATTCCGTGATTCTGTAAATAGGAGCTGCTGGGCCTCGGCAGGCTGGTGCAGACACAGGAGCTGGAGGGGCTGCTCTCACCCTCTGGAACAAGTTTTACCTTGCCCACACCTTGCTGCTGATCCCTGGGAGTCACTGGGGAATCCCCGAGGCAGCAGCAGCAGCTCCTTTGGCTGTACCCAGGTGTTGCCCTGGTTTTTCTGAGATTTTTTAAAGCCTTCTACTTGCTTATAAGATGGAGTCAGTTCTTTAGTTACTGTGCAATATTAAGGGTCAGTTTTTCACTTTCTCACACTTTGGAAGATAAACAACCTTTCTTGTTTTTGTTCACTGTCCTTTGCTTACATATTTCCAGCCTGAAAACAATGTTGGTTGACAGCTGGTCTGGCCAGTGGGGTGAAGGGGTAGTAACCCCAGGAGCCAATCTGCTACCAGACCCACAAAATTATAAAAAAAAAAGAAATAAACAGGCTGGCCCCTTTTTTCAGTGGGGAGCAGCTTTCACTAAAGACCTCTGCCTCCGTGTCGTTGATTATTGCGTTCCAGGCAACACCCAGGCAGAGCCCTGGGAAGTTCAGCAGCACAGCCCTGGTCCTTCACCCCTCCTCCCTCCAATATTTTGCTTTCAATGACCTTTCTAACAAGAGTTTGGCAAAGGGGAGAGAGGTGCCAGGGTGCTCAGCACTCAGCACAGCCCAGAGAACTCGATGAGACAACGTGCTTAATTCCCATATTAAGGGGAAAAAACCACTCCTGGTGTGTGTTGGTGCCCCGGGGATGGCGAGCACAGACCTCCCTGTCTGAGGAGGTGCCAGCTCCTGTGCAGTGTGAATAACGCTCTTTGTCAGCTCCCATAAAATCTGAAATCTATCACCGGCCCTTTCCTCCAAAGGTTTGGTTACCGAGAAAAGTAATTACAATTTGTCCTTAATTCCAGGAGTGTGCCTGGAAAACCGGCTGGGAGGAGGCTGGGGAGGAGGGGGCTGGTCCAGGGCAGAGTCACAGCCTCCTGCCACCTCTGGGACCTTGAGCAGCCACCTCGGGGGTGGAAACAGAGCAGGAGAGGTGACAACGGGCAGCTGGGGAGGTGACAACGGGGAGCTGGCGAGGTGGCTGCCCTCCAGAAGCTCCTGTGACATCGATGCTGCAGCTCCTGGCCCTTTGGCAGCTCCTGGCCCTTTGGCAGCTCCTGGCCATGCTGGCGAGGGGAGTGACCCCTGAGTGTCCCCACCAGTCCCTGCCCTGGCCAGCTGGGCCTCTGGGCTGATGGATGGCACAGAATTTGTTTTTCAAGCCCGGTTGTTCAGCGGAAAGGGAAAAGCTCTCCTTCTGCCTCTGGATCTGATGCAATGAGACAAGTGACGGGGAAGATGAATTGAGGGCTGCATCTGAAGTGCCAGATACATAATCCATCCTAAATAGGCTTCATTAGTGCTAACAATTAAAGTTACCATTGTGGATTGGATACGTTTTCTATTAACTTTGCCCTTGTCTGCAGCTCGGACTCACCTCGCAATAATGAGCTGTGTCACTTCTGATCTATTTCTCATAATAGCTCCTTTCTCCTCTAAATCTGGGCAAAATATGATTTATAGGCAGGGCTGTCATCTGGGTGTCAGGCACCCACCCTGTGCCACGGGGAAGGGGTGAATGCGGGCTGGAGCTCACAGCCCTCACTGGCTCTGTGTGGGGAGCAAAATCCATCCTGGGCTGGGATTTGGGGTGATGTCCACGGCTCAGGGGTCATCAGGACAGAGGGGGGCTGGGGCAGAGCCTTCCTCATCCTGCTGGAACAAGACGAGTGGCACTACCAGAGGGCTGAGCCCCAAACCCCCTGGCAAGGACTGACCTGCCCTGGATGTGGCCAGGCACCTCGTGCCCTTGGAGGAGCTCAAACCCAACTGGCAGCAGACGTTCCAGCAGCCACGTTTTCCCAGGACAGGAGGAGTTTTGGGATCTCTTTGCATCTCCTTTGTGGGTTTTGGGATCTCTTTGCATCTCCTTTGTTACCTCAGCTCTGAGGAGATGTGCCTGGCTTTGTTACTGGTCCAGAGTGCCCTGCCATGGATCAGGACTCTGGTACAGCTCAGGGGACTGAGGCTGGAGCTGTTCCCCTTCCTTGGCCAGAGCTGTGGGCAGAGGAGGGTTGGGAACCTGCCCCTGTCCCCTCCACATCCAAATCTCCTTTATCTCAGTCGAGCTCCAAACCTCTGCCAAGTGCAGAACAAGCCACAGCAGCAGCAAAAGCCCTCCTGACAAACATGTCCCCTCCTTGGGGCTGGCTGTCACCTCACTGTATCAGCAGTGATTAAGGGAGGGAAGTGGCAGGTGACCCTCTGCAAGGTGTTCTGGTGATGAACTGAGAACGCCTGGTGCAGAGCTGGAGCATATTAAACGTGATTGTGGGTGGATAAAGCAGGAGGCAGCAGTGACCTGACCTTTTCTCCAGGGCCCCACAGCTTGGAGGAACATGCTCAAGCCCGGGCATCTTTGATTTTAAATATTTATTATTTTTGTTTGATGTGAACCCTTTGTTTCACACAAGCAGAGCCAGGAGAAGTTCCCACTTAATTTTTTTGTCACGTTTCCCACCCCAGAGCCATCCCAAGTCCTGGCTCAGCAGCACAGGTGGGATGTGCAGGATTGGCTCACCCTGACCATTCCTCTGTTCCTGCAGGGCTTGGATCTCCTGCAGGGTCATATGGAGGAAAAAAACATCCAGGGAAGACAAAAAAGCCCAAAGAGTTCTGACAAACAAGATCCATCAGCCCAAGTTAAACAGCCTGTGATGCTTTGGGACCTTTCCTGATAATTAAAAGCAACGTGATGGCTCTGTGCTGGTGAGAATTTATTCTGTCACTTGGCCTCAAAGAAGCCTCCGTGCCAGCAAGTGTCACTCGTGGGTGTCAGGGCTGTCACTGAGTGCTCTGGTGTGGCTCTTGGTGGTTGTGACCCTCCCCAGTGCAGATGGATGAGCAGGCAGGGCTGGATCTTGTCATCCTGTCCTGTCACCCTGTCCTGTCACCCTGTCCCTGCCTGCTGGCCCTTCCTGAGCAGTGCCACTCCACTCTGGGGCTGTGCTGGAGGAGTCACATCCATCCCAAGGAAACCCTTCCCATCAGCGAGGCAGCATCGCTGCCAGCAGGCAGTTGCCATGGCAATGAGGGTCTGGAGTGGCCCTGGCAGACGATCATTATTATCATTGTTGTTATTATTATTATTTATTCTTTTAATCTGGCCCTGGTTTCTCCTGTGGGGGCCTCTGCTCCTGATTGGGGGCTGGGGCTGGGCAGTGAGGGGAGATGGGTGGCACTGGGGGGGTGAGGAGCAGTGGAAGTGGCACTGGCGAGGGAGGGAAGCCCTGGATGTCCTCACCAGCACCATCCTCTGGCTGAGAGGACTGGAAGGGACAGTGGCACCAACGTGTTTGGGGGTCCCACAGCCAGAGCAGGACCCTGCCCTGTGCTGGCTCTGCCTGCAGGTGACTCCAGCCCGCTGTGGGGGGACACCAGGGCCCTTTGGAGGAAGGTGTGGCCCCTTCCACCCTCTCTCAGGCTGGGATTTTGTGCAGTGGGAAGCTCCCACAGCTGGTGGAGCACATTTCTCAGCAAGCTGGGCAGTTCCTCCTCCTGTTCCTCTTGCTGTGACTTTGGAGCAGTCCCCAGCTGTGTCCAGGGGGACCTGGGGGTGCTCCAGGGGGTGCTGCTGCTCCCTGGGCTGCAAACACGGGGACCGAGCCTGTCCAGCAGGGTGACATTACCCCTGCTCAGCTGGATGAGCTCAGGGAAGGGGCTGAGTCCCCTTGGCTGGGGCTGAAGTCACAGCACACACCAGCCCTGTGCAGGCCTGCTCAGAGCTCAGCTGGGCACTGCCTCCTGTCCTCTGCCCCTTCTCCTCCAGCCCCAGGGAGCCGAGCTGTGACACCCACATTTATCCCTGCTCTTCTCCTGAGAGGCCTTGAATCTTCCCCAGCTCCAGGATGTGGGGTCTGTGGGGGACACGTGTGGGGTGAGGTTCCAGCATCGCCCACCCCCTGCTCTCCTGCTGAAATTTAGATTTTTTATCTCAAAGCATTCAGACTTTATATATAGCAAATACACATATTTACACCCACACCCATTACATGTCCCCTTGGGGGGGTTCAGGGCTCTTTTGAGGGGTCACTGCTGGACCTCAGGACAGGACAGGGCTCTGCTCTCCTGCCAAAAGCTCACCTTGTCCTGCTCTGCACTGGTACCTCGGGGACAGCCCAAGGTCACCAACATGTCACAGCATCCCTTGGAATTGAGATTTTATCTCGTGGAGCCGCTCAGTGCTCTGCTCTCAAAGCCATCCCTCATCCCTCCTGAGGGAAGGCGCTGCCTGGCCCGCAGCTTTTCACACACACCGTATCAATCTCCGAGGGGGAAGCACTTTTATATTGCAGATCTGATGGAGGAATAAATTCCCACAGAAGTAGAAAGCAGAAGCTAATAGGCTTTTTCACAATGAAAGAATAGATCTGCTGACAAAGGCATTTCCAGGGCATCAAAATAAACTGTATTTTCTGCAAGGACCACGGATCCCCCAGAGCTCCCTCGTCTCTGCAGCCAGCCCAGCTGAGAGTGGCCAATTTTGGGATGCTCAGGGCTGGCTCCTGAGCCCCATCACTGTCACCTCATGTGTCACCCACACAGAGAAGCCCTTGGTCAGTGATGTCCCTGCTGGGTTCTGGTCCCTCTGCTCACCCCCTGCTTGCCTGGACACTGCTCTCCCCTCCCAGCCAGCTCCAGGTCATTGAGCCACCCTGCCAGAGCCCTGCTCCTGGTCCTCTCCACTGTGGAATTCCTGTCAGGCAGGCTCCCAGTGCCTTTTTCAGTTCCCTTTTTGAAAAAATGTGCGTTGTCTTTCCTATCAATTGATTTTCCAGTTAAAACCACCCCGTGCCTGCTCTCAACCCACAGGAAAACCAACCCTCTCAAGGAAATGGCTTAGGAGACCCAAATTTGCTGAAGTTTTACATGATCCAATCCCCAAAGGGGCAGGGAGGGGGGGGGAGAGGAAATGATTTGTTCAATTAATTATAAATGTTTTAATTTAAATGGCTAATGTAGAAGATAGATATAAACCAGCAAACTACTGAAGTGCTTTATGGGTCCTTGAAGAGCAGTAAATGCTTGTTCTGATTCTGCTAAGATCACTCAGATGACTCTTCCTGCCGAATTCAGGGTAGGATGCAGTGGGAGACAGAGAGGGGGAGATTTCCTCTTGTATTTCACATCCCCCCAGGCAAGTTGTGATAAACGTTTAGCAATTCCTTTCTTTGGAGCCCGGAACTTGCCTTTGAAAATAAAAACACAATGGTTGCCCCGCGCTGCTGAGAGGAGGAACTAAAAAAAACAAAGAAGAAGAAGAAGAAATCTTTTGGGTCAAGGTCACCTCTTGCTGTAGGATCAGTCCTGCACCTACCAACCACATCCGTCATCCTCCTTGATATCTCATCTCAGGGTGATTCCACGGTGAGGGGTGTCTCAGGTACCCCTGTCTTTGTTCCCTGCCTGCTGCACAGCACCAAAGCCCTCCGTACACAGCATTAATGAGCTGATTTGCACAGGGAGAGCTCCAGCCCGCCCTTTCCCTTGTCAAAAACACAGAAATGCAGAGTTACGAGACTCAATGGAGAGAGAAACGCTGCCTGCAAGGGAGAGGTGGTGAATGGAAGTTTGTTCAGTGACTGAGGGAGAAGGGAGCCCGTGGGTCTGTGTGTGGCTGGAGCAGAACAGACCAGAAAATCATGGAATATCCCCCTGGAACAGACCCACAGGGACCACCCAGTCCAGCCCCTGCACACCCCAACAATTGTTGGGAACCCCAACAGTTCCACCCTGTGCTCCAAACCCTCCTGCAGCTCTGGCAGCCTTAGGGCCGTGACCACCGTGCTGGGATAAATTTGCCAAACCAGGGCCTTGCTGCCACCAGGATTCTCCTGCTGATTTCAGCTCTCACCCCCTTCCTCTTGCAGCTTCTTGCAGTTCAAACCCATCACATCCCCCTGGTTCTGTTTTCCCTCTGTCCCTGCTCCCTGCCTGCTCGGTGGCTCCAGCAGCACTGCCACTGCTCTTGCTTCCCCTCCGTTCTTATTTGGTGGCTGAAAAGGAGCAGACAGCCTGGGAGAGGTTAAATTGGACATCTAATAAATGCATTTTCTCGGTTCTTTTTTCCTCTCTTTTCTCCAGACCGTCCTGCCCTGACGACTATTTTCCTGGAGTTCTCGTTGTTGACCCCTAGAGCTCCAGAGATGTTACCTAAACTAAATGGCTTTGCTTTTCATACTCCAGCAAAATCTCTCTCGCTTCCAGCATAACCCATCTCCTCCCAGGCCACAAAGAAGCAGTTACAGCAGCAAAAGGCTTCTACACTCATAATTATAAGTCCTTGTGATGCTCCAGTGGGCTGAGAGAGTCTGTGCAAAGAAATTTGGATTCGGGGATTATAGAGGAGGGTTTTTTGTTTTCATTAATTTTTCTCAGCCTTTTCCCAAGAGGAAAAAAAACCCAGAGCTGGTTTTAAAGTAGATTTCTCACTGGCAGGGGGCTGTTTTAGCCCAGCTGGCTCCATCAGCCGGACCCCACAGCGCTGTCATGGGGGACTGAGGGCTCCAGCTCCCCGGCACCGTGCAGGGAAGGTTTTCTGGGAAGCTCAAAGCTCATCCCTGGCCTCAGAGCAGGAGCTGAGCAGCTGCCAGGGGAGAGCAGAGCCTGTGCAGGTGACAGGGGACAGGCAGGTGGCAGCCACCTGGAGGGGTGGGCAGCAGTGTGGAGCCCAGGAGTGAACACCACAGTGCTGAGAGTGCCAGCAGCCAGCTCTGCATTCTCCTCCAGGAGCAGCAGAGAAGGGGGCAGAGCTGTCACCCGCCTTGTTCGAAAGCAGAAAGTCTCTCACAAATGGATTTCCAATTTCCCATCCACCTGCTTAGCCGAGACAGATTTCTTGTTTTTATAATTACTTTTTGGGTAGTTACAGGATCCGGTATCCAGGCAACTTGATGCCTCTTAAATCCTCTTGTAAATCTGTGTTTTTTCTGTTGATTTCTAGGTGTTGGGGAAACATCCACCAATCCCTTTAGACAGACACAACCTTCTCCATGGCTGTTTCTCTTCCCCAGAGCTGGCTGATGTCGTGTCAGATTTTGGGGGTTCAGGTCTACGATGCAGCAGCTCCCACAGGCTCTGTGTGGCAGCTCTTGGTCTCATTTCCAATAAAATAGTGGCCAAAAAAAGGACACTATTTTATTTATTGCATTTTGTCTTCCCAACAGCAGTGATGCTTTCCCAGGCTTTGATGTCCTCATTCCCAGGCAAGGATGTCCCCCCATGGCTTAGGTCTGTCCCTGCCCTGTGAGACATTCAGGGACATGCTCAGGACCTCTTCATTTTGGGGGTGTTTGTGCCCATCTGGGTGAGGGCAGGATGGAGATGCTTTAATTAAAGCACAGTTAATCACTCTGGACTGTCCATCAGGGGCCAGGGGAGGAGCGGGGCTGGAGAGGACCCAGGCACATCTCCCAGGACTGCACAGGGACCAAGCTCCGAGTTTGTCCTCCTCCCACTCATCCACACTGAGGAGGAGGGAAGCAGGGAAGCAGGGACAGCACGTTCTGCTGCTCCAGGCCCCAACAGGCCCTTCATTACCATGCAGAGAGCACGGGGAAGTCAAGTCACCCTGCAAAGGTCACGCATCAACACGCGCTCCGAGGCTCTGACCTCTGCTGGGGGAGGTGTAATTTAATTAACTTCTGCTTCGCTCTTCACCTGCTGGAGTCATCTGCATGAGGGTCACATCCTGGGGGCTGCTGGTCCCTCTGTCCTGGCTCCAGCCCTGGCAGAATTGTCCCTCTGTCCCTCTCCCCCCCGGGCTGGGTGTCCTTCAGCACGGGGACAGCGCTTGTGCTTCGAGCTGTCGCTTGTGGTCGTGGTGGCAACAATTAGGCCATCAGTCAATAAACTAATACTCTCATTTACAGTCATTAGGGACTGCGGATCCAAGCATCTGCTTCTGCTAATGAGTTTAAAAGTTGGCTAAATATGGCAGACCTGCTCTGGCGGAGAAGGAAGCAACAGGAGTTCGATGCGGAATTGGGCTCTGGTGAACACGACATCAATTTTAATTAGCAGGCGTCTACAGCTTCCCAACCAAACTAAAATAAGTGGCAAAAGGAGGGTGCTGGAGGCTGCTCAGGGCTCGTTTTGGGGTCCCAGGTGGTTCTGCCAGGAGGAGTGAGCCCCAAGGGTGCCCTCCAGGCACCAGCCCGGCTTGTGCTCAGTGCTCGCTGGGCTGCGAGCGCAGCACTGCTCTGCTGTCACACAGATCTTTTAATCTGCTGAAGAATCATTCATTTCCACCTCCAGGCCTAACACAGGCTGCCAGGGGGATGCTGGAGTTTGAAAAGCCCTATCATAGATCTGTTGTAGCTCGGAGAGAAGGGAAAAAGCTTTTCCTCTAAATGACTGTAAATGTTTCTCGCTCGGAGATGCTGGCTCACAGGGGGCTGGCAATTTATGAGCTGGGGTTTGACCTCACTGATGGAGACCTCCATCACCTGTCACCTCCCAAGGCCACCACGGAACTGTTTGTGGGGGGAAGCAGCAGCCTGTTCACAGCTCTCAGGCTGGATGGTGGGATTGCTCCGTGCCCTGCCTGTGGAGTGTTAAACCTGGGAATGTTCTCTGGGATCTCACCAGGCTGGGGACAAAACACTCCTCAGAGCCCAACCCGTCATCCTCTCCGAGCAGCACCTCTATTTTCCCCATCGATCCATCCCTGCAGAACACCAGCCATCATGTTTTTCAGGGATCTCGTGTTCCCCAGTGCGGGTTAAAAGCAGCAGGTAAAAGGAACCATTTGAAAAATCCTTTTCCCTTTTCCGGCACATTGTTCAGTGAGGCAGATTGAGGCATTACCAGCAGTCAGGGATGTTTTAAGGCATGGCCTGCTCAAGATAAAAGCAAGGTCCACACACAGGACTTGGCTTTCAGTGATGATTTTCTGTCCCTGGCTGCCACAGTGTTCCCACATCGCTGCCTCGTGTTGCACCCACTCCCAGCCGTGGGATCAGGACAAGGTTATGGACAGCCCAGTGTGGAGAGTGGTTTTAATTTAGCTCCTCAGAGGGAGTTCTGCTGAGTTTAAAGAGGAAAAAAATCGTCTGATTTTTAAGGTGAGGGTTTTTTCCCAATATCTGCAGGAATCTACAGCTCCAGAAATGTTCTTTATGAGTGAGGGTGACTGTGGGTGCCTTTCCACGGCAGTGCAGTGCTGGATGGGCACAGCTGGTGGATGTAGGGATTTGTATGAATTGGAAAGGGCAGGCTTGGTGGCTTTCCAGGCAGGGACCCCCAAGGAGCATCCTTGAAAGGCTGAATAGCTGAAAACTGTCTTAGGGAAGCTGGAAAAAAGGAAAACCTCTTCCTCTGGAATAAAAGCCCGGCAGATATGGAGCGTGGCAGAGTTTTGTGAGGAGGGGAGTGACCAAGAGGCTGCTCAAGCGCTGCCTGGGGGGCAGTGAGAAGGTGGACATGCAGGAAGATGTGTCTGCTCCAGCTGGGGCTGGAATTTTGGGGGCTTTTAGTCAGCAGAGCCACTCCTGAGTGCTGCTGGGGGAGAGCCCCAGCCAGGGAACGCTGCAGCAGCAGCAGTGGGAGCTGGGAAGCAGCAGCCCAGGCCCTGCAGCTTGCTGGAGGAAGATGGAATGCTGCCTCTGTAGCCAACGCTCTTGATGCTCTTTTTAATACATATATTAAAAGGGTGCTAATAAGCAAATCCGTCAGTTATGCAAATGAGTGGCAATTGCATCTTGAAGAGCATCCCACAGTTTAATTACATCATAATTGCAATGTAACACTTTAATTACCATATGCATCACGAAATCATGAGCACTGTTTCTAATCTCTTCACTAATATTTCAAATCAAACAGATTGCACAGGGCCTGGCGTCGTGCTGCCATCCTGCACAGGGAAACTGTGGCTACCTAAACCCGAGGCTAGACAAGATTAAGAGAATAAAAGCAGGTATTTATTGAAGGGCTTCTATAGATACACCTTGGGCAGTCAGAAGTCTTGCAGAGGCTACACCGAAGATGGAATTTTTCATCCAGTTATAAGTTTGATCCATTTACATATCAGGGGTTAACCCTCCAATTATAGTTTTAGGTAATGAAGTCATTTACTCCAAGTTTCTAATTCACTGTTGTTTACGTCTCTTGGGGCCTGAGACTGCGAGGTGTCCTTGAGTTTCAGGCCTAAATAAAACCTAAACCTTAAGGCATGAAAATACCAGATCCATCCCATCCCCTGCAGGAGGGAGGCTGGGAAGGGCTTCTCAGTGTCCCTGCCCTGTCCCTGTGTTCCTGCCCTGTCCTTGTGTCCCTGCCCTGTCCCTGTGTCCCTGCCCTGTCCTTGTGTCCCTGCCCTGTCCTTGTGTCCCTACCCTGTCCCTGTGTCCCTGCCCTGTCCCGGTGTCCCTGCTCTGTCCCTGTGTCCCTGCCCTGTCCCTGTGTCCCTGCCCTGTCTCAGTGTCCCTGCCCCATCCCTGTGTCCCTGCCCCATCCCTGTGTCCCTGCCCCGTCCCTGTGTCCCTGCCCTGTCCCTGTGTCCCTGCCCTGTCCCTGTGTCCCTGCCCTGTCCTTGTGTCCCTGCCCTGTCCCTGCCCCATCCCTGTGTCCCTGCCCTGTCCCTGTGTCCCTGCCCTGTCCCTGTGTCCCTCCCGTGCTGGGAGCAGGTGGCTGGATGAGCGTTCTTGCCCAGTGTCTCCAGCCACTGTCAGGGATGTGCTGGAGCCCTGTGCCTGCGCCCTGGGAGCTCCAGGACTGCTCCAGGATTTTCCCTGGTTTAACCCTGGACCCGCTCAGTCTCAGTTTGGGGTGATCACACCAGCCAGGTGAGGAGGCTGCTTGGATGAAGGGGTGAGGATTTACAAGTGGCTGTTTTTTGGAAGAAGCCATTTGATGAAAAAGCTGCCTGGGATCCTCCCCACCCAGCACAGAAAAATGAATTTCACATTCTCCCTCTCGCCCCAGAGAGGGAAACAATAAAGTTTTCTGGGGCAGAGCTTTAGCTGGAGGCCTGGGAATTCGATTTAAACCAGTTGATTTTGTAAATCCTCCCAGTTTGCATTCTTTACTTTTCCTCCCATCCGGCTTCTTTCCTTCCCCCCTAAAGCCACATCTAATAAGTGACTTAAGAAAAGGGACAGATTGGCTTAAAAAGGGACTAAAATCCACACTTGGGGACTAAGAGATGAATGTTTTTAAGTAGATATGGATGTGATGGAATGACGAATCAGGACAGGAGCTGATCCAGGTGAATCCCTCCTGTCCATGGCAGAGCCCCAGCATGGGGTCAGCTCTGCTGGGAAGGGGCTGGGGGCTCCCTGCTGACCCCATTCCCACTCTCCTGGCCAGGGTCTCCTCCCAGCCCTTCCCAGCACTGCTGCTCTTGCTGCAGGTTGCACACTTGCTTTGCCGTGAGCTGGCAGTGATTTAAAATCATCCTGCGCTAATCCATATAAATTCTTTTTAATCGTGGATTTAATCTTCTAAGCGTGTGGTAATTAAATTACACACCAGTCAGAGGCACATCGAGAAAGGTGTGAGTTTACAGGCCCGTGGGCAGGGCCTCAGGACAGCCCATGGCCACCACAATCAGGCATTTGATTACTCCACTGTTCCCTTGTCACTGGTTTTTCCCTTTCTGTCTCCTTTTCCCAAGTCATTTCGGTTCGGATATCATCGAGTCCAGTCTGTACCTGAGTGCCACATCCAGCCCTTCCTCGGACACTTCCAGGGTTGGGCATTCCAAGGCTCCCTGAGCAGTTTGGATGCCTGACATCCCTTTCCATGAAGAAATTCCTCCTGATGTCCAACCTGCCCTTCCCAAGACACGCCTTGAGGCCATTTCCTCCTGTCCTGTGTGACAGGGAGGAGCAGCAGAGGACAAGATCCAGCCCCAGAAGGAGCTGATGGCCAGGACAGGGCCTGGAGCAATCCAAGTGCTGGAATATTCCTGGAGAGCAGAAGGAGACCTGGAGGAAAGCACTCCCGAGCTCCCCGAGCAGAACACTTTGATGGGCTGGTGTTAATGGAGGGAAACACCGCGACACCACAAGCACATTAACAAATTAAACTTTGGTGCTGGGAAGGGGAAAGTCTCGGTGAACTGCGAGGTAGGCAGATGACTGACTTCGGGAACGTGACAATTACTGTACTTAACATTTTTTTTTACATTAAGAGCCAAATAGGAGCATATATTTAATTCATTAAACCAGTCGGAAGTGGCTCCCTCCATCCCAGAGCAGTTAATCGGTGCTCAGTGTCTCCTAATGAAGGGGTCCCTGTAAGGTCAGCCCGACACTCGTTAGCTAATCGGAGACTTATTTGTTTTGCAAATTGCTCTCCCATTTTGAACCACGGCGCAGCAATTTCCGTGGCGGGGAAGCAGGAGAGAGTTCACGGGGCTGGGCTTGGGAGCCCTCAATCTGTCACTGGGAGGAGGATAAAATTAGCCTGGGAAAGAGAAGGAGCAGGAGGCTGCGTTTGTTCCAGGCCATCCAGCCCCGTCTCCCACGTCGGGACTGAGGGGTGGCCGTGTGGGCAGTGGCACCACCCTGCACATGACAGGGGACTGGGGACACTGTGTGACACCGCAAAGTCCTCCCCATGCCTGGCTGGGCAGCGCTGTCCTGCCCTTTCCATCCTCCTCTGAGGTCCATGGGAGAGCTTGTGTGGTCCCTGGGGGTCCTGCTGCCCTGGCCGTGTCCTCTGCCCACACATGCCCAGAAACAGAGGGGATGTGCATGGAAAGATGCACAGAAAAATGCACAGAAAGATGCACAGGAAGATGCACAGGAAGATGTTCCCAGGGATGGCAGTGTCCCTACTCCCTGTGGCAGAGGTGGCTCCGTGGGAGCGGGGCTGTTCTGGGCAGGGACACAGAGCACAGCGTGGGGATTTCTGGATAGAGGGTGAGCAGTGGGGACACCCACAGAGCCTGAGGAAAGCACAAAGCCTGAGTTAGCTGTTTAAACCCTTTTCCTTCTCTCCCCGAGGCAGCTGGAGCTCTGGCTGCTGTCCTGGAACACAACAGGTCTGCCTTGACTGGGAGTTCAAGTTTATCTCCGAAGGAGGAAGCATCTCCCACCCTTTCCATGGATGAAGACCCTCCTCCCTCCTCCATTCAGATTTTGTTTTCGTGGGAACAAGCTGGCTGACACGATGTCCCTTTGCATCCCAACCCAGCTCCCTTCCTGTGACACAAAGGACACAGCTCCTCATCCCCTCCTCACCCTCCAGGGCTGGAGGGGGCGAGGAGTGACCTGGGCTTTTGGAAAACAGGGAAAGACGCCTGCATTTTGTATTTTAGGCCCAAAAGCAGAGTGATGTGTGAACTGTGTCAGCCTTTCCTCCCCAGCCCACTGCCCCTGTCCCTCACGGGGTGACTGAGAGCCCGGCCACTCCTGATTTCCCTCCTGCATGGAGAAATCAGGAGCCAGAGCAGAAGGCAGAAGCTCCCTGTGCTCGTGCTGGGGCTGCTGCCCCGGCTCTCCAGTGACTGACCTTTGGCCATGAACTTCTGACAGGGATTTTCCCCTGGATCCAGAGCAGGATGACTGGGAGCACTGGGAGCAGACCCCGGCTGTCCTGGCTGCTTTGCTCGTTCCGCTTGGCTGTTGTTTGAACTTGCAGCAGTGAAGGGGGAGAAAGAACCTTTATTTTCCAATATCACAGGCAAAAAAAAAAAAAAGAAAAAAAATACACACCACCTTTACTTTAATTTCCCCTTTAAAGTAATGACATCTATAGTGTAAAGAAAGCCTTCCACTGAGGCACAAATTTTTTTTCCCAAATGTCGTGGAAATGGAGGAATTTCAGCAACTGTATTTGTGTGCAAAAGAGGAGAGAAAGTAGATTAATTTTAAAAGGTTACATTGATTGCAGTCAGGCATGGACCTGCAGCAAGGAGCCCAGTGCAAGGGCTGGGAATGAGCTGCTTTCCTCTCCATGGGGCTGTTCCCTCTCAGCATCTCCCCAGGATGCTGGGGCACCCCCAGTGCCAAAAATCCTTAACTCCAAGAGGACTGAATGACCCTGGAGCTTGGGAGAGAGCAGCCCTGGCTCCTGAAACACGAGGTTTTATCCATGAGCACGAGTTCTCATCGAGCTTGGGGCTGGTGGTGAGGAGCTCCCCGGGAACAAATGAAAGAGTGAATTTTCACTGGACTTTTATTTCTCTGCGGGATCCCTGAAATCTGGGAAGAGCTCCTGGTCCTTCAGGGTAATGAAGCTGATTTCTTGTGGCTCTGTTGACACAGAGAAGGTGCTCAGAAGCCTCTGTTTGCAGACAGGCTGGAGGAGAGGTGTGAGCCTGACGTGGTGGTGGAGCAGGTCGAGCCAGTGGGTTCCCTCCAGCCCAGCCTGGGGTGGTTTGGGGGCTGCAGTCCTGGCTTGGCTCCGCTCCCAGGGCAGGGGGAGCCGCCTTCTGGAGACCTGCCCAGTGCTGCTCTTCCAGCATCTCCAGAAACCTTGGGTTTGGTGAATTCCTGGAGCAGTTTGTGAGAACCAGAGAGTGGCAAAGGCAGCCTGGAAGCGTCAGCAGCAATGGAAGTGTTCCTGCAGCAGCAGGGAGCAGTGAGCATCCCCAGGGCAGTGTGGGGTGTCCTGCTCAGAGGCTCCTGGGCCCTGGGATAGCTCTGCTGATTTGGATTCACTTAGCAGAGATGGGCCCAGTTAACTTCTTCAGGCACTGCCTGCACTTGTGTTACACATCTGGCCTGGCCCCTCTGCCCTGGGGATGGGATGGACACAGGGGAGGGGTTTCTCCTCCCACCAAGGCACCATGGCTGGTGCTAATGGCAACTTCCATCCTCTCACAGGGCAGTGGGACACAGCCTCGAGGGGTCACTTGTCACCATAACTCATGGGATCATCTTTCCATCACGAGGACTAGAGTTGGAGGCAAAGCCACCCAAGCAGAAAACGAGAGCTGGAGTCTCATGAAAGCACAAGGGAATTTTTAAACCCCAATGACCAAATTTCTCTCCCAGAGCTCCTCTCCTCCTCCTCCCTAAGCAACAACCTCTGCATGGTACCAACCCGGCTGCAGGAGCCATCCCCGCTCTGCCGCCTTCGCCTTGGCTCCGGCGTTCCCCACATCAAGGCTGACCTTCCTCGCCAGAGCTGCATCTCCACATCAATCCCCACCCCACGAGGCTCTCTCTGAGCTGAAAACCATCCCAGCACCGCCCGAGCCTCGTTGAGGCTTCAACGGCAGCAGGAGGAGGAGGAAAGGCCTGGCCTTGATCAGGAGGGATAAGAATAGCGAGCGGCAGGCGGCGGCCGGCGGGGTGCGGATGAAAGGCGGCTGGCTCTCATCCTTGCCCCCTTCTCCCGGGGCGATCTGCCCCTGCCTTGCCCCCAGCCGTAATTGCGTGGCACGCCGCAGATGAGTGTCACGCTCCGCCAAAGCCCCGGCGCAGCCAGGCCAGGGCTCCAGGCCGGCCGGCAATGAGCGGGGAGGCGGCCGGGATGCTTTTGATGCCGCTCTTCTTCCTCTGACGCGCTGAAGAATTGTCAGGCTCTGAGGAAGGCGTTTCTCTGGCTTGGAGCCTCGCCTCGCTCTGCAGAGGAGAGCGAGTGCTGCTCTGCCACGGCGAGAGGGCAGAGGGGCAGCACCGGCCTGTCCCCCAGGGCAGCCGGGCTCTGGGGAGCCACAGGTGCAGCTTCTCATTGGGAGAAAAAATAATAGTTTGGGAACAACCTATTTTATTAGCTCAGAGAAGAGGTGAAACACCCCGAGCCATGCCACACCACCATGAGCTCAGTGTGGGTGACATGCTGGAGGTGAACTGGAAATGTGAGGATGGAGATGAACTGGGGAATGTGAGGATGGAGATGGACTGGTGGGTTGAGGATGGAGATGAACTGGTGGATGTGAGAATGGAGGTGAGCTGGGGAATGTGAAGATGGAGATGGATTGGTAGGTTGAGGATGGAGATAAACAGGTAGAAGTGAGGATGGAGATGGACTGGTGGGTTGAGGATGAAGATGAACAGGTGGAAATGAGGATGGAGGTGAACTGGGGAATGTAAGGACGGAGATGAGCTGGTGCTCAATGGGCCCCAGGCCAAGGCCAGACCCAAACCCGACATCCCTGAGCCCTCCACCGGCTGCTCCAGTGTTGGACACACCTGTGACCCTTCCTGACAGTGGTCACTGCCCTTTGGTGGCTTCTGCTCTTAGAGGTCATGCTGGAGACAGCCTGGTGTGAAGAGCAGAGCCCTTGGAGCTGTTGTGACACCTCAGCACTGCCATTCCCAAGCCCAGCAGCTGCAGTGGGGCATTGTGGCCTCCCACTTCCCTGTGTTTTCTCAGGTGTTTCCTCTGGCTTTGCTTTCATTCATTTATCACACACAGAGCAGAAGGGGCTCAACCCTCCATCTCCAGCAGCTGAAATCAATTAATTGCCCAGCATATCCCACTTGGAGAAGCGTTCCCGGCTGGTCAGCAAATTATGAAGGAGTTCACTGTATCCTTTAGAGCAAGAAATTATCCTGGAGTGTAAGTTATGGCTCCAGCAGCCGTACAGGAACAAAAAATAAAATGAAAAATGTGGGTGAGATGGAGATTTAAATGACTGTGTAGAAAACAGCGAGCAGAGGACACCTTGATCTAACTGGGGGGTTCCCTTTGGAAGAAGGGGGCTTAGCAGAAGTGTCTGAAGGAGATAAAAGGGGAAAAACTGGCACAAGAACCTGGGGACATCCCCTCAGCTCTCCCAGGGCAGGCATCTCACAGCTGAAGTCCTTTTCCCTGCATTGGCATGATGCTGCACATCGTCCCTGCAGCTGGCTGGTATTTTTGGGGGGCTATTTTGTCCTATTTTTAGGAAATGCCAATACGGATTGGGGACTTCTTTCTGGGTCTGGGAGGGAAAAGGTCAGCCTGAGCAAATTTCTCAACCTGAACTGAAGGCAGAGAGGGGTGACAAACCCACTCCAGCTTCAGATGGAGCTAATTAAAGTGCTGACATTTTAAGACATGATGATGTGAAATCTCTTGCTTCAAGCCAAGTCTGGGCCCTTTTCAGAGTTCAGTTCTGCTGCCCAGAGTTTCCAGGAGAGGTGCAAGCCAGCTGAGAGGGGAGATGGATTGTTTTTAATGTGGCATTGTCCTTACAGTATGAGCAAGTTTTCAGCCTTTGCAGGAATCCTGTAAGGTTCTGCCTGGGCAGAGATCCCCAAAAAAGTGGAGCCCTCCAGCTCAGGAGCCTGTGAGAGGATTTGAGTCTTGGCTCTGTTGTGTTTTACCCTGCAGGGAGAACAGGGGAGCAGAGCCCCAGCCCCACAACAGGGGGTAAGCTGGGGTAGGTGCACACCCCAAAACCTGCAGCACCACCCCAACAACTCTCCCCTGCACGATCAGTGACACAAAATCCATCTGAGGGCGGTTTTCCGGGGGATGGAGGCTTTTGGGGTGCCCCTGGAGGGCAGGGGAGGGTGGGCTGTGTGCCATGTGCTGCCGGCGGGGCTGACACGAGAGGCCGGGGCTGGGAGGGAGGGAGGGAGCCGCAATCAGGAGCTCTATTGTGGCTCTCGGGCTGCCGGCACAATGCAGCATTAAGAGACAAAGTCAGCTCGGCTCGGTGGGGTGCGGGAGGTGATCTGGGGGAAGGAGAGGCTGGCTCTGACAGGTAGAATGAGCCTGGAGTGATGGGGGAGAGCCAGACTGATGCCAGCGCCTGCAGTCTCTGGCTCCGAGCCGAGCTGCAGGTCTGGGAGGGTGAGGGAGCTGTGCTGCTCCACCGAGAATATCCCGGGGTTGTTCCCAGGAGGGACCTGTCTGCACCAGACCTGGGGACAGAGATGCGCCCAGGCATGAGACACAGAGGGGTGGATGGACGGACAGACAAACAGGCTGGTCTCCGGGGAGAGATTGATCAGGGCAGGGCCAGCACGAGCTCAGGCTGCAGAAGGAAAACCTTTCCATGTGAAGGGAGCCGGCAGGATGTGGGGTCAGCAGGGGATGGATGGGGCAACAGCACCATTTGGGGTTTGGGACTCACTTTAAAGCCCCACTCCTCATCACCATCCCTTCTGCAGGTGCCCAGGTGCCCCTACCCCTGCCAGGTAAGGGCACAACAGGTCCCAAAGGGCTGTGCTGGTGCTGATGGGGGCAGCCGGGCTCTGGGGAGCCACAGGTGCAGCTTCTCATTGGGAGAAAAAATGATAGTTTGGGGACAACCTATTTTATTAGCTCAGAGAAGAGGTGAAACACCCCGAGCTCTGCCCCACCACCATGAGCTCAATGCAGGTGAGATGCTGGAGGTGAACTGGGGAATGTGAGGATGGAGATGAACTGGGGAATGTGAGGATGAAGATGAACTGGGGAATGTGAGGATGGAGATGAACTGGTGGGTTGAGGATGGAGACAAACTGGTGGATGTGAGGCTGGAGGTGAACTGGTGGATGTGAGGATGAAGTGAGGACTATGAGGATGGAGATGAACAGGTGGATGTGAGGATGGAGGTGAGCTGGTGGATGTGAGAATGGAGGTGAAGTGGGGACTGTGAGGATGGAGATAAACAGGTGGAATTGAGGATGGAGGTGATCTGTGGATTGTGAAGCTGGAGGTGAGCTGGTGGATGTGAGGATGAAGTGGAGACTCTGAGGATGGAGATGAACAGGTAGAATTGAGGATGGAGGTGATCTGTGGATTGTGAGGCTGGAGATGAGCTGGTGGATGTGAGGATGGAGGTGAGCTGGTGGATGTGAGGATGGAGGTGAGCTGGTGGCCTCTCCCCGGCTGAGACATTTTCTGCTCCGTCATCCTGAGTTTTCTGCTCTGTTTTGCCAGACTGTTCCGGGGAAGGCGGCTGTGCCTCGCTGCGCGTTCTCCCAATGCCATCTAGTGTCAGCTCTGGCAGCCCCGGACAGTTATTTTAAGGCATCAGGGCTGATTTATTGCAGAAGGATCTCTGAGGGCCAACAGGCTGCCCAGGCTGGTTATTAACAGCAGCACGGATAACTAACGGGTGGGTGCGCAGGCTGGGCTGGATTATTTTTATTATCGCTCCTGTTTCGCACTAAAAACACATCCTGGCAGGATGGAGTGCGAGGATGCAGTGCCGTGCCCGAGGTGATTAAAGTCTTTCAGCCTTCAGCCACTTGTCTTGTAGCCCCGCCATCACCTGAGGCTTAATCACTCAGAAAAGTGCTGTCACGTCCTATTGTCGCCGTATTGGGAGCGCGACCTCTTTCCCGTTCAGCTGCCATCTGAAAAGAGTGTCACTTGCCAGGAGACAGGCGTGACTCAGGAGACGGTGATGGGGTGTAAAGACTTTGACCTGCGGGCCGCCCATTTGAAGGCTGCCAAGGTCAGCGGCAGAGGGCGATTTCCTTCGCATTATTTGTGATTATTCGGCCAAACAACCCAAAACAGGCAGTGATGGGTCCGTCTGTGACAGTCAGCGGGGCTGAGAGCTGGGTTGGACTCTGCTGCTGCTGTGAAGGCACCAAGTCCCCCAGACCCTCCCTGCCTGGGGTCTGGGGCTCTGTGACTGCCCACGGTCCCCTCCTGTTTAGGAGCTTGTCCTCCACATCCTTCCCTTGCCACCGTTCTCTGCACAGGTCCAGAGCATTCTCATTTCTGCCTCTTCAGGGGCAAAGATCCACAGCAGCACCTCCCGTGTCCCATTCATCGCCCTCCCAGTGCCGAGGAAGGTTTCACAGGACAGATGTGCCCTGTCCCCTGCTTGCCCTGTCCCCTGCTCTGCTCACCACCATCAGCTGCCATGATTTAGGCCCCTGCTGACCTCATCCTCATCCTCAGCCACTGCTGACCGTGTCAATTTATCTCCTGGGCTGCAAAGCACCTCATCGAGGCAGTTTGAGTCGGTGATTAATTAAGGCCTCCCTAGAAATGAAGTTACTCCCTGCAGCCTCACGTATAAACGAAAGATTAATGGGTGCTGGCCGTGTTAGATGGCCACAACCGGGCTGGGCCGAGGAGGATTTGCCTGCTCTCATCCAGACAGTCCTTGAACACAGATTTTCCGTGCAAGAACTTCCAAACAATCCCATGGGATGGGGAATGCAGCTGGCAGTGCAGTGGGGAGCCCCGGGGCTGAGGAAAGGGGGTCCCGGGGCTGAGCCAGGCAGGTTTGGAAGCAGCAGCCAGCGATGCTCACACCACCGTGGCTGAGCCAACATCCAGCCTGCTCCGGGTGTTTAATTTTCACTAATCTGTTTGGGGTGTTTTAATTATCTGCAAACAGGGTGCTTTCTTCATGGAATAACAATGGTGCTGGGGACAGGGAGCAGTGGGCAGCGGGCTGTGCTCACACCCCTTCCCTGCCGCTCAGCAGCGCTGCAGAACTTTGCCCAGGACTTGTTTGTCTGTCCTGATCCATCATCAACCACGGGATTCCGCCCTGCTGACCAGAATCTGCATGCAGCATCTCCTGCAGCAGCAGCCAGCCCTGCTCAGCTGGTGTGTGAGAGCCTTCGCAGCCCCCCTGTGCTACGGAGCTGGAGGAGGGTTTAAACACAAGGCTCTTTAATGAGATGAAAAGAGCCCTTCCTTTCCCCGCTGGTTTTCTGCTTGCTCTTTCATGCTGCCAGAGCCCTCGGGTTGTGTCAGGGCCTGCCTCTCCGTGGGCTGACAGGCTTCCTAACTCCCCTCCCTGCACTGTCAGCACAGTGTCAGGAACAGCAAACAGCACTGGCAGCAGCTGGAGGAGGAGAAGGAAGCCCAGGTCGGAGCAGTCCTTGGCCTCGCGTGTTTGGGTTTTTTTTCTCCAAAACATCCTCAGTGGCAGCGGTGACCTGGAGAAAACCCTGTGCCTCAGTGTGTGCTGCAGGAAAATGGGTGTAATCCCGTTTACCTGCCTCCTCCCGAGCTGGCTGCGGTGTTTGATTCATGTCAGCGGCTCGGCTGGTGACTGCGGGATGAATGACGCTATATAAATGCAAAGTGTTATTAATATTTCATGTTGTAGTGAAAATGTACTAATGGGGCTTGTTCCTGGAAGATAAAGTGCTGCCATTAATACACCTTTGTGTCCCCTGCGCTGGGGACTCACCTGTGGAGGGATGGAGGGGGCTCTGCCCGGAGCACAAACTGCCCATCACACCTGGCACCTCCCCAAAAGAGGGGGTTTTAACCCACAAAGACACAAAGAGCCACTTCTGACACCCACAAAAATTAGGGGTGCCTGGGGCAGAACGTCCCCCCACCCACCACTGGGTGCTGGTGGATGGGTGCTGCTCTGGGTCCTCCCTGCCTGTGGGGGACACAGCCCCTGGGGACCCCCTTCCCTCCACAGCCACTACACAGGCAAGATTGAAAAAATAAAAAATGGGCTTGTTTGATTTCAAACTGCAGAACCCTTCCCTGGAGCCATCCGCAAACACTGGTAATTTACTTTACAGCTGTTTAGAATTGTTTGTCTACATTTTTTTCTAAACCCCAGCAGAATTGCAAATGAAATGTGTGTTTGCTCCTCAAATGACTCCAGCCGTACCTGAATTTCTGCACCCCATGGTTCCTTGGACCCCCATCCCCTCTGACCCCCATTCCTGCACCCCACAGCTGTGAGATGGGGGTCAGACCTCAAAGAGGGGTTTCTCTGAGCTGGAGGTTCATCTTGGGAGGGCTCCTGGTTCTGGTATCAAGGAGAGGTGCTGGGGAAGAGACTTGTGCCAGCTTGCAGGTGAGGGGAGCACAGGTAAGCAGTTAAGTAATCGTGAAATTATCAACTGCAACCCACTTATCAGAGGGTGGTGAGGGATGAAGGCTCTGCTATATTACTGCCATGGTGCAAAGTTTCAACAAAAAAGGATTAAAAAGGGCGGTGTTCGGCTGAGAGGCTCCCGGTGCTGCAGGCAGGGACTCCCAGGGCTTCGGCCACTTTGGAACAAAGGGGAGATGGGTGCAGGGAAGGCGCGGAGGGACCCCAGGTTGTGCTGAACATCCCTGCAGAAGCTCAGGGCAGACAGCGCTGAGCTCTCACCCCTCCCCACGGCGGAGCAGCCGGCTCAGCCCTCCCCGCCCTGCGCCTCGGGAAGATCTGGCATTCCTTGGGACACGTGGGGATCCGCCTGGAGCCCCATCCCGTCCCCCGGGAATCTCCTCCTCGCTCCCAGGAGCGCGGGGGTGACTCATGGGCTGTCTCCTGCGCCGGGCGATGCGCTCCTGCCCCGGCAGGCGCCGACCTGCAGCAGCGCCGCGGAGCAGGTGAGCGGCCCGGGGACCCCTCTGCAGCGACCCCCGGCCCCGGGGAGGTGAGGAGGGCTCTGGGGAAGTGTGTCTGCCCAGCCTGGCTCCAGGGGGACGGGCACGGCCTGCGCTGATGCAGGCAGCGTGCACAGGGAAGGAGGAATCCGGGGTTTGCGTGTTCCTCCAGGGAGGCACCAGCTTCCACGGCAGGGACGAGAACCGGGAGCGCCCGTGGTCACTCCAGGCCTGCGGGTGGGTGCATTGGCTGAGCAGGGGATGTGTTCACCCCTCAGCGAGGGGGAATCTTGTTATTTCACTGGCGGACAAAATATTTAAGGGGAGGCAGTGCCAGGCGCAGCCCTGGGAGTGCTGCTTTGCTGCAGCCCACGGCGCACGGGGTGCATTTATAGGGCACGATGCAAACCGGGCTCAGATCGGCCACGCAGGGGCCTGGGGCTGGTGAAAATTCATTGTTCCTCGGCGTTGCAGGGGCTGTGCAGCCCCCCAGCCGCCGCCTCTGCCCTGCCGTGGGTCCCCGGTGCGTGGGCACACGGAGCGGTGACAGCGGGCTCCTCCCGGGTGAGCACAGGGCAGATTCCAGCGAGGGGAGAGGAGCGCGGCCGGGTGAGTCACGCCCCGGCTGCTGCTATTTGTTGTCTGCCTGGGCCAGGCCTGGCAACGTAAGGAAGATTAATAACAAATACCTGGGCAACGAGGCGGCAGCGGGGGCGGGCTGGGGGCTGAGCCGGAGGTGGCGGTGGCAGAGGATGTTGTGGCTGTGGCAGAAACCCCGAGCATTGTCAGGCCCCAGTGATCCTGGAGTGGGGGACAGTGCTTGGAGGAGCCGTGTCACCCAGAGCAGCTCTGTGCTGTCACTGGTGTCCCTGCGTGCCAGCACAGGTCAGGGATGGTGCCAGGAGCATGGCTCAGTGCTTTGAGGCACACAGGGGCTCCAACGGGGACATTTTGCTGCTCCTTCAGTGTCACAGTGTTTTCTCTCTCCGCAGGCCGGCTAACAGGATCGGGGAGCCATGAACTGGGGGGTGTTCGAGGGGCTCCTCAGCGGTGTCAACAAGTACTCCACAGCCTTCGGCCGCATCTGGCTCTCCGTGGTCTTCATCTTCCGCCTGCTGGTCTACCTGGTGGCGGCCGAGCGGGTCTGGAGCGATGACCACAAGGACTTCGACTGCAACACGCGGCAGCCGGGCTGCACCAACGTCTGCTTTGACCACTTCTTCCCCGTCTCCCACATCCGCCTGTGGGCCCTGCAGCTCATCCTGGTGACGTGTCCGTCCCTCCTGGTCATCATGCACGTGGCTTACAGGGAGGCCAGGGAGCAGAGGCTCCGTGAGACCAAAGGGGACGACTATCGCTGCATCTACCCCAACCCTGGCAAGAAGCGGGGCGGGCTGTGGTGGACCTACCTGCTCAGCCTCCTCTTCAAGGCTGGTGTGGACGTGGTCTTCCTCTACGTCTTCTTCCGCTTCTACACGAACTACACCCTGCCCCGGGTGGTGAAGTGCGAGCTGCCGCCCTGCCCCAACGTGGTGGACTGCTTCATCTCCCGGCCCACCGAGAAGAACATCTTCACCCTCTTCATGGTGGTCACCACCTGCATCTGCGTGGCGCTGAACCTCGTCGAGGCCACCTACCTGATCGGGAAGCGGTGCCACGAGTGCCAGCAGGCCGGAGGAGGGGACAGCCGGCGGCACAGCCACGGCTCCTGCGCCGACCCCGTGGGCACAGACGGGCAGGTGTTCCATGGGGCTGACTACAAACCCCCCACTGCCACCATCCCGCCCACAGCCTCCTGTCCCAGCACGCTGTCCGAGGATGAGGCTCCTTCCTAGAGCTGCCCAGAAGAGAGCAGGAGCTGCTCACCTGGCCTGCAACTCCCTGGCTGCTTTTGCTCCTCTGTGCCCCCGTGCAGGAACGCTGAGGGTGGCAGCACCCTGGGGTTGGGCTGTGCCCCAGGGGTCTCTGCCTCTCCTGTCCTGGGAAAGGCACTTTACATCATCCTGCTGAATTTGGGGTAAAGCAGGGGCTGTAGGACACATGCTGTCCCTGGGAGTGGCAGGGAGCAGCAGCTCCATGGCAGCTGTGGGCTGACACTGGTGCCCAGACTCTGAGCCTGTACCGGCCAGGACGGACACCCTGATCCCCCAGGAAACCCCTCTTCCTATGTCTCACCCCACATCACCCACTCTGTGGGTGTCAGGGCCACCTCAGACTGATGCAATTGTCATTAATAACACTCATTAGTTGAGTGGGGACAAGAGCAGGGCCCTGGTGCCGCAGCCACCACGGCGAAGCGCAGGCGTGAGGATCCGGCCAGGCAGGCAGAGCTCGCTGTGGGCTGCTGGATCATCCTGCCGGGCCAGGGCGAAACACCTGAGCAAAGCAGGAGAGGAAAAACACCCCAACCATTGATTAAACAACCACATTAAATGGCAGAATCTGATCTCGTTTATTGTTGCAATACATCGCGTTCGGCCGTGACACGGGCGGTGCTGCCACTTCCGAGGCCATCAGAGGGAGCTGAGCATTAACTGGCATGAATAATTAACAATAATTTCACGGCAAATGCACTCACAAGTAACATTAACATTGAACATGCAGCTCGATCTGTTACTGGTTTTGCTTTACGCAGAGGGTGTGATAATTATTTTTTCCATGAGCAGTGACGGTGGCAGCGCTCCCTGGCTCTGTCCCAAAGGAAGTGGCACAGGGGGTGAGGGAACACCACTGCTGTGTCCTTTATGTGACTGAGGCCATTCTCAGTGACAGATCCTTGCAGGGATCCAGCTGAGACGCTCCATGGGGAAAACTGGGGAAAGGACCAGCTGGATGTGCTGGATGGAGGCTGAGGGGCTGCTGTGGCCAGGGGGATGCCGGGGACAGGCAGGGCTGAAGGGAAGCCAAGAGCAGGTAGGGCTGCAGCACTGCTGGATGGGAGGGCAGGAGCTGAACCAGCCACTGAGGAGGGTGAGGATGCTGGAGAAACCCTGGGGGGGAACCCAGCCACTGGCACAGAGCCCTCTGAGCCCACAGCAGCTCCTTGTGCTGACATCAGCGTGTTTGGGGTCAGAGAGGCAGATGGTGAAATACAAACAGAATTTTTTCCACTTCTCAGGGGAAGCTGTGCTGGCACTGCCTTCCTTCCATCCGCTTCTGTTGCTGGATTATCCACCTGAAAGTTTTCTTTACGAAGCCCGTAACGTCAGAGACACAAGTTGTTCTTTGTGTGCGAGCCATTGCCCCGATTTAAAGAGCATGGGCTGGGCTGTTTGTTTTCCAGCAAGGTTGGCCACTCCTGCTCCAGGCTGGAGAGTGAAACCTCGAGGTGTTCCCCCCTGCAGGCACGAATGGGGACAGAGATGAGCCCCAGAAAAAACACCCTGTCCCACTTCTGCACATCAAAGCACAGCTGGAGCTGCTGCCCACTGTGAGACACCTCAAGATCCAGTTGTTGGATGTTGTTGTGCTGTTTTGTCATGCTCAGAGCAAACATTTCAGAGCTCTGGGTGCCTTGCACCATCCAGGCTTGGGATAAGCGGGAGTCAGCCAGAAAAATGGGAGCATTTGGCTGCTTCATTTGATATTGGTGCTGTAAAACCAGGGGTCTGGATACTGGGATCCCTCCTGGGATGCACAGGCAGGGCCAGGGTCAGCAAACCAGGGGGTGTGTCACAATAAAAGCTGAATATTTCCCAGAATTTGCATCCTCACACAGGAAATTCCCTATATTTGTTTGTGGGGTCTCAGAAGACCTCCTAAATTATGGGGTGAGGGGATTTTAAAGAAATTCACCACTAACGCCAGCCCAGGCAGGGATGTGGAGGGGGTTGAGTGCACAGGTCAGGGGTAGCTTGGCCTCTCCAGCTTGGGCTCATTTCTGCCCTGGCCAAAACCCCCCTGTTTGCTGGGAATTGAGGAGAAACTGTGATTTACGTCCAGCCCTGGCTGCCGGCTCCCAGGATCCCATGACTCCTCTGCCCTGCTCTTGCGGGGGAGTCTCGTCCCTGGGGATGTGGCCCTGGAGCAGGACAGCTGTTGGCAGCCAGAATCCTGCCATGCCCCGTTTGAGACCCTTCTAAAGAGCCTTTGAGGTTTTCCTGCTGGTTTGGCATCCGCCTGCTCCACTGTTTGGGTTTTTCCTTTGTGGAGGAGCCAAGGTTGGGCCTCCCTCAGTCCCTGGGTGTTTCAGTGTTCACATCTGGCACTGGGGCCTTTCACCTGTCACCTGCCACCCAGAGCAGGGTGGCATCAGGGTGACACATCCTGGGCTTATCCCTGAAGCTCCCAGGTGCTGAGATCTGCAGAACCAGGCTGGCACCTTGTCCCTGCACCCACACTGGCAGAGGGACAGTGGAGGGGACGCAGGGATGTGCCCCTTGACGGATTTATGGATTTACCCAAACACCCAGCTCAGCGTTTCCAAACACTGCAAAGCACCGGGTGTTTCCGCTCCCCACCCAACCGCCCGAGGGAAATCTGCCCATGCCAAATGCACCTGAACTTTCTCACCATGGCCACATGGCCGCTCCTGAAATTCCAAAACTGCAGGCAAGACGCTGCCCAGGGGTGAGTTGACCCCTGGCCCTCACAGGGTTTGGCCGTGGGGCAGGGAGCAGCTGCCTCTGCAAGGAATCAGAGCTGCCAGTGCTTCTCAACAACTTCCCTCTCTCCAGGGTTTTCCACCTCACAGGCCACAGCCCCCAGATTCCTGCAGAACTCCTGCCACGCCAGCTCTCTGCAACAACATTGCTCAAATTCCTGATCCGGCAGCTCCGGGGTGAAGGAAGGCTCTGCAGCCTTTGCTTGGCTCGCATCCAGGATTGGGGGGCCCGTGTCTGTCCCCTCCTCCAGGCTCACCCCATCCTGCACCCCCAGGGTTTGCTTTGGGTCTCCTGGGCTCCCATTCCCACGTGTCCCCACCCTCAGTGGCTTTATTTGACCTCCTGGAGACAAAAAGCCTCCGGGCAAGTGGCTCTTGTCTGCCAGGAGAGCAGGGAGAGAACCTTTCCGGGCACCAAGCACCCCGGGGCTCTTCAGACGTGTCCCCATGGGAGGGGTGGCCCTGGCCAGGTGCCCAGGTGCCATGTGAGGCTCCAGCAGGGCCGATCAGCCCCAGGGTGTGCCGGAGGATTCCAGGGAAGCCTCGGGGCACTCTAGAAACCAGGTGAGGGAAGGGAAGCACATTCCTACGTGAGCACAGGCATCTATCGGGGCTGATCCATGGGGCATCCGGTGGGATGGGGGTGACTCAGCCTCCTGTGAGCCCCCGGTGGAGAGGGACCCCCCTTAGGGACACCGCCCAGGTCCCATGGGAGTGCGGGGGGAGGCAGCAGCAGAGCAGGGTCCGGCTGCAGGGGACCCTGGTGCCACCCTGCTCCATGGGAAAGGTCCCACCTGGGCACACCGGCCCCGCCAGGGCGGTGCCTGCCAGTTCCTGTAGGTTGGAGATACCGATGAGCTGTTGCAAAACTATTACTAAGGCAAAATCATTTTAGAAAAAAAGTGGGTTACAATTGCGTAATCTGGGACTCTCAGCAATGTGGGCCCACAGCTGGGGGACGGTGCGAGGTCTCTGGTCTGGCTGCTGAGGCTGCAGTGCCCAGACCACCCCTGCAGGGGATGGGACATCACCTGGAAGGAGCTGCCGGTGTCTCCCGGGGAGGAATCCGTCCCTGCTGATCTCCCTGCGGGATTTGACCTGCCTTTTGTTGTTCAAGCCGAGCGTGTGCCTGCATGTGCGCAGCAAGAACCTCTCCGGGAGCTGTTTGCCAGACTCACCCAGCCACTGGGAACCAAACCAACCACCCTTCCCCTCCCCTCGCACGCTCAGACAAACCCTGCCTGTGCAGGAGGGCTGCGGCTGGGAAGGAGCTTCCCTGCTCTGAGAGGCGCCTGGATCCCGACACCTTCCTCTGGCATTCCCACCTGGACAGGTACCGGGGCACGGGGCTCTGGGGCTGCCGGGGCTGAGGGGGGACAGCCCCGGGGTGCAGGTGGGAGCTGTGTTAGGGTATAATGGGGTGCAGGTGGGACCTGCTGGGACTGTGGGGTCAGAGGTGGGGATCCACACAGTGCCACATCAGGACCCTACAGACCGTGCCAGAGTCCCCATCCCACGGGGTGAGGCAGGGGGATGGCATGGCGTGGCACCCCCGAGAGCGGCAATGGCCACCTCAGGCTCCCAAAGGAGGCAGAGACCCCCTGAGAAAAGGGGTTCTGCTGAGTTTGAGCCCCGGGTGGGAGCCGGGCGCTGTCAGGTCCAACGCCCTGCGCCCACACGGGGCAGGACGCGGCCGTGACGCAGCGGGTTGGCATCCCGGGGGCTGGCAAGGGCTCTGCGGGAGGCAAACCGGCACTGCCGGCACGGCAGAGCACACCTGAGCACTGCCCCTGCCCTGCCTGGCTGCCACCCAGCGCTGGGGGGCCTGTGGGGCACACGGTGCTGCACGCACCCCCTGCCACGGGGACTGGCACAGAGCTTGGCACGGAGGCCACGTCCCCTTCCTGCCCCACTGCGGGTCCATGACTGCAGCCAGCGCTGGGCTGAAGCGGGCACAGAGGTGCCGGGCAGGTGGGTTATGGGCAGGTGGGTGCTGGGTTGGTCTCACTGGCACCAGGGATGGGGTCAAGGGTGAATTGGGAGGCCGGTGAGGGGGCACAGGCTCTGGGGGCATGCAGAGGCTCCATCAGCGCCAGCTTTTGTGGGGGGAAACAGCAGCTCCCCTCTCCCAGTTTTAAATCCAAGGGTTGGGTGGGAACACAGTGATTGCTCCTCACCCTGACTCCGGACCAAGGGTTTGCCAGGGAGGAAGATCTGGTTCCAAACGGGGCAGTGAGCAAAGGTATGTGGGCACAGGCAGAGGCACAGCCCTGGCACTTGGCACAGGCTGCCAGGGACCCCAGCCTGGGGCCACTCAGCTCAGCCACACTTCCCAGTGTGTCCCTGGGCCAGAAGTGTGGGAGCACAGGCTCAGGGCTCGCTGTGGGGTGGCGCTGGAGAAGGACAGGCTCTCCCATGGGCTCCATGGGCTCCGGGCAGCTCTCCAGGTTCTGTTCTGTCCCCACAGCCCTGGGACATGGCAGCGCACCGATGAGAGGACCCTGATCCCCAGTTTGCCATCACGCCCTGGCTATGCCCCGTGCTGGACACTCCCCACCCCACAGCCCCCGGTGAGCGGGGAAGGAGCCTGAGCCTCCTCCAGGTACGTCTCGGAAGGCACTGGGTGGGCAACGGGCAGCGGCAATTCCTTAAAAGTGGGAGCGACCCAGGGGTCTGTGAATCTTTGCCAGGATGGACACATTCACAGCCCAGAGGGTGGTAAAAACCACCTGGGTTTGTAAATCCAGGTGCAGTAAAACTCAGGATCAGGCTTAGCGTGTCACCCTCCTCACACGGGGCAGCCCCAGGCGGAGCTGCGGAGCCGGTTTGGCCGTCGGGACCTCCGGAGCTGCTGCCGGAGCAGGAGCAGAGCTCTGGCCAGGGTGACAAGCTGGTGACACACGGACTGTGACACACAGACTGTGACACACAGAGGCTCTCACTTTCTGCAGCCCCACTGTCATCTGTGTTTGGGCTGCCTCAGGTATCACCTGTGAGACAGAAAACAGGTCCCTGGCATGTCCCAGCACCCCAGCGCTGCAGGAGCAGCCATTTCCCCTTTGGCTGTTGATCCTGGCCTGCTCCAGCAGATCGTGCTGCCAGTTTGCACCAGCATGCACAATCAGGTGTGGAATTGGTGGCAGGGACTCGCCGGGTGGCTCATCCCTTACAGGAAAGGCTCTGTCATGAAGGAAGTTCTGAGAGATTGAGTCCCCTCTGTCACCAGGAGTGTGTGAGGAGGGGCTTTACTGTCTGCAAGAGAAATCCCATCCTAGACAAGCGTAATGTGGTGGAGGAGGGGGCTCAGAGACCCATGAGGTTTAGTGCAGTGAGAGAAGTGCAGCCCCAGTGGTGTCTCCCATCACTCCTCACTGCTCCTTCTGCCTCTCCAGGTCGGGTGACTCTGGTCTCCCTCGGCTGCCATGGATTGGAAAACGCTGCAGGCGCTGCTCAGTGGGGTCAACAAGTACTCCACGGCCTTCAGCCGCATCTGGCTCTCCGTGGTCTTTGTGTTCCGTGTGCTGGTGTACGTGGTGGCAGCTGAGCGGGTCTGGGGCGACGAGCAGAAGGACTTCGACTGCAACACGCGGCAGCCGGGCTGCACCAATGTGTGCTATGATCACTTCTTCCCCATCTCCCACATCCGCCTGTGGGCCCTGCAGCTCATCTTCGTCACTTGTCCTTCCCTCCTGGTCATCATGCACGTGGCCTACCGGGAGGACCGCGAGAGGAAGAACCGGGAGAAGAATGGAGAGAATTGCCCCAAGCTCTACAGCAACACGGGCAAGAAGCACGGCGGGCTGTGGTGGACCTACCTGTTCAGCCTCTTCTTCAAGCTTATCATAGAGATCCTGTTCCTCTACCTCCTCCACAAGATGTGGGACAGCTTCGATTTACCACGGCTGGTAAAGTGCTCCAACGTGGATCCCTGTCCCAACACCGTGGACTGCTACATCGCTCGGCCAACCGAGAAAAGGGTCTTCACCTATTTCATGGTCGGAGCCTCCTCCATCTGCATCGTCCTCACTGTCTGTGAGATCTTCTACCTCATCTTCAAGCGAGTTGTCCAGAGGGCAAGGAAGTGGAGGAAATCCAAGCGCTCCGTCAGCTACAGCAAGGCCTCCACCTGCCACTGCCACATCAAGTCAGAGGAGAAGGACAAGCCCCAGCCTAGGTGTGTGGCAGCCCTGACTGCTGTCTGAGGGTGCTGGGAAGGGTGGTGGGGGAAGAAGTGGACTGGTATGTGCCAGGGATGGTTGGCACCACAGGTGATGCCACCACCAGACTCTTCAGCCAGAACCTCGATGGCTGTAAGGGGAGGGGGACACATCCATGGGAACTCTCCTGCTTGGGACCATGGGCACATCACTGGTGTCCCAGTGGTGTGGACATACTGGGAGGCAGCTGCGTGCTGGGTGCCTGTGCCCATGCCTGAGGGTGTCTGTTCTTCCCACAGAGAAGAGCCGTGAGCTCACCCATCCCAGCCGGTTCACATTCCCCTCAACTTGGCTTTTCCAGCCTGCCAAATCTCCAAACCCTCAAGAGCTGACCCGTGTGAAAAATGACTAAACCAAACAAAGTAATGTCCTTGGAGAGAGACCCACGGGCGCCTGAGCAGACACAGGTAAGGCAAGGGCAGCCCTGGAGCTCTGCAGGTTACACAGATCCTTCGTGTCCAGCAGCTTCTCCTGGGTCCTGCAGCTCTGCTGCTCCCATGCTGGGTGTGAGTGCCCAGCCAGGGCCGGTGCCACCCAGTGCGTGCCAGTCCTCCCAGCTCACTGTGCCTCACACATGCCAGTCCCAAGCAGTGCTTTCTTTTGTACCAAGAATCCAAAGGAATTCTGGGCTCCGTGGCCAGAGCTCTCTTCATGCACCCAAAGTAAAGACAGAGGACCAGGGCTCCAGTCTGTTGGCAACAGTTCTGCTGGCCCAGTTTGCCCAGTTTGCCATTACTGGGGCTGGGCAGCTTCTCCCCCTTGGCTCACACAAGCACCAAGCCACGTCCTGCCCAAATGCCCTTGCTGGCTCTGCTGTTTCCCCTGGTGCCTCTGTGTCCCCCCTCACCTCAGATGCACATCACACATGGCACAAGCTACGGATCCAAAGGCCAACAAATGTCGTGTTTGGAGCCACCAAGATCTGCTCTGCATGCTGGAAATTGGGGGACTGGTGAGGGCGGAAGGCATGGACTTGCAGGGGTTCCTCAGGAGCCTGCAGCCAGCTCCTTCTCCTCCACACGAGCTGGGCATCGGTCGAGCCCACAGCCGAGCTCACGTCCGCCCGTTCCGCCTCTCCCAGCTTGTCACGCGTCGTTAAACTTTAATTCAGCAGAACCTCACGCTGGCCCCCAAGGAAATCAAGGAGAGATGAGCATCAATTATTTACTAAACCTTGATAAATATTACAATAAATAGAAATGATTTCCATTTAATCTCTCCTTAAGCTGCACTAGTGGAAAATCCGCTGTTCACAGCTCCGCTCTGCCGGCCCGCGTTTCCCGAGCCCGTCGGGCTGTGCTGAGAGCCCCGACAGCAAAGCTCCGTCTGGGACTTGCGGGGGAGTTCCCAGCCGGGCTCCGGTGGGGCTCATCCCGAGAGCCGGCGGGACGCGGAATCGCAACCGGGCTCCGGTGGGGCTCAGCCCGGGAGCCTGCGGGATGGGGGCCAGGCACCGGTGGGGTTCATCCCGGGAACCGGCGGGGCTCATCCCGGGAACCGGCGGGGCTCATCCCGGGAACCGGCGGGATGTGGGACCGCAGCCGGGCTCCGGTGGGGCTCCAGCACCACCCAGCGCCCGCCGCGCCGCACTCGGGGGCAAACCACGAGCGCCGCATCCGCGGTCCGGCCGGGGCGGGCAAGGACGGAACATCCCCGGGACACCGGGCACGGGACGGAGCATCCCGGGGCCGCTGGCTCAGAGGGTTTCCCGGTGGCGGAGCCGCAGCCGGAGGCGAGAGCGCGGCTCCCACCGTTCCCCCCAGCTTCGGCCCCGGCGAGTCCGGCCGCCCCCGCCCCGCCCGCCGGGGCCGCCCCCTCGTCCGGGGGCCGCAGGAGGGGGCGGCCCCGCACACCTGCGGCTCGGCCCGGCCCGGTACTAAGCCCCGGCCCCCAGTTTCCTGCTTGCGCTCCTCCTCCGGCTTCCCCGGGCCCTGAACAACCGCAGCCACCCGGTGGGACCCCTCACACTCAGCGCGGCCCGAGCCCGGCGGGACGTGCCCGGAGCGGAGGAGGTGAGTGCGAGCAGCGGGACCGCCTGGGGACACCGGGACCGCTTGGGGACACCGTGCTGGGGACAGGGCACTCCCCACCGCTGCCGGAGGCTTCTTTTAACGGCACAGCCGGCACTTCTGTGCTTAATTAGGAGCGGTTAATGAGGAGCCGAGGTTGCGGTCGCCCTGTCCCTCCCTCACAGCCGGGCTGAGCGCCCGCGGGGTGCGGGCTTGGCTCCCCGGGATCCCGGGAGTGGCAGCAGGGTGGGGAGCGGTGCCGGGGATCCCCTGGCGAGGGGAGGGGACTGGGGCTGGGAGTCCATGGCCCCGCAGCAAGGGAGCTGGTATGGGGCTGTCCGTTCAGTTTGGGGTGAGCCCTGAATAGAAATCGGGGTGGCAGCTGTACCCCAAGGGGTTGTGCTTCCCCTCTAGACCGTCCTGCTCTCTGCTTTTTAGGAAAGCCAGGGCAGCAGCAAATTGGTGAGCCCCCTCCGTGCCCTGAACTCCCTGGGCAGCCCCAAAAGAGCCCCTGGCTGCGAGCTGTCCCCACAGTGGCCAGGACAGCCACGATCTGTGGGTGCAGCTGAGAGGGGGGAATCCCTGCTTCTCCCAGCCCCCTGTTCCTGCTCTGTGTAGGAGGAGCCCTCTGGGGCTCCTAAACTCTGCCTGGAACCTTCCCTCCCTCAGAAGCGGGATGTTCCTCAGAGGGTTTGCTAGGGCACTCTGAAGAGCAGCTACATCCTGAAAAAGCACATCTGCCCTGTGCTCCCCAGCATGGAAACAGGGAACTGACGTGGCTGCTCTCTTCTCTCTGCTGGCAGAGGCAAAGGGTTCCTAGAAGATGGGTGACTGGGAATTCCTGCAGAAACTGCTGGACCAAGTCCAGGAGCATTCAACGGTGATCGGGAAGATCTGGCTCACCGTGCTCTTCATCTTCCGCATCCTCATCCTGGGCTTGGCCGGGGAGTCCGTGTGGGGGGACGAGCAGTCGGATTTCGTGTGTAACACCAAGCAGCCAGGCTGCACCAACGTCTGCTACGACAAAGCCTTCCCCATCTCCCACATCCGCTACTGGGTGCTCCAGTTCCTCTTTGTCAGCACCCCGACCCTGATTTACCTGGGCCATGTTGTCTATCTCTCCCGGAAGGAGGAGAAGCTGAAGAAGCAGGAGAGCGAGCTTCGGGCTGTCCACAGCAAGGACCCGAAGATCGAGCAGGCCCTGGCAGCCCTGGAGAAGAAGATGTCCAAGATCTACATGACAGAGAGTGGGCGGCTCAAGATCCGAGGGGCGCTGATGTGGACGTACATCACCAGTGTCATCTGCAAGAGCATCTTTGAGGCTGGATTCCTCGTGGGCCAGTGGTACCTGTACGGCTTCTCCATGGTGCCCCGCTACGTGTGCAAGAGGGACCCCTGCCCCCATCAGGTGGACTGCTTCATCTCCCGCCCCACCGAGAAGAGCATCTTCATCATCTTCATGCTGGTGATGGGCCTGATCTCCTTAATCCTGAACCTCCTGGAGCTCTTCCACCTCTGCTGCAAGAACCTGCTTAGCAACATCAAGAAGGTGTCGGGGCCAGCAGCACCGAGCCAGAACACCTTTGTGGATGACATGGTCTCGAGTCCCTACGCTCCCAAGCACTATCCCTTCCTGCCCATGGCTGAGAGCCATGCGCCCTCCTACCAGACCTACAACAAGCTGTCCAGCGAGCAGAACTGGGCCAACTACCGCAACGAGGAGAACCTGGCACTGGGCACTGGCAGCAGGCCCCTGTCGGACCCCTACCCACCCCAGCCTGCTGAAGCCTCTGCCCCGGAGGAGAAACTGGGCAGCCGGCCTGGGAGCTCAGCCTCCAAAAAGCAATATGTGTAGTGCTGGGCTGGCCCCAGCTGGCAGGGGGACATTGCTCAGTCCCTTGTGCCTGCAAAGGTGCTGGCTGTGGGCAGGCAGCTGCCTCCTGCCCGGTGCTGTGCCATACACATTCCCCTCTGGAGGCTCCAGGGACCTGCCCGCCCTGGGATGGGATGCTCGGGAGCGTGGCCGTGGAGCGCAGCCTCCGCTCTCGCTGGTTTTCCCCACAGACCCTGCAAGGAAGGAAACTGCTCAGAGTTCCCCGGGACGCCGTGTCCTGTGTGCCTTGCCGTGGGAAAGGGAGAAACCCCTGGAGCCACGCCGTGGAACAGGCTGTCCCCGAGGCTGTGGCTGCAGGCTGCTGGCCATTGGGAGCTGTGGTTCGGCCGGACCCCAGAGCCTGGCCGGCACAAGAGCCAGGAGCACAGCCATGGGAAGCTGCTCCTCTCCAGCCTCTACACGGAGCAGGCTGAGCCGGGGACTGCCGGGAAAAGCTGGGCTGGGGCAGCACTGACCAATCCTGGCCACCAGCCCCATCCCGTTCCAGTGGCCCTGGCACCTGCCCAGGGTTTGCTGCAGAAGCTGCCCCCTCCCCATGGGACACAGAGGGGTTAAGCCAGCTCTGCTGTGACCAGCAGATCCCAATGGCTGCAGGGTCACTGTGGGTGACCCAGGAGTGTGAGTTCCTCCCCTCCCAGTCCTGGGCTCTTTCCCATGGGATGTGTGCCTTTAAGTTATTTTTAACCTGCTGGCCTGAGTGTGGAGTTTCTGCCTTAAAGCTGCAGTTTGCAGGGACTTTGGGGAGCTGTATCCAGTCTGGCCATGTGCCTTGGAGCTCTGTGGGGTTTAGGGGAGGGATCAGCCCAGCACCTGATAATTTGGGGGTTTTGGGGGTTTTTATTACTTTGCACTAGTCATCTCCTGCTGTGGGCTGAGGGGCTGGGTGGGATGGAAGAACCAACTGCTGTCACGGGAGCTGTCACCCCAACTTCCCCAGCCCACTGATGCTGTGAGAGGGGATTGTCCTGCTGTAACCGAGGGGCTGCAGGTCCTGTGTGACCCAGGTGTGAGCGTGGGGTCTGGACACTGCCCTCAGTGCTGTTCCCCTTCCTCTGGCAGACTCCGTGTTGCATTTTGTTGAATAAAGTTGGATGAATGAGAAAAGGTGAAGGCGGTGTGACTGTGCTTCCTGCAGCCTCCAGCTGCCTCCGGGAGGGCAGGTGAGGGTTTGGGGCTGAGGGAGGGGGAAATGCTGTCCTGTGGGGGTGATGGGACCGGGGTGAAGGGGGACGTGGACGCTCAGTTCTGCTGCAGGCACCAATCACCCAGTGAAAGTACAACCCTCCCTGCTGTGGCCTCCTGTCCCCTTGAGCCCAGCCTTAACTCAGGGTTTTGACAGAACTGTCACATCCCAGGCTCATGGTGACCCAAAGCAGAGCTCAGCCCCTCTCCCTCCACTGCAGATAAACCCAGCAGAGGCCACGGAGCTGCTCGTGGCTGCATAATAGGTGGAAATGAGCCACAGATAAAGGCACACAATGTGGCTGGGGCTGTTCAGTTCCCCAGCCAAGCCAGGCCAGAGCAGAGCCTGCTCTCTGTCGAGGGCCTCTCCAGTGAGGGTGGGACAGGCTAAAAATACCCTGGAGAAAATGAAGCATGGGTGATATGGGGCAGTATCGCTGCCATCGGCCACTGGAGGAAATGAGGAGGGAGGCACCCAGCTGCGCTGCCCTTGGGCTGGCAGCCGAGCCCACCCTTGGCTTCCTCCCTGTGGGGAATGAGGGGGGTGGAACCCCTTGGGGTGGGGGTCTGGGCACTCCACCAGCTCCCAGCTCTTCCCTGTGCCCTCCTGCAGGGTGCTGGGGTAGGACCCTGCCCTGCTCTCACTGTCTCTGGAGGGACCCTGCCCTGCTCCCGCTGTTGCCCACTTGGGACATCCCAGGCCACCCCAGCACAAAGGGGGGCCACATCCCGGTGCTCCCCAGTATCAGCAGAGCCCTGCAGCTCTGGGGGGAGCAGCCCAGTGTGCAGGGCCAGGAGGAAATGCCCGAGTGAAAGGGAACGGAGCAGCCACGCCATGTTTACCCACCAGTGTCCCCGGGTCACCTCCCCTCTCCTGGACTCCTATTTTTGTTGGCACCAGGGGAGCATCACGCTTTTCCGAGCGACCCTGCAAGGTGGAAAACAAGACGGCCGAGACCCCCCCTCTTTTGCCCAGGCACTGCACAAACACAGCTCCGTGTCCCACCATTGTTCCCGTGTTGTGACAAAGTGGCTCAGGGCAGCTGCAGTGACCCCACGCCGCCGGGACGTGCTGCCAACAACAACAGCGAGGGGCTTACCTGCGGGCCAGGCTGGGGAGGGGGCAGCAGCAGGGCTGGCGTTGGCAGCAGCCCCCCAAAAGGTGGGCGGGCAGCCCTTAGGCAAATAAAAGTTTGGAGCTGATAAGAGCCCAGGCTGGCCCGGCGGAGCGCTTTGGCACAGCCTGGGGGACAGATAGTGGCTGGACTGGCCTTTCTCACACCTCCACGCTCCCTCCTGAGTAAACAAATCCCTCTGGTCCCTCGTGGGAACGGCACTCGCTCCCCCAGCAGCCGGCCCTGGATGATGAAGCTGAGCCCTGTGTTGGCACAGGCAGCCTGGGGGTTGCATGAGGGGCTCCCGGGGGCTCTGGCACCCCCTGAGTTAGGAAACACTTTGAGGGAGCTCTCCCAGTCCTGGAGGGACAACACACTCCCCAAAATCCCAGTTCCTGCTGGGGGTGTTGGTCTAACACCAGTCACAGTCCCCAGGAGCCCAGGGATCCTCTGCAGGGAGGTTTCTGCCCTCCTCCCAGTTAGGACCAGTCCATGCCAGGCACCCTGCTCAGCTCTGCCATGGCCAGGGACAGAGGGCTGTCCTGTCTGAAAGGCTCTGCCTGAGGTGCTGGCCAAGCACCAAGGAGTTTATTTTAAGCTTTCCCAGCATACAGCAAGTGTCTAAATCTGACCCACTCAGGAAGAGCCAAAGTGGGAGCAGAATCACAGCTGAGTGGGAACAAGGGCACAGAGCTGGGCAGGAGGGTGCCAGGCAGGGCCACACCGTGGCCACACTTGCCCACAGGGCCCTGTCAATGCCCAGGTGTGTCCCCAGGGGCAGTGGGAGCAGTCAGGAGCATCCTCCTGGGCCAGGCACAGAGCCCTGACCCCAGCACTCTGTGCCCACAGCACCCACCATTGGGGCAACCCCAAACCAGGAACAATCCTGCCCTTTCCAGCCGCTGCCAGTGGTGCACAGAGAAGGAAAAGCAAACCCCACGGAGCTCCCTTCCTCCCCGGGGTTATATTTAGCCCTCCACTAGGGTCCCTCCATGCGCGGGCATGGCAGACAATGCAGCCCTGTGTGAGAACGGCAGGAGGGAGGAAACGCACTCAATAGCTGCATCCTGACATTGTAGCTCACCCCCGGCCGTTTCCTCATGTGGAGGCACCAGGACTGCGGTGCCCAGCACCCTGTGCCCACCCTGGCATGGGTCCTGACACCGCCAGCACCTCAGGGCATCATCCTGATGCAACACCAGGCAAGTAGATGCTGCTGCCTGCAGAGCCAGCGGGTTTTTGAGGCATGGGGTGGCCTGAAAACAAGAATCTAAAGTGGTCCTGGAGTGCTGGGGATAGGGAATCACCCCTGAGCTGTACCTGCAGGAAGAGCCAGTGCTGAATGGGAACATGTTCCACTCTAGCTGTCCCCAGCTATGGCTTGAGGGATGTGACTTGGTATAGAGCAGAGCTGCTCCTCTCCCACGGCACTTCAGGGCTTTTGCTGGCCACGGAAGGAGCCACCAGGCACAGAACAGAGGGAGCCACAGCAGGAAGCGAGACGTGGAGTCTGGGAAAGACTTGGCTGCTCTCAGGAAAAGGGCAAAAGCAGAGCCTGGGAAAAGCCTCGGCTGGGAGGGAGCAGAAGTCTCCAGGGGCCGAGGGGAACACGCTGAGGGGATGTTCTATCTGCTCTCCAGTGCAGCCGGGGTGAGCACCCGCCGTGTCCCCGGGCTGTGGGGACACCGTGCTCTATGGGGACCTGGGTGTCCCGGGGTCACCCCACTGTGGGCAGGTCAGGGTGTCCTGGGGTCACTGCACTGCATCAGGATGGGACATCAGAGCATGAGTCCCTGCAGGCCCCTGCTCCCCCCGCCAGCTCCCACCCTGCTCCTCTCCTCCCAAAGCATCATCACTGCAGGCCTTGCAGGAAGGGCCCAGATGGCCTCGCTCCATCCCTGTGCCAGCACAGTCACCTCATCCCCAGCCCTGCACAGCTGGAGCATCCCTGCTCTGATCTAACCGGACATCCACAGCAGCCATCCAGGTGTGCCGGATGGCCAGGGGGATGTCCCTGTCCCCCTCACACAGCAGCTGTCCCTGTCCCCTGAGCCACCCCAGCGAGCTGGGGCACAGCTCAGTCCCGGCATCCTGCCTGCGGAAACCACCACCTGCTCTTGCTCACGATGGAGAAAAGCAGGACCTGGCAGGACAGAGGGACCATCGGGAAGCTGCAGCTGCCCTCGGGCCATGCCAGGAGCACTGCAGTCAGCCCAATCCCCCATGAGCCTGGGGCACAGCCTGGGCTGGGACCGGGAGTACTTGTGGCTGCCCTGATCCATGGCACCGTGCAGTCACAGCCAGACACGGATGCACGGACATCCCTGAAGCTGGACAAGACTTGGAGGATGTTCTCACACCCAACTGTGATGCTCTGGCCTCCTGACCAGGCGTGGGACTCCTTGCCCGGGACAGGCTTGCTGCAGGCAGGGCTTCCACAGCAGTGCCCAGCTGTGCCATGCTGGGAACAGCTGGATCACAAACCCCTGCACCACACCAAGCATTTGCACGTGAGTGGCTGAGAGCAGGCTCGGGAGGGCAGAGTTTTACCATAATGGTTTATTCAGCAAAGCTTCCTCTCGTTCTTCTTCTGAGCAGCCACCCCTAGTCCTGAGAGCTGCCTGCTCCTATTCTTGTCCCGCCGGCACTTCCCAAGCGGCACATTGTTGGGATTCAATGGGAGGAAGGGTGGGTTTGCAGCACTGAAGGCTTAGGAGAAAGGCGGCAGGTCTGGGAAGCAGCTTCACCCCCGTCCCAGCGCCTGCGGGAATCCACAGCCCCGCAGCAACGCCGGGGGATGGACAGGAGGGAGTCCCCAGACACACGGAAAACAGCTGGAAGTGCCATAGGCACAGATGGGAGCAGGACAGGGGCTGCCACCAGGTGCCATCAGTGCCCAAGCTGTCACCACCAGGGCTCAGTCCTTGTCCAGGCCATCACTCCAGCACCGTGCTGGAGCTGCTGGAGCAGCCTCCCCCACCGACACCGCATGGGCCCGGGGCAGGAAATGGGGCAGCAAGCCCCCCCCAAAGCCCGATTGTGCCCTGGGAACGAGGGGATCAATGGGCTGTAAACAGCCGGGGGAGCCGCTCCGGCGCGGGGTGAACAAAGGCATTGCAGAGACAGTTTCCGAGCTGGTCCCAGCTGGGAGAAGGAACGGGACCATTCCCATCCCAGCACACAATAGGGAACAGCCGTCACCCCACAGGCTGGCTGGGAAAGGAGACAAAGGGGAAGGGGCCACTTCAGAGGACAGCGCCAGCCTGCCAGGGGGACAATGTGGTGGGCACTGTGAGCCCCAGTGCTGCAGGTGGCAGTGGGACAGGGCTGGGACAGGCTCTAAATCACACCCAGGCTCCTCCTGCACCTTCTCCCGAGGCTCAGCTGCCCTCGCAGCAAAGGGCAGAGTGTTCCCGGCGGTGCCGGGCCATGAGCCCAGCTGAGGGCAGCAGTCCAGGCCAGCACAGCAGCTCGGGAGGCAAACAGAGCCGGGAGCACGGCAGTAAAGCTGTCAGCGGGGCAGGACTGGCCCTGGCCGGGGCACAGCACAGCACTGTGAATGCTGACTGCCTGCTGACCCCGGCGCTCGCACCAGGCACGGCAGATTTATCGCCCCCGGGAGGGGAAGGCCGGGCCGGGACAGAGCGCGGGCCTTGCTCAGGCACCACGGGAAAAAACAAGCCAGGAGGCAGCGATAACCCTGGCCCTGCTCAGGCTGCTCTGGCTGGGGTTTGTCCCTGCTGTGCCAGCAATGCCTGGAGGGGACAATGGCCACTGGCCCCTCGTTCTTGCTGCCAGCCTGTCCCTGCTCAGCACCCCAGTGGGACCTCGGTCCCCTGGGACCCCACCCTATGTTGTCACAGCCCTTCTCTTCCAGATAAAGAGGTCAAAGGGAAGCAGATGACGAAGCTGGGGGAGCTGGGAGGGAGGCACAGCCACGGCACAGGCTGGGAATTTGCTGCCTCCCCTCCTTCCTGCCTGCCACCCTGTTGCCAGGCCTGGAGGTCAGTGCCCGGTCAGGGACTGCACTGGCATTTGTCCCACTGCAGGAGCTGCTTCTTGAACATGCAGGGAGCAGAGACACGCTCTGAGACAGGGCTGGGGCTGTGCTGATGCAGAAGACACTGAGGCCCGAGGACTGACACAAGTTTATTGTGCAGAGGGCAGGGATCTCCCCGTTCCCGACACATCGCCACGCTCAGAGCACCACAACAGAGCAGGACCAGGACTTTCACCTCCCCCTGTCACCGTTCCTGGGAGGGATGATGCAGGGACAGGGTCCCCAGAATGCTCCATGGCTGTTGGCGTGGGGCTGTATTGGGGTTCATCAAGAGCCACAGGGGATCTGGAAGCAGGGCAGCAGTTCTTCCTGTCACTGGAGGTCAGCCTGACCCATCCCGTGGCACTCAGGTCCAAACTTCTTCTACCTTCACACCATGGAAGAAATCAAACCTGAGGAGACACAGGTGGAACCAGGCCGAGAGGGTTTTGTGGTCCAGGAGCCAGGCCTGGCGAGAGCTGAGGACTTGCAGACTCGCTCCATCTCCATCTCCCTGCCCACTCTGCCACCGAGCTCTGGGTACCTTGTGCAAATCCATGGGGTGGGCAAACCTGACCCTGCGGAGGGCCCGGGCGGGTAAGGAGCAGCAGGAGGGAGGCTGGTGGAAGCAGTGCACTGTCAAGGGAGTCCCCAGCAGCCGCTCCAGGGCACCTCCTTTACCCAAACCACCCTTTATTAACTCTTTTCGGGGCGGTTCCTGTTGAGCACGGCCCGAGGGGCGAACTCCAGCTTGTCCTTCAGGCTCACCACCTTGGTCACGTCCTCGCCCACGATCTCCTGCAGCTTGCGGTCCTCCCGCTGCTCCGAGATGCTCTTCTCGTCCTGGGCCGTGGGCGGGGGGTCTCCGCGCAGGAACCGCTCCAGCTGCGAGCCCACCAGCCCCACCACGAAGGCCACCGGGAAGGTGACGTACGGGGCCTTGGAGCGCACGGCCGCCCACAGCACGGACCACATGCCTGCCTGCCGGGGCGGGACGCGGCGCTCACCGGCCGGGCCGCTCGTCCCGGGGCCTCAGCGCCGCCTGCAGGGAATGGTGACCCGCGTGGGCCGCGCCGGGACCCCCGCCCGGGTCCGCAGGGACCCCCGCCCGGCCCCGGCCCGGCCCTGCTCACCCGGGCCCGGCCCCGGCCCGGCCCCGCTCCGGCCGCGCTCGCCCGGGCCCGGCCCCGCCCGTTCCGGTCACGGCCCTGGGGCGCGGCGGGGCCGCGCTGCCCCCTGGCGGAGAGCGCGGGAAGCGCAGCGCTGGAGGAGCGACACCGGCGGGGACACGGGGGGGACACGGGGGGGACACGGGGGGGACACGGGGGGACACGGGGGGGACACGGGAGGGACACGGGGGGGACACGGGGGTGACACACGCGGGCGACACGGAGGGACATGGGGGACACACGGGAGGGACACACGGGAGTTATGGGGGACACGGGAGGGACACACGGGAGGGACACACGCGGGCGACACGGGGGGGAGTTATGGGGGACACGGGGGGACATGGGGGGACACCGGGGGCACACTGGGGGCACACGGGAGGGACACGGGGGGGACACGGGAGGGGACACCGAGGGGGAGTCATAGGGGACACGGGGGGACACTGGGGGAACATGGGGGATATGGGGAACATGGGAGAACACCGAGGAGGAGTCATGGGGCACACGGGGGGGACACAGAGGGGAGACACGGGGAGGAGTCATGAGGGACACGGGGGGGACACCGGCGGGACACTGGGGGGACACGGAAGAGGGACAACGAGGGGGAGTCGTGGGGGACACAGGGAGACACAGGGGGGACACTGAGGAGGAGTCATGGGTGACATTGGGGGGAAAAATATTGGGGGATATGGAGGGGCATGAGGAGTAGTTATGGGGGACATGAGTGGGGACACCGAGGTGGGATCATGGGGTGACATGGGGGGACACAGAGGGGAGCAGGAAAAGAGGCATGGAGGGGACACGAGGGGGAGTCATGAGGGGACACAGGGGGAATACACGGGGAAGGAGGAGGGTGGGACATGGAGGGGAGTCTTGTAGGGGACAAGGGGGTGTCACAGGGGGAGCCACGGGGAGACACCCACAGGGCGAGACCCCCAGGGAGAGTCGTGGGGTGTCACCCTCTGGGAGACACAGAGGGAGAGTCACAGGAGTCCCAGGGGAGAACCCAGGGACAATTCAGAGAGAGAAGCACGAGAGCCACAGGGAGACGTCATGCAGGAGTCACGAGGAATGTCACAGAGAGACACCCACGGGGATGTCACAGGGGGTGTCATGATGGGAGACTCACGCGGGGAGTCACAGGGGGAGTCACGGGGAGAGATCCACAGAGAGACACCCACGGGAGGAGATCCATGGGGGGAGACTCAGAGGCAGAGAGATCTCCATGGGGACATCCACGAGGAGACTGCAAAAGCCTTTCTGCCACCCCACAGTCAGCAATTTCCCACAATACAGACATGCATTTCCCACCCCACAGACACAAAAACATGGGAGACAGCTGAAAGGCGAGCCCGGTGCCGGCCATGTCCCCGCAGGGAAGTGGCCGCTGGCCCGGAGTAACCAAAGTCATCTTTATTAATTGCGGCGGTTCGTTACAATAAAAAGGGAGCCACGTGTCACGGTCACTGCACGGCGCTGGCCGGGGCGGGGGCCGGGGGCCCTTCCCAGGCACATCCCTAAATCCGGGGTGCAGGGGGAGTGGGGCAGGGAAGGGCTTTGGGTGGCTGAGTGGGTGCTGCCGTCACGGAGGTGTTTAGCACCGACGGACCCCCAGGAGCGAGGGACCCCAGCGAGGCGTCCCCCAGCTGCCTCTGATCCCACCGCCCTGCCTGAGGGCCTGGGCAAGGTGTGGACCCAGATTTTGGGAGCTACCTGGCACCCACTGGCCCTGCGCTGGGGGGTGGCTGGTGATGCTGCGTGGGGCTGCTGGCGTGGCAGAGTGAGGGACAGGGGTGGAGTCGTCCCCTCTCTGCCACCAAAAGGGACACTGAGGGGGACAGGATGCTTGGAGAATGGGGTTAAGGACAGGGATGAGGCAGATGCAGCCTCCTGCCCCACCACACCGCTCTGCCCTGGAGGGGTCTCTCCACCCTGTTCCTGGCTCTGTGCACAGTGATGGGGGAGCTGGGAACAGCCACACCCCAGGGTGTCCCTTGGCCCTGAGAGGTATCAGGTATGTGACAGCCCTATCCTGGGGTGTCCCATTCTGCAGGGCTCTGAGAGCTCAGGGGGAGAGGGTGACCCCTGAGGGGGGTCCCTAGCTCCACACTCAAGGGGCAGCTGCTGGCCGTGTCCCCACTCCCGTCACACCCACGGGTGCCCAGCCCAGGTGTGGTCCTTGTCACCGCAGGAGGGAACAGGCTCACTGGGGAGGCATCTCCCACCTGCAGCAAGGCACGGGGGGACTATGGCCTGTCCCCGGCTAGTGCCACATTGCAGAGGTGCTCCCGGACTCCAGGCTGGCAGGAGGGCAGGACCGAGAGATGAGGGATGGACGGAGGGGAGGGAGGGCTGAGCGGGAAGGGGAGAAGCGCGTGGCGATGCTCCGTGCGAGGGAAGCGGGGCGGCTCGCCGTGACCGGGGGCCTCTGCTGCGCTGGTCCGTCCCACCAGGCAGGACACAGCGCTGGTCACGTGTAGTTTCTGGTTTATTCCTTGGGTTATATTTATATATGTATATAGGGGAGGGAGCCCTGGGTCCCCACGGCACCTGAGCCGCGGGCGGGGGGAGCAGCGAGGGGACCCCTTTGTCCCCACCACGTCCCAAAGCCTCGTGCCGGCAGGGCAGGGCTGGGGGGCTGTGGCTGGGCAGGGGCTGGGGCCCCGTCCCCACCACACACCAGGGGATTGCACTGAGTACAGAGAGGCGGGGGGGCCTGCCTGCAGCCCCCTCCCCTCCAGCCCGGCGGGGCCGGGTGCTGAAGGTCACCTCTCCTTGGGTTGGGACGCAGGGGCCGGTGTGCAGAAGGGCTGGGGAGCGGGAAGGGGACAGAGAGCTGGGACACAGCCCCAGGGAGGGCAGAGGGAGGGAGAGCCCCGGACCCCAGGAGAGGCTGGCAGGGGCATGCGGGTGGAGGGGGGCAAGGGGACGGGGCAGAACCGGGCTTTGCGTTCACCCGCCGTCGGATCCACGAAAGGGCTAAGATAGAAAAGAGAGAAGCTGTGAGTGGGGCCAAGAGCTGCCCCAGGGTGTCCCCGCGGCCCCCCATCACAGTGAGCTACGGCCGCGCCGTCCAGTCCGGGTAGAAAAGCGGAGGCTGCGGTCACAGCCGGGTCTGCGCCTCGGGGATGTAGATCTCGATGCTGTCCGCGCTCTCAGTGGCCGAGCTCTGGCGGAAGGAGGCGGCTCGCTTGGCTGCCAGGAGCCGCTTGCGGGCCTCCTGCCGCTGCCGGTCCACCGAGTCCAGGGAGCGCTCCTTCACCGGGTGCACCTTGGAGCGCGGCGGCTTCTTTGGTATCGGGGGAGGCACCTTCTTCTCCTCCTGCACAGACAACAGGGGCTTCAGGCTGGGAATGGGCATCCCAGAGGGCTCGCCACAGCTGCTGCTGTGGGTGCCAAAGCCGAACTATGGTGAGGGCTCCACAGACCCTCCCACAGGTTGCAAGGCAGGGCTGCACATCTCTTTATCCACCCCGTGCCTGGACCCTGCCCTGCCCTTTGCAGGCAGCTGGGATATGTCAGTGGGAGAACAGCCTTCCTCTAGCCTCACTTTTTCTCATCTCTGTTTTTCAAGAGTTTGCTAAAAGCAGTCACCAGTGAGAGCCCTGCAGTGGTTTGGGTGCAGATGTGCTTGGGGATGAGGAGGGAGGGAGAGGTGACAGGTAAGAGCCAGTGGCAGAGCCCAGCCCTTACCTTGGGCTCCATGATCTTCCACCCATTGGCCTTGAGCTGCTGGAGCTCCCCAAACTTCATGCTGACATCCTCAATGGAGAGCTGCAGGAGGTCCCAGAAGCCAGCCAGGTCTTGGAAGGTGGGCACAGGAAATGCGTTGGGATCCTGTGGGGACAGAGGGACAGTGTGTCCTCGTTGTCCATCAGTGGGACATCTGCCCTGCTGGCCATGGGGCCATCCCACCCCTCTGTGCTGGGGGGTCTCCTCCGTGGTGGTCCATAGTCACTGGCTGAGAGTATGAGACCCTCCCCTCCCCAGCACAGCTGGCCCTTGGCACAGCAGCCCACACTCACCATGTTCTGCTGGCAGAGGCGGTAGAACTGCTGCACCTTCTGGGACATGAGGAGCTGGGCACTGCCCACCGCGCTCCGGATCTTCTCCAGGACTGGGGGGAGAGCACACAGTCACGAGCAGCTCAGAGCCCTCCAACACATCGTGTCTCTTCTCCCCTTCATATCCCTCCAGCCCCAGAGGGTTTCCCAGTGTTTCCTGCCCTCACCCAACCCCTTTAGCCTTGGCAGGAAAGATGCTCCAAGGTGGGAGCACTGCAGGACAATGACTGTGCTCCCCCCAGCTCTGCAGGATCCCCAGCCCCTCTCTTTGCTGCAGCACCCCACCCGACTCACTCTCCTCGGGCAGGTCATAGTCCTCCGCCTCCCTCTCCATCTGCTGGCACCAGCCCTCCATCTTCTCCACCTCTGCCTGCAGCAGTTTGATGAACCACTCCCCGTCGCGGTGGCACGGGGAGGCACGGCCGGAGTCCGGGAGGCTGCGGGAGCCCCGCTCTATCCAGGCGTCCCGCCGGGGCACCTCCACCGTGTCGTACTGCAGCTGGTAATCCTCGCGGTACGCCCACTGCCCCTGCGTGTGCACCGTCTTGTACACGGCGTACTGCCGGCCCGACTCGGGCTCCGAGGAGTGCCGCTGGAAGGGCCGCCCGAACTGCAGGGCTTTGTCCTCGGTGGCCACGGCCAGGCCAGTGAAGCCCTCGAGCTCCAGGTCCGCCTGCACGCCCGCTGTCACGCTGTTGGAGCGCTTGAAGCGCGCTCGCCTGCCGAGACAAGGGAGAGCGTGGGGACCCTCGCTGGCAGCAGGGATTGTCCCGTCCCCCCGGCAGGTACTACAGAATGCCCACAGGTAGGATGGGGCTGGGAATGCCGGGGTGGATCCTGGAGCATTCAGGGCCACAGGGAGAACCCTGAGCAGCTGTGATCTGCCAGTCCCTCATCTCCTCTGCTCTCAGCCTGTTTCCATGGCTACCAGCACTGGACTGAGGATGGAGAGGAGCGTGCATGGATGGGCACAATGCCGGAGCTCCCCTCCCGCAGGCCATGCAGGTTCTGGCACACCTGGCATTCCCATCCCAGCCAAAATGTCATGGTTAGCTGCAGAAATGCCCAAAGGTTCATCTGCACCTGGCAAAGGCTCAAAGCTAAGGGCTGAGCCAAGGAGAGGAGACCCAGGACAGGGCAGGAATAGGGCAGCCCCTTCCCTGGGCAGCAGCGAGGACAAAGGAAAGGCCAAATCCTGCCCCAGGTGGGGGCAGCTAGCCTGGGATGGGGATGGTGCTGAGCTCTGGGGATTCAGCCAGAAGGGAGAGGGAAAAGATGCTGTGGGGTAGTGATGGTGTGCAGAGCTCAGGAAGCCCCCAGGAACCCAATGCCAGTGTGGCAGGTCTCAGCCCAGTCCAGCCACGTGGTACCTTTTGTCCTCCTCCACCTGCACCCCGATGGAGTGGAACTCCCTCTGGCTCCGGCTCTCCGTATCCGAGTCAGAGACAGCCTCAACCTGCCAAGGGGCAGAGGGAGAGCGCTGGAGGGCAGCCCCAAAACGCAGCGTGGTGGCTCAGCATGGCCCACACCACTCGGGCAGCCCGCAGGGAGGAGCGGAGCCCACCTGGACACCGATGGAGGGACGCCACTTCCGCTGCCGAGCCAAGCTCCGCAGCTCCTCCCGGCCTGGGATGGCCTTGATGATGAGCGTGGAGGGCTTGGGAGCAGCACGGGGCTGGACAGGGGGCAGGTCGAGGGCCACGGCTGTCACCTTGGAGCTCTCCAGGCTCTCGGCCGAGTTGCAGCGTGCCGCGGCATCCTTGGACCAGGCGGGGCTGCGGGCAACCTCGCTGGGCAGGTAGCTCTCGTGGGTGGACTCGGTGCTGCTCTGCGCCGTGACGGAGATGAGAGGCTTGGCTTTGGTTCCTGGAGGGATGGGAGGTGGAGCTTTTCTGTAACTGAAGGCTGTTGTGGGAGAGGCGCAGGATGAAAAGGCACGTGAAAACACAGACACTTGATCGTTTCCCGCCGCGAACAGGGGCCCCGGGGAATGCTGCCCATCTCCTCCCACAGCATCGGGATCGTGGCCCCACAAGGTTTGCCCCTAAGCTGGGTTAGATACAGGTCAGAGTTCAGAGGGGCTGTTGGACCAGGTTTGGGGATTGGAAAACACCCCAGACCCACACTGGCCACATTGCTGCAGCACCCAGCAAGGGGCAGAGATGGGGACAGAGGTGGAGGGAAGGAGGGGATGGCAAATATGTGCTGGGGGCACAGAACAGCCCCCTGACTGGGACTGGGTGACAAGCAGGATGCTCACACCCTGTCCTGGGCACTATAGGGGTCAGGGGCCAGGAGGAGGGCAGCAGCAGCCCTTGGCAGGTGCCTGGATGAGCAGGCAGGGAGATGTGGGGTTCCCTAACACAGCCAAGCCCTCACCACCCCCCAGGACTCACAAGTGCTGGGCTTCAGGATGCTGCTGGTGATGGGAGGCCCAGGAGGGGCCGACATGGAGAAGAGTGAGAGACAGTCGTCATCCTGGGAGCAGCCCGCCTGGATGGCCCGCAGGTAGCTGTGGCTCCGCATGCGGAAGCAGCCGGGCAGGTCCAGCGCCTCCACGGCCTGCGACTCCACCTCGCCGAAAACCGACTCGCAGACGGCCTCAAACTGGTGGTTGAGCTCGTCGTTGATCTGGGGAGAGCAGTAGGTGAGGCAAGGGATGCTCAGAGCGACATCCACCACATCCCTGCCCCAGCCTGCCCTGTGCCACGGGACGTACCTGGCCGGTGGTGAAGGAGCGACCGTAGCTCTGTCCCCGCGGGAGCATTCGCGGTGGCGTGCAGCAGCTGGGACAGTTACAGATATATGAATCAGAATAGTGCCTACTTGCAAACCTAATGAGAGACAGTGGGAATAGAAGGGATTGCACCAAAAGCAACACATTCCAGCAGAGCATTCGGAAACGCAGCCGCAGGGATTCTCCCTCCGGCCACTGCTGCTGTCCCCATTCCTCACTGCCGCCAAAACTGTCACCCACTGAGACTGGAGCATGTCTCAGTCATCCCCCTTTGAACACACCTCTTCTCCCCATGGTCTGCATGTGGCTGCAGCAGCAGGTGCCCCCCAACAGCCCAGCATAGCCATGTCCCCCCCAATGCCCTGAGAGAGCAGGGACAGGGCTCGGTGCTGCTGCACTGGGGAGTGCAGCTGTGGGCAAGGATGGGGCTGTGAGTGGGACACGCCACTCGTCCTCCCAGGAAGTCCTGGCCCGTGGCCCCGCTGCTGCCTGCAATGCTGGGACAGGGCCCGGAGGCAACAGCCCTTACTTGGTCCTGGCCTGGTCGGCGCTGGAGGAGCGGCGGTAGCTGTCCCGCCGTGTGGCCGCCCTGGGCAACACTTTGGCGCTGATGTCCGAGTCGGCGCTGTCCTCATCGCCCATGGCCTTGATGTAGCTGCCGCTGCGCATCCGCCGGCACGGGATCTCCCCGTCCTTGCCCGCCGGGTACCCGCTCCACTCGTCCTGCGGCACCTGCAGCGGGAGGCAAGCGTGGGAGGAGGTGGTGGCCGGGCTGTCACAGGTGGGATGCAGAGCCAAGCATGTGCCAGCCCAAGCCCAGCCCAAATCCAGCACATGTGCCTGGCTCCTCTGTCCTCCCCATGCACCCCAGAGCTGCACGGACAGACCCTGAGGGCTCTGACCCCTTTGGAAAGCCCCGAAATCCAGGAGAGAAGATCCCTCCCAGCAGCCACAGCTCCTCATTCCCACAAGGCGGGGCGGCGCAGCAGCTCCCACCTCACGGCCCCCCTGGCAGGAGCGTCTGGGCCAAATCCCACCCATGCCAGAGCAGCACCCGCCTGACGTATCGGGCACCAGTCCCGCCACGTGCTGCTGACGCCAGCACCGTGGGGTCCTTATAGGGCAGTGGCAGGGGGATGGTGTCCCCTGGGGCCCACGGCCAGGGCGGTGGGGCCGGCACCCTGCCCCAATGCCCCCGCTGCTGGCAGAGATGGGCCCCAGCCACCCCCACCCCAGGCCAGCACGGCATTGCTGCTCCCTGTCTCCTTCCCCCAGGAAAGGGAGAGAAGAGTTAATTAGCTTTTAATTGGAAGGGGGGTGACCTAGAAGGGAGCCCGGTGATGAGGCAGGAAGTGGCACCCAGCCAGGCACACAGGCAGGATAAAAGCAGGGAGAAGGGAGCAGGCACAGGGCTGCTGGTGGCTCTGAGCTGACAGAGCTGGTCTGACCCCAAATCCAGCACAGGGAAGGAGGCAGCAGATGTGCTTCAAGGGGGCAGCAGGGACTGGCACAGGACCACGGGAATGGGGCAGAGGTGCTGGGGACACGGAGCAGAGCTGGAGCATCCCCACAGCACCCCAGGCTGCTGGGTGGAGGGTCCCAGGCCTGGCTCACCCCGCAGCACAGTCAGCCCCAGCCCCCTCGCCCTGCCCAGCCCCTCACCTGCAGGTACTGATACGCTCGGTCTTTGGCCTTTGCTTCCTGAAGCATCAAGGTCTTCTCGGTGCCGCCGGCGCTGGGATAGGCTTCGCGGGCCTGGCTGACGGTCATGGTGTGCCAGGCACTCCTCTTGAGCGTCTGGCCGTCCAGAGACATGGACATGCCGGCACAGGCCAGGCATTTTCCTTCCCCGCCGCCCTTTAGACTCTTCAAGGTCAAGTCTCTGAAGGCACTTTCGGGAGCGTCCACGCAGTACTGGGTGCCCTGGTCGGCAGCGTGCCGGCCAGACACCATGTAGCTGCTGTCGCTGTCCAGGTTGTCGTCGGAGCTCCACCAGCCCAACATCTTGGACCGGTGCCGGGAGTCCACCTTACGGTCCTTGCTCTTGCTGCGCTTGCCGTGGCGGGACTGGTGGTGGTGGTGATGGTGGTGGTGGTGGTGGTGGTGGTGGTAGCCGTCCCCGCGGCCGTCCATCTTGGCGCCGTTGTAGTCCCGCTTGGCCGGCGCCTCCAGGGAGTGGGACTTGGCGAAGAGCTTCTGGACGGAGTGGACGAGGTGGCGGATGCGGCTGGGGCTCTCGCTGCGGGGCTCGGCGCCGCCGGCCCGGGGGTACTGCAGCGTGTGGAAGCCGTCGTGGTGCAGCGGCAGCTGCTTCTCGAACTGGTCCAGCAGCGTGGGGGGCAGGCGGTTGATCTTGCTGGAGGGGTGGGCGGTCGCCATGCATTCGTCGCAGGAGTCGTAGGGCTGCTGCGCGTGATGCATCCTCGGGAAGGTGCTGCTGGCGCTGGCAGAGGGCGGCTCGCTCAGGGGCCCGCCCGGGCACTCGCTGGCCGCGCCGGGGCTCCTCGCCGGGCAGTAGGGATGCTCCAGGGAACACGGCTCGCTGGGGCTGAGCAGGTACGGCGGCCGGCCCTCGGGGCCGTGCGGGATGTGGTCGGCGGGATGCTCGCAGTCCTCGGGGATGCAGCGGCAGCGGTGGCCGGAGGAGGGCTGTGTCTGGCTACGCTCCCCATGGTAGCCCTTCATAATTTCAGCACCCACCCCATAGCCTCGGCATCTTGCAGGGATGCCCCTGCGGGCTCATCTGCGGAGACAGGGACAAAGCAGAGTGTCAAGATCCCCTCTGCACCCCCACCACCAGCACAACATTGGGGCTACTGCATGAGAACGGGCTGAGAAGGCTGGGAAGCTTCCAGGGGAAGATTCACAGGGTGAGGCCCTGTGAAATGCCAGAATCCTGGCTTTCCACGTGGTGACAGGACCACAGTGCCTGGGCCAGGCACGGGGGTTACCCCCAGTTCAGGTGCTCTCAGGGGGCAGTGGGAAGGAGAAGGTGCTGCCAGCAGCGATGCAGGGCCTGCAGACAGCGGGAGAGGACACGCTGCCATCAGCAGATCCTTGTTTTCTCCTCCAACACCAAATATTATGAAGTGTTTCTCCATTAGAAAGCGGCTCTGGCTGAGTTTTTCAGCCGTCGCGATTCACAGCGCCGTTAATGAGCTGCAGTGGGGCGCGGGGGGGCCACGCTCTGGTGTCTCCATCCAGCCCCACACGGAGCTGTGGATGGAGACCCACAATCCAGGGCTCTCCTGCCCTGCAAGCCCTCTGGATGGGCAGCCAGGAGCAGAGGTGGCTGTGCTGTGTGAGGGGCGGCTCCAGGCCAAAGCAGGAGGATGGACAGGCCTAGCCAGGCTGAGCCTGTGGCAGCCGACAGAGCCTCTTGCACCCATGGAGGTTTGTGTGCCTTGCAGTCCCTCAAAGGCTCTGTCTTTGGTTTGATTGCAAATGAGGAAATTACTTATTCTCCAGAGTATCTCTGCTAATTAACAGGCATCGTTAACCCTCTTGTTGTTGTATCTGGGCAGGGTGCTGCGGGCAGCACGTCTCCCAGACTGGCTGCAGGGAAAGGTGACCGTGGGATGTTCCCTGTGGCACGTGGGGATCCAACCACCAAGACTGGACACGAGGGACACTGGGAGGGCCAGGGCTGTGTGGGAGGGGCCTGTGCCTCCAAGCAGCCCTGGAGGAGAGTGGCTGGGGGTCCCCAAGGGGTGTGGGGGTGGGCAGCAATGGCATTTTGGCCCTGAGCAGCAGACAGAGCCCTGGGAACACATCTGCCCTAAGCCAGCACCACCTTCCTTCCCAGCTTCGAGGCTGGACAGCTCCGTCCTGCGCCGCTGCCCATCCTCAGATCCCGCTCCTGCTCTAACAAAGCTCCCTAATTGCTGAACGGAAAGTGCAGCTGGTGCAGAAGAAGCCTCTCCCCTCCCGAGAGAGATGCTGCGAGGAGCAGGAGCAGCAGCGTGGGATGGAGCTGCCTCCCTGCCCTGGGATCGAGCTGCAGGATGGAAGGACGGACAGACAGACAGACAGACAGGCTCCCAGCCCAGCTCTGCCTCCGCGGGCTGAGCTATCATCTCCTGCTCGGGGAGGGAAGCTCCCAGCTGATCCAAATATTGCTGCCGCGGCGGCAAGAAGGAGTCAAAATATCTGCGGAGCCCGTCAGCACGAGCCCGCCGGGCTTTTGTGCTCGGCAGGTGCAGGAATTCAACAAAGCCGGAGCCGCCGGCGAGGCAGCGCCGCAGCTCCCCCGCACCTGTGGAGCGCTGGCGGCGGGCGGGGACGCGCCGCGGTGGAGGATCCATGTCCCAGCTCGCCAAGGTGACACAGGGACCAGCCCAGGGACCAGCCGGGCTCCCTGAGGGCAACCTCGGGATGGAGAAGGGATTGGGAATGAGCCCGTGGGGTTCAGCACAGGCAGCGCAGCACAGGGTTGCCATGTGCAGGAACTGCCACCAGCAGAGGATGGGAGAGGCCACTGAGCCCCCTCCTCTGCCCTGTCCCAGGAGGGCAGTGTGGGCAGGATGGCACTGGGGCAGCTGGCCAGAGCGTGGCTCATGGGCAGGTGGCTGAGAGCTGGAGCTGTGACCCTCCAAAGGCCAATCCACTGAGCAGCCCTCGGGATGGAGGGATTTGTGCCACCAAAGCACAGATTTAAATCAGGGGGGAAAAACCCAGCCCAGCTGAATTTTGTGCCATTTAACACCAGGGTAATTACCACCAGTGGGAACCTACCGCCCACACAATTATGTGCTAGGATAAACTGGAAGAGCATAATTACCATTACAAATAACTCACTCCTCGCCTTTATTGCATCCAGCGCCTGGAGAAACTCCCACCAGTGGCTCCCCACCACCACCTCCCTCTGATGTCTCTCCCCATTGCCAGGGTCAGCACAGGGAGCAGAGGGGCTCGTAGTCCCTGGTGCTCCAGGCCATCCTGAAATTCCGCCTCCTGCTTAATTTCCCATAGGAGCACTTGGCAGAGCTCCACTTCCCAGCAGCTGCCCCATGAGATCCCTGCCTTAGAGGCAGCGCCGTGCTGAGGCCCAGGGCTGCAGGGATTCAGGGCAGACCCACCAGGAGCTTCCCTGGGACCTCACAGCACCTAGGATCCTCCCACCTTTCCTCCAGCTCCAGGTACACCAGCGGTGAGGTGAGACAACATCAAAACCCCACCACAATGTCCGGGTCTGGAAAACCGCCCTGACACAGGATAAAACCAGGTTTTTCTACACTTCCAGGTCTAACCCCAAGATCTGAGGTTGATGGTCCTGCGCTCAGGGGGTTCTGGCCCCCTGCCCTTCCCCAGCAGCCCCACCATGGGCAGCCCGTGCTGGGGTCCCAGTAGAGCCTGCTGGTGGCACTCACCGCCCGGCGCTCAGGGGGATGCTGTCCTCATGGCCCCGCCAGCAGCAGCTCCTCCACGCTGGGAATCCCTGGGGCAGGCTCTGGGGGAGGAACAGGATGGGGATGAAGCCAGAGCAAGGGTGTTCCTCCCCAAAACCAGCCCGAGCCACCTCCCTGTGTGTTTTTCATCAGCCCAGCCTTCCATCCTCCCCTGAGGCCGCCCCACACTAGCACAGCAACGGGGACAGCTCTGCACGGCCACAGCCACGTGTTTCACCCAGTTTAGCCCCAAAACCATCCCCAGTCCCATCCTGTTATGCAATTCCCTGCCAGCGGGTGCCAGAGCTGGCCCAGCGGCCACCTCGCCATCGACTTTCATTTGCTCGGGATGCGGCCTCTCCCTCCACAAAACCTCCTCCCGCCACCCCGGCCTTCCAGCGTCACCAAAGGGAATTTTATTTTTCCAGCTTCCAGCCCGGGAGAGGCACGAGCTCGGCCCGTTCTGCTCTGCAAATTAATGCGAGATTCTGCCAGCTTGGGTCCTGCTGGGGACCTTTATGGCTCGGGATGAAAGCGGGAGAGAACAAACACGCAGCGTGAGCGCCCGGCGCAGCGCGCGAGCCAGAGCCAGAGAAAAAAATAAAATAAAGTGTTTTTCCCACTTAGGGGCTGAACAAATTTGATCTACGGTCGTCGGAAGAAAATAAATATGGAATACCGCCAGGTCGTTTCCACCGTGCTTTTAATCTATTTACTCTTTCCCCGCTCATTGTAAGTGAGAAGGATTGCGGAATGCAAACATTTTATTTTATTACTAATTGTCCTGTTATTTTATGAGGCTGAATTAGTAAAATTTACTCAGCCTGGGAGGAAAAAAAGAGGGGCTTAGTAAGAGATCACCTAATTTAGCACAGAAAGGGAAAGGGAAAGGGGAAAGGTGAAGAAAGGGAAAGGGAATAGGAAAGGAAAGGGGAAAAAAGAGAGGAAAAGGAAAGAGAAAACAGGGAAGGAAAAAAGGAAAAAGGAAAAGGGAAAGAGGAAAAGGGAAAGAGGAAAACAGTGTGAGCAGGATGCAAAGATCACAGAAAATACACTGGCTGCAATCAGGAAATCAAAACCAATTACTGTTAATAAAAGAAAACAAAGCAACTGCAGGCAGGCACTGCCTGCAGAGGGCTGTAAGGGGCAGGATCCAACTGGGCACAGCTGGAAGAAAGGGATGAGGCAAGATTTTTTAAAAGTCATGAAAGATGAACACAAGCTGAGGAACTGCAAATGTGAGTGGAGCAGGAAGTGTTTACCAAGGCCACTGAGAAGGCCACAGAAGCCAGCACAGCTGGCTGGGACCCTGACAGGGCTGGGGGGTTCTGGCACCCCAACAAATCTGGGGGACCCTGGCACCCCAACATAATAGGGGGGCTCTGAGACTCCAAGGCTGGGGCTCATCTCTTCTCCCCAAGCATGGGTGATTCCCAGGCACCAAACCCAAATCCTTGGTGCCCCAGGGCTCCAGTCCAGCGTGGCCGCCCTGCTCCACACTCCAGGAGGCTGAGGACAGGCCGTTCGACGGGCCGGGCACGTTATTAAGCACATGATTAATTTTGGCACCAGCCCCAGCTGCCTGACAGCTCCTTCTCCAGGGCTGGGAGAGCGAGCGCGAGAGGTGCTGCCTCTGCTGATGCAGCGGTTGGTGGGATGAAAAATCCTGCAATGCAGCACTGCTTCTTAATGAGCCATTTGTCTTTGAGTCTTCTTCACTCATTACCATGCCGGGAGAGGGATGGGAGTTGCCCCACGTCCCCATCTGAGCAATTACTCCTGGAGCAGAGCGAGGAAATACGGCCACGGCGCGCCCAGCTGCCAGGGATCCCGGCACGGCCGCCAGGCTGGGGCTCCCCGCCACAACACCGCTGCCTCCGGCTGCTGCCACCACAGAGGGAGCAGGAACCCCCTCCCTGCACAGCACACACAGCCCAGGACCACCTACCCTGGCCCCAGAGCTGATTCTGTGGGGGCAAGAGCTGTGCTGCTCTGCTGGGTGTGCAAAGGGGCTGGAGCATCCTGGAGCTGCCAAGGCAAAGCCAGCGGAGAGAGGAGCCTGGCACTCCATCCCTGCAAAGCCCAAACCAGATCTTGGTGGAAGAGTCGCATCTTCAAAAGCCCTTTAGGATGGGGAACACTCAGGCCTGGCTGCCAGGGGTTGGAGAAACCCTGGCCTGGCAGGCAGGGGTTGGAGAATCCGGGAAGCTGGCTGAGAAGGAGAGAGGTGGCACAGGGAATGGGCCATGGCAATCCCTGTGTAGATGCAGGCAGAGGAAGGGCTGGCAGGGGTGAGGAGCCAAAACCCCCATGGCACAGGCTCCTCCATCCCCCTCAGCCATGCAGCAAAGCTCATCCTGCCCACAGGAGCCAGGACATGGCACACAAGGCATCAACTCCACAGCCAGAACATCGAGATCGCAGCCAGCTGAGTTGGGAGACCACCGTGGAGGGACCCCCAGGCCAGGCAGGGCTCCAAGGAGCCCAGGCCATGCCAGCTGGCACAGGGATTGTGGGCACTGAGCCGCATGGATGAGCTCCCATCACGGGTGATGCCCACGGACAGCTCCCCTCCCACGGACACGCTCGACATCTGCCCGCACTGCCCGGGGCCAGCGGCAGCCAGCACGCTGCTCCGGTGTCCTCCAGGGCTGGTGGGAAAGGGGGACATGCAGGTGACACCAGGGAGCCCACGGAGACACCACAGCTTGGCATTCACCTGCAGCAAAGGGAAGGGACAAGCAGGGACCCCTCGCCCTGGGGGTTCTGCCCACATTCCCACTTCTCTCCAGCAGTGCCCCAGGTGGGCAGCGGGCTCCAGCATCCCCCAGGAGCTGGATCTGCCTGTGCCAGAGGCCCTGGCAGCCCCCTCAGGCTCTGCAGCTGTGCCAAAGGCCCTGGCAAACCCCTCAGGCTCTGCAGCTGTGCCAAAGGCCCTGGCAAACCCCTCAGGCTCTGCAGCTGTGCCAAAGGCCCTGGCTGGCAGTGCTGGATGAACCCCATTTCCTCACCACCCCCATTTTTCCCTCCCACCCACATGGAGCCACCAGCTTGGCCATGCTGCCCTGGTCTAAAGAGCCACTTACTCCCCAGCCATGCCGTGTCATGACTTAAGCCAGGGATCACTCCAAAGCCTCTTTGTGAGCTCGGGGCAGCACAGCCTTAGCACTGAGTGTGGCAGCAGTGACAACTCCAGCCATCTCCTGCCCATTTCCTCCAAACCCAGGGCAGGCTGACCCTTCCATCCCCAGCTTCGCTCCCACCGAGCCCCAGCAGGCTGGCACTGCCACCCCTGCTCTGCTCCTGCCAGGTGCTTGGCTGAGTCAGGCTCTCACCTGTCACCAGCGTTGCTCCTCATCCTGCTTTCCCCAGCACGTGGGACTCTGCACTCCAACCCCAAACAACACCAATCCCAACCTGTTCCCTTCACCATCCCCTCCCATGGGGCCCCAGGGGCCGGAGTTTCCAGGAATGGTGAGGAGGCAGAGCCCTGGGTCCCTGTGCCAGCAGGGATGCTCCAGGGATGCTCCAGGGATGCTCCGGGGATGCTCCAGGGATGCTCCGGGGATGCCCCGGGGATGCTCTGGGCCATCACGTCCCATTCCCAGGCTGCATCCCCTGGGGCCAAGGCTGGCATGAGCACAGCGAGCCCGAGGCGTGGCACAGCCCAGCTCACCAGCAGAGGATCCAAACTGCCACTTTAATGGATGGGCTTAATTTGCAAAGCTGATGAAAACCTAAATATTTAAATACATAATTCTGCACAATGCTCTTAGCACGGGGACAGAGCAAGGGGAGGGGGGGCATGGCTGGTGAGTGAGGACACGGGAGATGCTCTGGTGGGACCACCTGGATCACCTGGCCAAGAGCACCTCCATCACAATTTGGGGACCATGCACACCCTTGTCCCCAAAGCCAGCAGGATGGGTGCTGTGGGGTGTTCTGTTGTTGGCACTGGAGACCTCCTCCACCACCAGAAGCATCCCAGAGAGAAATGTGGGGAAAAGGGAACATGGTCCAAGCCAGGGGGCTGTGAAGGGCAGTGGGACAAGCCCCCATGGAGATTACACCACTGATATTCCTGCTACAACAGCTTAGAGATAAAAGAGATTATCAGGATTTAGCAGCAATACAAATTGAATATTTAATTTTAGCTGCAGGGGAGGAGCGGGGGCTCATCCCAGGGGTGCACAGAGGTGTGCAGGTGGTGGGCCCGGAGAGGTTTTTCCAGCTCTTGGGGGAAAGCTGGTGTCAGGGCTGTCCCAACGAGCCAGAGGAGCTGGGCAGTGTCGTGGCAGTGGACTGGGCATCCTGTGCCCAACCTGTCCCTAATCCCACCAGCTGCTCACTGGCTGCCAACTGCATGGCACAGCCCCTGCCAGCACATGGGAGCTCCTGCAGGCCCATCCCACGTGTGTGGGCCCAGCCCCGGGGATGCTCTGGGGCTGCTCAGGAGGGGTCCTGACCCCACACCCTGCCCCTGGGCCAGCCCTGAGCCAAGGCATGGCTGCTTCGCTGTGCTCCCCTCTACCCTGAGCAGGACGTCCCCAGCCAGGCTGGGTGAGGATGTCCCTGGATGAGGCCCTTTGCCACCCAGGGCGTGGACTTTGCAGGGAATGGGGCTGGAGGCAGCAGTGGGGGAGACAGATCTGAGTGTCCTGTGGGACAGGGTGGAGAAACCCCCAAGGGGACCCAGGCACCCTCTACAACGCCAGAGCAGGGGCAGAGGACAGGCAGCAACATCCCCCTGCCAGCTGTGACAAGGGGGCTGCTGGCTGGCCCCAAGGCCAGCACGGGGTCTCCACGGTGCCACCGAGCGAGGTGCCCATCCTGGCTCACACCCCATGGCCGGTGTGCCGTGCTGGCGCGGGTGCCAGCGCAGGGCGGGCTGGGGGAGGACGACAGAAGATGAATGAGGGAGTCGGGAGGCTAATGGCATTGTCTGGAAAGTAGGTCGTGTGCTGAGCAAAAAGATATTTATATCAAAGCTCGTTCCCCCGCAGAAGCTCCTGAGCTGGGTACAGGCAGCACCACGAGCCCATGGCCGCTGCTCTGCACCCCCGTGACACCCGTGTGGCACCCTCATGGCACTCCACACCCCCCACGGCACCCCCTGCCCGACCCCACGCCCAGCCCTGCCACCCTGGGCACCTGCCAGCCCTGGGGCTGCCCTGCTCAGGGCTGGCGGTGCTGGAGGTGAAGTCATTCCCACGGAATGGGAGCCACGGCAGCTTTGTCTTTTTCTGACCTGGCTGCGGGTGCTGGGCACTGAATGGCACCAAGTTATTTTTATTTTAATGCAACCTTTGCCAAGGTGTGATGCTGCCCCGGACACTGCCCAGGTGGGCACAGTCAGTACAGGATGGGCACGGCGGGTCCTGCCCGACCCAGCCTCAGCACCACCCTGGCCTCTCCCAGCACCCAGCTCTGCCCGTGCTCCTCACATCCTGCATCACCCCTGACCTGATCTTGAGCCAGGTCTCAGTCACCTCCTTTCCCACTGGGAGGAGCCCCGTGCCCCAGGATCCCTCCCTCACATCTCCAACCTTCCCAGAAAAGCCCGGAAATCATCCCAGGGAGCCCAGATGGAGTCAAATGTTTCTGCCCCTCTGACCATGCTGCCCCAGCTGTGGACATGCCCCAGCCAGCACCCCTGGGGACATCCAGCCCTGCTCTCCTGTGCTCATCCCCACCCCACACCTGGCAGCCTGCGCTCCAGCACAGGAGCAGGTTCATTTCCCATAATAGCTGTGTCGGCTGAATTTACAGCCTTGCTCTGAGTTATTAATAATAATGGCCTCACTCTTAAGTAGGGCTTTTCATCTGCCTCAGAGCCCTTTCCAGAGGACGTCTGCAGCATTATCACCATTTTATTCTCGTTTCAGTGGGCACAAGAGTGAGATGGAGAAGGGGTGAAGATCTGTGGTGTGGAGCACACAGTCCTGCGAGGAGCCTGGCTACGAAACCCCCAGGGAGGCTGGAATGCCAAGGGCCGGAATGTCAGGATGCAGCCACAGCACCGAGGCTCCTGCCAGCCGTGCCGTGGTGATTTACACCGGCAGCCAGCCCGGGCCCTGCCGCACGGATAAATCCACTCCAGGCAGCAATAAACCAGCGTCACCACATCGGTAATCCGCAGCGCTCCCACCACCGTGAGGAATCCAGGGGCAACGCACGTGTGCCAATAAATCCCGGACTCGTCTCAGCGGGGAGGTCCCTGGGGGTGGAAATCCCCACTGGAGCCGTGGCCGGAGGGGTGGGTGCAGCCAGGCTCTCGTGGGAGACAGCAGCGAGGGAGACCCTGGGGATGGATCCAGCACACGGGGCTCGGCCACGTGGGACCGGGGACATCCCCGAAACGCCGCCCGCGTGTCCCCCCGTGATGCCCACCCACCCCAGGCGGCTCCGGTGTCTCCCTGCCGTGCGCCGCAGCGGGGCTCGATGGGCAGATTTATTCCCCTGGAAGAGAGCTTTGATCTGAAGTTATTTTTTGTTTACTAGCAACAAGGTATTGTAAATACATCTTTGCCGATAATTATAGAGTCTGGGCGCACATCTTAATCTCCATAAAATATCAGATGCTACAATTTGCCTGATTTAATGAGATTGGAGGCTGATAAGCCGCTGAGGTAAGCTGTAAACTTGGGGGGGAGGAGGGAAATGATTGCAAATGTGCTAAACCGCCTTCATCCTCCTCCTCCTCCTGCCACTGCCACGTGCCCAGCCCGGGAGCGTGTGCCCTGCCCCGTAGCCCCCTGCCCAGTTCCTGGGGTGTACCCAGGCTGCGCCGCAGCAGCTTCACGCAGGGATGGGCATTTAGGGCAAACAGAGCTTTTTATACAATTTACCTCATTAAAACTCCAAGAGCTGAGCGTGGCACCGGGCTGAGGCCGGGGGCTCTGCCTCGGCACACTCTGTTCCCCGTGGGCCCCGTGCTGTGCCACAGGGGAGCCAGCACAGCCCCAGCACCAGGCTGGGTCCATGTGATGGCCGAGGTGTGAGGACAGGGTCCCCAGGGGGCATGGGGACATGGCTGGGCTGCACAGGCAGGTCAGGATTCACATGTGTCCATGTGTGTTCATGTGTGTCCAGGTGTGTCCAGACATGCACACGCATGGCACCATCAGCCATGCCCAGGGCAAGCTGGGCTGAGCTGTCCGTGCTGCGGGGGATGCCCGAGGCCACCTCCTGCACGTGTACAGCCGTGTCCTCACCCCGTCCCTCCACAGACACGGGGTCTGCGCACTCCCAGGCGCCCAGGGTGGGGGTCCCCTCCTTCAGGGATGGGGGGGCCCTGCCTGGAAAGCAGGAGGCTCCTCCCTGGAACGAGCAGCCCCGTTTCCACAGCAACCTTAAAGGCCCACAGGTGCCTCCTCACCAAAGGACCGGCTGTGGCATTTCTGGGGGACACCCAGCTCGTCCCCCTGCCCAGTACCCCGGCCTCAAACAGCAGCCCCCAGCCCATCTCCCCCAGGTGGCACCTGGGTTCACCCACAGCCCCCTCCCTGCACTGAGACCCCCCAAAAGGTGCAAACCCCCTGCAGCAAGAGAGGCGGGACCCCCCCAAACCACCCCTGTGCCCACCCCGGCGTCATGAGGAGCCAATGGTGACCTACAAATGTCAGGCTGACAGGTTAATTAATTTCCCTCTTCCTCGGGCCGTTATCAGATGGATTCAGACGTCACCTGAGACTGTTAATTGGGCTAATTATTCCAGTTTCAGATTTTAAATAATTAGTTACTGTTGACTCCAGCCTGACTTCCACAGTTTTCTATAAAAAGGTCAGATGGTTCCTGGATCCCAAAACCCAAGAGATGGGGTGGAGGGGCTGCAGCAGGGGCCAAGCACACCGAGACCCCTGAGCTGGCTGGGGACACTGGGGACAGCGTGGCTCCCATCAGTGCCTTGTGCTCACACTGGAGGCTGGCAGGAGAGGGACATCCCCTGCCTCAATGGCAACATGGTAAATCCAGGAGAGGGAAGGGGGGTATGGAAGCCCCACAGGGTGGAGAATGGGGGGTGGGTGAGAACCCCTTCCTCCCTCCCTACCCCAGCATGGTGACACTGCCCCAAGCTGAGCTCCCTGCCCAGGCTGAGCCACAGTAACCCCCCAGCAGAGCCCAGGCCCCACTGGGCACCTCACCCCTCCTGGTTTGACTCCCCAGGGCTGAAATCTCAGTTCAGAGTTTTCTGCAGCTGTGATTTTCCCCCAGGCCTTCCCTGTGGACACTGGGCAGGAGGCACAGGGGCAGCACCTGCCCTGCAAAGGCTGATGGTGGCCAAAGCAATACCTGGTGCCCACGGGCTCCCTGCAGGGACTACCTGTCACCTGCCCAGGGCATTGCAGACAGGGACACGCTGGGCAGAGGGACGAGCAGAACCAGCTCATCCCCAGGCTCATTCCCTCAGGAACACCAGGCTTTCTCCCAGCCTCATCCCCGCTATTAATAGCCATCACTAGCCTCCTCGGGAGCCATTTGCATATTTGATTGCAACTCCGGGGCGGGGCAGGGCCCTTCAATCAGCCGCTCCCGCAGTCTCATTTGCATGGGTTGACATTTTGTTCTGGGAGCAGTGACACCGGCTCTGCGGTTTGGGGACACGGTTCTGGGGGGCCGAGGTGAGCACAGTGTCACCAGCCAGCAGCGCTGCCCGGGACACCTCACATCAGCCGAGCTGTGCCGAACCGGGAACACCGAGCAGGGCCGGCAGCCCCTCCCTGGCTGTCCCAAACCCGTCAGGGAGTGATGGAGCCCTTGTCCCCGCCTGCCCTGCCCTGCCCCGCTCTCCAGCCCGACTCACAACACCCCGTCCCTGCCCGACCTGCCCGGCGGGACGATCAGAAGAGCCCGGCTGAGGGAAGGCTGTGCCCAGCCCGCCGGGCAGGGTGTGGGGTGACAGGCACAGCGGCGGGTGGCGGGGCGTGGGGTGACAGGCACAGGGCTCTGGGTGCTTTCCCGTCCCGCCAGCCCTGTCTGGAGCTGCCGCACATCAAAGGTCCCGCACAAAGCAGGGCGGGACGTCCCCGGGGGAGCGGGGGGACCCCGAGGCCCAGGGCGCCTTTGGGCACCCCGAGGGGAGCGAGGGTCGGGAGCCGCCGCCGCTCCGGTCCGTTCTGCGGTTCGGACCCGCAGCGTGGGCCCGGGGCCGGCGGCGGGGGATCAGCACCGCGGACAGCGCCCGCCGCCAGCGCCACCACGGCCAGCGCCACCGCGGCCACCGCGGCCACCACTGTCACTATGGCCACCACTGCCATTGCCGTGGCACCACCGCCACCACGGCCACCAATACAAACTTCCATGGCGATAAACTCCCACCACGAGCACCACTGCCACAGCCACCATGGCCACCGCCACCACGTCCACCACGGCCACCATTACCACCACTGCCACCATGGCCACACTGCCACCAGTGTCACCACACTGCCCAACAACACGTGCCACAGGCGGCCCCGCCACCAGTCCCTGTGGCAGCCCCAGGCCAGGGAGGTGCCAGACAGCGGCAGGAGGAGCTGGGCGGCTCCAGGGCCCCGGGCAGACACAGCCTGGAGCTGTGTCCCAGGACTCCCTCACTTCCCCCCAGCTCTTGGCATCACTTGGCAGGAAAAAACAAGCCAGGGTGAGGCGTGGGATCAAGCCTCGGGATGTCAGGAGAGGGCTCTGCTGCTTCCCTCCCTCCTGCCTCAGTTTCCCCTCCAAGAAAACACACCAGAGATACAGGTTTGAGTGGCAGGGCAGTGGGGGAAACCACGGAGAGGTACAGAGGGATCCAACTGCCACTGTGACTGTGCCAAGGAGTGAACTGAAGACAGGCAGGGCTCGAAGCACAGATGTCGGCACCGGCTGTGCCGCTCCCCGGCAGCGGGGCCGTCTGGCAGGCGGAGCTGGGGCTCCCCGGCTCCATCCACGGACCGACACACAGGCACACAGAAGAGACCTTGTCCCTCGCAAGCACAGAGGTGCAGCCCTGCCCCGCTCCCCACACCCCGATGAACAGCCCCCACTCAGCACTCCCCCTACCCCAGTGCTCACGGCTCCCGGCCCCAGCACACACAGCCCAGCACACACAGCCCAGCACACACAGCCCCCAGCCCAGCACACACAGCCCAGCACACACAGCCCAGCACACACAGCCCCCGGCCCAGCACACACAGCCCAGCACACACAGCCCCCAAACCCAGCACACACAGCCCAGCACACACAGCCCCCGGCCCAGCACACACAGCCCAGCACACACAGCCCAGCACACACAGCCCCCGGCCCAGCACACACAGCCCCCAAACCCAGCACACACAGCCCAGCACACACAGCCCAGCACACACAGCCCCCGGCCCAGCACACACAGCCCAGCACACACAGCCCAGCACACACAGCCCAGCACACACAGCCCAGCACACACAGCCCAGCACACACAGCCCCCGGCCCAGCACACACAGCCCAGCACACACAGCCCAGCACACACAGCCCAGCACACACAGCCCAGCACACACAGCCCAGCACACACAGCCCAGCACACACAGCCCAGCACACACAGCCCAGCACACACAGCCCAGCACACACAGCCCCCGGCCCAGCTCCGCCGGGAACAGGAGCAGAGACCTCGGGGCCGGGATCTCCCCATCCCGGTCGGGCGAGCTTCCCGGCTGTGCCGAGGCTCGTTTGAGCGAGGGCTGGCCGGGAGCCACAGACTGCCCACCGAGGCGGGAACGTGGCTGCCAGGGAGGAGGACTCGGCCATGAAAGGGTTAGGGCTGGGGGCTCCCTGGGGGCTCCCGCTCTGCCCGGACCGGGGGGCCTCGCTGAACTGGCACAGCTGGGCACAAAGCAGGGCTCTGCCGGGACCTGGGCTCTGCAAGGCACGGAGCCCCCCTGCACGCAGCCAGGCCGTCTCCCCTCCCACCCACCACCCCACTCACCCGCCGCCGCTGCTAAGCCATGAAGTTGCCGGCCTGGGCTCGGCAGGAGCCGGAGGATGGCCGCGGCACAGCGGCTGGATTCCCTCTGATCCTGCAAATGCCCTGCGGGCTGCCCATACCGCGGCCAGGCCGCGCAGCGAGGCCGGAGGCGTCCCCGGGGTCACGGCCACCCACGGCAGCGCGGCGGCGGCGGCCGCGCTCCGGGTGCCGACACCGGCACCGGCACCTCGCAGCCGGCGAGAGGCGGTGGCGGAGCCGTCGCCCCCGCGCGTTGGGGACACACCCACGCGCGCTCCCCGGCGCGCTCGGCCACCCCCGCGCACCGACAGCACCCCCGGGAAGGGGCTGCCCACGCCGGCAGCGCCGCACGCCCACGCACCGCCCCGCACGGCCGGACCGACACACGGCCCCGCACGCCAGAGGAGGGACAGAGAGCCGGCCCCGCACAGACAGACGGACACACAGCCCCACACACTGATGGATGGACAGACACCTGGCCCCGCACAGACAGATGGACACACAGCCTCGCACAGACAGATGGACACACGGCCCCGCACAGACAGAAGGACACACGGCCCCACACACTCATGGATGGATGGACACCCAGCCCTGCATGGCCAGATGGATACACAGCCCCACACACTGATGGATGGATGGACACCTGGCCCCGCACAGACAGACAGACACACAGCCCCACACACTGATGGATGGATGGACACCTGGCCCCGCACAGACAGACAGACACACAGCCCTGCACACACAGATGGACACTCGGTGGCTCTGCATCACTGCACCTGGACGAATACACGGCCACGTGCACCTGGCTGCTCCCACTCGCAGCGTCCCACGCACCCCACACCCACACACTCCTCTGCACCCCACAGGCACCTGAGGGCAGCCCTCACCCCCCCAGCTCCCCACACACACCTGCTGTAGGGGAACCATGTGGTTCCCCTACCATGGGGCTGTTCCCAAGGTGCCCCCACCCAGAGAGGGCCCAGGGGAGCCTGAGGGTGTCATGACACAAAACGTGAAACCTGAGGCCATCCCTCAGCTCAGCTGCACAGATGGCACCGACCTGGGGTGCATCAACCACCACAGGGTCTCACCCCAACCCCACATGTGGGGACAGCAACCACATCAGGGACAGCCACTTCCAAGGCATACAGCGTTTCCCCAGTACAAACCAGTTCACCATTCCCAAAGAAATGCCCCAGCACTCATTGTGCCACCAGAGCGCCTGCATCCTTTTGGGAAGAGGAGTTTCCCCAGGAATGGGAAATCAGCAAGTCCTGTCACAATGGGACTCAATACCTTCAGCTTTTGTAGTCCTCTCACTCCAACGCAGCACCCCCACATGCCCACAGACAGGCTGCTCTCCCCCTTCCCTCTGCTCACCAAAAACTTCAGCTGATTCCCAGCCCAAACAGCTCCTGATCCTCCTGCAGGAGAGGGCCAGGCAGGCAGGGAGGCCCCATCACCACCCGCTGCCCGGAGCTGCCAATTTAAGGCCAACCAGACTCCTGGTGAAACACTGAGCGCTGGCAACCACGCCGCAAACATCTGCTCTTCCAACAGCATCGTGATTCACAGGCTATTAATTGGGGCATGGCAGCGCTGGGAACTGTTTGCATCCCCTGGCTTTGCTCAGAGCCACAACTCGCTGCTGACAAGGTCTTGGTGCCAGAGACAGAGCCAAACCTGGCAAGGCACTGGCCGCAGTGGAGCCGCACTGGGACCGGCCGTGGGGCACAGTGCCCAGCTCCCATGCCAGCTGCACGGATGCCCAGGAGCCATGCAGGATGAACCCCAGGAGAGCAGCAGTGGTGCCTGGTGCCTGGCAGGAGCAGCCAGAGCCACAGTGCCCGCCGGAGCTGGGGGCAGCGGGCAGGCAGTCTCTCTGGCAGGGTGGTTGGCAGGTGATGGGGGTGCTCTTGAAGTCACTGTCACCAAACACCAGCGTGTTTCCACAGGCTCTGCCAGCTGCAGAGCCACTCGCTCCCAGGGGTGCTGACTTCAAGGGGAGCCACAGAGCAGACCCTGCTGGGGCAGCACCAAACAAAGGCTGTGGGGAGCCTCCAACGACGGCCAAGACAAATCTGAATTCAGAACCTGATTAGAAACCATGTCATGGCTTCTTCCTGCTCCAGCATTTGGGGAGGAGTGAGCTGGGGGGCGACGTGGAAAATCTAATTAAGATTGAGGGCAGGTTGCAGAGGCACTGACACAGGCACTGCAGGAGCACAGCTGCCTGTGGGAGGGGGACACCGGGTGCTGCAGCACCTCTGGCCCTGCAGAAATGGGGAGCTACAAATTAATTATCTTTAATCTGATGGGCACTTACTCCTTTGCCACGTGCTGCAGCAGCTGACAGAGAGGAGCACAGCCTCCCCACAGCTCAGCTTTTGGACCCAGGGTGGCCAGGCCCTCTCTGTCCCTCTGCCAGTGACACTGTGCAGCCCCAGGAATGAGCAGCTAAACAGGACAGGGCGAGCAGAAGGGGCTCAATCCTGCCTGGCTGGGAGGAGGTGAGTGTGGAGTGCTGAGCTGTCTGCCCTGTCCATGGCTTTCCAGATGGCCCCCCCGTGCTGCTGCTCATAGAGGGATGAGGCAGCACAGGGCCACTGAGATGGCCTGAAGGCCACTTTGCCATCCCCAGGAACAAGGTGTGAAGCCTGCTCTGACAAAGCCCAGGGGCCAGGCTGAGGGGGCACTACTCAGGGTCTGCAGCACGCCGCTCTCCACAGCCCCCTCCCCTTGCCCACCTGCCATGCCCTGTGCCACCTGCATCACAGGGATGTCCTTCCCCCTGTGAAGAGCTGCCACCCCATGGCCGGGGTGTGCCCGGGGACGGGTCCAGCCGCAGCCCCCGGCCCCCGCCCGCCCCGAGCCCCCGCTGCTGGCACGTCTCTCCTGCTATTCTTAGCTCTCCAGCGCTGCGCTCGCCCGGCAATGGCACCGTATATTACTATTATTGCTGGCTGCCAACGTCTTGAAGCAGGCAGCCAGGATCGTGATGGGGCTTCCACACCCCTGGTGACCTGTCATTCGGTCCTTGCTGGGCTCTGGTCTTCAACAGGCTATTTCAGGAAATCCAATTTGATGGCCAGAAGGAGCACGAGCCACACATTCAGCCCCTGCGCTGGATCCAGACTCCTCCTGTTTCTGCTCAGATCCAGATTTTAGCTTCGCCCATGTTGGCAATAAGGGCCAAGAGTCACCTTTGGCTCCAGATCCAAATTTCTGGCTGGGTGGGATCCAGGGTTTCGGCTCAGCTTGTTGGAGAGATGCGAGCGTCTGCAAAACCTGGATCTGGAGCCCCAGCCCCCACCGCAGCAGCACCACCTGGGCATGAGACCCCAGCACGGGGGTGATCCTGCTCCTGAGGGTGGGCAGAGCTGGGGACACCCACACCAGCACAGCCACCAGCCACCCACACAGGCTCTGTGTCCCACAGGTCCTGGCACGGCTCTGCCTCTGAGCTGCTGATGGGGAGGCTGATGGAAAGGCCCCCCCACTTAAGCACCCCCAGCCTGGGCTGCCCAACACCCTCCACTCCTCCCGTGCCTTGCCCAGGCTGCTGGGAGCCAGGCCCAGCAGGAGGACTGGGAGGGCTGGGGGCTGCTCCTCCAAGCCCACGTGGCACAAGCCTTGGCACTCAGGACGGAGATTTGGGTACCAGTCTCAGCACCATCTCACCCAGGCTTGGAGAGAGGGACACCACGGTTTTGTCACCACCCCAGGGATGCCTCGAGCTGGTCCTGGTGCCCTGGCTCAGTGGGGTAACAACACCCAGGGCAGCCCCAAACTTGGCCCACACCAACACCTCCTACGTCAGTGCTCCCACCACCCCCACAGCCAAAAGGGGCCCCTCCAGGCTCAGATGTTCCACGGTCACTTTGATGGCTATTTTTGCATTCCCAGCCCTGCCGGGCGCTGTAATAATGCTTGAAAGGGCTGACATGTCCTTCCAGCCCATCTCCCAGTGGCCTTCCCACTGCTCCATCCCTGCACAGAGAGAGTCCTCAAGGGCTGAGAGCCGTGGATGCATTCAGGGGGACAGTGGGAGCACAGGGATGAGAAAGACCAAAAATTACATCCATTTTCTAAAGGAGAATCTGCACTGCTGACCAGATCCTGCTCCAGTTTACACCAAGGAAGGCTGCCTGCTCCCAGCCTGATTCCCACAGGGAGAACCAACATCCACCAGCCGAGCTCTGTCCCCCCTTCCTGGCAGGGATCAGCTGTGGGCAGCACAGCCCTGGACCCCGTGAGGGAGGTGGCATGCAGGGCTGGATGTCACAGGATGAAGAGAGACCAGCGGTCCCAGTGCCAACTTGCTCTGCAGGTTTGGCACAGGATGGAGGGACCAGACCGACTCCTCCAAGAAAACCCTGGGGGAAGGAAGGCAGCAGCAGGAGGGAGCACCCAGACAAGGGCCCCCGAAGCTCTGCTCGCCTGCCAGGCTGGGTTGGAGCACAGCGCCTGGATGCTCGGTGATGGGCACAGCTCAGCTGGTTCCCCACGCCAGCTCCCGGCACCCGGCCGGGCATGGTCCTCACAGCCAGCGCAGCCCCCCCGGCAAGATGGGGAGGGGGAGCCCACTGGGCTGGGGAGGGGTCCTGGGCCTGCCCCGAGCCCTCCGCAGCGGGAGAACGCAGGATGGCTGGCGTCGCCATCCGGGAGAGGCTGGAAGGGCTGCGGGCTGTGCCTCCTTCCCCAGTGCCTCGGGCAGCAGGAGATGGGGATGCCCGCTGGAACCCCTTCCCCCCACCCACCGGGGAATCCTGGCGGAGCTGAGCACCGGGAGGGAGCAGTGAGACGCCCCCGGCCATCCCCCGGCTCCCTCCTCCATCATCCCCCCCCGGTTCACCCCCGGACAGCCGCTCGGCAGGGCTGGATGGGTCTGCAGGAGACAAGTCCCGTTCCCGCGGGGCCGGTTCCGCACGGCTCCGGTGCCCCGTTGGTGAGAGCCTCCCTCCGCACCGAGCACCGCGGACCCCCGAGACCGCTTCCCCCCGCCCCCACGCTGGGCACCGCGGAGCTCGGGGACCGGCCCCTGCTCTGCGCCGGGCACCGCCGTACCCCCGGCACCGGGGCCGCCCCCGCCGCTCTTACCCCGCTCCCGCCTCCTACATCCTCCGGCGGCTCCCGGGCGGTTCCCCGACGGCCCGGCGCGGCCGCCCCCGGCCCGGCTGCTCCCGGCCCGGCTCGCTTGGGCTCGGCTGGTCCCGGCTCGGCCCGGGCCGGCGCCCCGCGCGTGGGAGCGCGGCGGGCGGCAGCATGCGAGTGGCGGCGGCCCCGCAGTGCAGCGCGGGCGGGCGCGGAGCGGCGGGAGCGGAGCGGGGCCGCCGCGGCGCCGCCAAGACACGGCGGTGGATTTTCCCCGGGAGCCAGAGCGGGCGGCGGCGGCGCAAAATGGCTCCGGTGCGGCTCTGCCGCCGCCTCCCGGCGCCCCGGGACCCCCGGGGGGGGGAGAGCGGGGGCAGCCGCACGTGGGGCCGGGGAGATGCTGCCGGCGAGAGCTCTGCCGGGATGAGTGGTACCCACCCGTGGGCATCCCCTGAGGCACCCTGCAGAGCCGGGCTGGCACCGGGACAGGGGGTACCCACCCGTGGGCACCTCCCTGGATCACCGAGGGAACCAAGGGCAGTCCGGGACTGTCACCCACGCCTGGCCATGGGCACGCTGACTGGCAGGGAGGGGACAGAGGGCAGAGACAGTCTGGGGGTACTGAGATAGCCCTGGGGTCTCGGAATAGTCCCAGGGTGCCAGGGTAGCCCCAGGGAGCCAGGACAACCCCAGGGTGCCAGGACAACCCCAGGGTGCCAGGACAATGCCAGGGAGCCAGGACAGCCCCAGGGTGCCAGGACAATGCCAGTGAGCCAGGATAGCCCTGGGGAGCCAGGACTGCCCCGGGGAGCCAGGACAGCCTCGGGGAGCCAGGACAGCCCCTAGGTGCAGGGACAGCCCCGGGCAGGGTGTGGCACTAGAGGCCCAGCCTTCCCCCAGCAGACCCAGGGCCACCTGCTGCCACCTGCCCGCTGAGCCACTCACACCACACCCTGTAATTTGATAATAATTATAATAATAATAATTACAGCGTGCGGGGGCTGGAAGTGCAGGAACAATAACCTGGGTAACGCCCTGCATGGTGGCAGGAGCAGCGTGGTGGCACATGCTCCACGCTGGTGCCAAGCTGAGCCCAGAATACCTCACCAGGCCCTGCCCAATGCGTGGGGGGACACGGCCCCAGCAAGTGCCCTACGTGTGTTTTTAAGCAGTCGTATCCATGTCCCAGTGCTGTGGTTCAAGTCCCCAGGCTTTCCCACTGAACAGGACACGCTGGCAGGGCCAGAGCCAGAGCTGGGGCTGTCCCCACTCTTGGTGTGCCCCCCAAAAGTCCTGGTGCCCTCAGGAGGAGACCTCCACTCCCAGACCCCACCAGGCCCTGCAGCATCCTGCATTGCCGACACGGCTGCTCCTGCTGCATGCGGGGAGCAGAGCTCTGCCCCCTCCTTCAGCAGTTATATAAAAGGATTAAAATTTAATATGAACTTCAAAAGGGGAAGAACTGGGTGGTCGAAGGCAGCTGGCCCAGGGCCGGGTGCAGAGCAGAGGCACCTTGGGACATGTCCCAGCTCTGCTGAGCAGCAGCACTGCGGCACATGGAGACCTCATCCAGCCCCATCCATGGGGGCAAAGTGTCCAGGCACCACGGGCAGCATGGGCATCCCATGAACCACACTGGCTTCATTGAGCCGTGGTCTCTCTGGGCCACAGTGGTGCACAGTTTCCATGGCACATTGAGACTCCATTCCCTGGGGTCAGGCCTTGCCCAGCACCTTCACCCCTCTGATGGCATCCAGGCAGCCCTTGGTGACCCACCACCCACAGGGACAGCATCACCCACCCGTCCTGGTGCCCACTGCCTTCCTGCCCATCCCACACCAGCAATTCCCCAGGCTCACATCTCCTCCTGCCCGGTGCCTCACATTTCCTCCCATGCACGTGGGCTGCAGTGTGCTGGAGATCAGCCCTGTGGCTGGGGGAGCAGACCCCCCCAGCCGGGGGACAGCTGATGCACCCCTGCCCCCCACCATGCCCAGAAGCTTCTGCGCAGCACCCGCTCTGCCCTCCCGCCGGAGCAGCACCGGGAGCGGGGCTGTGCTGGCAGCAGGAATGAGCCAGGGCTGGGAAAACACCATCATCCGCCCACACCGCCGCCCACGGCCCCGCGCCCGCCCCGCCGCCCCCGCCGCGCCGGGATCACGGGGCGGGGGCGGCGGCTGCGGGGTGGGGGCTGCGCCCGCCGCTGCCCCCCACCCAAGGGCGGGGCAGGGGACGGGGCAGGGGGGTGCGGGCTCAGCAGTCCCCGGTGCAAGAGCCACCCTGGGACAGGGTCCTGCCGCAGGAGCAGGGCTGGGCTGGGGGGCCAGGGCTGGGGGGCTGCTCCATATCCAGCCCTCCTCGGGGCACAGGAACTTCTCGGTGAGGGGCACAGGCACTCGCCAGCAAAGAGACTGGGGAAGCCTTTGGCTCGTTCTTTTTAATCCTGGCCAACAGCAGAAGGGGTGCAGGCATGAGGCTTAGGGACATTGCAGGACAGGACTGGCCACGGGGCCTCGAACAGCCCCCTCAGCAGCCCAGCTCATGCCACGGGGGTCTTTGGTCACGCATGTCCCTGCAGGATGGAGACCCCCAGGAGATGACAGCAACCACTGAGCATCCCTCGCTGTTCTGTCTCCCCACACCCCACTGTGGCTCAGCTCCCATTGCTGGGCGAGTCCCTCTCGCAGTGCCAGTGCCGCTCTCCCAGTGCCAGCGAAGCTCTCCCAGTGCCAGCGACGCCCTCCCAGTGCCTGCAATGCGGGGGGCAGGAGCTGTGCTGGAGCAGGAGCTGCGGGCGCGTGGGAACGCTCAGAGAGCAGAGCGGGGTGGGAGGAGGGGGGTGCGCGATGCCAGGGCTCCCCCCACGCTGCTCCCGATCCCTCACCTGGCAACAGGGACCACATCCCAGCGGGACTGTGGCACCGGGGCAGGCGGGGGAGGGACCTGGTGCCCGCCCCGCTACGAGGAGGTGAAGGAGGATGTTCGGGCGCCAGGCACCGGCCCGGGCGGGGCCGGCGGGGGCAGCGGGAAGCACCGGCCCATCTCACGCAGGGTCCGCTCCAGGTCAGCGCGGAAGCGCCGGATGGAGAAGCAGTACACAAGGGGGTCCAGGCAGCTGTTGAGGCTGAGCAGGGCCACGCTCAGCGTGTGCAGCACATCCAGAGTGTCGGGGGGCCCACAGAGCGGTGCAGGGGGCCGGCTGCCCACCCAGGGGGCCAGTGTCAGATGGTAAGGGGCCACACAGACCACAAAAACCAGCAGCATCCCCAGCACCATGGCACGGGCCTGCTGCCGGTGGGAGCCTGGTGAGGCCGCGGCAGGCACCGAGAGCACCCGGGCGATGGAGGCGTAGGTGCCCAGCACCACCAGGAAGGCGACGGAGAAGAAAGCCACCATGGCATAGGCGTAGCCCCGCTGCCGCCCGTGCTGCTCGAAGCAGGCGGTGGTCCCGGCACGGGTGGGGAAGGTCTGGTGGGTGGCCAGGGTGGGCACGGCACAGCCCAGCCCCAGCAGCCAGGCCAGGGCGCAGGCCAGCGCGGCGCCGCGGGGCCCCGTGAGCGGCAGCGCCCGGCGCGCCGCCCGCACAGCACAGAAGCGGTTGAAGCTGATGAGAGCCATGAAGGTGATGGCGCTGTAGGTGGCCAGGTAGTAGGCGGCCCCGGCCAGGCGGCAGGCGACCTCTGAGAGGAGCCAGTCCCCCCCAGCCAAGTAGTAGTGGATCCAGAGGGGCAGGGTGAGGTTGAAGAGGATGTCAGCCAGCGTGAGGTTGATGAGGTAGATGCGGATGGCCTTCCTCACCTTGCCGCTCTGCAGGAAGACCAGCAATGCCACCAGGTTGCCCGGCAGGCCCACGCACAGCACCAGGCAGTAGACGATGGGGACCAGCAGGAACTGCACGGGGTGGTAGGGCACGCACTCGCCAGGGTGTTCCACCAGCAGGGGTCCCGGCACCGAGCCGTTCATCCCGGGCTCCTGCAAAGATGGGGAACAGTGGCACAACCCTTGGGGACAGGGGAGGGACATTGACACAGACAGGACAACCTCTCTGGCTGGCACCTGTTGCAGGGCACTGGAGGCAGGGCCCTGCGGGGATGCCATCATGTGCCAGAGGGGCTCAGCTCACACAGGAGAGGGGGAGACCCCAGCTATGCCCCCCCAGACAACAAGGAAGCCGAGGCTGCTGTCAGCTGTGCAGCTCGAGCTCCCAGGGAGTGGCAGGCACAGCTGCAGCACAGCCAAGGGACAGAGCTGCAGCCGGAGGCACCCGAAGGTGCCGCGCTGGCTCCAGTCGGCAGCTGCAGGGCTTAACACCTCCCACACAGCACGTGCCTGGGGGCCACCCACCCCAGCCCTGTCCCAGCACCCCAAATTCCCCATGGAGCCAGGCATGAGGAAGTCACCCACTGGCTCAGCAAGCTCCAGAGTGGAGAAACCCAGGAACGGACAGGGGTACAAGCACAGGGCCAGCATGCCCCCATGCCCCCCCAGTCCTGCACAGCGGGGTTTGCCTCTGGTCCTGGCCATGGAAAACCACGCTGTGCTGCAGTGGCTGTATCCAGGGCTGCAGTTACTTCACCTCCCATCACTGCCTGCCCACACCTCGCCAACGAAGGCACTGAGTCACCAGCCGGTGTTTTCCAGCACGGCAGGGCTGGATTCGGCACACGCAGCACCCAGCCCCGGGTTGAGGCACGGAGAGAACAAACTGCCGAGCCTGAGAGACCTCAGTTGGACCCCAGAGGAACCTCTTGATCCCTCAGTGGTCCCCTTTTCCACCTCCTTCCCCATCGTTAGCACAGTGAATGCTCCATCTCACCCACACCACCATTGTTACCTACCTTGTCGGGTCGGGAAGGAGCGGCTGCGTCCCCTCCGGCTGCTCCTCACTCTGCTCCAGCCAGGCTGGGGACAGCTTTAAGTGCTGGGGGAGGCAGGGGCTGCCTGACCCCCACCCACCATCCCAAGCCCCCCTGGATCTTAGTGCCTGTGAGACAGCAGCTGGAGTGGAGAGAGCACCTGTGTGTGTATGTAATGGGGGATTCCCTGCTGGAGCCACCCTAAGATCCCCTGCGCCGGCTGACGGGGCTGGGGGCCTGTGGGAGTGGCCAGTACTGGCCCGGCTGACCCCCCTCCGTGCCCCCAGGCACATCTAATACCATTTCCCAGGGCCCTTCTCCCACCCACGCCTGGATGAAAGCAGCAAAGGGTCAAGTTTCTGCACCCGGCAGCTGGGGAGAAGAGGGATGCCCCAAAGGGATCAAAGCAGGAATCTGCCTCCTCCTGCCTCTTTGTGCTTTTGTTGGCTTCAAAGCTGGTTTTAAGGGGAGCAGCCCTACAGGCCCCCCTAAGCTCTGTGAGCATTTGAGTCGCTGCTTTGTGTGGCCCTGCAGTTTGTGTGTGTTCCCTTGGGACACCAAAGATGTCACCCCAAGGTAATTCAGGTCCCAGCAGGGGTGTCCTACACCCCTTGCTCATCCCAACAGCCTCACACAGCCATCCCAGCCCCCTTGTTGGACACACAGGGTTCAGATGAACCCTGGCTCATCCTGAGCGTGCTGTGCCCAGCTGGGGTGGCAGAGGGTGGCTCCCTGTGGCAGCAAGAGCCACAAAAAGCAGATGCCTGCCTGGGCACTCGCTCCTGTCACTCCCTGGATGTGCAGCAAGGGGCCTGGGACATTGTTGGGGGGCTGAGGGATCCCACCACAGATGGGCTCTCCCCACTGTCCATCTGCCTCTGTGCCAGCTCCTGCACCAGCTCCCACATGTCCCCAGGCCTTCTGTCCAGGCACTGTCCCCAGGTCCTCCAGCCCCGGGACATCCCCTTAGCTCCCAGGGCTTAGTGTGGGGAGAAGGCAGAAATAAACAAGGAGGCAAAACATGAAAAACAAGAGGTTTTATTCCAAATTTTAAAAGCCCCCAAGAGAGCAGAGCCAGCCCCTGCTCAGTGTGGCCAAATGCTGGAAAGAGCCAGACACCTTGTGTGAGTTTAGCAACGAAGCTGCTGGGGCAGTGCCACAGCAGTGCCACAGTGGTGCCATGGCCACCCTCCCACAGCACCAGCCCAGGTCCCACAGCGTGGGGACAACCAGCACCAGAGCCACTGGCAGAGACAGCAGAGGACACACAGTGTCTCACCAGCAAGTTACCCTGCAGGACACAATGCTGTCCCTGAAAATGCCAGAAAGGCATTGCTTCCCACCAGCCGAGCCGTCTGTCTGTCCCGCCTCTGGTCACTCGAACTTGGGCCGGGGGGCAGCTGGGTACCCGCGGATGTTGAGCAGCAGGAGGAGGCCGAGGCACACGGTGGCCGGGGCACACATGGCCAGCGGCTCCTGCAGCGCCAGCAGCGTGTAGATGGCACCTGGGCAAGGAGCAGAGCGTGGGAACGGGGGTCTCTGGGCGAGGGTGTCCCAAGACCCCACGGTGGGCAGTGGGTGCCCACCGGCTCTCACCGATCATGACCACGCTGAGGATGAAGTTGCTGATCTCCTGCAGCAGCTGGGGCCCAAATGCCAGCAGCAGCCCGGCTGTCACCTCCATCCAGCCCACGGCCACCAGGTACCTGCCCGGCTCCGGTACAAACCCCAGGTCCTTCAGGGGAAACACCTTGGCAAAGCGCACGAACTCCGATGCCTGGGAAGGGTGGGAGGGGAGTGAGGTAGCCCTGAGCCTGGGGGAGGTACAGCCCCTCCAGTGCATCTGCTCTGCCTGCCCTGTCCTCCAAGGGGATCAGCTCTGCATCCTAAATAACTCAATAATAACTCACACACCCTAAGGGAATCAACCCTGCACCCCAAAATGATTGGCCCTGCAGCCCAGCACCCCAACCTGCCCATTCCTCCAGGGGAATCAGCCCTGCACCCCAAGTGACTCAGCCCTGCACCCCAATGGGATCAGCCCTGCGCTCCAAGGGACTGTGGCTGACTCACAACGAAGGGCTCAGCCTCGTACCCAAAGTGCTCCACCCTGAACCCCTGCAATCCCAACCTGCTCATTCTCACCCAAGGCTCAGCCCTGCACGTTTCTCCAGAGCTCAGCCCTGCACCCCAACCTGTTCCTTTGCCCCGGAGCTCAGCCCTGCATGCCCAAGTGCTCTTAGCTCTTGGCACCGCTGCCCCCAACCTGCTCATTCCCCCCGGGCTCGGCCCTGCGTCCCCCGGGCCCGCCGAGCCCGTGGCCGCGCTCACCATGTGCCGGTGCAGATCGGCGGAGAGCCAGTCCGAGACTTTCAGGGCACCCGTGAGGAAGAAGAAGATCCCGAGCAGGGCACGCAGGGCGGTGAAGGCCGCCGCCATGGCGGGACGGGCGGGCCCGGGGGCGGAGCGGGGCGGAGCGGACCGGCCCCGTTCCCGGCCCTGTTCCCGGCCCGGCCCCGTTCCCAGCCTGGTCCAGCGCCTGCCCCGTTCCTAGCCCGGCCCCGCTCCGGTCCCTGCACGCTTCAGCCCTGCCCAGCCCCGGCCCCGCACGGACAGGGAGCTCTCGGGTGCTGGCGGGGCAGGGGGTGCTCAGATGTGCAGCGTCACCCCCAAGTTGTGACATGTCCCCACCAGCAGCATCATCTTCCCACCGAAACTGAGCTGGAGGAGAAAGCGAACCCCCACCCCACAACAAACCCCACAGCTGGCGCTTCGTGGGCTCTGTGCGCGGGTGTGACCCACGGCAACACCTGCTGGCTCGGGGTGCGAGGGGCTGCGGGCACCGCAGATCGGGCCGGGTCTCGGCAGTGCTGGGCACAGCTCTGCGGGCACCGCAGATCGGGCCGGGTCTCGGCAGTGCTGGGCACAGCTCTGCGGGCACCGCAGATCGGGTCGGGTCTCGGCAGTGCTGGGCACAGCTCCGGGCAGCAGCAGCAGCCGATGGAGCAGGCGGCAGCGAGGATGCTGCGGCCCCAGGGAGGCCGCTCTGGGGGGACGGAGGCGGCTGCGCTCCCCCGGCCTCTGCGTCACCGCCTGCGCTGCTCCGCCACCGGCGCGGCCGAGCCTGGCAGGAACCGCAGCCCGCGATTGGCGAGAGCCAGGCCCGGGGGAGCCGCAGGCGCTGACGTTTGTGTAATTCAAGTGGAAATATTTTTATAATGCCAATAAATCATGAGAGCCCGAAGTGTTTTCCAGGCACGAGGAAGCACTGTGGGGCACAGAAAGCACGGCCAGCCCGGACCCGCACCGACCCTGCTGGGCCAGCACACGCACTGCTTGGACAGGGGCCAGAGGCAGTGACACTATTTTTACTCCTGGCAGCACATGATGCCTCAGCTGCTCCATGATTTGGAGCACGGGTTGGCACACCATGGAGTGACAGCAACAGGCCAGGGCAGGCTCCAGGCCTTCACAGCTTGGAAAGCTCCTTGGTTAGAAAGGAATTAAAAAATTAACACCAAACCCTGAAAAAGTGAGTGCAGCAGCTCAGTGCACATGAAGGGCTGCAGAATCAGGGCAGCAGTCACTGCTCCCGGGATATTCAAGTGTACCTGCTCTCAGCCTGTGATCTTTTATTGATTACAGAAGCTACCTAATGAATTATTTGGTAGAACGAGGTGTCAGCCTCACCGGAGGACACTGCAGGTGATGGGAAAACCCATCCCGTCCCTACAGCACACAGGCTGCAGTTTGCTCATAGCAGGCAGCTGAGGAGGTGAAGTTCAGCACACGGAATGCTGGAACAGTTTCTCACAGGAAGCAGCCAGAGCTGCAACAGTGGAAATGAGGACAAGGTACTGGAAAATAACAGAATATAAAGAAATAGGCTGCACAAGCTGCAGTAGCTGTGGAGACAAAGACACTGAACCCCAGCCCCTGCAAGGCAGCTATTGAGGAGCCACAAACCTCACTGAAGCCTTTTCAGGACCCAGACAATACCACAAAGTCATCAAATCAGAGTGAAACACCTCGGATTGCCCTCACCCAGCATGTGATTGCCTGTGAGAGAACAGCAGCAGCTCCTGGTGCAGCACCAACCCTCCCAGCCACGAGCACTCCAGGCATTCAGACCCCTTGCAAAGTGTTTCATACCACTTCACCACATGAAATTCAATTTATTTTCATGTTTCTAATCTGGCAAAGCAGGTCCCAGCTAAATGTTCATGACTCTTCGTGCCACTGCAAGAAGAAACCCTGCTACAGTGAGCAGAGACAGCACTGGTGTGTTTCAACATATTTAACAACTTGATATTGAAACAAAGGGTTGTATTTAATGAATGACAGCATGAACCACAGTGTATGTGCACAGTGCAGCTGCCAAAGCACCAAGTGAAGTAAATGAACTGTGGCAATTGGTGCTGCAACAGCTAAACCCAGCACTGCTCTGGCTTCTAGAGAACTCTGAATATCCTCCACAATAAAACAGAAATAATTTATAAAAATATTTAAATATTTTATTTTTAAGAGCTGTATGTTCCTGGTTCCTCTTCATTGCACTCAGACTTCTTTTTCTGCAAGTGCAAAACACACTATTAGATTTTGAAAGAAAGACAGAAAACAGCAGAAACGACATGACATGGAATCACCATTCAGAATCACAGGCCACATGCCTGCCAAATATTCTCATTTACATCTGATTTAAGATTAAATCAACAGAATTAGTATTTTTTAAAGTTCAGATACGGCTTTGTGTGTTTTCCTAGCCCACAGCAAGGAGCAGCAGTGACAAACCACAGAGGATTCAATAGGAATTCATTCACTGAATTCCACTGACTTCACACCTTACACATCTACTGTTACTCACCTGTGACTCCTGAGTTAAGGTACTCAGCACGTTGCTCTTCAAACAAGATTTTAAATATCTGAAGTTTCCCCTTGTAGTTTAGTGGCAGATTAGAGGGAAAATGTCATTAATTCCAGTGCTGCAACTTGGTTTATTTCCCTGAAATGCTATTTGCTGTGCTCCTGTACATGCTGATTTATACACCAGGCTATTTTTAAAACTCAGTGTTGAAGTATTTCAGCAAATAGCTTTTTAACAAGGTTTAGTTGAATTAACATCTGAGAAGCAGCTGCTCTATTTTCCTTTTCTCATGCTGACAATCATCAACTGCAGCCTGAGTGCAGGAATGGTCATTTCTTGTTTGACCACCTGCAGCACACAAAGGACAGAATTTATTTGCTGCTGCAGGGCTGAAAAGCCTCAGACAATGGTTACATTTTGGCTCTACAACAGCAAGATGCAGAAATTTTATATAAAATTGAGATTAATCACACATTTCAGGCAGGAATTACATAACCCAGCACAGGATGCTGAGTTACTGAACCCTCATAGCAGTGTAAGGACACCAGCTACTTACTTGTCCACTTGTTCCCTTGGTCCCTCCACACACCACTGGGCACCGTGCTGGATGTGCTCATGTTCGACTCCTCAACTGCAAAAACATTCCCAAGTTATTATACCCGCAGTAATTTCCAAATCTTTTGTACAAACCCACATCTAGAAAGGTATTTTTAGCTGCTGCTGTCAAGATATCAAGCTCAGGTTGAGTCAGGGTGCTCAAGCCCACAGTGTGACAGCAGGAACTGTGTTCTACATTTAGTGTATCCATTTGTCCTAACTTCTCAGTGATCCTCAATTCAAAGGTACTCAGTGATTGAACACCGAGTGTCCAAAACCCTTTATTATTTCATCCATCCAGGACAAAAAATTGATACTTACTTCCCACGGATGAGCACTCCGGCATCACTCAGCTTTCATCTTCACCTAAAGGATAACAACTGAAGTTATTAGAGTCATACACAGCAAATCCTGACCATTTCAAAACTAACTTAAAAATAAGGTTTTAACATACATGGACTGATTAGTTATGAGGGGGAACTTATCAATTATTCCAAACTATTATGTGGAAGAATAAGGGGCAGAAATAGGCTAGCCTAAACACTCATCAAGAGCTGAAGGAATATGCAGTCAGTTGCCTAAAGAACTGCACCCTGAGCAAAAAACCATAACCCCAGTCTGAGCACAGTGAGGTTTGATTGCAGCCAGAGGTATACTATCCCTTATGTGAAGGCATTAATTTTGTCAGCTACTTCAACTCTATGACCCTGTCTCCTGTAGCAATGCCCCCTCTGTTCCCCTTCCTGAGGGAGTGCAGTGCTCTGGCCTCTTGCAGCCCTCGTGTTCTACAGTCCAGCAAGTGCTTCAGAAGCCAAAGGCAGACACTACAGGTTGGCACTGTCACTGCTTTTATCCCCAGCAAGTTCTTCCCTCCTCAAGACCCCCCTTTACTATAGCTGAGGGCAGCCAGCAATGGTGAGAGCTGGGGATGTGGTGCAAGGCTCTGCACAGCTCCAGTTGGGAGGCAGATCCCACCATAGGCACAGCATGATCTGACCAGGCAGGGACAACTTCAGGCTTTAGTCTCCAACCCACCACCCACCCGGGTTTCCTCACAGCCCTTGGGAGCGGGAGTTATGCACGTTTTGTTTTCTCTGCCATAGCAACAAACACCATGCATAAGGGATACTATATCTTTGTGCATCCTTTGAAAACTGCAGATTCCCTGCTAGCCACACTCCTCCCAGCCCTCCCCAGTTAGCTCTTCAGTACTGGTGTTCAGAAGCAACATTTATAGAGATGGGGTGTTCACAGACCACTGCGGGATTGCACAGCCAAGTCCTAACGTGTCAATCATTACCTAGCAGCAATGACACAGGAGGGAGAAGGCCAATCCTCCCCTTTTTCCTTTTCCAGGCAGCAGCTATTTAACAGCCCCACTAGCTGGTATGGAGAGTGAAAAAAATCTGAAGCTAATTAGCTGATTCCAAAACTTGCTGGTAGTGGAAGAAGCCAAGTGATTCCCCAGAGCAGCATACTTGGATGAATCCTCCCCAACATGCTCAGCCTCATTGAACATAATGGAACAGAACACTGGCCTTCCTGATCATGTCACTGCAGCTGGCAATGATTAACAGAGACATGCAACCCCATTACTGCTCCAGTCCTAAAACTACTCACAGGCCTCAGTGTTTAGCTATGGGGAGAACTGCAAGCAAATCAACACTTTGTATGCTTAATGTTACAATAAAGCCCCATCCACGCTGTGCTCTGCTCTCCTGCCAGCACCAGGCTCTGCTTGGAGGGCCTAGCAGTACGCAGATGTATTCTGACACCACACTTCTGAGCTTCAGGTAAGCTTTTGAGAAAAAGTGTATTTCACACACAGATAAAACCAAGATGAAACACAATGCAAGCACTTGAATGTCATTTCTTGTACCCGCTTGTTACAGATTGACTTAGAGCAGACATGACTAAGTTTGCTACCACACCGAGTTTCATTACTGCAGCCAGAGCTGGTCTGAGCCCCATGGTTCAGTCACAAATTGCTTGCTCCAAGAGTGTCAAAAACCTGCTTAGTTCAAGCACGTAGAATGAGGCAGATGTGCCAGTAACCCCTCCATGACATTCCTGCAGGTCAAGTATCCAGAGCACACTGGAAAAACTTAAGTCAGATCTTGAGCAATGGTTTAAGATCACTAATTCAGTTTTGCTACCTGACAGCACAGTGGCTGCCAGCAGGCTCGCTACTGGATCCCAGTCCCAGGTAAGGAAAAGCCATCACAAAATGGATTCAAGTCACAGGTAAAGGTAAACCATCATGAAAAGCCAAACTGACTGTGAGACAAGGTGTCAGTCACTGTGTGACCACCTGGCATGGGCTACACTCACTGTGGTGTAACCAAAGACCTGTTGTCATTATCTTATGGTGCACCTGCTACTTCAAGGGTTCAGTGGAACATTGCAAGGTGGCTACAGCGGAGGGCAAGGTTGTCCAGCAGATCCCTGTTCACCAGCAAGAGTCCTGCCTGGAAGGTAACAAAGAAGGGTCCAGAAGTGACAATAGTACCAGAAATGAGTATGCAAAGCAGAACTTTGCAGAACAAGGGAAAACACATTACAACACCTGAGAAATAAACTGAGTATCAGACAAGAGCCAGATCATTCACTGGAACAAGGGACCTTGAAATTCAGGTTCAAGAGCTAATGCAAAAGAGCTGGAGATCAGCATGTCTGGATGTCTGGCAACATAAGCATGTTAATCCTGGAACACTACAGTCAGGAGTTCTAGTAATGAAGAGTTTAGAATTACATCCCAAGACTGATGAAAAATGAAATTGAACATTACACTATCAAGATGACTCTACGAGGCAGAAGTACAGAATCTCATCACTGTCAATTAAAGCAGAGGAATCTATCAGGCTTGTCAATCAAAGGTTAAAACAAAGACTGCTGCAATGTCCAATAAGCTCTATGAAACTCACAGGGATATTCAATCAAGCACTCATTTACTTCCTCAGAAATATTCTGGATCAGTCTCAAAGCTGCTTGTACCAGTAGCTAGAGGTGATTCTCACATAGCACACACGAGGCAAGAGCAGTGGTTACTAACACATTCCCACCAAGCCAAGACTCTACACGGATGAGCTGCAGATGGGCCACTTCATCACTACAGAAAGTTCAAACGTGTTCTTTTCCAGGCACTGAGAGCACCCTGTCAACTACTCAGCTGAGTTTAAGATCACATTCCCTCTTCCCCACAGTGCTCACTTAAGAATATCTTCATTACATCGGAACTAAGAAAAATCCACCCAAGCCAAGCCGTATGTACAGAGGAATCGGGTCTGGAAATCCTCATCTAAGAACCACAGTAAGTCACTTGTTGTCTCTGAACGAGACCGAAGCTTCAAACCGAAAACCACGCAGCTTTGATGCAAGCTCAGCATACAGGTATGGAGTGCTGCACTGTAATTCCACAGTCAGAAGTGTGATGTCAGAATACCCACAGTATAAGATTACATAGAAAGTCACCAAGTTATATTATATTGCTTGTTACCTACCTGGACGCAGTCGGCAATGAGAATCTTGGAGCAAGCAGGAATACTACATCCGGGTCCTAATGTCCATTGCCATTTGTGGTACTACGTTCCTCACAGTTATGAACTGCAGAAATGCTGGCTAAGTGCAGTTATGTAGCAGGCCACTAGTTTAAAGTGTAAATTGCAGTCTCAAACTCCAGCAAGAACTTGCTGCCACAGTAAATGGTTGCCAAGGAGAAGCCAAGAATTTGTCTACCACAAAAATACCACAAAATCTCAAAAGCATTTTCAGTTTCTCATCAGCTGTATAAACGATTAGTGTAATGTAGCTACACCAGAAGGTAAGATTATTCTGTGTTCATTTCTGAGAAAGTGTGAAGACATATGTGTAACAATACCAGTTTCTACTTGCTGCAGTTTATAGAGCTCCAAGTGTCAAAATGGGCTCAATTTTGATAAAACAAACTAAATTGCAACAGCCAATGTCCTCCAAGTCCAGTACAAAAATGTTATGTGATCCAGACCATCCAAAAACAGGTCTGACCAGCAAAGCACTTTTCTGAATGATTTTAGAAGATTCAATTATATAAATCTGAGTTTATGAAAGAAGTCCAAAACCTCATAGGAACAGATCAAAGGAATGTCACTTTCTTGCCTCCCACATTTAGTAACTTTTATCAGATTTTCAAGTTGACATGTTTGCCAGCTTTTAAGACACCATCTTTAAAAGGTCTTGAAAAGAAGTTGGCTAGTTCATCACATGCCTGTTTAGTACATGCAACTCAAAGCAGAACTTGTTTTAGAAATTCTGCTTATGCAGCTACAACAAAGCCAGATTTAACCAAACTTTCAGATGTTTTGAAAACTGCCAAATCTTTCAAATACATTTACTAATCATGGTTTTGCAGCTCAGCTATCTTAATACCTAGCAACAGTAGCTTACATACAAAACAGGGGTACCCAAAGAAAAGCTCTGTAAGGTACAAAGACAGCAGCATCCTTCACTCTTCCAAGTTACAGAACTACAAAAGAACATACTTTAGGATATGCACCAGCATCTCTTTTAATAAAGAATGACATGTAATCTGAAAAATAAACTGAAAAAATTAATTTAATGTTCACGTTCAGAATTCCCCACCTCGGACACCTTCACCTTTTGAGGGTGTCCCATGAACACCCTCCAGAAAAGATATTGTTTAAAACCGCTTCAATAATGCAAATTGCATCAATACTGCTCATTTGTACACTATCCAATACAAGTAACTTCCAAATACTTGGTCTGCAGTTTAGGAACTGCCAATTTGAGATTTCCTCCTCAAGAGCAATTCATTGTTGTAGCATGTTATCAACCCCCAAACTTTTCTGGGTAGACAAAAACGATTCCCCAAACAAGCTGAATCGCTCTTTAGTGAGCTTCATGTTCCACATCAGTGTTACCTGTATCAGCATTTCCCAACTTGCTATTCTGTCATTTAAGGGGGAACAGTACTCCAAGAGGGATCAGACATCTGTACACTAAAACCCCGCAATCTGACACTGAAGTTTTAACCAAAGGGAAAATTTAGCAGAAAATTTAGAATTAGCCAATGCTTAGCACAAGGAATGGAAGGATATTGGGAAGATTAAAGCTATTCACAGAACTCCGGTGGCTGGGGATGGTGTGAAGGTACAGCCAAGCTAAGTTTACCTACTTTGTGCCAAGCAGGTTGATGTATCCTGCATTAACACCGAGGTATTTGACACTGGGAAGTCACGTTCCCAGTTTACCTGGTACATTGTAATAATAAGCAAAGCAACTACCTTACCAATGAGTCCAGAATGCTTTGAAATTCTTCTGGGGCTTAATGAAATGAACAGCAAACTAACACATTCATCAGATCTTCTACAAAAAGAACCTTAAAGGGAGTTTATTTGCACTGTGTAGTATTAACTCTTAAAACTCCAGATTCAGATACTACTTTTGAAGCATTATCTCCAAACATCAATAATAAAAGAGCGATAACCATCATGCAAGCAAGCTGATTGCTGTATTTTACATACAGGATTTTAGGATTTGCCCACCAGCTACACAATTTAAGAATAGTTCCTGCAGTCCCCATAATACAAATGATTGTATTCTGAACTAGGCAAATTAGTCCACTGTTAGCATGAGGACATAAGCAAGTTAACCTTAATCACTCGAGTAACACTTCTGGTCTTTTTGCCAAGCAATTTCAGGCAGGTGTACAATATGGAGCAAGGCCAGATCCTGTAATCTCAAGACAGCTTAAGAGCATATAAATACCACATTAACAATCCTTTAGTGAGGAAGTCAGCAAATACAAGGCATTCTATGAATTTATTTTAAAATAACCATTGCTAGTCTTCTGCTTAAAGTCTTTGAAAGATTCCAAGCAGTAAGTGCCAGGGTGGTAAGTACTACCATCCCACCACCCATAGCTAAAATATGGAATTCGTTACTGCACTGCTTGCAGTGAAGCTTAAAATAATGTATCTCACAGCATTTGTAAGATTTCCATTTGCTTCCTTATTGCAGCACAATTACTGCTCAAAAAATCTGCGCCTACTGCAAAGTCCGGCTACAATTTAACCCAATCTTTGGCTAGAGAGGCACTGTGGGAAGAGATCTCAACTCTTCACTGCAGTTCCACACCCTGGTCTAGGTCCGGCCTCAGCTCGAGGCTCTCAGGTTACTGTGGCAGGTGTGGTATTCGGCCTCGTTTGTTTAACCACGACTGGCAAGAAGAGTTACTACATTTAGTTTTCTATTTATTTGAAGCACAGTAAAAAAAAGGTTGGTACACTTTGGGAATTCAGTGGCACAAGGTACACTGCCATCAAGTTAGGGACGTTATACATCAAAAAAACAGCTAAATTTGATTTTGAAACACTGCATTACATAATTAAATTGTACTCGCCCAAACAGACCACTTACAAATATTAGGTCAGTAAGTTTCTAACATCCATAAAAACGTAGCTTTCTTACTAAAATGCAAGAATTAAGAAGTCGGTGTCTAAACAAGACAGACAAAAACAAACTGGAATGAAACTACAGGTCACATCTAAAATCGGGGCTTTTTGTTTGGGGCTTCATATTCTTCTCTCCCTCTACCATATCCTGCTGTTGTTCCAGGCCCCATTCCTCTAGGACCCTGGCCACCCACGGGCCCCGCACCTCCCTGCCCAAAGCGTTCAGGACGCTATTGGAACAGAATTAACAGTTCATTATAAGTAGTTGATGTCCATGTGTGTTAAGTATATATTTTTAGAAGGTTCCGTAGTCAAGGTTCGTCGATACAATCACCATTGAGCCGATCCACAGGTACCGGGAACATAGAAAGGAAAAAAGGGTAATTTAAAAATTAGTTTATTGTAATACATGCCTTGAGGTATGTTCCCACTTGATGCATTCTCATACATCTGTTACAAAGAACAGATCCTCCCTGCAGTGCTAGAAATGTAAGCATTAGTGCAGATGTGAATTAACAACTTTTCCAAATGAGCTCTAGCAAAATTTTCAACCAAGTTAATGCAAATAGCTTGCGAACTTCTCACCTTTAGTGCAGTAAAAGCTCAGATTACATCACTGTCATTTCCAAATAAGCCTAATGAGAGAATGCAGCTCTGGTTGGCCGAAGCAGGAGCTGACATTCATCAAATGTAACAGAATGCCTACTCACCAGGACTGGCATGTGCTGTCTAGAGACCATGTGCTTTTCAAGATGGGGTTAAGACTACGGTCTGCTGACTAAACTGCAGAGGCCTTTGGCAGTACCAAAACTCATTGTGAGCACTACTGCATTGCAAGAAGAAAAAAAAAAAAGTGAAAAAAGCTACTGACCAGTGCTTTACCTAACCAACGCAACTGCTCGAGCAAAGACTGGCACTTGTTCAAACCCAACGGACTCCGGAGCTGCTGGTGCTGCATCAGATGCAAAACGTGTTCCAAGCACTCAGTGTTTGCAGTTAGAGCTATGCACAGAGGGATGTGTGCATCCAGGCAGTATCTCCCTTCCCGCCCCACCTTCACCACAAGCTCTTGGAAAATTCACAGCTTCACAGCAATTGAAAGGTTTCACACCAAGGTGTAACAGCTAAGTCACTCTGCAATAAAGCAGAGACTTCAGGTCTATTTACTAGTACCTCTAGTTGCATGTACTTCGTTCAGTTACTGTATTACTAGGTGTGATCAGCATTCAACCTACAGAACTTACACATTATGGGGTCAAAGAGAGCTTTAAATTTTCATTTCAACCAAGGCTCCCACTACCGAGTCACAGAACAATGGTAGGTGGTTTGTTACAAAAAGTATCTGCAACTGAAAATGCACACTTCAGAGCTCCTGACTTCTGAAAGTCAGCATGAATCCTTCCAAGAAAGGAGTTTCACTAATATTACTTAGGTTATTTCTCCCTGATTCATGGCAGCTTCAGCTCATCTCCAGTTCTGTTTAAAGGTACCAGCCCAGGAACTGTGACAGCATTGTGTGGCAAAGATCCCCAACCTAAGAAACTCCAGGCAGTTAATCCACCTCACTGTCACATCTTTTGACCAGATCACATTTCAGGTATTACACAAGTTCAACATGCACCTGTACCATGATTTTCAGGAGAAAAATGTACATAGTATCCACCACACACTGCCTAACTGCTCACAGGAAGCTCAGGAACTGCTTAGATATCAGTAGGTTATTGAGATACCTTAAGGCCAACAGCACTGTCTACTAAATCAATGATGCTCTGTGAGGTTACCATTCCAAAGATATGTTCCCCAAAAAGATAAAACAGAAGGTATCTGACAAGCTACTATGGTAGCTCAGCTCATAAAGCCAGAGGCCTAAACCCACCCAAAAATCATTTAGTTCAGCTTGTCCTACAAGTGTACTCCCTTTCAGGAGGGTGAAAGCACACTCGTATCACCACCTAAGGCAACAGATCCCCATCCTGCCCATTAAGCACTTGTGTGATCTCCATCCATGGTGCTTCAGTGTAGGAACACCAAGCAGGCTCCAAGCCCAGTCACACATGTAGTGTGGCAGAAATTAGTACAGTTTGGAAACATACCTCGGGACAGGAGATATGCTGTAGCTTTTAACAGGCTCTACCTTTGTGTCATGCCCAACACAGGAAAACAGACTGGGCTAGCATTCCTTTGGCAGACAGGAACCACAAATGGCTACAAGTCCAGGATAGCTGGAATATGCCTGAAGCTAAAAACCAGCATTTCTGCTCTTCTACAGCAACATCAGCACAGACTAAGGGATATGCTGTTTACCACTGGTTACTTAAATTAATCTGCTGCTCCAACTTGAGCACAGATTTTGGACTGAGCAGCACACCCAGACCAACATGCATCCAGCCTACCTAGGCTTGGAAGGGCCAAAACAAACAGTGTTACACATTAGGAAAGAGAACAAAAAAATCTCTTATCCATCAATACAGAACATCAAATTACTGAAAAGCTCCCACATTAAGTATTTTGATGAAATTTGTCAGATTCTCTAAAATTCATAAAAAATCCTTCCAAGCCTAACAGTGACGCAGAATTTCCAAAGTCCAATGGAGTCAGTTAATTCCAAATACGCTGAGGAGCACATTTGAATTCACTTACAATTTCTGAGTGTGTAAGCTACCATAAAGGTTATCAACTACTCTAGTGCTACACACTGCCACGTTGTCCTGTGTTAAACACCTGACAAGAGAGTCAGCAGTTAACAGTGACATTTCCACAACCATCCGAACACTGGAGAACTCATTCCCAACCACAACAACTCCCTTGTGCTAAGCTAAAGCCACCACAGGATACGTTACCATGTCACTTCCCATCATAGAACCACTCATGGCTGCTTGGCCAACTCCTGGATTAGCTTCATAACCTATGCCGCCACCACCTCCCAGAGGTGGGAATTTCTGGGCTGCTGAAGCATAAGGATCTAAGAGAGAGAAATATATAATCATATTCTGACAATTTCTAAGTTAGCCACATGAAGTAGTTACTTAAAAGATTCTTTACCTCCCATGTTCATTGTGGCAGCACCACCCATTCTCATGTCTCGCTCCCTCTGCATAGAAGAAACAACATTTAAAACCTGAATAAACCACCAAAATCCAAACTTTTCAGGAGATAAAGCACATGTACAGCCAACATACACAAACACAGTGCAATCGCCAACCCAAAGGAAGCCAAACACAGTGAACTTGGAAATACATCACCAAAATTCCTCAACATGAAAATGTAACCCAAACCCAGCACAATGTCACTTACTGGATCCATGTAACCCATTCTACTATAATTCTCTTCCCTCTGTCTTCTCATCTGCTCTTCCATCTCCCGCTGACGGATCATCATCTCCTCCTCCCGCCGGCGACGCTCCTCCTCCTGCCTGATCACCCAAAAGTAACTGTTAAACCCCGGGAGTGGAGCACATGCAACACACACCAACATCACTTGCTGCAGCAATGTAAAGGTACTGAATGATTACACTCCAGAAAAAAAACCCATCTCTATGATGCCCAAATATTTGAGGAGAAACTTACACAGTAGTTCAATTTCGCAAACACAAACTGAAGCAGCAATGGTGTTTCTTGAAAAATAAAAACTTTCACATGTAAGTAATTGGAAAAAAAAAGTAAATATAACTTTGAGTAAAATCCCATGAAAGTAAAACTAACCTCAGCTGAATTTCCTTGCGTTTCTGCATTTCCTGATTATGGAGTTCTTCCATACGCCTCAGCTCCTCCTGGCGCCTCATGAGGTCTGCAGGAATGAAGCCTGTGAGCAGCTTTTTCACAAAATGCCACGTTTTAACTATATCTGAGTTAGATCTGCCTCAGCTGCACTGTGGCAGGGAAGTACCTTCCAGTGGCGTTATTCTTACCAATACACCACTGAAATAAATATCAAAACTTACCAGTTTCTCTTTACCTCTAAAATTAAAGTTCATAGTCAGAGGCATGAATTTATTCACTAAAGCATTAAAAAGCCATATATTTAAACCAGTGTTTAAAGCAAAAAAATGGTCAGAATTCAGAACCAATTACCTTGACGCAGGAGGTTTGCCTGATGCTCATGATAAGCATCTTCCATCTCACTTTCAAGTTTGTCCTTGGCATCTTTCATGTTTTTTGCCACTTGCTCTCTCTGCTGCTTTTCCATTTCATCTAAAGATTTCCATCTCTGGGAATATTCAAATTCAAAACTGCCAGGCTGAGCAAAACGGGGAGGAGTCTCTCTTTCCCTGCAGAAAGGAAGACACTCAAAATGGGCAATCCTGGAAACTCAAGGTCAATACAAGATCACAAGCAAAATAACTGAATTATCAGGGACATCGAGGGCACCCTGAGAATACCCGACAACCACGGGAGAGAGAACTGGCTGTGACAGAAGTGCTGCATCTTACACACTTAGACAACAGCACTGAACACAAATAATTATCACGGCACATGTGGAGACCTCTGCACTACTGCAAATCTTCAGAGTCCTACTGCTTGTTTGCCTCACTCTGAACTGTCTTTAAACGCTTCACTGCTGACAGCTGCAGGTGCAAAATCCTCAAAACAAGACAGGCCTTTGGCCAAGCAAGCACAACCGAGGTAGATTTTTTTAGTGCCAAAGCACTCTGTGTCAAAGGCAAATAACAGCCTTCACTTGCACTTCAATAGTTCTAAAAATGCCTTGACGGCCAACAGTTTGTCATATAAACTCGAATTTAAAATTCTGTAATTTATGAAACAAAACTACAAAGTTCAAAAGCTTTCCATACATTACCAATATAAAGTATTTCAACATTTTGGAACGCTATTAATCCACATTTTTCTCAAAGCTGCCTCTAAAGCACTTCTGATTTTTGATCAAAGCAAGGAATTTTGAAACCTTTCTAAGCCAAGCAAGACTGACTGGATCTCCCTCCTTGCACTCCCTTTTGTGACCCGGGAAAATATAAAATTCCTACAACAAACAGGTTTAATATAAAGATTCTAACATGAAACTGCTGTTTCAGAAAAGATTTCTCTTGACTCTTTAATACTCCTCTAGACTCTTCGTTCCTGTATGCCAGTAATCAGCTCATAAGGCAAATCCACATGCAACAAGTTTATACCAATCATGGAAGGAGTTAAAATGTTACTTTATTTCTCATTTCAAAACATGAATGTAAATATCCAAGTTCCCCATGGGATCATCAACCCAAGACATGCCTTAAGGGAGATGACAGCTCTCAACAATAGCATGAAGCACTTCCAGTCTAATTTTTCATGTTTCTACATACACCAAAACCATCTGTCGAGCTGCTATTTCTTTGTAATACAATGTAAAAAACTTCTTGTGTAACACTCAAATGAATACACTAAACAAATCATTATGTTACTTTAAACTATGAACAAAAAAAACCCAAAAAAGCAAAACACAACCAAAAAAAACAAGAACTGGAAATACAACCAAAAAATCTAAAGCCTGTTTCTGAAAAATTTTCCATATTCCTCAGTGCCAGCGACAATATTATTAAAACATCATCAACACCCTCTTTATATCAAAAGATAGTGCCTACTTTTGATACATCGGATTCTTCTGAGCAAGCTTTTCTGGAAGACCATCTTCATCATCCAGTTGTTCCAATGGTTCCACAATAACTGGCCTGGGAGTACTGAACAGAAAATACTCATTTTACTCCTCTAAAAGCGTTCATTCTCAAAAACTAGAATCCTACAATCTTTATTCCGCTTAAAACTAAAAGACTCTGGGAAAGTACTTACGTTGTCAACAAAAACACCCCCTCAGTACACCGTTCAAATGCTTTCCTTGCAGCTGGCTTTGATGCAAACTCAACAATGCCTTTTCCTGTTGATCTACCTCGATCATCTACAATCACAACAGCTCTTTCCACCGGACCGAACTGGGAAAAAGCTTCCTCGAGCAACTCGTTGGACACGTAGGGTGAGAGGTTCCGCACCGACAGGGCAGCGGCGTGAGTGGCAAAGCGAACGCGGAGCTGCCGGCCCCTCATGGGGGTATCGTCCAACTCTGCCTTTGCGATTTCTGCAAGAGCTCTAGATTCCTGAGGGAAGTGCAAAACCCAGTTTTAGAAAACTAAGTTTTTGTCACCATACTGCGAGAACGAAACGGATGAACACACAACATGGATGCCTACCAATTTAATGAATCCAAAGCCTTTCCCCTTGTTGATAAAAACCTCTCCTGGCTCCCCGTATTTGGCAAAAAGTCTTTTAAAGTCTTCATCTGTGATATCAGCAGGCAAATTCCCAACAAACAACCGGCAACGCTGTGTGTACGTCTTCTCCCCGGGCCGCCTCAGCAGTGAGAGGTTCGCTTTAAACCCCTACAAATAATCAGACCAGTTCCAGTCACCACTGAGTGCCGCACACTGAACTGCAGGGAGCCCTGAGGACCCCGGAGAACAGAAACCGCAGCCCCGGCACCGCCAGGGGCACCGCGAGAAAACCCAAATCACAGCCCCGTACCACCGCGAAGAGACCCAAACCGCAGCCCCGGCACCGCCAGGGGCACCGCGAGGAGATCCAAATCACCGTGAGGGGCACCTCGAGGGAACCCAAAGCGCATTCCCGGGCAACGCGACGGGACAGAAAGCGCAGCCCCGGGACCGCCCTGACACCGGGGACCGCTCGGGGACCGCTCGGACCCCGCTGAGGCGCCGCCGCCTCTCCCCCGCTCCTCCCCTCAAGATGGCGGCGCGGGCGCGCGGAGCCGCCGCCATCTTGTGCCTGAGGGAGGTGGGGGGGGCCGTGACTCACCTCGTCCGACAGCTTCTCGCTCCTTTCTCCCGAGCCCTGCTGTGTCCCGAGGCCCTGCTGGCCCTGGTGCTGCTGCCCGCGGCCCCGAGGCTCCCCGCCCGGCCCGCCGCGGTGCCCCGGGCCACCTTTGTGCGGCCCTTGCTGCGGGCCGCCCGGCCCCTTGGGGCCGCCGCCGGGAGACTGTCCTTGTCCTTTCTTAGGGCCGCCGGCCGGCGTGGGGCTGGGGCTGGGCTTGGATTGCGGCTGTGGGCCGGAGGGAGTCGAGGAGGGAGCCGAAACCGGCGGCTGCTGCTGTGGCTGCTGCCCCGCGGGAAGAGCAGAGGATGGAGGCGCTCCCGCCTGGCTGCCGGTGGGTCCCGCCGTGGTGGCGGAGGCTGAGGAGGATGAAGAAGGTGGAGCAGAGGTCGACGTGGGCGGCTTCGGCGGTTCAGGCTTCGGGCCTCCTCCTGGCGGACCGCCTGGGCCTTGCGGGCCGCCCGCCATCGGACCGCGGTTCTGTCCCATGCCCATGCCGGGCGGCGGCGAGCGGAAATCGTGATTGGGGCCGCCGCGGCCGCCACCGCCGCCGCGCCGATGAAAGCCGCCACCACCGCCGCCACGGCTACGGAAGCGATCCCGCGACATGGTGTACCGGAGGGAGAAGGCGGAGATGACAAGAGAGCTCCGGCCGAGGCAGCTGCTGCTCCTCAGCGCCCGCTGCGCAAAATGGCGGCGAGCTGCACGGCCTCGCCGCCGCCTTTGTCCGCCCCTAATATAGTGTCCCCGCCCCCGGAAGCCCCCTCCTCCCCGCCAGCCAACCACCGGCACCGGCGGCAGTGACTGACAAGTGGAATCACCAATAGCGTCTCGCAATTCCGCTAACTCTTTGATCTCATTGGTAATGAGCCTGCCCTCTGTCCATTGGCGCGTTTGACCGCCGACGTTGGCACGGGACGGTCCGTTAACCCCCCGCGTGCTGATTGGACAGTTTGAGCGGCGGGAGGCGAAGTCACGGCGGGAGCGCGGGTCGTGATTGGCTGGCTCGGCTGTCAGTCAAGCGGAGGCGCGGCCGCGCCGGCTTCGCGGAGCCTTAGGGCGCACTCAACACTGGCTGCAGCCGGAAAAATGTCAAATAAACGTATTTTCAATTACAGTTTGCTACTTCAGCGCGGCCGGAGCCTTCGCTTCTGCTTTGAAACCAAATCTGGGATAAAAAAATATCCGATTTATGCTTTCAAGGGTGGTAGTGGAACTCCGGCGCCAACATGGGGAGTCACATTCAGTCTGTTTTGTGTGAAAAGTCGGGCAGAGAAGCACCAAAAAAGAACCCTGATCTGGGAAAAGCGACCGCAGTTTCTTTCCGGACGCCCTAGGAAATCAGGGCACGGCTTGGTACTAGCAGAGAGCGACGCCAGTTCCCCAAAATGTGCACGGTGCATTCTGAGGTGAAAAATTAAGAAGCTGTACCAAGATCGTAGTGGTTACAGTACCAACATTCCATGTTCCATTACAGGCCAAAAGCACATTCCATCTTTTTAGTGTCCCTGGTTTCAGCAGTGCCAGAACATGACACCAGCACAATGTTTTCATACCTTCCCTTCAGCAGGGCTTCGGTCCGTCCCCCTCTCAAGCTCCCCGGAATGTTTCACACTCAGTTTCAGGTTTGAAAGAAACAAAATGAAACCCCGTGTGAAACCCAAGGGAAAGTCGTGCATTAATCGCACAGATCTGGCAGTGCTGTGAAAAAACATCAATCTCATAAATATTTCTGCTGCCCTGGAGAAGTCAAAGGCCAGTTTCATTCTTCATTGAATCATAGAATCACAGAGAAATTTGGATTGCAAGGCATCTTAAAGCCCACCCTGTTCCACCCTCTGCCATTTACAGGGACACCTTCCACTATCCCAAATTGCTCCAAGCCCTGTCCAACCCAGCCTTGGGCACTGCCAGGAATGAGGCAGCCACAGCTGCTCTGGACACCCTGTGCCAGGCCTTGCCACCCTCACAGGGAACAATTTCTTTCCAATATTAATCTAGCCCTGCCCTCTGGCAGTGGAAAGCCATTCCCCTCTGACCTTGTAAATTGTGTCTCTCCATCTTTGCTGTCAGCTCCTTCAGGTACTGGAAAGAATTAGGTGTTCCCAAAGTCTTCTTTTCTCCCAGCTGGACAATCTCAATTCTCCCAGCCTTTCCTCGTATGAGAGCAACAAAAGACATGTCCTTGTGGCTTTATATTTTTCAAAAAAAAGGAGGCATAGATTGATCCTGGCCCCGAATCAGTGTTGTATTGGCTGTGGGATTTCAGCCACTTCCAAGTGCTGTAGGATGGAAACTCCAGGTTGTTTTAAAATGGATTCTGGCCGTGGCCCTGCTGCCGGCAGTGAGTGTTTCCACCACGAGGTGTCTCAGAGGTTAAATCACTGCAAGAACAAATTTGGGACTGGCTCTTATCACACACAAACAACTGGCATCGCCTCACTGTCACATCTGGTTCTGAAACAAATAATATTGAGTGGAAAAGGGTTGAGTTTGCCTTTGTTGAGTCTTAAGTATGAGTGAACTGTATTTTCAGGAGCTACTAATTTTTATAATTCTTCGAAAGAAATAAAGAGTATAATTCTTCTAAGTCTGCAAAAATCTGCACAACAAAAATCAGAAAAAAAAAGGGAGGGGCAGCTCAGATCTCTGATCTGTGTGACCAGGGACAGACCCAAGGAAAGGGCTGGAGTTGTGGCAGGGGGAAGTTAGGTTGGATGATAGGAAAAAATCTTTCCCCAGGGGTGGTGGGCACTGCCCTGGCTCCCCAGGGAATGGTCCCAGTCCCAAGGCTGCCAGAGCTCCAGGAGCATTTGGACAAATGGATTAAATCACTCTCAGGCACAGGGTGGGGTGTCTGGGCAGGACCAGGAGTTGGACTCGATGATCCCTCTGGGTTCCTTCCAGCTTGAGCTATTCTGTGATTCTATGACTCTATGAATACTCCATAGAATGAAAATCTGTAGAATTTGTCCAAAGTCTGCAAAGTGGCTTTGAATTTCTCCTTCAGGAGAAGGAGAGGGTAAGGAGAGAAGGAGAGGCCAGGGTAAGAGTCCATGTTTTGCAGCTGCAATGTGAGTGTTTATCCTGGACTTCAAATCAAAGAAAAACTGATGCCTGAGCAGAACTTGAAGTAAAAACAACCTCTGTTAACAATCACCTGGTTTGTAAGTGTTCATGCTGGGCAGCTGGCTGGTTTCATATAAAAACAGACACTGAGGAAGAAAGCTTGGGATGTTCTTCCCAGCATGTTCCACTGTAAACAAATATATCTGTAAATTCTCTATGATACCTGAGGTAAGAGTTGAAGTATTTATCCATCCTTCACATTGATCTCTTCATTGGGATGTTCAGTGCACACATGCATTAGTTCAGTTTAATAAGGGTCATTGAGAAAAGCAAAAAAGGAAGAACTCCAGGTCTTTCTCACCCTCAAAATATTAATGTGTTTAAAAATAACACTAGTGTTACTACTTCTGAGGATTTTTCATACTGTACAACTGATCTAAAAATTGAATCAAGCCATGGTAAGAAGCAGTCCGTGACTAATGAGGAAAAGACCTTAGAGGAATATGAGGAGGAAATCAGGCTGACACCAAGGTGCCCAAAGTTCTGAATGTCTCAGCTGCCAGGAGCACAGGATAATCCTCAGGTAATCCCTGTGTGGATCTCAGCAGGTGATTGATTCAGATAATTTTTTTCCCCTAAACTGTTTCCTCCTGTTATAAACATAAACACAAGACTGGCAAGGAGAATTCTGAATTATGTCTGTATTATTAATTGCAGATTGTAGGAGGAAGGAGCAGCGTGTGTCCAAGCTGCTAATTAGGAATAATTACCCCATGAGGTTCTGTAAGTGTCCCAAGTACAAACAAACATGAATCCCACTAACAACCCTTCCCACTGAAGAAGCAATCAAACATTGGGAGGAAATGCCATGTCTGCACTCCCTGGGCATTCTCTGGACTATTTTGACCAAGAAGAAAACAGTTTAAGGGCTGTGTGCACAAATTCCAGTGTGTCCCAGAACTAGAAGTACTCAGGAATTTTGAGAATCAGGAAGCAAAGAGAGGAGTGGGAAGGGAGAGCAGAGCAGAGAGGCACCCAGAAGGTGCAGGGTAGAGTCCTTGCCCTGCTGCAGGCTCTCCTAAACCAAATCTGTGGTGCAGTGGGATAAACCTGCCTGGAAGAATAGGGATTCCTGCAGAACATTTCATCATTCTGGGGCTCACCGCAGTGTCATGAAGAAGTGTGACCTTTGATAGAATAAAGGAGGAAGCAAAATGCCAACAGCATCACCTGGTACCTGAAGCTGAGGCAGGATGGCAGGAGTGGCCAAGAGCTGCTGCAGTGGCTCTTCAGCTCACAGCCTCTTTCCTTGGCTCTCAATGATGAGGGTTCTCCTCTCCCTCCAGTGCTGTTTTCACCTCTCCTTGAACACGGATTAAATCTGCTCTCCAAGAGGTTTTTCCTCTATACCATGAGAAATATGCCCATAGGCTTAAAAATAGAAAGCTCTGAGTTTGGGAAATTCTGTGACTTGATAAGATCACACAATCTGGATAAACTGGTCTTTCCCTCCTCTTGCTGCCTGTGTCTCCTCTCTCAGCAGTAGCTGCTCTGCCAGTGGGCAGAGTGATCCTTGGACAGCTGAGCATGCCAAGACTGTCTTCTGAGAGGCTCCAAGAGCCCTCCATTCCCAGTGATGTTAATTGGAGTTAAGGGTGCTCACTGCCTTGCAGGAACACTCAGCACAGTTGTACGACAAAGCTGTCAATCCAGACATGTCCTTGAGCTGTGGAGAGTAATGAGATAGACATAACTAGAATTTATCCCGCTGCCCTACAGTTAACAGCATCCATATCATCTATTAAAAAAAATTCTATGGTTTTTTACTATAATTAATTTAATTTTGTATTTCTTCAATTAAGAGAATTTAAAACTGTGACACATTTTGTCACCTGCTGGCCACAGTCCCTTAGATGCAGGCCAGAAAGCCAGCTGGGCTCTGGGCTGCATCCAAAGGAGCGAGGCCAGCAGGCTGAGGGAGGGGATTCTTTCAGACACCCGGGAATATTGCATCCAGTTCTGGTGCTCCCAACGTAAGGGGAACATGGAACTGTTGGAGCAATCCCAGGGGAGGGACATGGATTTGATAAAGGGACTCCAGCACCTTCCCTATGGAGACAGCCTGGGAGAGCTGGGGCTGTTCATCTTGAGAAGAGAAGGTTGTTTGGAGACCCCACAGCACCTTCCAGGATCTGCAGGAGCCTCCAGGAAAGCTGGAGAGGGACTCTGCATCAGAAACTGGAGTGACAGAACAAGGAGGAATAGCTTCCCATTGAAGAGGTGAAATTTAGGCTTAATATATGGAAGAAATTCTCCATTGTGAGGGTGAGCACAGGTTGCCCAGAGAAGCTGTGGCTGCCCCTGTGTCCCTGAAAGTGTCCAAAGCCAGGCTGGACAGGGCTTGGAGCACCCTGGGATAGTGGAAGGTGTCCCTGCCCACAGCAGAGGGTGGAAGAAGATGGGTTTTAAGGTCCCTTCAAACCCAAACCAGTGTGGGATTCTGTGACAATAAATATGTGGCAAGAATGGGATGTAACTGTTACAGAGAATCCTGTTCTTCCATCTCACAGAGACAGCAGCGAAACAGATACATCACCTCTGCAAAATCCTAACAATTCTGAGCTGAGCTCTGATTAATGTTTGGCTATGCATGGAATGTCAGTGGGGCAGAAGGGAGTAGACTCACAATGCTGTATTTCATCAGGCTACCATGATTTTCTTAAAAAAATCTAAAGACTGCCAATGTCTTCTCTGTATATACATATTTTTAATCCACTGCTATTTCCAAAAGACAAACACAAAAGAGGGAACAGGAAATCAAAACCTTCTTTTTTCATAACGCAAAAATGGTGGAAATATTAAACAGTTTTATTCTGCATTTGGAAAAGTGATGTAGTCACAGCATGAATTCAGGATGATACTAAAAAGCAGCGACCAGAATTTGTGAGTGGGCACAAATAAAGAGGAGGTCTCCAAACAACACAAATGAGCAAAGAACTCCAGAGGTTATTCATGTCATTCTTCAGTGACTCTCTGAAGACAAAGATAAAATTAATCCTGCTGTAGCATCAAGCACTTGAAGAGACTTCCCAGGGGAAGATCGCGGCTCTGACAACCTGACATCTATCTCAGACCTTGAGCACAATCAGATTTTGCAAAAGTCTAAGTTTCCTTTTTGGAAATTAGTTTTGGCATCTTATTATGGAAAATAGTAAGTTCTAAATATCATGGTAACACCCTCCAGTCTGCTGTGGATGAGATGTACCCATGTCCCAAGAGGGCATCGAGCTGGTGCTCTACAGTTAAATAAGAAACTCAGTTCTCTGTCTGGATTTTGTGCTTCTGCTGAAGAATTTTTCCCAATAGATCACCCAGTACAAAAAACAAGCTTCAAAATGGTGCACTGATGATTTTTAAGGCTCCAGAGTAAGGAAGATACAGAGTCTCTGACGCAGAGCAGCCTCAGCTGTTTGTAACACAGAATTAGCTATAAAAGTCTGCATCTCACATCTGCATGTTGGTCACTGTCTGTTTAAATATTTCATGACATGTGCAATTAAGTTCTTTCCTCCCTGTTGACTCTGTGACTTTAGAAATCCAAAGTACTCATCTTGACCCATGTTCTGGGCTTATTTTCGCATTTGCACACTGACAATGAATCAAAACAATTTCTTTTGTATTTAAAACCAGATTCGCTTTGGGGAGCTGAGAGCTGCCATATTTGGTGTGCAAAAACTGCTGTCTGGCATGTTTGGAAACAAAAGCCTGTGTTACTGAGACTTAAAAAGGGGATGCAAAATAGACTTATAATTATTGTAATTAGAATAAAAGCATGATTGCACTGAACTTAAATCCTGGTCCAAATTTCATACACATGCACAAACCATCCAAACAGAAATTAACTTCATAATTAATATTGGATCATTCCTATTACAAAAAAGGCACTATTAATTATTGATCACGCTTGTGCTTTTCCTGAGCTCTTTCCATCTTTTCCCCTCCAGTTCATGGAGTGCTGGGGGTAATGCAGCATGTACAAATAAATCACTCAGAGGTGTGTAAGTTACTCCTGCACGCAGGAGGACCTGCTCCTGGATGTTCTTATCAAGCAGAATACAGAGGGGCATTTGTTTGCACGAGCAGAGCTAGAATATTCTCTTTAGAGTTCAGCTTCCTCCTTTCATCCCACCCACCACCAGACACTTCCTGACATTTCTCCTGCAGGCAGAGCAAGGCAACTGCCTTTTTTATTTTTTTTTTTTTTCCTTTTTCAACTGCTGCTCCTTCAGTTATCTGTGGGTGGTGGGGGAAGGGGATGTTATCTCAACAGCAAACACAGCCAGAGCAAGTCTGGGAATGAGGGGGAGTCTCAGGATGGAAATAGGACCCTGCCAGCCCTCCTGCGTCTGTGTCTCTATGACTAAGCGTTCGCTTTTTAAAACCTGGCTTTTCTCTTTCCTTGATCCTTGTTTCCAAGACTCCTGTTCCCCTTTGTCCTGGCAGCTCCTGACATCACCAGTGCCAGGGAAACGCAAATCCCACCCAGCACGTGGAGGGACAAAGCCAGAGCAGCCCCTGAGCTGGGACACAAACCCACATCCTCACTGCCCCGGGCTCTCCCCTGTCTCCTCAGGGCTCAAGAGGAAACACCACTGCAATTGTTTTTCCACTGAAATACTCCCTGTATTTTCTTATAGCATTACAGCCCTGCCTCAGAAGAGTCTGCTGTATTGAGAGCACCTAAAATTGTGTCCACAGTTTAGATGTGTCCAGTTTTGCCCATCCCTGGGACAGAAAAGGCCACTGGCTGCTCATCTGCACATCCCTTCTCAGTTCATGACAACAACAAGGACAGAGAAGTGCCCAAAGCCCTAAACCAAAGCACTAAACCAAAGAAGATGGTTTAGTGGTGAATGTGGTGGTGGTGCTGTGTTGATGGTTGGATTAAGTGATCTTAGAGGTCTTTTCCAACATTAACAATTTGATGATCATTTGTGAGTAAAACATCTGCAACAGCCATGTTTTCTTCCACCCATCTCCCAAAGCTGTCCTATTTGGATGCTCACTGGAAAAGAAACAAGATTATTTGTTGTTATTAATTCGTGCTTGGCCCGAAACACACAGCAGGGCTGTTCCACCTGCAGCTGGAATTCTGTGCAGAGAATTCTCTGCTCCTGGAGCAGAGGCAGGAGTGCCCAGCCCACAGGGCTGGCAGGTTTGCAGGAGTGCTCAGCCCCGTTCTGTACAGCTGGCAGGTTTTCTGGGTGATCTATATTCAGCTGTGCATGCCCGTGGGGATGTGCAAAGATCATTCATCCAGTTCACTGAACTGCAGCCTGCGTGTGGAGGGGGTTTCGTGCTTCCTTTTTAAATGTCACCGGTTTAAAGAGGAATAGTCTCACGCAGGATTGTGCAGCAGATTGGAATATGGGCACTCCAGGGGTGAATTAAAAAGCAATTCAAAAACAATAGCGTGGAACAATCTTATCTTTTCCCTACCTTTTCCAGGCATTTATCTTGCTCTGTTCTGCTGGAGTCATCACCACATTATCTACGTGCTCTGCAGTGTCTTTTTTAGCCACATTAGTGCACAGACATTTCATGTAGAATCACAGAATCATGGAACAGTTTGGGTTGGAAGGAACCTTAAAGATCATCTTGTCCCAAACCCTGACATGGGCAGAGACAATTTCCACTATCCCAGGGTGCTCCAAGCCCCATCCAGCCTGGCCTTGGACACTTCCAGGGATCCAGGGGCAGCCACAGCTTCTCAGAGTGACCTGTGCCAGGGCCTGCTGGGAACACACAGGGAACGATTCCCTCCAAATATCCCATCTAACCCTGCCCTTTGGCAGTGGGGAGCCATTTCCCCTTGTCCTGCCACTCCAGGCCCTTGGAAACAGTCTCTCTCCATCTCTCCTTCTGTCCCCTTCAGGCACTGGAAAGCCACAATCAGGTCTTCCCAAAGCTTGGCCAACAACACCTAAGAAGAGTCTGGACAAGCTGAAGAACGTCCTGCTCTGGTTCCAACACCCTACAGAGAACAGCCTCGGATGTCTCAGACCACAGCAGGCTTTAAATGGTGGCTCTCACTGTCACCCCCTCGTGTGTCCATTGCAGCAGCAGCCTCAGCAAACCTGCAGCAGGCAGAGATTTCAGCAGCACGTGCTGATCTGTGACCGATTGTAGTGACAGCATCTGTTTCTCACAGAATACTCCATACAGTGGTCCCAAAGCATTTTCTGTTGGATGTTGAAAGTTCAGATATTTCCATCACTCTCTAATTCACTTCGGAGAATCGAGCAATGACACAAAGATGTCTGTTCCCTTTAAAATGCTCGAACAAGGTAATTTTATTCCGTACTATGGAAGTTTACAATGTAGCCCCAAGAAGTTACATTAGTTTAGTTGAGTCTTGTGATGCCACTGGAGTTCTCCTGGTATTTGAAGTTATCTTGAGTGGCTGAGCATTTTGCACTGGGATGGCACAAAACCAGAGGTTTAGTCAACACAAAACCACCCACAATTTCTAAACTTCAGACTGAAAACATGAGGGCAGCTTTTGCAAAGCCTCAGAAACCAGAGGGCAAAAAGAAAAAGCAAGTTTATTCTCCTAAATATCTTAATTCCTAAACCAAACTCAAACTTTTAAGGTCTTCCTCGCACTAGAATTTATCAGCATTTTTGTTAATAAATATTTATTCGTTATTATATTTATTATGTAGTAAACTTATTTCTCTATTTTATGTTTTCCTAGAAAATCCTGCTGAGAAATTTGTGCCTTTTCAGCTGGTCCCCACACGTACAGCACATCTGTGCTGTGAGCCACGAGCTTTTGGGACACCTGTGTGTTCACAGTGAACTTTTGTGCACAACACCTGGGGAACCATGACATGTACAGCCCTATATTGAGAATTTCTTTCTCTTAAAATTTCTAACTCTTAAAAAATTAAATATAAATCCCGATGAATTTTTTTATTGTTATGGTATTTTGTCCCCATTTTAAAAAGATTAAAATAGTAATTCTTTTCATTTGTAGCTATCTAAAGATATATTTTTTAATTACTATAAAATTTCACATGAGGCTCGCAGTTCACATATAACATCTTTTGACACTTAAAACCCCCAAATTCTTTGAGAAATTTTACAAAACAACTCATCAACTAGAATTATTTTAGACTTCAGGATAAGGATTATTTTAATTTAGACTTGAGGATGAAGATTATTGCATAAGTGAAAAGTATTAATTATCAAATTATCACATTAATTATCTCTCTGTCCTTGGAATGCCATGATTTCTAAGAGAGACCTCCTAAATGAATCCCAGTATTCTGTATCCAGCATTTCAGGCCAGCTGAAGGACAGTGTTTATATAAGGATCACTTCAGTTACCACTGAAATGCAGATGCAGCTCAGCACCATCCTATAATTGTGCAAATCAGATAAACTGGGAAGTGGAGATTTCCTTTAAGACCAAGTTTTAATTAGCAGATAGATTATTTAATTATCAAAGAGACAAGAACACATTGTCCTCGTCAACTTTGGGATGCTGGCAATGTCCGACATTGCTCACAATAAAAAACCTCCATAATCTGTATTTCAGAAATTATGTTTTTGAAACATGGTTTCAAAAGTTTTCTTAATAAGCCATCAGTGTTCATTGGCTACGTGTTACATAGTTCTCTTTTAATTAGTGTTTTATCTTCTACTGGCTAATGACTCTTTTGTTTCTCATGCTAATTAGTGCCATGCTCAGTGTTTCTCTTCTTTTGGCTTGGTGGTTTCTGGGGTCCATGAGTTGGTGGTTGCGATCTCTCCTTGCCAGAATTACCTTTCAGCGAGCTGGAGTTGGTTCAGCACAACTGCAAGGTTGGGTTTCTTTCTTTCTTTCTTTCTTGGTTTGGGTTTCCTCAGGCGGGCAGTTGTGCCAGGTGTCTTTATGGCCCATCAATGGCGCATTTCCTGTGTCCACCCTCACTGGCACATCCTTCTCCCCAGGCTTTGTTAAACTGCCCCCACCTCTGAGATCATGAAGCCTCACCCTTAACAAGGCAATTTTACCAACAATAACTCGTTTTTCTAACACCTGAACATCACTTAGAGCTGGTGAGCTGCTGTTTGTTCCACGGATTAGACCTCCCTTCTTGTTGATGAGGCTTGAAAGTACACACGCATCAAACATCACAGAACACCCTCCAGAAATTTTTTACATATTCCACATTTTGCAACGGTACCAGCAAAAATTAAATTCAGTTTTTAAAAAAATTAATTCAAAATGAATTAATTCACGAATGACGCAGCAGAGGTACAAGAGGCAGAACACTTGAGGTGCGCGCCACGGGGGCGAGAGGCCGTGAGGGCGCTGCTGTGGCCTGGCGGGGCTCCCACCGCGGCGGCGCCTGAGGAGCCAGGAGCCCACAGACCACCAGGCACCGCCGCGACAGCCACACCACGCGGTCCCGGCCGCCGTGTGGGCGCTGGCAGGCCCGGCGCTGGCAGGCCCGGTGCTGGCAGGCCCCGTGCCGGCGGCGGCGCCCCCGGGCCGCTCCCGCCGCGGGATCCCGGAGCGTCCCCCCCGCCCCGGGGGCGCCCCCGACCCCGCGGCCCCGCCGAGCCCCCGCCGCGCCTGCGCGGGCGCGCGCAGGCGCGCGGCGCATGCGCGGAGCGGCCCCGCGCTGGGCTGGTCGGGGCAGCTCCGGGAGCAGCGGCCGCGGCCTGGCGGGTCCGAGCCCCCCCTCCCCGCCGCCCTCCGGGAGCCGCCGGGCCCCCCCTCAGCCCCGCCCGCCGCGCCGCGGAGCCCCCCGGAGCCTCCGCCCCCCGGAGCGCGGGGGAGGCTGAGAGGGAGTGACCCCCGGCCCCTCGCCCCGGGCTGGGACAGCTGAGGGGGGGCGCAACATGGCGGAGGCCAAGGAGGAGGGGCCCGGCCCCCGCGGCAGGGTGAGTGGGGGGCGCGGGGGGCGCGGGCGGGGGCGGGATGCGGCGGGCGAGGCGCGGCCCCGCCGGGGGTCCCGGGGGCACCGAGCCCCACGAGGTGCCCGGCCCCAGGCCGGCAGCGCTCCCCCTCCGGCCTCGGGGCCCTTCAGCTTCCTCTCCCCCAGGGCACTGTCCAAGCATCATCGCCACGAGCGTCTTGGCATCACTTAAATAATAAACTTGCAGCTAATCAGGAGCTGTCGTCACCGTCCGTCTCCTTGTTTAAAGCACGATGTCCTTGCTGCTCCTCTGAATTTCAGTTGTCCATGTCAGGCCAGAGTGAGTCAAGATGGCAGCACCATCCAATTCTTGAGCACTCAGGCTGGAACCATTGAGTGACTTCCATTAGCCATGCCCCTTCCAGGACTTGGCTGTAACCATTGAGTGACTTCTGTTAGCCATGCCCCTTCCAGGACTTGGCTGTAACCCCTGTGTGATTTCTGTTAGCCATGCCCCTTCCAGGACTTGGCTGTAACCATTGAGTGACTTCTGTTAGCCATGCCCCTTCCAGGACTTGGCTGTAACCATTGAGTGACTTCTGTTAGCCATGCCCCTTCCAGGACTTGGCTGTAACCATTGAGTGACTTCTGTTAGCCATGCCCCTTCCAGGACTTGGCTGTAACCCTTGTGCCAATACCTTTAGCCATGAACATCCCAGCTCTTGGTCCTTCGTTGTCACAACTTGGGCCATCATTGTCACCTCTTGGTCTCTAAACACACTGTCCATTCTCATCTGTTTGGTATCATAGAATCATTAAGGTTGGAAAGCACCTCCAAGATGATCAAGTTTAAGTTTACTTGAATTACTTCATGTCTTAAACCAGTGGAAGGTTCTTCGTGCCCAACACTTTGTAGCTGTGAAGGAGCTGTGGGTGAATGTCTTAAGCAGTGCTGAAAATAATCTTGCCATGAGCCCAGTCCTCTTTCCTGCACACAATGTAGCATTTGGTTGAAAGCTTTTTGCCAGGAATGAGGTTTAAATCATGTTTGTGCTTGTGTGGAAGAGTCCATAGCCCACTACAAGACTGAGCTGTCCAGTTTCCTTTTCCCAAAGATGAAAAAGCTTTCCCCTTCTCCAGCCTCGGCAAAGTCAAGAGCAGAGGCTCAAGTTTTCCCTTGGTGCAAGGGAGAGAGGTTTTAACTGCTGAATTTGTGTCAGGGAACTTGAAACTTGTGATTATAGTGAAACTAATTGTGGATGAACATTGAAACGAATTGTTACCAAACAGAACATGACCTCCCAAGGGTCTCGCTGGGTGAGTTGTGTACATGTCTGACTACTCTGCAGTTAGGGAATGAACATCATCTGTGAATTTCTTAGACCTGTGTCTTTCAAACACTTTATTTACAGGCTCCCAGAATTTTGTGGAATTGCTCACAGACAGTTCATAAACATGCAGGTCTTTTGGGCAAATCAAATAGTGGCTAGCTGCAAGAAGTGTGAAGGGAAATGGCTGCATGTAGGGCAGTAACTTGAGAAATCTTGAATTAAACTTCATTGCCAGTGATTGAAATGTTAGTGGACATAAGGAAACACTTCTAAACCATGAGGACAGTCAGGTGTTGGAGCAGGTTGCTCAGAAGTCGTGCAGTCTGTCCTGGTGTCTCTGGTTTCTTCATGCTCATTGCCTTGACATGCTCCATTTATCTCTAGAGTTGCTTGGTGTCACCTGCAGAAGAAGAGAATGTTGCCTTTTCTCAAGCTTTTGAGTTATCCACTGAGGAATAACAAATAACATCCAGTCAGTATCATCTTCATTGGTCTCAGGAAAAATCATTTCTCTCTCTGTTGGCTAATTATTCCCTGGGTGCCAAGTCTGGAAGTCTCCATCAGTTATTGCTCCACAATTCTCTGTAAGTGATGGAAATCTTCCTGTGCTGTTGGCATCAACAACGTTCACAGCACTTCAGTAAAATTTAGGAATGATCCAGGAAAATTGTGTTGCCTTGGGCAAGTTAGGAAAGAGGAAACACGGCTTGCTTGTGAGGCATCAACCCAAAGCCAGTTTTGCTCCAAGATATTCTTGAGGAACACAGGGAGAAGTGAATCCAAAGGCTGATGGAGCCTGTTAGGAGTGAGATTAGCAAACTGTAAATCCAGCAAAAAGAGATCTCCTAATAATTAATGAGGTCATGGAAGACCTGCATATCCCAGTTCTCTTCCCCATAGTGGCCCAGTTTCTGTTCTACAGGAGGTCATGATTTTGGATTTGTCCAAGTCTTGTGCCTAAGGCAGAACAAGCATTTCCTATAAAAATTATTTTGCGTTGTGTGGTGAAAATAAAGACTAATTTAATGATTTCTTCAGACAGGAACTTAGCAATTCATGGTGTTTTCAGAATTGTTCTTTCCAGTATTAGAATCTCTGCAATTATTCCAGAAGCACATACACTGAAATTGGCATGTTGCAAATCCCATGGATAAGCAGTCACCATCTCTTAATCCATGAATGAGCAACAAACTAAGGAATAAAGTTTTTGCCAGTCTAAGACTGACAGAAGTTTATCTAATTTGATTTTTAATAGGTTTTGGTAAGTGTTTATGGCTAAACTGTTTTAGAGCAGGTCGATTTCTGCCCTAAATCAAACTTTTGTGTATGCTAAGGAAAAAACATTTACTGCATAAGATCAATATTAACTTGAAAGATATCTGCTAGTATGTTTTTTATGTAGTTTATAAAAATATTTATAGCAATTCAGCTTTAATTTGTGTATAATATCATTGTTTAGAACAGTTAATTGTTTTGATTGGAATGTTCATTTATTTACAACAGTTGTCTATACCCCCTTGGACTACACAAGACAGTTTGGGCTGTACTGAAATTTGACACTTGGGCTGTTGGAAATTAATGTGGTGTGAACAGGTGAACACTTGGGTGTCCACATCAATAAAACAAGTGTTTGCAAAAGATTTTTAATTTTGCATGACTGGAATTAAAAATTGAAGGAGATCATCTAATTTAGAAAGTTTTGTTGCTGAATTACTCCAGAATGATACAAAGATGATGAAAATGTTTCTCTGTGAAGGCTTGTGCACCTCTCAAAGGAGGTTTTAGTGTCATAATCTTTGAATTCTCTTTTCAAAAATGAGCATAATGGATCCCAGACTGCATTAAGGTCAAGACTTTTCACACTGTGTAAAATACAGCAAGTTAAGTCAGCTCTTTGTGCCCAATTCAAAGCCTTTTGCATCTTTAGGACTGTGGAATTTAATTCTGAAATCACAATATTCTTGGAGTGGTTATCTCAACTCTTCTCTCATTAGGGGTTGGAACTGGATGATTTTTAAGGTCCCTTCCAACCCAACCATCCTGTGATTCTACAACTGATGACTCTTGTACCTCATCATTCCTTCCAGAATGCCTTCTAGGAAGATTTCTCTCACAAACTTCAAGGTTTTCTGTCAGTGACTGACTCAGTTCAGATGATTTCCATCATCCATTCCATGAGTGTGGGAAAGGCCTGAGAGCTCTTGGACCCCACTCGTGCTGTTGCTTGTAACCTTTGTTCTCTGGGATCCTCTGAACTCTTCCAGAGAAGGTTTCTGCAGCAGAGATTATTTCATTGAGGACATGTGAGCAAAACTGGAGGTGCCTGCACTGTCCATCCTTTTAGCCTTTATTCTGCCTGTAATATCATTTTCTTTTCCTCTGGAAGTGCTCCTCAGAAATTCCAAGGGAAGTAAAAAGTTCAAGAGACTGTAACTTGCTTTACCAAACTGGTATTGATACAAAAAATAAGTGATGTATCTGTCCTTTCTGTGAATACTGATTGAAGAATGATGGCAATGTGTTTAATTTTGGTTACTGTGTTTCCTGCTGTTTTAGATAAATTTGTTTCATTTAAAAAGTATTATAGGGGTATTATTTAAAAGTATTATAGGGGTTACCTCTACATTAGATACCTTTAAAGTGTGTTGTGTCTAATGCCTTTGAACTTTTTAGTAAAAAATGTGTGATGACCAATTGTTGTCATAACCACAGTTTAATATATCAGATATTTGGTGACAAAGCCAAGGTTTTAATTCTACATTTGGTCCTTTTCCCTTTTGATAGCTGGTCCACAGTCCCAGGGCAGGATAAATTGCTGCTGCCAGAATTTCTTAATTTCCTTTTAAAAGAGAGGAAATGTGAATCATTAGCCTAATAAACTAATGTTTAGTTGTTTAAATTTAGGTGAGAAAAACTTGAAACAGAGTTAGCACAACTATACAGAGTTATTCCCACTGGAGACATTTTGGAGTACTTCCTTTTTTATTATTGTTTTTTTAATAACTTATTTGTCTACCTCTGTGAATCTTGGTATTTCTTAAAAGAGTTGAAAGTACATGAAAAGATTTCATCTGTATTGAAATTCATCTTTCAATGGTGCTGTTTGCTCACAAAGCTTTATGAAGTACAGTTAACACAAGCTATTAACAGGATTTTATTGTGTTTAATTGTGGAAAAGGCAGAAAGGAAGCCAGAGTCAAGAAGGTACTTTGAAGAATGAGTAGATATTTTGTCTTGTTAAGGACAGAAATACTGAAATAGAATTGGATGTGCAGCTCTCCCATTTGCACCATCAATTGCTGTTGGCACTGAACTCTTAGGAGAAGGGAAAGGACTTGCAGGAGCTGAGCCCAGTCACCAGTGAGGGGCTGGGAACACAAACCAGGCTGAGCAGGGCATGGTCCCCCTGTGTTTGTCAGCAAGCAAAAGGTGCTAGAGTTGAAAATTTTCCCAATTTGTGCACAAAACCACCCTGTGGTGGTGGGTTTCTTACTTGAGGACAGATTCTAATGACGAGCAGACAACTTCAGGTTCAAACAGATCACTCTCTTTAAAAAATAATTTACTGTGGATTTGGTTTAATTTTTCTCCTATTAGTAATATAGCTAGTAGCAACTAATTACTAACATAGTTAATCACCTTTCTGGAAGAGACATTGAGCAGAGTGATCTTCCTGAGGTTGTAGTGCTGCAGCTCCAACCTGGATTGTCATTCTGGGTACTTTTTAGTTGTATTCCATGGACTGTGTTTCCCTAAAAAACACAGTGAAGGCTCTCTCTTAGTGAATTGTTCAGCTTTTGAGCTAAATGGAATTAAGGGGATTCCATACTTTGCAGAACATAATCTTCTCACTAGCCATACTTTTGAAAGCTTTGGCCAAAAGCACACATTTGTGATCTGGACAGTGCTGGTCTGCTTGTGGAATGAGCTAAAATATGTAAATGAACTGAAACGTTTGGTTTGGAGTAACTGCTGAGCATCACAGCATAAACATGTTGTGACACAGACCCTGCTCTGATACTGGGGATTTTTACATCCTTCTAATTTCTATTTAGTTTTCCTGCTTTATGCTGTGAGAAACTGAAATTATTTTTATTTCAGCTCATTTACAACCTTAGTTTAACCAAAATCCCAGCCTTAGTTGTTGTTTGTGTCTTACCAGCAGCAGAGAAGTTCAGCACAGAGCCAGGGGTGAGGTTTTGAGGGAAGAAGTTTCTTGTTTGGAAGCGAAGTCTTTCTTGTGGATGTCTTGGTTTGTTTGTGTGGCTTGTGTCTGTGTGTGTTTCTTAATTGCAAAGCCCCAAGCACATCAAAATCTGGGGTCTTTACAAAAACCATTGCAAGGAAATTTGTTGTTAATAACAAATACTAGGGAGAAATTCTTTCCTTTGAAGGTAGTGAATCCCTGGCACAGGATGCCCAGAGAAGCTGTGGCTGCCCCATCCCTGGAAGTGTCCAAGGCCAGGTTGGACATGGCTTGGGACAATCTGGGACAGTGGAAGGTCCCTGCCCATGGCAGGGTTTGGAACAAGATGATTTTTAAGGTCCTTTCCAACCCAAACCAGTCTGGGATTCTCTGATTGCAAGGTGAAACCATCACATGTAGAGCTGTTCCTTCTCAAATTCATGATTTTGTGGGTGAATGGGAGAAGGACTTGTATCTTCCTATGCTTTTTGTAGGTATAAATTAAACCCACCAATATTCCAGAAAAAATAAGGCTCTCTGTGACTCCTGTGTGTTTGACAAATTCATGCCCCATATATGTTGGTAGCAGTGTCCAGGTTCTGTGTGTGTGCTAGGTGGGTGTGGAAACGATAAGGTTTGTTTGGAATTGGCCTGTGAATATTCCAAAAGCTCAGGACTATCAGAAAAGGATGATAAACTTCCATGCTGAACTGCTCCCTGTGATTTCTGGTAAATTGTCCAGATTTCTTAAAACACAGAAATGAAAGGGGAGCAGCACATGCCTAAATCTTCTGTCCTGACACTTAAAAATTGAAGATGTGTAAATGAGATGGAAGATAAAACTCTATTTCTTGAACAGAATATAGGGAGCCACAAGCAGCTGGGAAATGCCTGATTTTTTACACTTGTTTGGGATTTGCCTTTAAAAACTCCCATCACCGTCTCCGCTGTATTACCCTCAGACTAGATTAAAAACAATCTTTTAAAGTGTTCAGCATGGCTCAGGGAAGCCTCAGAGACCCCCAGCCTGCCGAGCTCCCGCTGTCCCTGGCGGTGCCAGGGGTCCCAGGACTGGCTAGGGGGGGCTGTGCCAGCCTGGCCGCGCTCAGCTCTATGGCTGTGACCCCACCAGGTTCTCTTCCTGCCGCAGCCCTTCTTTTCCTGTGGCAGGTACCTGCAGCAGCCTGGCTCTTTGTCACCCTGGCTGTCCCCTCCCCAGGTGCTCTGCAGGTATGGATCCGCAGGGCCGGCAGTGTTGCAGCTCCTGCAGGACCCGCTGCGCGTTTCCGCGCGTGCCGCGCAGTTGTGCATGGCAGAGGTGCAGCGTGCTTGGCTGCCTGCCTGGCATCCCTGCCTGGCATCCCTGCCTGGCATCCCTGCCTGGCATTGCTGCCTGGCATCGCTGCCGGCGCCGTGTCATGTGGGAAAGGTCAGGGGATGCTTCCTGAGCTCACCCCAGCTGCCTCAGGAATAGCGACTGAAATTTCAATTCCTTTTTTATTATTTTTTTTCGTTTCAAGTGATGTCTTGTCAGTTGAATGATGTGCATAGAAGGATGATGAAAGTACAGAGAATGATCTCTGACTGTTTTAATTGTAATTCTCTTAACATCTGCTTCCTTTCCACAGTTTGCTTATGGGTATGGTAAAATCAAACTTCAGAAGTTTACTAGAAACATGTGTCTGTTTGTGTAAAATAGTTACACTGTTTTGTTTATTTTTTAATGGAATTCTCTGGTTTGCATACAAAGCAATACTATAGCCATAGGCAGCTTCTCTCTTTATACTGCACAAAAATAATCTATGAATTGTTTGATTTATGGATGCCGTGGCAATGTTGAACACCATTAAGGTATGGATCAGCTTTTTAGTTATTTCAAATTAGCACATTGTATTGAAGTGTAAATATGTGTCCTTCTGTCCCTTGCTCCCAGCAAAGGCACATTAGTGCTGAGGCAGTGACACTGCTCCTTTACAGTCTCATGTACATCTATAAAAAAGCAGTGACATATCTGGTGAAACTTTAATTTTTTTTTATAAAAGCAGTGCTGTCTTTATTTGTAGAGTGTTTAATTTTCAGCAAGTCACACTGCTGTCAGAAATACCTCATTGTTCTGTCACCATTTCTGTATCCTTGTTTCATTTCATTCATTCATTTATTTGTTTTTTACAGCCTGAGTAGGCAGAGCACTGCTTTGTGTGCAGTGCTAGCTAATGAAGCAGTCACTAAGAAAGATATAGCCTAAAACATTGAATTTCACTAATATCAAACTCAAACTGTTCTGTATTAAACTATAATGGAGTTAAATTATTAAAACCACTCAGAATTATTTTCTCTGGCAAATATTGGCCAAGGTGATTTTAATGAAGGTGGTTTAGAATATTGTATTCTTGAGTTTTGTTTTACAACTGCAAGTGTGTTTTGAGGACTGAGTTGAAGAGTTTAAGCCTCAGTATTTGAAGATAAAACTTTCTGTTCCTGAGACTTTTTTTTGCAGTTATCAAGAACTTAATCTGGGGTGTTGAGGTACCTCTCTTCTCAGATCTGGCAAAAGTGACCCAGAGGAAATGCCATCAGTCCCATGTTTGCCCCTCAAGTACTTTTGTTCCACCCCTCACTAAATCTTAGAAACTTTGAGCAGAAGAAATAAAAGGAATTAAGGGTGATGATGGCTCATGAAAGGAGGAAGCCTGAGGACTGGAGAGAGGGAATTGCCTTGCAGAACTGTAATAGAATAATACAGAAATAGTAAGGTGGGTGTTGTTCACATTTCTGTGTGATACAAGACCATAATCCAGTTAAAAGCTAATGATTGATTAAAGTGATACATTTTTGTAACTAGTGATACACAAAATTTCCTCCTGAGATGGCATTAAACAAGACTGTAATGACATTGGGGAAGGGACTAGAAGTGTATAACTAAGAGAATACCCCACATTAATGCAGCAAAAAAATATATAAGCTCTAATTTCGGGGACAGTCCAGTTATAGACTTATAGAATGAGTAATTTGCTGGATATATATATATATATTTATGTGTGTGTAGATTCATATGTGTACACACACACAACCATCCAAACACTTTCCCTGCTTTTCTCCCTTTGAATTTACACCATGTGGGAGTTCTGATGCTGTTCACAGTCACAAACTAGACAGTGACTTAGATAAGGCTGCTGGTATTGTCAGATGCTGGAGTTCCTGGTTTATAAATATTTCCAGGGAAATCTTTTGAGCACAGACACAGATCTTCCTCTGTACTCAAACCTTTTGAAAGAAGAAGATATCCAAGATGATCTCTTCTTCTCGTAGCCTCACAAAATAATGAGTAAAGAAACAAAACAGGGTTGGTTTTTTCCCCTAGGATGACCTTATGTTTGGGAAGTGTCTTGGATTCTTTCCAGGTAGATGGTAAATGTTTTCCAGCTTCTCCATAATATTTATGGGAGTCCCTGATGCTCTTGCAGGTGGCCCCTTGTGCTGACTTGCCTGTTAGTGTTTCTTTGAATGAAACAGTTAGAGAGACCCACCTTGCAAAATGTATCCCTGGCTAATATGAACCTTCCTGGGGTTGTTAGCTGTTGGCAAAAGATTTGTTATCTTTTATCTTGGGAAGAGAAGAAGGAATACCGAGGGTTTGGGTGTGTAAGGCAACCAGGGCTATGTAGGACCTGGAATACTTTCCCCCAGGTACTCTGGGTCTCAAAAAAATTGAAGTACTTTGATACAAATCTACTCTGAGAAAAGGATGAGTTCATGCTTCGTCTCAACTGAAAATTCCCTTCATCCTACCATCAAATTCTGTTGTGACATTTTTGGGGAGGATAGAGAATTCCTGACAGGAAGCAAAAAAGGATCAGAAAAGGTCAGTATAGAGTCAAGGACCTGGTCTATTGTTTTTGCCTCCCAAAACTTCATGCTCTGATATTATCAAATGACAACAAGTTCCTCTCCATGTTCTTCTCTAATAGCAGCCCACCCCTGCTGTCCTTGTCCTCAGCAGCTTCTAATAGCACTTAGTATATCCAGTATTTATGGGAATTAGTTTTACCTGTGTAAACTTAGTTGACTGTGAATGGGCTTCTAGATCAACATTAAACTTCCATCTTCCAAATGCTCCTGAGATCCTTACAGCAGGAACAGAGCTCAGGCCTTGCAAACCTTCCTGGGAGGTGTTTCCTTACTCCTTCCCTATAGATAATTACATGGAGGAGACTTGCATTGGCCTTGTGGAGCTGTAACCTTGTTTTGTTTTGGTTCTGTGTTTCATTTTCCAGCCTCAAGTGTCTGCTCAGAGAAACTAGAAAGTTCTGGGGCAGTATCCAGCTGATGTGCTGGACAGGTCCTCACTATTCCATGTGTGTCCAGTTAAGCTGAAGGAGCTCCCTTCTCTTTGCAGACCTGCAAGGGGTACTGGAAAGAGACTTTTTGCCATCAAATGACCTCTGGGACAGTCTGTTGTCATTCTTTCCTAGAACTGGCTGCCACCAAACTGATAGTTCCCATCACACTCCTGAGAAATACTGGATTTGTCAACTAAATGACTTAAGTTAAATGAAATTAGGGCTTATCCCTTTGCTATCAAATCCCATTACTTTCCCTAAGATGGCTTAAGAATTGCAGTGTGAGCAGGATCTACCAGGAAAGAAGTGTAGAGCTGGCAACGCAGAGAAAGGAGAGAGGGTGTAAATGAATTACTGTTATCTCTTGGGCAGAAAAGAAGGCTGCTAGTGAGTTGAACAGTCTGAAGAAAACTTTAATTATCCTTCTGCAGGCAGCATCCAAGCATGCCAACAATTTCAACATCTGTCAGAGGATGTTTAATGCAGACTGATGGTTGTGCAGCACTCAATCAGCATCTGGTTCTTCTGTGCTTATGCTCACACTGATGCTCGCTGTGTTGGGAAGTTAAACATTACATTTCCCTGTTCCTGGAAAGAGGATTCCCTGTAGGAGAGGTGAAACCCTTGGATCTGTGCAGTGGGAGCTGCCCATGCTCCTGGTTTTCCTTTACAGTGTTCAGAGGGAATGAAGGCTCCTGGAGCATCAGGGCAGAATCTGTGCCCTTGACCTTGTATCAGTATCCCAGGTAGAAGGGAAAATTGACATTCCCTTCCCTCCCTCCTCTGAGAAGCAACACTATTTCTAAATTTTTCTTGGGTGCCTTTTCTATCTATTCTGAACTCATTAGGGTAGGTGTGGCTTCTCAGTGATGTAACAGTCTTAATTCATAAAAATTTGCTTGAGGCAAGGAAGGAAGGAGGAAGAGGAATTGTGATCCTTGTGCTTGGTTTTGATCAGATACTTTTTAGCAAACTACATGGCAGCTGACCAAGACAATGACACAGTGCTTTCCTTTTTTACAGTTTGAAGATAAATCTGATGCAGTATTTGATATTACAGAAAAATGTAAGTATTTCTCTTTATTCTCTAATGTCATAGTTTCACAAAGCCTTTCTTGGAAGTGTCATTGCTGCTGAACAAGACTGTCTTGCCCTTATCCCAGCCCTTCCTGCTCATCCCCTCCTGCATTACCTTCTCCACAAGTGCTACAAGTGAGGTGAATGGAAATGAATGTTCTTTTTTCTTTGATTAGTTTTACTTAGTTCAGCTTCTGCTTCAGAGTGGTGAGAGGGACTGAACCATTTCTGTATCAGCAAAGTTTTCACATTAATGCTGGCCTGAGAAGGCTGAGAGTATTGAGAGAGATTGGGACACTCACCCTTCTCCTCTGTTACACATGAAGTTGGTGAGTTTTCTGACTGTTCACTGAGATTCTTTCCTCCCTAGGTGGTGAAATCCTGGATGCAGAGATGTCTGAGGACGCTGACCACAGCTTAACACCGGCCCTCGAGAGCTTGTCGTACGGAGCACCGAACCGAGCAGGACCCGAGAATTCACTGCAGGGTGATGATCATGATTATTTTCTGAACTCTGGGGAGCTTGCAGGCATACCTGTTATTGGGAGTGACAATGAAGATGATCAAAATTTCACTCCAAAAGACGCTCTTTCTTCAGCAATTCATGATGAAGATCATCTGGAAGAGGGCAAGAGTGTTCCAGATCATGAACTGGACAATGAAAAAGAAATTCAGGTTCAGAATGCAATCCAAAAGGATCTCACTTCCCCCTTTGAGCAGGGCCCTGTATTTAAATCACTTCAAAAAGATTTTAGCATAACACAAGATAATGGCAAAGAGACTTTTTCAGCAAAGGACAAGAATAGAGAAGGACATTTTCAAGAAGGTGAAAAACAGTTGGAAAAAATCCCTAAAGATATGGATTCTAGATTGAAAAGCAATTTTCTTGACAAAACAGGTAACTGTTGACATCATAGACCTGGCTGCCCAGCAAAGAGGAAGAAAGAGCTAGGGAGAAATCAGCAATAGGGCTAATTATTAAAAACATCACCTTGTTGAAGAGAACAGGCAGAGCTGTGTGTAGGGGAACATTTCCTGAAGAACCCTGAAATCCAATGAACTCTGTTAGGAGGAGAATTTCCAGACGGTGACAGTGTCAGGGAGGTGTCACCCTCCACAGCTTGTTACAGAGCCTCAAAATATCCTTTGTTGTTGTGGTTTCTGAAACCAAGCTGGGTGACAATTCAAGCTTCCTTTTGGTTTTTCTCACTGGTTTTTTATAGACCATGGAAGTTCTTAAAAGAAAAGGTGATGAAGTTTAGGTTAAGTTGACGGCCAGATTTTTCAAGTGAAGCATCAATTCTTCCCTAGTGCCTAGGCATTTAAAGCACTATGGATTTGATAGTAAAAGACTTGCTAGAAAGGAGTTAGTGTCTGCAGGAACTAAGCCAGAACACAGCTTGAAATCTGCTTTTTCCTGGGAGACTGCTCCCCTTCTTCCTCAAATACTTGTGTCTTGGACTTCATCCAGCCAACATGGAGAGAACCAAAGATGCCTAAAATCCCTTTCTCATTTGACAGTCACCATAATCTTGCTGCCCACACACTTATTTTTGACTTCCCAAGCTCTGCAAGTTACAGCAGAACAGTGAATGAAGGAGTTAAGAATAACCAAGCAGTAACACATGATTTAATCTTATTCAGCAGAGGGAGGCTGAGCCAGCATGTGAGGGACTCCTGGCTGCTTGTTCACATTCACAGCTTACAGTTCTGAGGTTTAAACTTTATATGTTCAGCAACAGCATCTTAAAATCAGTGCTTCCAGGTGGCACCAATGAGAGAGAAGATAAAGATACTTTTTAAAATAAAGAACAGTTACAGATGTATCTCTACTTTTACCTTCAGTTAGAAATCGAGGGAAGAATGTTTCTGTACATAAGATATATTTCAGAAAGTTTAAAATACCTACAGTTAAAAGATCAGCTAAAGTAGTCAGCAGTTGAAACCAGAATGATAAATGTTCATGGTAGCATCCAGTATCTCGGCAAACCCAAAGTTTCTAAATGATGTGTTCTAAAAAAGCAGAAGATGCTATTTCCTGAGAAGAGGGGAAAAGGCAAAAGATCAGAACAGCAAAGAAAAAGCTGGAAGATGTTGCTCCAAAAAGTATTTTCTGATTTAAATGTCAAAACAGGAGGATTCAGAACCTGCTGGGGTGTGGAAAATTCTGAATGAACAATTTGCATCGGAAGTTTACAACTATTTTGCTGGAATGGGGAAATAATGATCCAATAGAATAATTCAAAAGAGAATAATTCAAATTCTCTTTAGGGATTACCACCTTCCTTGCAGGGAGGAGAAAGGGAGTAGTTTAATAGTGGTGAGGTGCTGTCAGACACTGGGGTTGGGGAGCAGGATGAGACTCTTATTAGTTTTGAAGGAAATGCATTGGAACCTGTATTCATTTCTATTTAATGTATATGTTTTCCTCAGTTCATAATCAAGTAGAAGAAACATTACGGACGCAGTTAGCGCCACAAACTCCAGAAACTAACTTCAGGGTAAGCTATAGATCTTTCAACCACTTTTGCAAGTGCAGCGATATGCTGGAATAATTCAAAATACGTATTTTGTATTTGAGTGTAAATTTGAGTGTTAAGGAAACTGATCTTCTGACTCTTAGACATCTTTGCTGCTTAAACAGTACATATGATTTTGTATAATTTTCCTGACCCTCTCTTTGGATTGAGGATTCTTTTGGTAGCCACTTTCCTGTTCAGCATGGTTGGAGTGACTGGTGAGCCGAACCTACAGCTGGATGCATCCACCTGACCTGCTGCTTTTTTTCCACATGAGCCAGGGAACAGCTGTATCCATAGGAGACACTCCCAAACAACCAACTTACAGAGCTGGGTGTCTTCTGCCTTGGCCAGAGGAGTGGAAAGCATTGGGGGTGGGATGAGAGAGGGGGCTGCAGGGAGGTTGAGGCAGCAGCTGCTGCCCAGCATTTCTCCCACCTTGGCAGGACCCAAATCTCTTGGTCTGCAACACAAACTCCCCTTGGCAGCAGCCCAACTCCTCATGGCAGATGCAGGAGGGTGAATTCTTTTTCATATTATTGTTTCAGGAGTCTAGCTACCTATTTTCTAGTAAGGAATCTATTGGACAAGAGCTGGGGAATTCCTTTGCACCAAATATTAGAATTAAGAAGGAGCCTTTGGATGACGAATATGCTAAAGCTATGGCCCCACAGCAGGGACTATTAGACAAAATTAAAGATGAACCTGGTAATTCTGAGGTAAGTTTCCCATTGCATTTCTCACTTTGGCCTGACAGCTGACCGCTTAAGCTGAACATAAATTCAGCAATTTATTTAGTTTGTTGACCAAAATTTAACTTGAAGAACATAGTTTAGTAGAAGGATTTTTCCCTCTTACACTACTGTGAAACCCACCCCCCTTCAACTTTTTTGATGTCTTGTTACCTTGTCTCTGCAAATGTTTTTCTTTTCAGTTAGAAACAAAGCCAAGTGCTCTAAAACTTCTGTAACCAAATCTGTGGCAACATAGACTCTTTATCTAACTAGGAAATAAACTTTAATAATTAGTTATTATATTATAATATTATATTATAATAAACCATTATCAATTAATAATAATTAATAAGGTAAATCACATTTTGTTAAACAACTTATGAGTAGTCACAATTAGAGATATGAATTAAAACAGTGCTATTGCTGCTACTGCCTTCTTAAAAGTTGCCTTTGCAAGCACAATAGTTTGTTCTTGATTTAAATTAACTCTTAAAGGTCTTAGCAAAATATTTAAGTACTTACACATCAGTGAAGTCAATTTAAGTATGTGTTTAAGTGACTTTCTCATTCAAGACTGGCACTTTTTACGATGATACAGGTAAAACTCAGCCATAGCAGCCTGGAGAAGGTCTGAGCTATGGATTGAGCATTACTGAGCTCCAGCCAATCTCTGTGCCACTGCTTTGCTGTGTGACACCAGGGGAATGAGCTGTGCTGCAATTCTTGTCTCCTCAGTGCTTGTATCTGGGTTACATGTCACACTTTATATGTTAAAGGTGTGCAAAACTTCCCAAAGTGATGCATCCCTTTGCACTGACACGTGAGTGTTGGTGTTCCTGTGCAGGTGTTTTTAGCATCAGTCTTTGTCCTCCTGCTGAACCTCCTCTGCTCTCTGGGCCTGTCTTCCCAGCACTTCTTCTTCTTTTCCCATAATACTCTCAATTTATTAAGTAAAATATTTGCAACTTCAAATTTTACTGTCCTTCTGATTTGTTCAGTCTCTGTGGGATTGTTTGGGTTTATTTTTCCTTGAACCTATAGAATGTCAAGCCACGTGTAGATTAGTTAAATCTGTCTCTTCTTTTGTCCTCCCAAGATGGCATCTGCTGTGTGGATTTGTGTGGAATGCAAGGCGAGATGTCTGTGGTTATCAAAGATCATATTAATAAGTAAAAATGAAGACTTGAAGAATTTAAATGTCAAATATCGTATGGTTCAAAATATTCCTTCCTGGAGTAAAATCCTGTGATTATCAACTCTGCCTGATACTGGAAAAGTAGGAGAACTGAGTTCATTTTGTTTTGCTTTAGATTGGAATTACTATGGGGGGGAATATATGGATTTTTTTTATATTTCCTGAAAGATAAGAGCATTTCTTGCTGTAACCAATAGTTGGAGCTGAAGGTTTTTGGCTTTCAGCACTGTTACGCTGCTGTGAAACTGCTTGATCATGCACAGTTGATGTCAGGATTTGCCTCCATTTCTTTTCCTACTCTTGCCTAAGGATACAATTGCAGTTAAAATGCTTTAAAAATCTGTATGTCTGCAAATGATTAATTTATAAATAATAATAATAATAATGGTGCTTAAGAATCTTCATCATAGCATGCCCATACCCAGCTTAGAGCTTCTCGACCTGAGATTTGATTGTTTCAGTCTGATGGTTCACATGATCAAGGAATACCATTGCCTGTCTCCTGGGAAACATGTTGAGAAATAGTTTGGTTGTCTAGTATAGAAACTTCTCATTTTCCCACAGGAGTGAGAGGAGTGCTCAGTTTGAGCAGTGCTCAGTGGAGGTTGTTGTGGGATTTTAGGAGCTGGAGGAAGCTGGGGGAGCATCTCACTGCCACTGGGAAGAGGGAGCTTCCTTTTGTTTAGTGATTCTGCATTGGTTTCCCTGGCAGCCAGGCAGCAACTGTGAATTTAGCTCAGTCATAACATGACATCATGCCTCACTACTCCCAAACGACTGTAAGTAGGCTAAATCTTACCATCTCTGTAGTTCCAAGAGATTATGCTATTCAGCCTGTTGAGATTTACATGGGGAGTGTTCCAAGCTGCTTTCTGGCTCAGATTTCTAGGGAGAGCAGGGGCAGGAAGCGTGGTGTCAGTGTGAATAGCTGCTGGGGACTAAGCCAGTCATTTAGAGCATGTCAGCTATTCCACCAGCAGCTGGCCAGGGATTTTCTCATCCTCTACCAAATGGGAGGTGATTCCCCTCGTGCTGGAGCTGGCACTGTGATGGTCTGGCCTTGCTCTGTGCAAAGCTTCACCTCAGGCTGCTCCAAGGTCCTGACCCCTGGTTAATACAGAACACTCCCCAGTGAGGTCCCAGCTCTATTTCACTGCTATCCTCCTTTATGTGAAGATAAAATTTCTTTCCCAGAATGGGGACAAGGGCTGCAAAAGCATTTCCAGCTAGAAAGTTTGAATGGAAAGCAGAAATTTCCTTTAGCTTTGGCTGAATTCTGAGGTGTCTTGAGTGGAGCTGGAGAGAGGGATGCACCAGGGAGCCCCACCTGTCCCTTTGTGCCCCCTCGGGTGTGGAGCTCTGAGCAGGAGCTGTGTGTGCTGCTCACTTGTCACCCAGCCTTTGGAGCAGGCTTAGGACACCCACTCTTCCCTGAGGTTCAATGCAGTGTTGTGAAAGAATGGAATCATGTAACCTGTTATTACATGTGTGTATTTGTTCTCCTTTTCCTTTCCCTTTGTTTCAGGAGTACGGCCAACAGCCAAAATCTCAGGAAGGGGAGCTGAAAATCAGTGCTGTATTTTCAGTCAGTGGCACTCCTCTTGGTAAGGAATAGGCAAGACTCATTTCATTTGAATCTGTAAAATGTGTCACCTTTGCAAATAGTCTTGCAGGTCACTCTGCATTTTGTTCACTATGTCTGATCCCAGTAGGAATGAAGAACTAGTTTGGTTTAGAGAAAATGAAATTGAGTTTATAAAATAATTGTGGTTTTGAGGCATAGGAAAATTGAGTGTGAAATGCATAGCAGAACTGAATGTGTTAAATAGTCTTAAGCTGAAGGAGGGCAGGCTTAGATTAGGTCCTAGAAAAGAATTGTTCCCTGTGAGGGTGGGGAGGCCTGGCACAGGCTGCCCACAGCTGCTGTGGCTGCCCCATCCCAGGATCAGGTTGGACATTGGCACTTGGAGCAACTTGGGATAGTGGAAGGTGTCCCTGCCATGGCAGGGGATGTAATGGGATGGTCTTTAAAGTCCCTTCCCACCTAAACCATTCTATGATTCCATAGAAGGGATGTTAAAAGTGTATTCTCCATCATCAGAGTAGTTATAAAAATCTGCTATGCAGAAAACCAGCACAGGGCATGTATTTGTGGAGAGTTCATCTGCTATCTGATTCTCCTCTAGACTCCTGACAACCCAAATAAAGCCACGAGCCTTGTGCTTGCCCCTGCACACCAGTGAGCTCTGTGTAATAGATCTGTAACACTTACTCTGTGTTTTCTCTGTGTGGTTTTTTTTTCAGTTCCACAGCTGTCATCAGGTTTCCAGCCTGCTGTGGCATCCTCTGGCATGAGTAAAATGCTACCCTCAGTTCCAAGCACAGCTGTTCGGGTTTCCTGTTCTGGCTGTAAAAAAATCCTGCAGAAAGGGCAAACTGCCTACCAGAGGAAAGGCTCAACCCAGCTCTTCTGCTCCACACTGTGCCTCACTGGATACACCATTCCAGCTTCTCGCCCACCAGCTTCTACCAAGAAAACCTGCTCAAGCTGCTCAAAGTAGGACAGTGCTTTCATTTGTTCTACTAATAATTGATATTCAAGCAAATAGTGAAAGGCTTCAGCTCAGTTCTTGTGCCTCTCGCTGTGTGGGTAGCGCTGCTCCTCTCATGTTTGCCTTCAAAAATTGGTGCCTGATGCTGTTCCTTGTTAATTGGTCTGTCTGCTTGCAGTTTCATTTCTTTAAGTGAGTTTTATATACACATAGATATAAAAGCCTCTGTGGTGCAGAATGCATCTTGTCTTTTTTTGATTTAAATGAGCTAAATATGAAAAACTGTATTACAAAAGGTGCCACATCTTCCTGCTGTTTCAAAATGTCATTGCACTCTCAAAACTACTAACAAGAGTACATTTTCAAAAAGTATTTTATGCATTATTTCTTCTAGAGAAAAATAGATTTATGAATCCCTAAAATGAAGTAAAATGTGTGAGTTAATGTATTCAAGGCAGAATATTTCCTTAGATTCTAAAAAAATAAACTTTTCATTTAGGCTCCATTGTGTGATCTAAGTCCAGCTACAAAATGTTTCACAAAATGCCTACTTAAGAATTGTACTTCTTACTTGTTTCCCTAATGGGAAAGCAAAAATGAAGTCAGATACTGAGACAGCAAAAAATAAAAGTTTGAATTAAATGGATCCACCCCCTCCTGGAGTATGTTTAGTCTCCAGAATAAGCAAGAACAGCAAGTCGACATGAAACCAATACTAATCCTTTATCTCTGTTTGTTTTTCCATAGAGAAATTCTAAATCCAAAGGATGTAATCACTGCCCAGTTTGACAACACAGACTTCAGTAAGGATTTCTGCAGCCAGTCTTGTCTGTCCACATACGAACTGAAAAGGAAACCCATTGTCACCATCCACACCAACAGCATTTCCAGCAAGTGCAGCATGTGCCAGAAGAACGCAGTGGTAATGGCCATTTCCTCATTTGAATTTCTTTAGCTCAGCTCTGCTGTCTCAGAGATGAACACACATTTTCTTTCTGTCCTTGCTGTATATTCCTTTTTTTTCCAGATCAGGCACGAGGTGAATTACCAGAACGTGGTGCACAAGCTCTGCAGTGACGCCTGCTTCTCCCAGTTCCGCTCAGCCAACAACCTGACCATGAACTGCTGTGAATATTGTGGAGGGTACTGCTACAGTGCCTCTGGCCAGTGTCACGTCCTGCAGATAGAGGGACAGTCCAAAAAGTTCTGCAGTTCCGTGTGTGTGACGGGCTACAAGCAGGTACATGTGATGGGACAAGGGGGAAGGATTCCCACTGCCACAGGGAAGGAATTGGGAAGGAATTCTTGCCCATGAGGGTGGGCAGGCCCTGGCACAGGGTGCCCAGAGCAGCTGTTCCTGCCCCAGCATCCCTGGAAGTGTCCAGGGCCAGGCTGGACAGGGCTTGGAGCACCCTGGGATAGTGAAAAGTGTCCCTACCCATGTCAGAGGGTGGAACAGGATGGGATTTAAGGTCCCTTCCAACCCAAAACATTCTGAGATTCCCTGATTCTGTATTTGGACAAAATACTAAAAATAGAATTCATCTATTTTTTTATTAGATTTTAGGTGTTTTAAGGAACACTCAGTTTACTGGTTGATTATTTCAGTTACTGTATTGGTCTAAGGTAACTGCTTTTGTCATTTCAAGAATAACAGAATCATTAAGGTTGGAAAAGCCCTCCAAGATCATCAAGTCCAACCTTCAGCCAAATACCCCAATGCCCACTAAACCATATCACAAAATATCACAAGTCAAAGTGTGTTTTGAACACTTGCAGGGATGATAATTTGCTGCTTAATCTTTGCCCAAACATGTTGCTCTGTTCTTTCCTCACCACTGGACCAGCTACGACAATTCCAGTGGTGGGAGAAGACTCCCCCCAGCAGCAGCCATCTGTGACTGTTTTCAGCCTTGAGATGCTCCCTAAAGAGTTTTCTTTATTAAATTGTAGCCTTTGAATTAAGTGGAAAGGAAAAGTAATAATTAGTTGATAATTATGATTTTAACTTTTAAGCTTTTCATATTTATTTTTGATTCTCGAAGACCTGAGCATTTAAGAGAACCTTAATTTATTATAATAGCCCAATTATTATTGAATGATTTATTCTAATGCAATTACAAATTGCCATCAGATAAAAGAATGGAACTTCATTTTATGACTTGACTCTGCTATCCCATTATCCAGGCCACTTAGGTCAAAAAAGGCCTAATGAATTAAAAAAAATTGTGGTAAATGTATTTCATCCAGAAAATTACCTTCAGAATTACTTATCCTCTGAAACAAATCTGGAAATAAAATTAAATAAGCTGGAAACATTTTCATGCTGCTTTTATTTCACATATCAAAACCCCATATGTGATAGTTCCCTTGAAAATGCAGTATATTTAAAGCTTATAAGGGTAAGTCAAATCTGATTTAATTGATTTTTAAACAGCATTCAGCACAATTCTCAGGTGCATTCTGATAGTTTCTGGAGGTTTGTGGCTGTTTTTAAATCCCTAAAAGCTTATACTCTGTTCTGTCCTGTGAAGAGCTGGAATAGCTGGTGATAGAACAAAGTGCATTTTTAAGGCTGTCATACTAAAATAATCTGCTGCACTAATTCTCAAAGTTTCTCCCCAAACTTAAAGACCTTAAAAAACCCTTAAACACAGAAAATGCATCTATGAAAGGCTTTTTCCTGTGTCTCTCTTCAAAAGAAGTTTGTAGACCACACAGTGAAAACTGTGATTATTACGAGCAGATGGATCTCTCTCCCATTTTGCTGTCAAACATCATCAGGGGACCTGCTTCTCCCTGTTCCTTGTTTCCTCATCTCTTATTGGGAATATTCTTTACAAGCACAGCTGATGCATTAAAAACCATGAGCAAAATGTCAATTCTCAGCAAGGTGTTGGATACAAGGTACTGATCTGTGCTAGTACAACCTGTGTGAGTGTTTGCAGTACCCAGCCAGCCTGGTGCTGGTTAAAATGCTCAAACCAGAGCTAAAATCAGTGAATCTTCACCATAAAAACCACAATTTTAAAACAAGTGCTGTCTCAAGCACACCGGCACATTTTATAAATATTTTATAAATAAATATTTTATAAATATTTTATACATTAGCAACAAGTTCCAGGTTAATAAAAAGATGCCAAGTTTCAAATGAACAACCAATTTCCATGTTTCCACAGAAGTCAGCTAAAATTACACCCTGCACACTGTGTAAATCTCTGAGATCTTCAGCCGAGATGGTGGAGGCCGCAAATAACTTGGGGAAGATGGAACTGTTTTGTTCTGTTAACTGTTTGTCAGCATACAGAGTAAAAATGGTCACTTCTTCAGGTAAGCTTATCCTTTTACACCTATAGAAACTGAATTTCATGTGGCTCATATCCCAACTTTATTTGTCTTGAAGTTTAAGGGTGATATTCTTTTTTTTTGGGAGGGTGAGAAGTGGCTTTTTTTTAAAGGGAAGTGCTGAGATGGGAAATAAAGGGCATTCCATAACAAATAAACGTAGCAGTGACAGTACAGCTATTTCAGTTTTGGTTTTAGGGAGCTTAAACATGATAACCAGTCTTAAATCTATTTTTTGCTCTTGCAAGTGCAGCTGATGGGTTTCCCAGAGGACAAACCTCTTGTGTGGACGTGTGCCATCCCACTGCTGGGGCTTTTCTGCCCCTCATTCCTTGGGCTGATCAGCTTTATTACCTCTATCCAATGTTGCATGGAGCTAGGCAAACATTTTCAGCTATTTTTCATGTGGAAATAGAAAAATGCTTACTGACATCCTAGGGATACTGGGAGATTAATTAAATTTCTGGCAAGCAACAGGCAGAGCAGCTGCAGTGTCTGCTTCTGAATCTGTGGAAATGTTGTGTCAGGCTTGTGTCTGTGCCTTGGCTCATCATTCAGACTCTGTTTTTGTATGCACGGTGCAAAATTAGCTGCAATACAACTTGATGTTGCATAAATCACTTTTTCTTCTCTGTTCCACCCTCAGGTGTTCAAGTTCAGTGCAACAGCTGTAAAACCTCAGCAAACCCTCAGTATCACTTGGCTATGTCAGATGGGAGCATACGCAATTTTTGCAGCTACAATTGCGTAGTAGCTTTTCAGGTGTGGTGTTTTCAGGATTTCTTCTTAGCTAAATTAACAGAATGTTAAATTAATGGTGGAAATACTCAGGTACAAGATGTAACCCTGTCAAGTAAAGCCTGTGTGGTTTTTTTCCCCACAGAATCTGTTCAACAAACCTGCAGGACTGAACTCCTCGGTGGTGCCCCTGTCTCAGGGCCAGGTCATTGTGAGCATCTCCTCGGGGACAGCAGTCTCAGCCACTGGCACCACGTCCACTGTGTCCCCCAGCTCCACCAGCACCCCAGCTGCAGCAGGGCTCCAGAGGTTGGCTGCCCAGTGCCAGCAGGTCACCTTTACCCGCTCTGTTGTGAAAATCAAGTGTCAGCACTGTAGCAGATTGTTTGCCACCAAGCCAGAGTTGTTTGACTACAAGGTAATGAAGATTAGGGCTTTCAAAGCTCTTTTTTCACAATAGAAACACAAAAAATTGTCATTTACGTGCACTGGTCTGTCAGTAGTGCTTTGTTGCTTGCAAAGACCTGCTGTGGAGGGTTTTGAAACTGGTTTGGTTTAAGCAGTATCAAATTAATACTGATACTAACTCTATGGTCTTAAAACCAGAAAAGAAGGAACTCAGAAAAAAACCCCAAACCAAATGATTGCCTGTCTAAATAAACACATCCCTGTCTCTTGGACCCAGGCATGTTCCTTTTAATCCAAGGACAAAGCACATTGGTGAGGGCTTTCCACAGGAAATTTTGCTTTATTATAAAACTAAATGGGGGGACTCATTTGCAGGTGCTCTGTTGCTGATTTCTAAGGGTATAAATACTCTTCTGCATTTCTATTAACAATTTAAATGTATTATCTGGGATGTGACTCATTCAAACACTGAAACCAAAACATTCTGGCTCTGTTGCAGGGTAAAACGTTCCAGTTCTGTGGGAAGACCTGCTGTGATGAGTATAAGAAGAAGGGCAATATGACAGCTTTGTGTGAATACTGCAGGTTTGAGAAAATTATCAAGGAGACAGTGAGATTCTCAGGCATAGATAGAACATTCTGTAGTGAAGGTAAGAAAGGGCAAAACCCTGTCTCAGAGAAATGAAGTCACAACTGTTTGGCCTTAAAATTATCAGTACTCCTAAAAAAATCTAATATTTTTAAGTTAGGAATCTGTTTTTAAGGTTTAAAAACACAGAACCCTGTTCACACTTTACATTTTAATGGTATGTTTTAATTAATTATTACAGACATCACTAAATACAGGAATTAGGAGCACTGAGGGATTGTCATGTTGGTATTAAAGAGTGTTTTTGCTGTTTTCTTTTAGTTTGTAAACTGCTCTATAAACACGACATGGCTAAGCGCTGGGGCACCCACTGTAAAATGTGCAGTTACTGTTTACAGACTTCCCCCAAACTGGTCCAGAATCACTTTGGGGGCAAAACAGAGGAATTTTGCTCAGAGGAGTGCATGTCTAAATTCACAGTTTTGTTTTACCAGGTAAGCAATATCATCACATCCTGTAGGTTTTTATACATTGTTGTTTTAAACACCACCTTGTTGGTGTTTCCAGGTGTGTTCAACTTCTCCCTCCCTCTGTTTTCCTAGATGGCAAAGTGTGATGGTTGTAAGAGACAAGGTAAACTCAACGAGTCCATCAAATGGCAAGGGGAGATGAAGCATTTTTGCAATCTGCTTTGTATTCTGTTGTTCTGTAAACAGCAAGGTGCTTCAGACCCTCCACTCCCAAACAACACAGGTAAAGCTCCCTTTAAAGGCTGGGGATTAAAACTGCCTTTTGATTTGTGGGGTAGTGAGATGGATGTTTATCTGCAAACTCACTTCAGTGAACTCTCTAAGATCTGTCTTCTCCTGGGGAGTTTCTGTTGCTGTTGAGCGGGCTCAGGTGTAGATTGCTCTAACTTGAGATCATTTCAAACTTCTGTAGGTAGGAAATGCAATTGCTTCGTGTACCAAACAAAATTTAAAGAAGATAAAGCAAAGGCACTTGCTTTCAGTCACTTTCATGAACCAAAGGCCTGTTTCATTGGGGTAAAATGTACTGATATCTAATGCAGACATGCTGAATATCTAGCTTGTCTTCATAACACCTTGAAGATATGGTAGAATGTTAATATTCTTTTAATAATCAAGTGGTGAAATTAATAGACTTAATGGTTTTAAATGCAGACTCCTATACATGCACTTAAACCAGCCACTTCTGTGCAGTCTGGCATATGGAGAGTTCCCATTTCTGTGTTATTAAGTGTTGATCCTTGGGAATTATCAATCCCAAAGTTTACAAGTTTCCTTGAGCAGGTGGAATGGGAATGAGGATAGGAATGAAGCCCACAGGAATAGGAACTATGAATTTCTGTAGGGAATGAGACACAAAGGGATGAAACGCCCACAAAGACAGGAAAGGAAAGGGAAACAAAAGGCAGGAATATCACTGATCCTAAAGAGGGGCATAATTTCCCACTGAGTGATGGTGGCTGCAAGAGTAAGGGACCCAAAAGCAATAAAATACTAACTGGAAGTTTTTAGTGTGCACCAGGCCGTGTTCAGCTTGGTGCACATTGTTTCAATTTGGTGCACATCTGCTGCTTACATTGGTGGGAGCTCTTTTCCCTTCTTGCTTGATTTGCTTGTGGAACCAGCTCCTGTTTAAACTGAAATTCTGCAGCTTGACACCTACATCCCCTTCTCACACAGCAGCCTCTTTCATCTGGAGACAGATCTGAAGGGTGGGTGTTGTTTCAGAAATGCTTTTTTTCTCGATTATCTTACTGCTTATTCTCATTTTCTTCTGTCTACTGTGTCCAGCAAACCTTTCCATGGCACCAACCTCCTCCTCAGGCCCTTCTTCTTTAAGAAAGGACTCAACCCCTGTCATAGCAAACGTGGTGTCCCTTGCAAGCACCCCAGCTGCCCAGCCTACTGTTAACTCCAACAATGTTTTACAGGGTAAGGCAGCTGAATACGATGCCTGTACTTTTACATATCTATTCCTGAACATTTATATTTGCTCAGGGATTTTATTTTTTACTGAGAACAGCAGCCACTCCTTCATTATGCTTCACATCAGTGCAGGTGATATTGCATTTGTCCTTCCTTTAGCTAGGTATAACTAATGAGTTAAATTTATGTACATACATCAGGAAATGAGTTTTAATTGGAATTCTTTTTCTTGACCTTGGCAGAATATGGATTGTGGTTCTTGATGATAAGTAGACATGTTATTGTATGTTTTTTTTCTTCACAGGTGCAGTCCCTACTGTGACAGCAAAAACAATAGGAGATGTAAGTTTTACAAGGGACTTTTCTCAGTTTTGCCCAGATTGTATCAATAACAAGTAAAATATCTGAGAATTTGGCACCATCATTTTGTAACTAAATTTTGATTGGGATTTAAAATCCATCCATCTTGCAGATGCTTTTTTAAACATGGATAGAACTTACCTGGCACAAGTCTTGTTGTGTCCACTGACAGATTGGACGTTTTAAGGCAAAACTTGTCAGATTGTAGCTCTTGAAGTGCCTGTGGTTCCCGAGTAATTCATGTGTGGCTTCTGCACTCGAGGGTGCTTTTTGTGCCCAGAAGTGGGATAGGATGGCAAAAGGAACAGCCTGGGCTGCTGGGACTGACATGACCAAGCTCCTGCAGCTTTGTTTTCCTTCCCCACTCCCTGGCACTGTGGTAACAGCTGTGGGCAACCACTGTCACCACCAGCCTGGGGTTAACTCTGAGAGTTCCTATTCTTGAGCTCTTGCAGGTACGTGGTGTAACATCCTGCAGCTCTCCTAAAACACAGAGATTCTTTTATGTAGTTTTGGTTCTGGAAGACTGACAGCTTTGCTTTTAGCTGGAGTGTCACTTATGGATTCGAGTATGAGTTTTCCCTCTTGAAATAGATCCTGTTATTTGAATGCATGACTGAAAATTACAGTTAGCAGGACATGGAATTAGCACAAGCATGAATAGTCAGTCTATGTGTATCAGGAAATGATACTGCTGCTGCCAGCATTGCTGTTCATTTTTTACATTTATTTGTTTTCAATGGTTTCACATTAGTTTACTCAGTTTTATCGGTGTCTGTATCAGCCAGACTTTTAGTCATCAAAAGTATCTTAACATAATTCCTCTATATCTCTGCCATCAGTAAAATTCCAAGGTCAAAAGTTTATAGCAGTTATTTGACTACAGAAACCAAATATTCTTGCAGATTTGTTCACTGCACTGTTAACAAAATTAGCTTTATTAGCAAAATTAGCTTTAAACAACAAGATTGTTAGATTAAGTAAATTGAGATGGAAACCAGAAAGCACCAAATAAGCAAGCTTATTTTGCAGTAGTTTTTAAATGATCATTTTTATCAGCAAATACAGTTTTAAGTTGTTCAGCTTCCCCTAATAGAGAATAAACTCTAGTCTTATGTTATCCTTCAAACCAATACTGACTCGACCCTCATTTGTGTTTTCCAAACAGGCAAGTACCCAGACAGATGCCCTAAAGCTCCCATCATCAAAACCACCCAGACTTCTGAAAAACAAAGCTTTATTGTGTAAGCCAATCACCCAGACTAAGGCCACCTCGTGCAAACCTCACACACAAAACAAAGAAAGCCAGACAGGTGAGTGTCTGATCTCCTACCCCTGTTGGAATTGTCTGTACTGCAGTTGAAGGAATAATTCATGATTTACGTAACAGAGAATATTTTTGAATGTATTGTAAAACCTTAACTGGTTTTCTGGTTGTTGTATGGTATTTTCCAACAGTTTTTGGTTTGTTCTGTTTTTGCTATGACAGAAGAAGCACCTGCTCCACCCCAGATCATTGTGGTACCTGTTCCTGTACCAGTGTTCGTGCCAGTGCCCCTCCACCTCTACACCCAGTACACACCAGTTCCCCTGGGGATGCCAGTTCCTGTAAGTTATGCTGCAGTTCCCTACAGGAGGCAGTGTTTGCAGGCTTGCTTTGCATCCAGCACACCCAGCACTGTGGCACTGGCTGTCGTGTCTGGTCATGGAAGTGATATTTTGAGTCCTTGAAGCCATTGCCCTCCTTATTACATCATATTTGATTAAACATTGTCACACAAAACTACCAAATTGTAGGGAAAGCAAAAAGCTGTCCAGTCTGGAATTATTTTTAACTTAATTTTAGCAGTCCTAAAATGCAAATAAGGTTAAATGGGAGGGACCTCCCTTGTGTATTTGCTGTTTCCCTTCACCCCTAAGTATGTTCTGATATTTTCCATGTGTTCCATAGGTACCAGTTCCCATGGTCATCCCAGCTACCCCAGATAACGCTGATAAGATCGTTGAAAATAATCAGGAAAACAAGGAAAAGATTTCCATTAATCCATTTGAAGCTGATCTCCTTCAGATGGCAGAAATGATTGCAGAAGATGCAGAGAGAGAAAAAACACATTCTCATGGTGGTAGGTTGTGGCTTTAAAAAGGATGAAAATTTGAAATGCAGTGAGGTGAAGGTGCTCTCACCACAGAAATTTCCCTTTCCCTGATTCTAGATGCTGATTTGACTTGTGGTGACAGGAATAGGTTACCAGAGGTAGAAACCTCCAGATCAATACATCATATGTTAGAAGGAAGATCAAAATCAAGAAGACAGAGCAGCTGCCTTAAAAGCAAATTTTCCTATCAGTTTCTTTATGGAGGATTATTGAAGGGTGAGGGCAGAGTTTGTTGGATAGTGACCAATGCTTGTAATGAAAGTGGAACAAGCTGGAAAGAGATGAACAAAATATCCTGCTGGTCTACAGATAACTCAAAGAACAAACAGGAAAGGATGGAAGCCCTTGGAAAAGCAAACCTAGATAAATTCTGCATTTCTGTTTCCCCTGCAATAGCATGACCAAGGCAGAAAGCTGTTAGGAGAACTCCAGTGAGGAGAAGGCACAGCATGTGTGTTCATTATGACCTAATACATGTTTTTTGCTGTTCAAAGTATTTTATATTAGTTGTGCAACCTGTCAGTCGTGTGTAGATACAGATCTCCTTCTTTTTCCAAAGGATCTCAAACATCTGAGCACGAGCTATTCCTGGACCCCAAGATATTTGAGAAAGGTCAGTCAGATTTTTTTTGTTTTGCAAACAGATTTTGATCCTGCTGCAATTTTTTCTTGCAAACTCGTGGTTCTGCCTTTCCTGTGGCACATATTCCCTGTGATCCCTCTCGTTGCAGACCAGGGCAGCACGTACAGCGGAGATCTGGAGTCAGAAGCAGTGTCCACTCCACACAGCTGGGAGGAGGAGCTGAATCACTACGCCTTACGATCCAATGTCCTGCCAGAACCTGAACCAGAAGTCAAGCCCTTCTCCAAAGGTGATGTGGAACAGGACCTGGAGGCAGATTTCCCATCAGGTCGGTGTCATGTGAAGAAAAATGTTGTTTTATAAAAGCACACACAATTTTCTGTGTGAGTGTTGTCCCAGCAGCCTGCTTGTGTGTTTTCATGTAGTGACAGTGGATGTTTAAAGCTGCAATAGTTGATCAACTCCACAAAAAGTTACTATTTTTAGGACATTACTGCTGTCTTTAAAGACAGCACTCTGCAGAACCCCTGATAGGAGTAGCAGGAAGTTCTTGCTTGCCTGCTTTGAATTCATCACTTCTGTTCCCTGGGTATATCCCATGTGAGTGGCAGCTAAGATCATATTTGCTTTAATAAATACACCCACTGTTATGGGACCTTTTTTATCCTATTGAGAATTTACTATATACAGCAAGTGCACAGATTGCTTAATTAGTCAAATATCAGGATTATTTGAATATACAATGTGATTGTCAGCTGTAAGGTGTTCCATAGTATCTCAGTGACAGTGACACTTCTACCTGGGCTGCTGAATCATATGATTAAACTCTTCATGGTGTTGATTTGACTTCAGACTCATTTGACCCTCTCAGTAAAGGACCTGGTTTGCATTCACGTTCACGGGCGAGACGGAGACACAGGGATGGCTTCCCACAGCCAAAAAGACGGGTAAGGAAAAATGCTTTGGAACACAAATCCTTTACATTTTGAAATAACAACATTATGTGCCCTAATCTAACCATCTGTGGATGAGGAGCTGATTAAATGCTGCTTTTTTGGATGTCTTTGCTTGCCTGCAGGGCCGGAAGAAGTCTGTAGTTGCTGTGGAGCCTCGGAATTTGATGCAGGGCTCCTACCCTGGCTCTGTTTCTAGGATGACCCTAAAGTACATGTATGGGGTGAATGCCTGGAAAAACTGGGTCCAATTGAAAAACGCACAGGAGGAACAAGGGGACCTGAAGTTTTCAGGTAAATTTGTCTCTCAGTGGAGAGAGAAATACTTGAAGAGCACTTGGCTTGATTCATTGTTTAAGTAAAAATTAGGATTAGATGTCACTGAGTTTTGCAATACCCATGAGTGGAGAATAGATTTTATAAAAAATCTGTCTTGCACCTTTCCATGCATTTAAAAATCGCAGCTATTACATTCTTAATTGATCTGTTTCCTTTTAAAAAGTCTCTAAGGCATTAGAAATCTCCACTTTGCCTCCCTTTGCATGCAGTAGTTCTTCATTTGTAGCACAGATGCTTTATGCAGCTGCAGAGCTGTTCTGAGCTATTATAGAACCATGAAATTACAGATTTATCAGGCCATAATTCTAAGTTGACAACACCAACTTGGCCCCATCCATTTTATCTGTAGCTGGCACATTTCCAAGGTATTTATTGGTCAGCAGAACTGTTTGCTGTAAAAAAATTGTGTGATCCAACATCAAAATCTGAACACCTTATTTCTAGGCTTCACAGCTGGAAAGAAAATTTCATTTCTGCCCATTCTGTACTGCAACCTGTCTGAAACTAACTTCATTGCTCCTCATGTCTCACAGGGGTGATAGATAATAATGACAATTAAATACGATTTTGTTTATTTTTTCCAATGATGAATTTTTTTTTTTTTTTACAAAAGCCCAGCAGAACTGGGATTTGGCAGTGTTTAACTCCCCTTTTCCCTGGTCTCAGATCTTACATCGTTGCACTGAGTTTTGTGGGCAAATTTTCAAGAGTCAAGCAGAGAATTTAAATTAGGAATAGAATTCAGCTCTTTGGGAATAGTGGGGAAGAGAGCAAACCACAATAAATACTTTTGCAATTTAAAGAACTAAGCATGGCAGGACTTAGATAAGAAAGACCCCAAAGGGAAAAATTCTAGTTAGTATGAGATCTGCTTTTTCATCTCTTACTTGGAATTTTTGTTGTCACTCCATGAGAACAGCTGGGGTTTATTTCCCAGAAGAGGAGTATTCACATGAGTTACTGTGTTTTCTTCTTGAGGCCAAGGAAGTCAATATTATAGTCATTTCCAGGAAACTGTGCCCACTCCAAGAAAGATTCCCTTATTATTATCATTCCCTGCTTATTCCCAAGCAGGCACTTCTGAGGTGTGGAGCAGCCAAGCCTGGGAATTTCATTGCAGATCATTTGATCAATCAATTCCTGATTGTGCTGCTTCCCTTTCCAAACTCCCTGCATGTCCCAGTGAACTTTTCCCTCCTTCTTCCTTTAAGAATTGGGATATGCTCAATTTATTTGAGTGGGACTCAACTCATGTCCAGAAATACTCAGGGTGTTTCTCTGGTGAGTCTCTCACTCCCCTGAGTGCAGCTGGAGGGGTGAAACCCCTTTATCATCCCCAGCCTGCCTCGAGCTCATTGCACCCATTGCCGTCCCACATTTTGGGTTCAGCAGGCTCCCAAACATTTCCATGTCTGGGCTCTAAATTCCTGCAGCCTCAGCACTCATTGTAAGGTTTATACTGATTGCACATGCAGCTGATCTGGGTTTTATTGGCCAAATCATTCTCAGCCAACAAACAGGAAGGAGTTCACCATTTTATCATTCAGTTCATGTATGAGAAAGGAATTTTGGAGTTCTGCCTACATGAAATAATAAGGAATGTGGAAAATTTAATGTACTGAATTGATTTTTCTAATCGTTTCCTCGGCCCTAGTTCATCCTGTGAAGCTCAAGGAGGACATTCTCTCATGCACATTTGCTGAGCTGAGTTTTGGCTTGTGCCAGTTTATTCAAGAGGTGCGGAGACCAAACGGAGAAAAATACGACCCTGACAGCATCTTATACTTGTGCCTTGGAATTCAGCAGGTAACTCTGGGAGCTGGGGACTCTGAGAACACACAGAACCTGCTCTGGTTACTTATGGGATACCCACAGTCCCACAGAACAGCTTGGGCTTTGTAGAGGAGGCAAGAATATCTCTTTTTTGTGTTTCATTGTTTGCCTTAGTCCCATAAATGACCCATTTCTCTGGACTTTCTTATGGTCACAGTGACCAAGTTCTTCCATCCTTACAGGAATGTGATGTGAGGGCTGAGTGTTTAGACACAAATATTTGGATTTGGAATTTTTTGGATCATTTTTCATGTGTAGGAAAGATTTGCTCCACAGAAATCCTTGTTGTAAGATGGAATGGTTTACATCTAAAATAATTGCACAGTGTTTCTCCAATATCTAAATTTATCTTGCCCAGGAAGGATTCTCAGTGACAAGACAGGTTCCTGTTGTCTTGGCAGTATTTACAGAGAAAATACATTGGGAATAACTGCACTGTAATTAGTGAATACTGAGAATAATGTAGTAAGTTCTTATTACCAGCCTTGCAACAGTAGCAGCACAAACCTAGAATAATGCTAATTTGTGTTTAAAACTCAATGTTCAGTGCATTTCTGTTTACTTTAGAACAGCCTGCTTGGTCCTGTTCTGAAAGACTCATTTTGAGATAAAGAGTCAAAAGCTATTTTGATGTAAAACCTATTTAATTAGATATGGAATTACCTTTTTTTTTCTCTTTGCTATGCTTGGACAAAATGTGGAAAGAGTTAAAATTCAAAGTTCATTGATAAGCTCTAGGAGTATCAGAGACTTTTATGTCATAGTTTTGACTTATTTGTGGATACAAACTCTGGACTTTTAGAAAACTTTTTTAAACTGCTCCTTGACAAATTAAAGGAAGTTTTCTTCCTTGGTGCTGCAAGCTGAACAATTTCAGCAGCCTATGTCTCTTGCCAGGAGGTATTAACATATAAAGTTCTTTTCAACAGAAAAATACTCAATAACTATTCTGTTTTTTATAGGCAGAGTCTCAAGAATATTAAGAGGAAGATGATTTTGCAGAAAACAGCTGTAGAGCTTGAAATAGTAACCACAGTTCTTGCCTGGATCTCTCTTTTCATAGTGGAGTGGTCCCAATCCCTACAGAAAATTTAATTTGCTATTTTACTAGAGATTTCACCAAAGTATTTAGCCCCATAAGACAATGGGACATAAGAAAGGAAAAGAATTTGATGTGCTGCATCTTCTCTACAATGTTATATAATCATAAACTCTTTGTCTTGCTGGTTTTTTCTCTTGTAGTACCTGTTTGAGAATGGTAGAATAGATAACATTTTCACCGAGCCCTATTCCAGGTTTATGATTGAACTTACAAAACTTTTGAAAATCTGGGAACCTACAATTCTTCCAAATGGTAGGACAATTCTTTTGTTTGATGTAGCTGCATGACAAAGCTGTATCATAAATTAATTGTTTCTCAGGGCCAGGAAGAGAATGTAACTCACATTAGTCTCCCCTCTCTACACCATGGATTTTATGTCTGTTTTAAGTTATGATTACACTTAAATTTATCTTTGCCTTTCCAATCCTTGGAAAGAAAGGATACCCATTCTGGCACTCAACACATTCATTTTCTTCTTCCCTCAAGTTTTAGCTCTTTTTTTTAAATACAAGTGGCCAGAATTTAATACTCTATTCGAGATGAGGTACTGCAAAATCTGTGTACAGTTGCACTGATATTTCCCTCTTACTGCTGGAAATACTCCTGGTGAGTTTGGGGATCACATTAGCAAATCGTTGGAATCTTGTCTCAACTCCAAATTAAGATTTCCCAAGTTCTGTAGACACTTTTAATTGGTTTTCAAGCCTGATTATGTGGTTTATGGAGCTGGACACCAGCCCTATGAGCACACAACATCTTTAGAGTATCAGTGAAATTTGAGTAAAGTTGGCAACTCCACAACTGCCTTTTCATTTAGAAAAATGAACTTTTTATTTAATACAGAAATAATCCAATCACTTATAGTTTGCTGCACACAGTGATTTTTTTTACAACCAATTTCTTCTAAGCCCCATATCTCCTAACTGACTTACAATAATCACAATGGGCTATTTATACACAAAATGAGACAGTTTAAACTCATTCTTCACGTTGTAGGAATTACACATTGTTGCAGTTGGCTGACTGTGGTTTAATACAATGAAATTAGAACTTAGTGAGAATCTGCTGGTGTCTGCAGTTCCATTTTATCCTTCTCTTCAGGTATTGGAAGATCATGCTGCTCCACAGCTTGGTTCTCCATGCTCCCTCTTACATTTGTGCATGCAGTATTCTGATTTTATTGGATTACTGATGATAGGTGTGAATTTGATTTCAAATGTGGTTCATTACTAGAGGTTAGCTGAAAGAGGATTTATATGCATAAATAACTATTTTCTTTTTTCTTTGCCCGTTCTTTGTAGGTTATATGTTCTCAAGAATTGAAGAGGAACACTTGTGGGAATGTAAGCAGCTGGGTGCATATTCCCCCATCGTTTTGTTGAACACCCTTCTGTTCTTCAACACCAAATACTTCCAACTAAAGAATGTCAGTGAGCACCTGAAACTGTCCTTTGCCCATGTTATGAGGCACACCCGAACTCTGAAGTATAATACTAAGATGACATATTTACGTTTTTTCCCACCCTTTCAAAAACAAGAGGTAGAATCAGGTGAGTGCTCTGTGATCATTGGCGTTTGGGCAGTCACATTTTTGTGGTCTGAATTACAGAACCAGAGAATTCTGTGATTTTGGATTGTTTGCTTCTCTTAGAAAGGACTGGGGAGAAATATGTTCTGCAGTAAGCAGAGCTAAGCATATGCTGTTATGTATTCTGAATACATTTGCAGTATTTTTCACTGCTGTAAAGAGAAATTCTGAGCGAGCCAAGGCACCCAGGAAAAATTTAAAAAGGAGATTTGGCTGCAAATTTGTTTAATAGTCTTTCATAACATCCTCAGCTTGCATAAAGCTCTATTAATACTGCAAGAGTTAAAGGCCTTTTTTGAAGTCCTTTTCTCAGCACTTCATAATAGTGGGTTTTGCAGGTCCAGACCTTGATTGTGCCTTTTTAATTCCCATATTTGTCTTGGGTCTGTGAGACCAGGCAGCCCCAGTGGAGAACAACAATATGGGGCTTGCACTCAGAGCCAAAGACACACAGATTTTTGTTCTCAGTTAATTTTGGCATTTGGGAAAGGGAAGTCTTTGATCCTTTTGACTTCTTCAGTTTATAGTTCCAATGCATTACATGAATTTATCTTTAATAAATAAAGTTATGTCCTCCATGTTTTCCTGCAAATTCTTGTGGGTTTTCTAGATGAGGAATGGGCTGTGGACTTGGCCTGTAGGATGTGCAGTCCTTTGCCCAGCCAGCACATCCCACCAGGTGACCGTGGTTGGATGGTGACATGGGACAGAAGCAGTTCAAGGAATGGGTTTGGGTGATGCAGAGTCACCACTGGGTGCTGGGCTGACACACCAGGCTTTGTTCCTGAAGGTGCTGCCTTTCACTGAACTTCTGTGATGCTGTTTTTGTGTATCCAGATAAATTATCAGTAGGCAAAAGGAAACGCAGTGAAGATGAGGAGGTTCCAACAGCAGTGGAAATGGCTGAAAACACAGATAATCCCCTCCGGTGTCCAGTCCGACTTTACGAGTTTTACTTATCAAAATGGTAAGTGATAGAACTTGAATTTTGGTCTGTTTGTAGACTAGAACAGGCATCTGGGGAAGGAGCCCACTCAGACCCTCTGTGCCTGTGCTGTGGTTCCTCTCCCCAGTTCCCAATCCCTCAGTGGGAGCAGAGCAGGAATTCCAACAGCAGCACTGCTGTGAGACCCTCAAATAGGGTTTTTTATTACTGGTGTTGAGTTACAGAGAGAGATGTATTCTTTAAATAACTAAATTCTTTGCTATAAATGTGAGACGTTACTACAGTGCCCATGGCATTCTCATCTCCCTTAATTCCCATACACCATCCCTGTTGTGAGGAGATTATAACTAATACCTGAGAACCATCATTTTCCTTGTGAAAGAGTGTAGAAGTGTGAATTAGGTAAAACTCCTGATAAATTTTGCCTGCTGAGATGTGAGATTAACTTGTGTTTAGGAGTTAGAAAGGAGACTATAGCAAGGACAGAGATACAAATCATTTTTCTCTCCTGTTTCCATATAAACTTCAGTTAGATCCTTGAGCAGGTGGAAGATGATGTTCCTCTCTCTTCAAAGAAAATAGACATGCAGAATGAAACAGCATCTCATTAGTGTCAGCTGAAACTCAGATAAATCACCCTCAGAAATGTACCTACTGATCTTGCTACAACTATCCCATTACTGAGGCAGAGACAGGCGTGCAGCTGTCCAGGCTCTTTCTCTCCCTCTTCTTACCTTCCTTGTCTTCACTGGCACATTATTAGAAGCTTTTAGTTGTTCTTGGGCTGGGAAAGCATTTTCAGGCTCCCCATCATATTGAAATATGAAAAGCTTATTGAAATATGAAAAGCATATTGAAAGCTGAGCCTCTGCAGTGGGGCAGGCAGCAGTACAAATTCCCTTTGCTGTTATTACCCCAAAGCCAGGCAGGGAGGATCCTGCCTCTGGAGACTTTAGAACCCTGCCTGAGCCTGGAGCTGCTTTGGAGTCAGTCAAGCAGGTGGGTTTAGCATTGCAGCATGGCCAGGCAGGCTGGGATTTAATTTGACTCTCTCTGAAACAACACCTTAGAGTCATTTAGGATCAAAAACCCCTCTAAGCTCATCAAATTCAGCACTGCCAAGGGCACTGCAACCCATGTCCCCAAGTGCCACATCCACGTGGTTTTAAATCCCTGCAGGGACAGAGACTCCACCACTGCCCTGGGCAGCTGTGCCAGGGCTGGACAAACCTCTCAGGGAAGAAATTTTCACTACTCTCCAGTCTAAGCCTTGAGGCCATTTCCACTTGTCCACATTATTCTGGAGTCCCAGAACCAGTTTCACTCAGAGATTGCACATCAGATGCGTTTATCACTCTACCCTTGATAGGATGACACTAAAGAACCGCTGCTGTAAAGGAGTTACTTTGATTTTCTTTGTTTCTTTATAAGCAACTAATTCAGAGAGACCTGGAAACAACTTAACTGCTCCCTGGGAGAAAGGGGGAGACAGTGTTGCCATCTCGATGTAACTTTGATTTCTTTGCTGACTCTCTCTTAAATTTTGGTAAGTTTTTAAGTGCAGCCCGATGTTCCTAAGCCTGGTTTCCTTTCCCTTGGCAGCTCTGAAAGCGTGAAGCAGAGGAGTGATGTGTTCTACCTGCAGCCCGAGCGCTCCTGTGTCCCCAACAGCCCCATGTGGTATTCCACATTGCCAATAGACCCAGGAACCTTGGACATCATGTTAACACGGATTCTAATGGTGAGGGAGGTACACGAAGAACTTGCCAAAGTCAAATCAGAGGACTCTGATATTGAGTTATCAGACTAACTGCAGTGGGGTATTTTCTTTTGAATACACATCAGAAGCACCAAAATGTGAATACGTCCAGCCTTTGGAAAATGTGTATCAAATAAGCCAAGATAATGTCACCTACAGGCAGATTTTGTACCACAGTGGATGTACAAACTGGAACTGGAAGGAAGCAAGCTGTGTAAGCTGCAAATCCCAACGTCCTGTGGCACCGATCAATCCTCAGAACAAATCCAAGTGGAACTCACCTATTGGATTGGTGCATAAATCCTTTATCTGTTTAGGATTTTTAAAAGTTGTGAGATATTTTTAAGGAAAATGGTTGTGTAAAATCTACCCTCACACTGTTGGGCATGGAGAGCTAGATTGTGGCTCAGGTGACTTCCCAGCCTGCTGGCTGGCAGCCCTTGCTGCCAAGGAACACGTGGAGATCCTCGAGCTCTTCCAGAGGATACGAGAGAAAGGGGTGAGGTTTAGACAAACAGACACCTTCCGTTATAAATACACCTTCACCTACACTTTTATAATTTTTTTTCTTTTTTTTGGAAACTGGGATCAAATGTTAGGAAGGCAGGAGCCACTGGCCACCCCAGTGGCCAGCCCTGGCTGCTGGTAACTGGTCACACGAGGCCATCTCCAGCTCACGCTCTGGTGGAAGAGGTGCTGTAGGTCAAACTTGTGAGTGACCTCTGTGGCAATGTCCAGGAGGGGATGTCCTGGGCTCTGTGCAGAATTCCTTCCCCAGCCCAGTAGACTCTGCAGTCTGTCCATATAACCCAGCAAATACTGTGGTGCGTGGAAAGTTTATTTCCCTTAAGGCAGCTTTCCTTTCTCCTCTGTCCCTACTCCTAAAGTTTTGATTATTTTGTAAGGTGAATCTAGAGAGGGTTTTGTCATTTCAAACAGAAATACACACACACACTCTTTCTCTTTCCACCTTTGCAACACAGGCAGTGTTGTATAAAGGATGCAGTATTACTTCTGACAACAGAACTGTGGTAGAAAATGACCATGTGTGTTTTTATCCCACCCCACCCAAAGAGATTTAGTCATAGTGTTGGAAATTGAAAGAGGTTTTGGATTTTTTTTTAAGGCTTGGCTGTTACTGAGTCTTTTGGAAGAGAAAAGCTCCCATGTGGTGTTTAGAGGACAGGACATTATCAGATACTGTCTGTATCTCTGTTTTCTCAAGCTCTAGGTGTGTGTTACTGATGACCAGTGGTCACAAATCCATTGGAAACCCAAACTATTTTTAAAGAGGAGAATTGTATGGTTTTTATCTAGCTCTGGTCAGTTATCCATCTTCTGTAACAGGGGTCTGATATTTGAGCTTGTCACTAAAATTTCAAGAGATGAAAATCAACAGCCTTGAATAATATTTCAGGTTTTTTGTTTTGTTCTGTTTGGTTGGTTTGTTTTGGTTTTTTTTTTTTAATTATTTTTTTAGCAGTTACAAAAGTAATTTAACAAAAATAAAATCAGAAAGTAGTCTATTGACGTTGTGTACTCGGTAGTCCTGTCCCTGCCTGTAACAGATTTCACTGATGTATTTTTTAATACAGAAAATTATGTGAAAAGTAAAACCTGCCCCTGATTCTGTCTGACCAAAGCCCATTTGTGTCTGTCATTTCTGAGCAAAGTTTCTGCTTTCTCCATGGCCTGGCATTCCCAGGGGAGATGCTTTGGCCACTCCTCAGCACAGGAATGCTCCTGCAGGCTCAGCTCCTGCTCCCTGAACACCAACCTGCCCCTCCCCGTTGTTACATTGAATAGTGAAATTACAGGCAGAGTGGTTTGGATTGGGAAGGTTCAGGGAATAAAATCATTGTGGAAACATCAGTTTGTAGGGGATTAAGAGTGCCTGAGGTGTGTCTGCTGCACACGGGTGTGCTCAGAGCTCGGTGGCCGCAGCACAGGGGAGGCTCCAGGAGTCCCTGTGTCCCCTGGGCAGCTGCTGGGGCTGTCCTTGCCTGCTCCCTCCTTCCCTGACCCCTGGGAATGAGGGGAGGGCAGGCTTTCCTTGGGTGGGGATGCTGTGACAATCCCCAAATCAATACTCCCATAGAAAAATGTAGGCTATTTGTACCTTATGAGAAATACTTTTCCTTCTGAATATCCTCATTGTTTCTTGTCTGGGAACACTTTCATTGAGGTCAATTTTTTGCAGGCCTTAGAATAAAAGACCTTTCAGATTCTCTCAGCAAGGCAAGTGAAATCACTTGAACTTTCCCTGGCTGAGAGCAGAGTTGTTAAACATTGTGTAAACTTTAACCTGGTGACTGTGACATGGGAAACATTTCATTGCAGTTCCATGGTAATAATTAACACATTAATTAACTTTAGTTTCAATTTCACTCCTGCTTGGAGGCCCTTTGGCAATGGTCTGTTTTTTCCAGGGTCTGCCTGGGCTGTTTTTGCCTCGAGGGATTTCTTGTCAGCCCATCTCAAGTTCACACTGATACACAAGAAGGATTACCTTGAAGGATTAAAGTATATTTGTAGATTATATACACATGCTCAAAGTTCTGAACACAAACTTGTTTGTCATCAACATTGCTGAACACACAAGATTTATTGAGATACCCTTTTAAACAGAAAAATCATTTTGTGTCCTGCTGAATCACAGAGTTAACTGGGCAGGAAAAGACTTTTGAGATCATCCAGTCCAGCCTGAGACCTAACACCAGCTTGTCAACCAGACACATCCAGTCTTTTCTTAAACTGTATTCTCAGTGTGGTCAGAGGAGCAATAAAGGTGGATGTGAGAAAGAAAAATAAAAAACCTCCTTCTACCAGGGTGCCAGCAGCTCCCAGTGCAGGAGGTGCAAACCTTTGCTCCATCCTGGCTTCAGTTCACTAAAGAAGGGAACTGGGGACACGTTGAAAGCCTCAGAAATAGGTGCAAAAGGAAGTTAAATTACCTTTTTTATTTGCCAACTACTGCTAAAAACCACCCTAGGATTTCTCTGGAACAGTTTGCAACTCCTCAGAGACTTAAAACAGCAGCCAAGTCCCTTGCCAGGTGTCCCCAGCTGTGCTGCTGGTTCAGTGCCAGGGCTCACAGAGGTGAATCAGGAATGTGCAATAACTCACTGGGATTTTTTGTAACAATCTCAGTAACTCCCCAGTCCCTTGAGCAGCAGTTTCCCTGTTGCCTTAACAACCAAAGAAGCCAGAATAAATGCTGGTGCACCGAGTGTTTACTGTGCTTGGAACCGCCTGGCGTGGCTGGAGCTTTGCTCCCCTCAGCACAACAGGTTCTTCCCCATTCTTCCTTGACCTCTCATCAACTTCAAACATTCCAGAGGCAAAACAAAGATTTGCTGCCTTCATTAAAGAGCTGCTCCCCTTTAGCATCATCAGCCTTGTAAGATGATATGTGAGAAATAAGTTTTGAGCTGTTGAGCTCCCAAGCATTAACTGCTGGGTTTGGTTTTTTTCTTTCACTTGTGTATGAGCACCAAAAGCATGTAAAAATCACAGCTCATTGCTGATGAGAAGGACTAGAAAGAGTTTTTGGAGCACTGAAATGAGTGTGTTGTGCCTCTGAGAGCTGCAGGCCTTGTCTCACGTTGCCATGGCCCCACATCTCCAACAGGTGAGGTGACAGAGGAGTCCCCACAGGATCCCCTCCTGTGCATTACAGGAAAATCCCTCTGCTCCAGCACCACAGAGCTGGGCAGGTAGGACTGACCCTGCTTATGGTTTTGCACAATATTTCTGTATTTGTTATGAAGGTGACCCCAGCCCCTATTTACGTGGCTTTTTTTAAACTAAGGAAGAAATCACTCATTTAGTCTGACCACTGGCACCAACTTCTTCCAGCAGCAGAGCTATAAGAATTTGCCTTTTTCTCTCCAGTTTCCCCACTACAATCCCATGGAGCATTCCAGAAGTTTTCTGTTGTGTTGTCCTTTCAGAGGGAACAATTTTGGACATGCCAGGAAGAGCAAGTAGCAGAAGAGCTGTTGCAAGGTGCTGGGAAGGTGCTTTGGGGAGGCAGGTAATTGATGGTACATGGCAAAATAGTAATATAAATATTAAGTCCCTAAGATCTATGGTTTTATATTCAAAACATCTCACTGAGGAGGTCCTTGATGCTCAGCCACTGGCATCAGTGCTGGCTCTGCTCCAGGGAGGGTTGCACAGAAGCAGAATGGTTTTTAAAGTCATAAAGGCTCAGAGGAACTTGGGCAGCTTGAATTCCTCTAGCCACAGAACTGAGATGTCCATTGGACATCACATTCCCTAAGCTGATGGATTTTCAGCAGAGATTCAGCTTTTGTTAAAGAAACAAGACCTGGGATACCTGACTTTCACCTGCAAGGTGGGAAAAGGGAATTTATGACAACAAAACAGTGAAGTTAGCCAGAGCTTTACACCCCAAATCTCAAAATGAATCCCAAGAATGAGATTTTAATATTGTCAGATCCAAGTGGATGTGGGCAGCACGAGCCACACACCCCAGCTTGGTTGCCTTGATTCTTTGCCTTTGGATATGTCAACAGAGGGGCTTGGGCCTGCGAGTCCTGGGCTTTTTATCCTCTCTTCTGCACATTTATACCACAAACAGCCAGAGCCATTTGAAAAGGTCTTTTTGACCTGCTGGGAGCCAGGCTGCAGCTTTGGACAGAAGGGTGAGGGTGGTGGCACCTGAACTTTCTCCCCAGCTAAGCCACCAATTCCTCCCCCAGCCCCAGCACACACGTCCTGTCACTCCTGAGGATGGATGAGCCTCACCTCTTGTCCCTTCCAATCTGTACCTCGGTTGTATCCTCTGTAAATTGGCCAGACTTTCCTACCTCGTTTGGGCATTATGAGGCAGAATTCCATAGGATGCTTTGCAGCCCCGTGATGAAAGGTGCTATAAATCTGCAAAGTGTTACTTCAGAAGATGTAACTAGGTCCCCAGTGCATCATATCCTATATTAAACAGACATTTTCTTATATGAGAATTTATAGAGTTCAATGTATGGTATTAATCAGTGAATTATTGAGACCCTCAAAATAGTTTTTGTTTCAATCGTATCTGTATTCTGGAAAAGTGATTAAAAAACCTTTTACCTTAATAAAAGACTGCATCCATCCTCCTTTCCTGTATGATGTTGGAATCTAACAGCAGTTTGCAAAACCAATACACAGTTTAAAAGCAGAATCTCACAGGTTTCCTATGGGGAGGGCTCAGCAGCTTTTAAGCCATGGTTAAAATTGCAGCTGATCACCTGCACAGCAGCACCTGATGGTTCCCACGTGCTGCTCCCACTCCCACTCGGTTTTGTTCCCCTGGCGTGGGCTGTAACTCCACGCCTGCCCCAAACCGAGCGCAGGGGAACTGGGGGCACCATCAGCGAGTGGGTCAGGCCTGGGGACTGAACATCCCCTGTGCTCTGTCACCCTCTAATGCCACCATCACCCAAGAGCTGCAGAGACACAGAAACACCAACTCTGCTGCAGGCAAAGCGTCTTTATTGGCTTCAGAGCACTCACTGCTCAAGGGAATCCAAAGCTTTTGAAAGGGGAGGCAAAGCCCTGAGGGTTTTTGGGGGTTTCCCAGCACCTGCCATTGTGTAAGGCAACGCCTTGTGTTCCACCTGCTTGGCTTCTCTTGGGTTCATTGTCAGGAGTTGTCTGCTCCTTATGTTTGTCACCTGAGTTACTTTTACAGATGCATTTGTTGCTTGGATTTTTAACATTCCAGGTTTGTTACTTGGAGGTTTTTTATTTGGAGGTTTGTCGCTTGGAGGTTTCTTGCTCTTGGACAGCCAGGAACCACTTGCTGCACCAGCTGAGCTCAAGACAGATGTCAGCCCAATTTTGGTGCCAAGAGAGAAACCTGCAGCTCCTGCAAAGACAGATCGAGGTGTGAAGTCCCAGGAGCATCGAGGCTGCCTGTTGAGGGACCGAGCACTGGGCACAGCCAGCCCAGGAGTCCTCCTGGGCAGCCAGAACCCAGAGTTTGGAGCAGTTCAGACCAGTGAGGGGTTAAAGGGCTGGTTTGGCTCTAAGGACACAAGCCTGTGTTCCCTGCCGTGGAGATGAGGCCCAGCCCCCTGCCCTCCCCACTCACCGATGGACTGCAGCACAGCCACGGTGCTGCCGGCAGCGACTCCGCCGCCGTTGGCGATGGCAGCTGCCGACATCATCTTGGCAGCGATGGAGCCAGCGGCGATGCCGGCTCCTGTGAACCCCACCGCGCTGATAACCACCGGGAGGCCGATCAGTGCCACTCCTGCAGGGAGGGCAGAGCAGCGTTAGGGGGCTCTCTGTGACCCACATCTCCCCCTGCCACCACCACCAGAACCACCCTCCCCAAAAGCACCCAGGGACCAGAGCAGGGAGGGAGGGCTGGGGGTGCAGGGATGGGGACACCCCATGGGTGGCAGGAGAGGAACAGTGTGCAGGGCTGCAGCAGCAGGGCAGGCAGGATTCCAGGCTGTGGCCAGTGCTGCCCCTTCCTCCACCCTGCCTGTACCCCAGTTCCCCCTACCCTGGTACTTGCAGCCCCCAGCCCAGTCCCCAGGGCCACACAGGGCTGGGAACAGGCAGTGAACCCAAGCGCTGCTCATCCAGTGCCAGACTCTCACCTGCTCCCACTGTGGCTCCAATGGCAGCTCTAATGGCTTTCCCTTTACTCCCTGAGAAAGAAAATAGCAGAGGGCAGAAAGGACAGGAGCATGGACAGCAAAGCTCCCCTGAGCAGTGCTGAGCCCTCTCTGCCCGGCAGAGCAGGACCCCAGAGCCAGCAGCAGCTCCTCCAGCCTCCCCCTGCCTTCATCTATCCCCAACCCCTAAAGACCCCTGGGAGGAGGCCACTGGTGGAGTGGGTCTCACTGCCCCCCAGGCTGGGAGGAAAAGGGAGAAGGGGCCCAGCCCAGAGTGTCCATCCGCCCTGCCGGGACACACAGCACCTGTCAGCCCAGTCTGTCACCTGCCACCAGCACCAGATGAATCAGACTTCATAACAAACCCACCCACTGCCTTGCCAGCCCCTCCCTGTGCAGGAGGAGAGAGAGCAGAGCTGGAAACACTCCCTCTAGAATCCCTTCCTGGAGCTCAGCCAGTCCCAAGGCACTTAGCAGGTACCTGGGCCCTGACTGCACACCCACCACCACTGCAGCCCCACCTGCTTTTGGGGCACCCATCACTCCAGCACATTGCCAGCTCTTCAGAGGGTGGTCAGGCTGCTGGGGCTCCCCAGTGCCTACCAGGCTGCCTGGCAGAGATCTTGAGATCAGGAATCTGCTTGGCTTCTCTTGAGAAGTCACGGAGAATGACAGAACGAACTAGGTTGGAAAAGACCTTTGAGATCATCAAGTCCAATCTATGACCTTACATCTCCTCATCAACTAAACCATGGCACTGAGTGCCACGTCCATTCTTCTTTTAAACAGATCCAGGGGGTGGTGACTCCACCCGCTCCTTGGGCAGATGATTCTAGTGCCCAAACACTCTTTCAGTGAAGAATTTTTTCCTAATGTCTAACCTAAACTTCCCCTACTCTTTACCTGGACTAGCCTCATCCTTGGGTTTGTCATCAGGATTTGTCTCATCTCCAGATTCCTCATCTGAATTTGTCTCCTTCTGGGGCTCATCACCAGGAGCGTTCTCATCCCCAGATTCCTCATGTGAAATTGCCTCCTTCTTGGACTCATCAGCAGGAGTTGTCTCCTCCCCAGATTCCTTATATAAAACTGTCTCCTTCTTGGGCTCATCACCAGGAGTGTTCTCATCCCCAGATTCCTCATCTGAAATTGCCTCCTTCTTGGGTTCCTCATCTGGAGTTGGCTTCCTCTTGGACGTCTTGTCAGAGTCTCCTGCACTGAGTGACAGCAGGATGGATGTCAGCTCAATTTTGGCACCAGGACAGAAACCTGCAGCTCCAGGCCAGGGCTGCCCCTCTCTCACAGCAGCACCCCGAGTCTCTCTGGCTCCAGCACTTGCAACCCCCAACCTGAAACCCCCACTTGGGCGACTGCTCCAGTGGCAGATCCTTTGCCTCTGTCTCACAGCTAAGAGGGAAAAAGGCAGGAGGGCAGGAGGGAGAAGAGGAAGAGGGAGAGGGAGAGGGAGAGGGAGAGGGAGACGGAGACGGAGACGGAGACGGAGACGGAGACGGAGACGGAGACGGAGACGGAGATGGAGACGGAGACGGAGACAGAAGACATAAGATGGAAGAGGACAGGAAGGTGGAAGATGGAAGGGAGCAGCGCCACAAGTGCTGCCCATGCTGCCCACAGCAGCCTGCAGCATTGCTCACCAGCCCACAGTGCCCACATGATGCTCTCAGCCCTGAACCCTACCCCAGCAGGTCTTAGTTCTTCCCACCACAGTGGGGATTTATCCCTTCACCAGATTTTGGTTGGATTCAAACCAGTGTGGGATTCCAGGGCTGATTTGGCTCTACAAGAAGCCCAAGGTACAGCCCCATGTTCCCTCCTGGCACAGCCCAGATCCCTGCCCTCTCCACTCACCGATTCTGAAACTGAGGCCCAAATACTTCAAATTCATAGAGAAGTCGATGGTCTCACCCTTTGCCAGTGCTGCAGGGAGGGCAGAGCAGTGTTAGGGGGCTCTCTGTGACCCACATCTCCCCCTGCCACCACCACCAGAACCGCCCTCCCCAAAAGCACCCAGGGACCAGAGCAGGGAGCGAGGGCTGGGGGTGCAGGGACGGGGACACCCCATGGGTGGCAGGAGAGGAACAGTGTGCAGGGCTGCAGCAGCAGGGCAGGCAGGATTCCAGGCTGTGGCCAGTGCTGCCCCTTCCCTCCCAGCAGCACCACAATTGAACCCAAACACTGCTCCTCCTGTGCCAGACCCTCACCTACAATAGCAGGTCTAATGATGATTCCAACGAGGAATGCAATGGCAACTTGAAACAAATCTAAGAAGGAAAATGAGATATGAGCAGGAGTGGGGAACAGAAACCTCCAGCTGGAGTCCAGTGCCCTGTGCCCGGCAGGGCAGGGGCCCAGGGGCAGCAGCAGCTCTCCCAGCCCCACCCTCCTTCAGCCCTGCAGATGCCCAGGAGGAGAGGGGAGAAGGGACAAACCCCCGGGTTCTCGTGCTCCATCCGTGCAGTCCCACTGTGCCTCCCTCCCCAACAGCCAACTTACCCATGATCTGCTGGCCTGGACTGAGAGCTGCACCGGGTCCTCTGTGAACCTGATCCTTCAGGAAATGAAAAGATGTTTTTCCATGGGCAGTGGGTGGGGCTGGCAGGGCTTTGGTGTCCTGCACAATCTTGCCCAGCCACACCAGTCCCACCCAGGAGCCCTCAGTCCCCTACAGAAGCAGAGACCCTCAGAGTCTGCCCAGGTTCCCGTCTGGCCCCGGGATTCCTGGCTGTTCAACACATGCAGAGAGGTGAGCTGCACCCTGTTACAGTCCCCCCGCCTCAGACAAAGGCTGCTGTCCCGGAATACCCACTGCGGGAGCACAGCACCCCTCACCACCAACCAACCATGTGTGCACTGTGCTTTGAGGGTCAAAGTGCTGCAGGAAAGATCCCAACAGGGAATATCAGGACAGGTAATTCAGGAGAAATTGCTCAGTCACTGAGTTTCACTTTCGTTCTCATCAGCTCTTGATGCTGCTGTCTCTACTGGGCAGGGCTGGGGCTCCCCCATCTCCAGGATATGGGAACCCAGGTTGTCCCTGCAGGCAGCCTGTGGCTTTCCACTGTGGGGAACTGCAAGGAAGTCTTTTGAAAATAGATAGTCTGGAATTAAATTATGTCAACTGAGACAACAGTGCATCTGAAAACCATTTATTGAAAAACAAATAAAGAAGTTTCCCTGCTAAAAAGCGCTAGAAGAGACAGAGGAGGAGAAAGGAAGATGGAAAAGGAATGGGAGGAGAGAGAGAGAGGAGGAAGCCAGAGACAAAAAGCGGGAGTTCCCCCAGCAGCAGGTCGGGCAGTGCGGTCCGTGCCGCAGCACGCGGGATGTGCTCGCTGCCCGCCCCTGGCCGGGCCTGCGGTGAGAGAGCGGCAGCTCCCGGGGCAGGAGGGCTGCGAGCGACACCGCAGGGCGGGCTGGACCGGGTGGGCAGGGCCGGGTGGGCAGGGCCGGGCCGGGGCTCAGGCAAGAGCACAGGGATGGAGTGGCGGGGCGGCGGTCAGGGACACCGGGCGGGACAGACGCGAGGGTGAGCAGGAGCCCGCGAGGGCAGAAGAGCCAAAGGCAAGCTGGAGTCAAGGCAAAAAGGACAAAAAGAGGGCTAGGGCCAGGGTAAAGATGCATAGACGCTGGGCAGGTTGGAGCCAAAGCAGAAACACAAGACTCCCAGGCTCCCAGACTCTCTAAGCCCCAGAGTCACCAAAGCCCAAAAGAAAAAGCACAAAAAAGAACCCCAGTCAAAAAAATGCCACCCATAAAGCAGATCGTTAAAGCCCCCAGAGTTGAGGTGCAAGCCACACTCCACCCAGGATGAGCATGGTGATGGCAGCACCCCAGGAGCTCCCACAGGGCTCATCCCCAGGGATCCCACCCTCAGGAGCCCAGACACAGCTCCCAGGACCAAAGACAAGTCCCCAGCCAAACAGCAGTGCTGGGGCAGAGCGTGTCTGTCACAGGAACAGCAGCCCTGTCCCACCCCACATCAAACTGAGTGTGTGTCCTGAGCCCGAGGCTGCAGAGATGCACCCACTGAAGCCCTGGGGCTCTGCTGGCCCTGCAGTGCAGTGAATGCTGCCCTGAGGATTTGCTGCAGCACTGGAGGGGTCCCAGGGACTGGCAGGACTGTTGGGGCTCAGAGGGAGGCAGCCCCTGGCTGTGCAGGGCACAGGGAGCAAGGCTGCAAACACTGCCTGCTGCAACCCCTTCCTGGAGCACGGCAAATGCCCACGTGTGGGGCAGCTCCCGGAGCCACCACGCACACCAAGCATCACCACACACACACCCCTCCAATGAAATTGTATTAAGCCTTCAAAGCAGTTATGGTTTAAGGCAATGCAAATCTGTGAAAGGAGCACATGGGGGGGGGCGGTCAGCAGGGGCTTTGCAGTTGCTGCAGTGGGAAGACACGCATCAGGCTGCTTGGAAGGAACCAAATCTGTTTCTGGTCACGGCTGGTAGTGGCGAGGAGGAGATCTTCCCTGGCCACCGTGTCCTTGGCTACTGCTTGACGGACCGGACCCTTGGTTTCCCCCTAGAAAGACAGGAGTGGCATTTCCCAGAAGCTTCGAGGCTGCCTGCTGATGGACAAGCACAAGGCAGGGACAGCAGCAATGTCTCTCCAGTGAGGATCTCTTTGGTCTGTACCAGTGTTGGCCTGCAGCAAGCTCTGCTCCTGAGCACATCCAACCCCTTTCTGCTCTCCCTTTCTGTCTCTGGCCACTGCTGCCACTGCACACAGGAGTTCTTGCCGCACAGCAGACACCTTCAGACCAGGGAGGGCTTCAAGGCTGCTTGGGCTTCAGAGTAAGCCCAGCTGCAGCCCCAGTTCCCACCCAGTGCAGCCCAGCTCCCCTCCCTCCCCACTCCCCAACACTGAAATACGCACCATGGGCATTCTCCCTCTGAAACCATCGTCCTAGTTCTGCAAGGGCAGAGCAGTGTTAGGGGGCTCTCTGTGACCCACATCTCCCCCTGCCACCACCACCAGAACCGCCCTCCCCAAAAGCACCCAGGGACCAGAGCAGGGAGCGAGGGCTGGGGGTGCAGGGATGGGGACACCCCATGGGTGGCAGGAGAGGAACAGTGTGCAGGGCTGCAGCAGCAGGGCAGGCAGGATTCCAGGCTGTGGCCAGTGCTGCCCCTTCCCTCCCAGCAGCTCCCAAAGTGTAACCAAACACTGCTCATCCTGTGCCAGACTCTCACCTCTAACTGCATCTCCTATGACGAGTCCCGCAATGAATGAAAAGAAAGCTGGAGGTAAGGGTAAGAAAGAAAATGAGAGATGAGCAGGAGTGTGAGCTCAGCCCCCTGTGCCCGGCAGGGCAAGAGCCCGGGGGCAGCAGCAGCTCTCCCAGCCCCACCCTCCTTCAGCCCTGCAGATTCCCGGGAGCAGAGGGCAGACGGGACAAACCTCAGGGTCCCCATGCCCCATCGCATCCGTCCCACTGCAGGGCCCGTGACCCCCTCCCCGTGAGCCACCCAACTCACCCATGGTCGGTGCGGCAGCAGTGAGAGCTGTGGTGAGTCTGCTCTAAGCCTGGTCCCTTGGGAAGCAAGAACAAGATTTTTATTGTGGGCAGCAGGAGGGACCCGAGGGGCTCTGCTGCCCTGCACGATCGCCCCCAGCCACCCCTCTCCCACCCAGCACGACTCTCCCGCACTTTTAAAGCAGAGACCCCTCAGCGCCGCCTGACTCCTGCACCTTCCCGAGCTCGGGGACTGCTCCGCTGGTGCAGCGAGGAGAGCAGATCCCCGTTATTGTCCCCCCCTCAGAGAAAGGCTGCTGTCCCCAAACACCCACCGTGGGACCGCGGCACTGCACACCACCAACCTCTTGCGTGTCTGCTGTTCTCTGAGGGGCCAAAGGGGGGGCGGAAAGGTCCGGCCAGGAAGGGCAGGTGTGGGTCAGCTGATTTTAGAGAAATTTTAAAACTGCTCGCTCAGTTCACTTTCTCTTTAACTCTCCATGTTGCTGCCTCTGCTACAGCAGTACTGGGGCTCTCCTGTCCTCGGGGGTCGGACCCTGGGGCTGTCCCCTCAGGGAGCCCTTTCACCCCTCTCTCCCGGGACGGGCGGTGCGGGAGCTGAGGGGAAGGAGGCGCCGGGCCGGGGCTCCTCAGCCCTGTGCCAGGGCTGCTGTGCCCTCACGGGGCTTTTCCTGAGCCGTGAAACTCCGCGGTTGTGGCGGGGGCCCCGGGCAGTGTGGAGAGCAGAGCTGCAGCCGCTGTGCCTGCTCCTGTCCAGCCTCAGAACCCAGCCAGAGCCCCACTCTGCACTCCCTTTCTCCCACTCCCTGCACACACCCAACTCGTTTCTCTGCCTCCCTGCACCCCCCAGGAACCCCAAACTCCACATCCCCACATCTGTCCCTGTGCCACAGCAGTGGCTGAAGGTTGGTGCAGCTGGGCCAGCACAGGGGGCACCCACCTCCCTCAGCCCCACGCCCCTGCCCACCTCCTTTGCCGTGACAGCAGCAGGAGCCGTGGCCACACGCGCCACAGCTCCCTGCAAGGAGCCCCGGCTGCCAAGCACAGCCTCCCATCCCCAGCCCAGCTCTCTGCACACACAGGCACCAGAGTCTGCTCAGTGCCACCCCCAAGACACCAACCATTGCTGGCAGACCCTGCTGTGGCTGCCACCACAGCCATGCAACCTCCAGAATGTTCCTTCAGCACCGCGGGAGCTGCCACAGGGCTCATCCCCAGGGATCCCACCCTCAGGAGCCCAGACACAGCTCCCAGGACCAAAGACAAGTCCCCAGCCCAACAGCAGTGCTGGGGCAGAGCGTGTCTGTCACAGGAGCAGCAGCCCTGTCCCACCCCACATCAAACTGAGTGTGTGTCCTGAGCCCGAGGCTGCAGAGATGCACCCACTGAAGCCCTGGGGCTCTGCTGGCCCTGCAGTGCAGTGAATGCTGCCCTGAGGATTTGCTGCAGCACTGGAGGGGTCCCAGGGACTGGCAGGACTGTTGGGGCTCAGAGGGAGGCAGCCCCTGGCTGTGCAGGGGCACAGGGAGCAAGGCTGCAAACACTGCCTGCTGCAACCCCTTCCTGGAGCACGGCAAATGCCCACGTGTGGGGCAGCTCCCGGAGCCACCACACACACCAAGCATCACCAAACACACACACTCCTGCAATGCACTTTTATTAAGCTTTCAAAGCATTTATGGTTTAAGGCAATGCAAATCTGTGAAAGGAGCACATGGGGTGGTCAGCAAAGGCTTTCCAGTTGCTGCAGTGGGAAGACACGCATCAGGCTGCTTGGAAGGAAGCAAATCTGTTTTTGATCACTGATAGCTGCGAGGAGGAGATCTTCCCTGGCCACCGTGGTCTTGGCTACTGCTTGAAGGACCGGACCCTTGGTTTTCCCCTAAAAAACCAGGAGTGTCATTTCCCAGAAGTATCCAGGCTGCCTGCTGATGGACAAGCACAAGGCAGGGACAGCAGCAATGTCTCTCCAGTGAGGATCCCTTTGGTCTCTACCAGTGTTGGCCTGGAGCAAGTTCTGCTCCTGAGCACATCCAACCCCTTTCTGCTCTCCCTTTCTGTCTGTGGCCACTGCTGGACACAGGAGTTCTTGCCACACAGCAGACACCTTCAGACCAGGGAGGGCTTCAAGGGCTGCTTGGGCTTCAGAGTAAGCCCAGCTGCAGCCCTGGTTCCCACCCAGTGCAGCCCAACCCCCTGCCCTCCCCACTCATCAACACTGAAATACGCACCTTTGACTTTGCTGATGAGACTCATTGTTGCTGATTTTCCTCCTGCAGGGAGGGCAGAGCAGCGTTAGGGGGCTCTCTGTGACCCACATCTCCCCCTGCCACCACCACCAGAACCGCCCTCCCCAAAAGCACCCAGGGACCAGAGCAGGGAGCGAGGGCTGGGGGTGCAGGGACGGGGACACGCCATGGGTGGCAGGAGAGGAACAGTGTGCAGGGCTGCAGCAGCAGGGCAGGCAGGATTCCAGGCAGTGACCAGTGCTGCCCCTTCCCTCCCAGCAGCACCACAAGTGAACCCAAACACTGCTCAACCCGTGCCAGATTCTCACCGATATATGCAGCTCCTATGATGGTGGCTCCCAGAAGGACTAAAGGTAAAACTGGAGGTAAGGGTAAGAAAGAAAATGAGAGATGAGCAGGAGTGTGGCCTGCTGGATCCCAGCCCCCTCTGCCCAGCAGGGCAGGGTCCCGGGGACAGCAGCAGCTCTCCCAGCCCCACCCTCCTTCAGCCCTGAAGATGACTTGGAATGGCACTGGCCCTTCTGCCCCTGGATGGGAGGAAAGGGGAGAAGGGACAAACCTCAGAATCCCCATATTCCCCCCGATCTGTCCCACTGCTGAGCCTGTGCCCCTCTCCCCATGAGCCACCCAACTTACCCATGGTCGGCGGGGTGGTAGCGAGACCTGTGGTGAGTCTGCTCTAAGCCTGGTCCTTTGCGAAGGAAGAACAAGATTTTTATCGTGGGCAGCAGGAGGGACACGAGTGGCTCTGCTGCCCTGCACAACGACGCCCAGCCACCCCTCTCCCACCCAGCAGGACGCCCCCTCCCCACACAGGAAGAGACCCCTCAGCCCCACCCTGACTCCTGCCAGTCTCAGAGACTGGGGTCTGCTCTGCCCGTGCAGAGAGGAGAGCAGATCCCCGTTATTGTCCCTCCCTCAGAGAAAGGCTGCTGTCCCCAAACACCCACCGTGGGACCGCGGCACTGAACACCACCAACCTCTTGCGTGTCTGCTGTTCTCTGAGGGGCCAAGGGGGGCCGGAAAGATCGAGCTATGTTGTGTGCGGTAAGCAGATTTTCGAGAGGGTTCTGAAACCACTTGCACAGTTTCGCTTTCTCCTTCACTCTCCATGTGGCTCCCTCTGCTAGAGCAGGACTGGGGCTCTCCTGTCCTCGGGGTCGGACCCTGGGGCTGTCCCCTCAGGGAGCCCTTTCACCCCTCTCTCCCGGGACGGGCGGTGTGGGAGCTGAGGGGAAGGAGGCGCCGGGCCGGGACTCCTCAGCCTTGTGCCAGGGCTGCTGTGCCCTCACGGGGCTTTTCCCGAGCCGTGAAACTCCGCGGTTGTGGCGGGGGCCCCGGGCAGTGTGGAGAGCAGAGCTGCAGCCGCTGTGCCTGCTCCTGTCCAGCCTCAGAACCCAGCCAGAGCCCCACTCTGCACCCCCTTCCTCCCACTCCCTGCACACACCCAACTCGTTCCTGCACCCTTTCACCCCTAAGGAACCCCAAACTCCACATCCCCACATCTGTCCCTGTGCCACAGCAGTGGCTGAAGGTTGGTGCAGCTGGGCCAGCACAGGGGGCACCCACCTCCCTCAGCCCCACGCCCCTGCCCACCTCCTTTGCCGTGACAGCAGCAGGAGCCGTGGCCACACGCGCCACAGCTCCCTGCAAGGAGCCCCGGGTGCCAAGCACAGCCTCACATCCCCAGCCCAGCTCTCTGCACACACAGGCACCAGAGTCTGCTCAGTGCCACCCCCAAGACACCAACCATTGCTGGCAGACACTGCTGTGGCTGCCACCACAGCCATGCAACCTCCAGAATGTTCCTCCAGCACTGCGGGAGCTCCCACAGGGCTCATCCCCAGGGATCCCACCCTCAGGAGCCCAGACACAGCTCCCAAGACCAAAGACGAGTCCCCAGCCCAACAGCAGTGCTGGGGCAGAGCGTGTCTGTCACAGGAGCAGCAGCCCTGTCCCACCCCACATCAAACTGAGTGTGTGTCCTGAGCCCGAGGCTGCAGAGATGCACCCACTGAAGCCCTGGGGCTCTGCCAGCCTTGCAGTGCAGTGAATGCTGCCCTGAGGATTTGCTGCAGCACTGGCGGGGTCCCAGGGACTGGCAGGACTGTCAGGGCTCAGAGGGAGGCAGCCCCTGGCTGTGCAGGGCACAGGGAGCAAGGCTGCAAACACTGCCTGCTGCAACCCCTTCCTGGAGCACGGCAAATGCCCACGTGTGGGGCAGCTCCCGGAGCCACCACGCACACCAAGCATCACCACACACACACACTCCTGCAATGCACTTTTATTAAGTTTTCAAAGCATTTATGGTTCAAGGCAATCCAAATCTGTGAAAGGAGCACATGGCAGGGTCAGCAGGGGCTTTCCAGTTGCTGCAGTGGGAAGACACGCATCAGGCTGCTTGGAAGGAAGCAAATCTGTTTCTGGTCACTGGTAGTGGTAAGCACGTGTTCTTTTCAAGCCACCTTAAAGACAGAAATGACATTTCCCAGAAGCATCCAGGCTGCCTGCTGATGGACAAGCACAAGGCAGGGACAGCAGCAATGTCTCTCCAGTGAGGATCCCTTTGGTCTCTACCAGTGTTGCCCTGCAGCAAGCTCTGCTCCTGAGCACATCCAACCCCTTTCTGCTCTCCCTTTCTGTCTGTGGCCACTGCTGGACACAGGAGTTCTTGCCACACAGCAGACACCTTCAGACCAGGGAGGGCTTCAAGGCTGTTTTGTGTTCAGAGTAAGCCCAGGTGCAGCCCTGGTTCCCACCCAGTGCAGCCCAGTCCCCTGCCCTCCCCACTCACCAAGACAGGAACATAAATCTTTGATTTTGCTGATGACCTCCTCCTTTAGATTTTCTATTTCTTCTGCAAAGATATCTGCAAGAGCAATGTTAGGGGCCTCTCTGTGACCCACATCTCCCCCTGCCACCACCACCAGAACCACCCTCCCCAAAAGCACCCAGGGACCAGAGCAGGGAGCGAAGGCTGGGGGTGCAGGGACGGGGACACCCCATGGGTGGCAGGAGAGGAACAGTGTGCAGGGCTGCAGCAGCAGGGCAGGCAGGATTCCAGGCTGTGGCCAGTGCTGCCCCTTCCCTCCCAGCAGCTCCCCAAGTGAAACCCAAACACTGCTCAACCCGTGCCAGGCTCTCACCTCTAACTACAGCTCCTGCTGCGAATCCCGCAAGGAATGCAAAAGCAACTGGAGGTACGGCTAAGAAGGAAAATGAGAGATGAGCAGGAGTGTGGGGTCAGCCCCCTGTGCCCAGCAGGGCAGGGGCCCGGGGGCAGCAGCAGCTCTCCCCAGCCCCACCCTCCTTCAGCCCTGCAGATGCCCAGGAGCAGAGGGCAGAAAGGACAAACCTCAGGGTCCCCGTGCCCCATCCTATCTGTCCCACGTCAGATCCCGTGCCCCCCTCCCCGTGAGCCACCCAACTTACCCATGGTCGGTGCGGCAGCAGTGAGAGCTGTGGTGAGTCTGCTCTAAGCCCGGTCCTTTGGGAAGCAAGAACAAGATTTTTATCGTGGGCAGCAGGAGGGACCCGAGGGGCTCTGCTGCCCTTCACGATCGCCCCCAGCCACTCCTCTCCCACCCAGCACGACTCTCCCGCACTTTTAAAGCAGAGACCCCTCAGCGCCGCCTGACTCCTGCACCTTCCCGAGCTCGGGGACTGCTCTGCCGGTGCAGCGAGGAGAGCAGATCCCCGTTATTGTCCCCCCCTCAGAGAAAGGCTGCTGTCCCCAAACACCCACCGTGGGACCGCGGCACTGCACACCACCAACCTCTTTGCGCATCTGTTTTTCTCTGAGGGGCAAAAGTGGGGGCGGAAAATTCGGGCCAGGAAGGGCAGGGGTGGGTCAGCTTCGAGGGTGGGTCATTTTCGAGAAGTACTGAAATAGCTCGCTCAGTTTCACTTTCTCCTTAACTCTCCATGTTGCTCCCTCTGCTAAGGGAGGATTGGCGCTCTCCTGTCCTCGGGGGTCGGACCCAGGGACTGTCTCCTCAGGGAGCCCTTTCACCCCTTTCTCCCGGGACGGGCGGTGCGGGAGCTGAGGGGAAGGAGGCGCCGGGCCGGGGCTCCTCAGCCCTGTGCCAGGGCTGCTGTGCCCTCACGGGGCTTTTCCCGAGCCGTGAAACTCCGCGGTTGTGGCGGGGGTCCCGGGCAGTGTGGAGAGCAGAGCTGCAGCCGCTGTGCCTGCTCCTGTCCAGCCTCAGAACCCAGCCAGAGCCCCACTCTGCACCCCCTTTCTCCCACTCCCTGCACACACCCAACTCGTTCCCCTGCCCCCCTGAACCCCCCAGGAACCCCAAACTCCACATCCCCACATCTGTCCCTGTGCCACAGCAGTGGCTGAAGGTTGGTGCAGCTGGGCCAGCACAGGGGGCACCCACCTCCCTCAGCCCCACGCCCCTGCCCACCTCCTTTGCCGTGACAGCAGCAGGAGCCGTGGCCACACGCGCCACAGCTCCCTGCAAGGAGCCCCGGGTGCCAAGCACAGCCTCCCATCACCAGCCCAGCTCTCTGCACACACAGGCACCAGAGTCTGCTCAGTGCCACCCCCAAGACACCAACCATTGCTGGCAGACACTGCCTGCTGCAACCCCTTCCTGGAGCACGGCAAATGCCCACGTGTGGGGCAGCTCCCGGAGCCACCACGCACACCAAGCATCACCACACACACACACTCCTCCAATGCACTTTTATTAAGCTTTCAAAGCATTTATGGTTCAAGGCAATCCAAGTCTGTGAAAGGAGCACATGGCAGGGTCAGCAGGATCTTTCCAGTTGCTGCAGTGGGAAGAGACACATCAGGCTGCTTGGAAGGAAGCAAATCTGTTTGTGATCACTGGTAGTGGTAAGCAGGTGTTCTTCTCCGCCCACCATGGCCTTGGTCGCTGCCTTCAGGGCTGGCCCTTCGGTTTTCCCCTAGGAAGACAGAAGTGTCATTTCCCAGAAGCATCGAGGCTGCCGGCTGATGGACAAGCACAAGGCTGGGACAGTCAGTGACTTCTACGGGGCAGTAGTGGCAAGGGTTTCCTCAGTCTGTACCAGAGAGTTCACCCGCAGGAAACTCTGCTCCTGAGCACATCCAACCCCTTTCTGATCTCCCTTTCTGTCTCTGACCACTGCTGCCACTGGACACAGGAGTTCTTGCCACACAGCAGACACCTTCAGACCAGGGAGGGCTTCAAGGGCTGCTTTGTTTTTAGAGTAAGCCCAGCTGCAGCCCTGGTTCCCATCCAGTGCAGCCCAGCCCCCTGCCCTCCCCACTCACCAACACTGAAATACGCACCATGGGCATTCCTGTTGTGATTCATTGCTCCTGCTGTTGTTCCTGCAGGGAGGGCAGAGCAGCGTTAGGGGTCTCTCTGTGACCCACATCTCCCCCTGCCACCACCACCAGAACCGCCCTCCCCAAAAGGACCCAGGGACCAGAGCAGGGAGTGAGGGCTGGGAGTGCAGGGATGGGGACACCCATGGGTGGCAGGAGAGGAACAGTGTGCAGGGCTGCAGCAGCAGGGCAGGCAGGATTCCAGGCAGTGACCAGTGCTGCCCCTTCCCTCCCAGCAGCTCCCGAAGTGAAACCCAAACACTGCTCATTCTGTGCCAGACTCTCACCTCTAACTGCAGCTCCTATGATGAGTCCCGCAATGAATGAGAAGCCATCTGGAGGTAAGGGTAAGAAAGAAAATGAGAGATGAGCAGGAGTGTGAGCTCAGCCCCCTCTGCCCGGCAGGGCAGGGGACCAGGGGCATCAGCAGCTCTCCCCAGCCCCACCCTCCTTCTGCTCTGCAGATGCCCGGGAGCAGAGGGCAGAAAGAACAAACCTCAGGGTCCCTGTGTCCCATCCCATCTGTCCCACATCAGATCCTGTGCCCACCACCTCATGAATCACCCAACTTACCCATGGTCGGTGCGGCAGCAGTGAGAGCTGTGGTGAGTCTGCTCTAAGCCTGGTCTCTTGGGAAGCAAGAACAAGATTTTCATCGTGGGCAGCAGGTGGGGTCAGTGGGTCTTTACTGCCTTGCACGATGACCCCCAGCCACCCCTCTCCCACCCAGCAGGCCACCACTGCACTTTAAAAGCAGAGATGCCTCAGCCCCAGCCCAGGATCCTGCCAGTCTCAGAGATTGGGGTCTGCTCTGCCCTGCCAGTGCAGAGAGGAGAGCAGATCCCCGTTATTGTCCTCCCCTCAGAGAAAGGCTGCTGTCCCCAAACACCCACCGTGGGACCGCAGCACTGCACACCACCAACCTCTTGCGTGTCTGCTGTTCTCTGAGGGGCCAAGGGGAGCCAGAAAGGTCGAGCTATGTTGCGTGCAGTAAGCAGATTTTCGAGAGGGTTCTGAAACCACTTACACAGTTTTGCTTTCTCCTTAACTCTCCATGTGGCTCCCTCTGCTAAGGGAGGATTGGCGCTCTCCCATCCTCTGGGGTCGGACCCTGGGGCTGTCTCCTCAGGGAGCCCTTTCACCCCTTGTGCCCGGGACGGGCGGTGCGGGAGCTGAGGGGAAGGAGGCGCCGGGCCGGGACTCCTCAGCCTTGTGCCAGGGCTGCTGTGCCCTCACGGGGCTTTTCCCGAGCCGTGAAACTCCGCGGTTGTGGCGGGGGCCCCGGGCAGTGTGGAGAGCAGAGCTGCAGCCGCTGTGCCTGCTCCTGTCCAGCCTCAGAACCCAGCCAGAGCCCCACTCTGCACCCCCTTTCTCCCACTCCTTGCACACACCCAAATCGTTCCCCTGCCCCCCTGAACCCCCCAGGAACCCCAAACTCCACATCCCCACATCTGTCCCTGTGCCACAGCAGTGGCTGAAGGTTGGTGCAGCTGGGCCAGCACAGGGGGCACCCACCTCCCTCAGCCCCACGCCCCTGCCCACCTCCTTTGCCGTGACAGCAGCAGGAGCCGTGGCCACACGCGCCACAGCTCCCTGCAAGGAGCCCCGGGTGCCAAGCACAGCCTCACATCCCCAGCCCAGCTCTCTGCACACACAGGCACCAGAATCTGCTCAGTGCCACCCCCAAGACACCAACCATTGCTGGCAGACACTGCTGTGGCTGCCACCACAGCCATGCACCTCCAGAATGTTCCTTCAGCACCGCGGGAGCTCCCACAGGGCTCATCCCCAGGGATCCCACCCTCAGGAGCTCAGACACGGCTCCCAGGACCAAAGACAAGTCCCCAGCCCAACAGCAGTGCTGGAGCAGAGCGTGTCTGTCACAGGAACAGCAGCCCTGCCCCACCCCACATCAAACTGAGTGTGTGTCCTGAGCCCGAGGCTGCAGGGATGCACCCACTGAAGCCCTGGGGCTCTGCCAGCCCTGCAGTGCAGTGAATGCTGCCCTGAGGATTTGCTGCAGCACTGGAGGGGTCCCAGGGACTGCCAGGACTGTCAGGGCTCAGAGGGCGGCAGCCCCTGGCTGTGCAGGGGCACAGGGAGCAAGGCTGCAAATACTGCCTGCTGCAACCCCTTCCTGGAGCACGGCAAATGCCCACGTGTGGGGCAGCTCCCGGAGCCACCACACACACCAAGCATCACCACACACACTCCTGCAATGCACTTTTATTAAGCTTTCAAAGCATTTATGGTTCAAGGCAATGCAAATCTGTGGAAGGGGCAGCTTGGGGGCAGCGGGGGCTTTCCAGTTGCTGCAGTGGGAAGACACGCATCAGGCTGCTTGGAAGGAAGCAAATCTGTTTCTGGTCATGGCTGGTAGTGATGAGGAGGAGATCTTCCCTGGCCACCATACCCTTGGTTTCCCTCTAAAAAGACAGGAGTGTCATTTCCCAGCAGCATCGAGGCTGCCTGCTGATGGACAAGCACAAGGCAGGGACAGCAGCAGTGTCTCTCCAGCAAGGATCCCTTCGGTCTGTACCAGTGTTGGCCTGCAGCAAGTTCTGCTCCCTGGCCACATCCAACCCCTTTCTGCTCTCCCTTTCTGTGTCTGGCCATTGCTGCCACTGGACACAGGAGTTCTTGCCACACAGCAGACACCTTCAGACCAGGGAGGGCTTCAAGGGCTGCTTGGGCTTCAGAGTAAGCCCAGGTACAGCCCCGTGTTCCCACCCAGTGCAGCCCAGCCCCCTGCCCTCCCCATTCCCCAACACTGAAATACGCACCATAGCCATTCTCCCTCTGACGCCATCATCCTGCTGCACGGAGGGCAGAGCAGCGTTAGGGGGCTCTCTGTGACCCACATCTCCCCCTGCCAACCCCACCAGAACCGCCCTCCCCAAAAGGACCCAGGGACCAGAGCAGGGAGCGAGGGCTGGGGGTGCAGGGACGGGGACACCCCATGAGTGGCAGGAGAGGAGCAGTGTGCAGGGCTGCAGCAGCAGGGCAGGCAGGATTCCAGGCTGTGGCCAGTGCTGCCCCTTCCCCCCCAGCAGCATCACAATTGAACCGGAACAATGCTCAACCCGTGCCAGACTCTCACCGAAATATGCAAGGACTATGGCGATTCCCACAAGGAATACCTGCGCAGCTGGATGTAAGAATAAGAAGGAAAATGACAGATGAGCAGGAGTGCGGCCACTAAAGGTCCTTCCAGCTGGATCCCGGCCCCCTGTGCCCAGCAGGGCAGGGGTCCGGGGGCAGCAGCAGCTCTCGCAGCTCCACCCTCCTTCAGCCCTGCAGATGCCCAGGAGCAGAGGGCAGAGGGGACAAACCCCAGGGTCTCCATGTCCCATCCCATCTGTCTCACGTCAGGGCCCGTGCCCACCTCCCCAAGAACCACCCAACTTACCCATGGTCGGTGCGGCAGCAGCGAGAGCTGTGATGTCTCTGCTCAAGCCTGGTCCTTTGGGAATCAAGAACAGGATGTTTTACCGTGGGCTGCAGGTGAGGTCAGCAGGGCTTTGCCACCTTGCAGGATCATACCCGGCCACCCCACTCCCACCCAGGAAAACCCGGCCACCCCATAAAGAAGAGACCCCTCAGCCCCAGCCCTGCCTCCTGCCCGGCCCAGAGCTACCTGGCTGCTCTGCAGGTGTGTAAATGAAGGAGGTGCAGACTCAGACCCACAAGGGTACTGAATCATTTAGTGAGAGAAAGGAGCTGGTTTTATACCCCTCTTCAAATCCCAGTATTTCCTTATAGGTTTTTTTTCACTCAGTGACCTATCACACATTGCCACATCAGCAACACGCTTTCTTAATGTTCTTCTAAGGGGTGATCAAGCATGTCGATGATTGTGGCACGTTCCTTTTCCTAGGGCACACACCACATGGCATTTCCTCCCAAGGTCAGCAGAGATAAAGCTTCTCTGTGCTCCCATGGCACTCTGCAGGTGTGTCCCACAGCCTGGAACTCAATTTTATCTCTCTCTCTACACCGGTGCAATGGGGTGAGCTGAGCCCTGTTATTGTCCCCCCCTCAGAGAAAGGGGGCTGTCCCCAAACACCCAGCATGGGAGCACAGCACCCCACACCACCAACCAACCATGTGTGCACTGTGCTCTGAGGGTCAAAGTGGTGCAGGAAAGATCCCAACAGGGGATATCAGGATGGGTAATTCAGGAGAAATTGCTCAATCACTGAGTTTCACTTTCGTTCTCATCAGCTCTTGATGCTGCTGTCTCTGCTGGGCAGGGCTGGGGTTCCCCCATCTCCAGGACTTTGGACCATGGGGTTGTCCCTGCAAGCAGCCTGTGGCTTTCCACTGTGGGAAACTGCAAGGAAGTCTTTTGAAAATAGATAGTCTGGAATGCAATTAGGTCAACTGAGACAACAGTGCATCTGAAAACCATTTATTGATAATGAAAAAACAAAGATGTTACCCAGCTAAAAAGTGCTAGAAGAGACAGAGGAGGAGAAAGGAAAATGGAAAAGGAATGGGAGGAGAGAGAGAGGAAGAAGCCAGAGACAAAAATCGGGAGTTACCCAGCAGCAGGTCGGGCAGTGCGGTCCGTGCCGCAGCACGCGGGATGTGCTCGCTGCCCAACCCTGGACTGACCCGCGGTGAGAGAGCGGCAGCTCCCGGGGCAGGAGGGCTGCGAGCGGCACCGCAGGGTGGGCTGGACCGGGCGGGCTGGACCGGGCGGGCTGGACCGGGCGGGCTGGACCGGGCGGGCAGGGCCGGGCCGGGGCTCAGGCAAGAGCACAGGGATGGAGCGGCGGGGCGGCGGTCAGGGACACAGGGCGGGACAGACGCTAGGGCGAGCAAGAGCCCGCGAGGGCAGAAGAGCCAGAAGGCAAACAGGAGTCAAGGCAAAAAGGACAAAAATCTGTCTAGAGCAAAGGCAAAGAAGCAAAGACTCTGTGCATGCTGGAGCCAAAGCAAAACCACAAGACTTGCAGGCTCCCAGACTGAAAAGGCCCCAGAGTCACCAAGTCCCAAAAGAAAATGCACAAAAAAGAACCCCAGTCAAAAAAATCCCACCCATAAAGCAGATCGCTAAAGCCCCCAGAGTTGAGGTGCAAGCCATACTCCCCCCAGGATGAGCATGGTGATGTCAGCACCCCAGGAGCTCCCACAGGGCTCATCCCCAGGGATCCCACCCTCAGGAGCCCAGACACGGCTCCCAGGACCAAAGACAAGTCCCCAGCCCAACAGCAGTGCTGGGGCAGAGCGTGTCTGTCACAGGAACAGCAGCCCTGTCCCACCCCACATCAAACTGAGTGTGTGTCCTGAGCCCGAGGCTGCAGAGATGCACCCACTGAAGCCCTGGGGCTCTGCCAGCCTTGCAGTGCAGTGAATGCTGCCCTGAGGATTTGCTGCAGCACTGGAGGGGTCCCAGGGACTGGCAGGACTGTCAGGGCTCAGGGGGAGGCAGCCCCTGGCTGTGCAGGGGCACAGGGAGCAAGGCTGCAAACACTGCCTGCTGCAACCCCTTCCTGGAGCACGGCAAATGCCCACGTGTGGGGCAGCTCCCGGAGCCACCACGCACACCAAGCATCACCACACACACACTGGCATTGTTCATTTATTGTTTAACAAGATTTTATGAGTAAAATGAATCCAAACCATTGAAATCAGAAGGTCTGGGAAGGATTTGGCTTTCCAGCACCTGCCGTTTGAGGATGAACCAGGTTTCTTGGAAGGTAGGAATCTTGATTTTGCTCCGTTGCATTGAACATAGGACGTTGTTTCTGTGCCATAATGCATTCAGCTGCAGCTTGGAGGGCAGAGTCAGGTCGTTTTTTTCCCCTCTGCAAAGGCATAAGTGAGATATTGTAGGAGCATCGAGGCTGCCCGTTTGGGACAAGCACAAGGCTGGGACAGCAGCAATGTCTCTCCAGCGAGGATCTCTTTGGTCTGTACCAGAGAGCTGGCCTGCAGCAAGCTCTGCTCCCTGGCCACATCCAACCCCTTTCTGCTGTCCCTTTCTGTCTCTGGCCACTGCTGTCACTGGACACAGGAGATCTTACCACAGAGCAGACACCTGCCTGCACAGTTCCTGATGTCCTCAGCACTGACCCCTCCCCCAAGGAGGTCCTGGATCTTCCTACCACATTGGGATTGATCCCTTTCCCACAGTTTGGGCACATTCAGACTAGGGAGGGGTTCAAGGGCTTCTTTGGTTTCAGAGTAAGGCCAGCTGGAGCTCCGTGTTCCCATCCAGTGCAGCCCAGCCCCCTGCCCTCTTCACTCACCAACGTCAAAACCGAACTCAAAAGATCCCGCGCGAGACCTCTTTACTTTGATGGACATCTTCCGACCATTTATCACAGCTACAGGGAGGGCAGAGCAGCGTTAGGGGGCTCTCTGTGACCCACATCTCCCCCTGCCTCCACCACCAGAACCACCCTCCCCAAAAGCACCCAGGGACCAGAGCAGGGAGCGAGGGCTGGGGGTGCAGGGACGGGGACACCCCATGGGTGGCAGGAGAGGAACAGTGTGCAGGGCTGCAGCAGCAGGGCAGGCAGGATTCCAGGCTGTGGCCAGTGCTGCCCCTTCCCTCCCAGCAGCTCCCGAAGTGAAACCCAAACACTGCTCAACCCGTGCCAGGCTCTCACCTACAATTGTAACTCCAGCCACGAATGCAAAAATTACGAAAGCACCCGCTAATACAAGGGAAGCGTCAACTGCAAATAAGAAGGAAAAGGACAGAAGAGCAGGAGTGTGGCCACTAAAGGTCCTCCGAGCTGGAGCCCAGCCCCCTGTGCCCAGCAGGGCAGGGGCCCGGGGGCAGCAGCAGCTCTCCCAGCCCCACCCTCCTTCAGCCCTGCAGATGCCCGGGAGCAGAGGGCAGAAGGGACAAACCTCAGGGTCCCCGTGCCCCCTGATCTGTCTCACGTCAGATCCCGTGCCCCCCTCCCCGTGAGCCACCCAACTCACCCATGGTCGGTGCGGCAGCAGTGAGAGCTGTGGTGAGTCTGCTCTAAGCCTGGTCCTTTGGGAAGCAAGAACAAGATTTTTATCGTGGGCAGCAGGAGGGACCCGAGGGGCTCTGCTGCTCTTCACGAGCACCCCCAGCCACCCCTCTCCCACACAGCAGGACGCCCCCTCCCCTCACAGGAAGAGACCCCTCAGCCCCACCCTGACTCCTGCCCTGAGCTCGGGGGCTGCTCTGCCGGTGCAGCGAGGAGAGCAGATCCCCGTTATTGTCCCTCCCTCAGAGAAAGGCTGCTGTCCCCAAACACCCACCGTGGGACCGCGGCACTGCACACCACCAACCTCTTGCGCGTCTCTTTATCTCTGAGGGGCAGAGAGAGGCCGGAAAGATCCTGCCAGGAAGGGCAGGGCCGGATCTGCTGGTTTTCCACAAGATCAGAAACGGCTCGCGCAGTTTCATTTTCTCCTTAACTCTCCATGTTGCTGCCTCTACTAAAGGAGGATTGGGGCTCTCCTGTCCTCGGGGGTCGGACCCCGGGGCTGTCCCCTCAGGGAGCCCTTTCACCCCTCTCTCCCGGGACGGGCGGTGCGGGAGCTGAGGGGAAGGAGGCGCCGGGCCGGGACTCCTCAGCCTTGTGCCAGGGCTGCTGTGCCCTCACGGGGCTTTTCCCGAGCCGTGAAACTCCGCGGTTGTGGCGGGGGCCCCGGGCAGTGTGGAGAGCAGAGCTGCAGCCGCTGTGCCTGCTCCTGTCCAGCCTCAGAACCCAGCCAGAGCCCCACTCTGCACCCCCTTCCTCCCACTCCCTGCACACACCCAACTCGTTCCTGCACCCTTTCACCCCTAAGGAACCCCAAACTCCACATCCCCACATCTGTCCCTGTGCCACAGCAGTGGCTGAAGGTTGGTGCAGCTGGGCCAGCACAGGGGGCACCCACCTCCCTCAGCCCCACGCCCCTGCCCACCTCCTTTGCCGTGACAGCAGCAGGAGCCGTGGCCACACGCGCCACAGCTCCCTGCAAGGAGCCCCGGGTGCCAAGCACAGCCTCCCATCACCAGCCCAGCTCTCTGCACACACAGGCACCAGAGTCTGCTCAGTGCCACCCCCAAGACACCAACCATTGCTGGCAGACAATGCTGTGGCTGCCACCACAGCCATGCAACCTCCAGAATGTTCCTCCAGCACTGCGGGAGCTCCGACAGGGCTCATCCCCAGGGATCCCACCCTCAGGAGCCCAGACACAGCTCCCAGGACCAAAGACAAGTCCCCAGCCCAACAGCAGTGCTGGGACAGAGCGTGTCTGTCACAGGAGCAGCAGCCCTGTCCCACCCCACATCAAACTGAGTGTGTGTCCTGAGCCTGAGGTTGCAGAGATGCACCCACTGAAGCCCTGGGGCACTGCCGGCCCTGCAGTGCAGTGAATGCTGCTCTGAGGATTTGCTGCAGCACTGGAGGGGTCCCAGGGACTGGCAGGACTGGCAGGGCTCAGAGGGAGGCAGCCCCTGGCTGTGCAGGGGCACAGAGAGCAAGGCTGCAAACACTGCCTGCTGCAACCCCTTCCTGGAGCACGGCAAATGTCCACGTGTGGGGCAGCTCCCAGAGCCACCACGCACACCAAGCATCACCAAACACACACACTCCTGCAATGCACTTTTATTATGCTTTCAAAGCATTTATGGTTCAAAGCAATCCAAATCTGTGAAAGGAGCACATGGGGGGGGTCAGCAGGGGTTTTCCAGTTGCTGCAGTGGGAAGACTGCTTGGAAGGAAGCAAATCTGTTTCTGGTCACTGGTAGTGGTAAGCAGGTGTTCTTCTCCGCCCACCATGGCCTTGGCCGCTGTCTTCAGTGCTGGCCCTTTGGTTTCCCCCTATAAAGACAGAAACGTCATTTCCCAGAAGTATCCAGGCTGCCTGCTGATGGACAAGGACAAGGCTGGGACAGCAGCAATGTGTCTCCAGCAAGGATCTCTTTGGTCTCTACCACTGTTGGCCTGGAGCAAGCTCTGCTCCCTGGCCACATCCAACCCCTTTCTGCTCTCCCTTTCTGTCTCTGGCCACTGCTGGACACAGGAGTTCTTGCCACACAGCAGACACCTTCAGACCAGGGAGGGCTTCAAGGGCTGCTTGGGCTTCTGAGTAAATCCAGGTGCAGCCCTGGTTCCCACCCAGTGCAGCCCAGCCCCCTGCCCTCCCCACTCACCAACACTGAAATACGCACCATGGGCATTCCTGTTGTGACGTCTTACTACTGCTGTTATTCCTGCAGGGAGGGCAGAGCAGGGTTAGGGGGCTCTCTGTGACCCACATCTCCCCCTGCCACCACCACCAGAACCACCCTCCCCAAAAGCACCCAGGGACCAGAGCAGGGAGCGAGGGCTGGGGGTGCAGGGATGGGGACACCCCATGGGTGGCAGGAGAGGAACAGTGTGCAGGGCTGCAGCAGCAGGGCAGGCAGGATTCCAGGCTGTGGCCAGTGCTGCCCCTTCCCTCCCAGCAGCTCCCGAAGTGAAACCCGAACACTGCTCATCCTGTGCCAGACTCTCACCTCCAACTGCAGCTGCTATGAGGAGTCCCGCAAAGAATGAAAACAAACCTGGTGGTACGGGTAAGAAAGAAAATGAGAGGTGAGCAGGAGTGTGAGCTCAGCGCCCTGTGCCCAGCAGGGCAGGGGCCCGGGGGCAGCAGCAGCTCTCCCAGCCCCACCCTCCTACAGCCCTGCAGATGCCCAGGAGTAGAGGGCAGAAGGGACAAACCTCAGGGGCCCCATCCTATCCGTCCCACGTCAGGGCCCGTGACCCCCTCCCCGTGAGCCACCCAACTTACCCATGGTCGGTGTGGCAGCAGTGAGAGCTGTGGTGAGTCTGCTCTAAGCCTGGTCCTTTGGGAAACAAGAACAAGATTTTTATTGTGGGCAGCAGGAGGGACCCGAGGGGCTCTGCTGCCCTGCACGATCGCCCCCAGCCACCCCTCTCCCACACAGCACGACTCTCCCGCACTTTTAAAGCAGAGGCCCCTCAATCCCACCCTGACTCCTGCCAGTCTCAGAGATTGGGGTCTGCTCTGCCAGTGCAGAGAGGAGAGCAGATCCCCGTTATTGTCCCCCCCTCAGAGAAAGGCTGCTGTCCCCAAACACCCACCGTGGGACCGCAGCACTGCACACCACCAACCTCCTGCGAGTCTCTTTATCTCTGAGGGGCGAACAAAGGCCGGAAAGATCCTGCGAGGAAGGGCATGGGTGGGTCAGATGATTTTCGGGAAATTCTAAAACCGCTCGCTCAGTTTCACTTTCTCCTTAACTCTCCATGTTGCTGCCTCTACTAAAGGAGGACTGGGGCTCTCCTGTCCTCGGGGTCGGACCCTGGGGCTGTCCCCTCAGGGAGCCCTTTCACCCCTCTCTCCCGGGACGGGCGGTGCGGGAGCTGAGGGGAAGGAGGCGCCGGGCCGGGGCTCCTCAGCCCTGTGCCAGGGCTGCTGTGCCCTCACGGGGCTTTTCCCGAGCCGTGAAACTCCGCGGTTGTGGCGGGGGCCCCGGGCAGTGTGGAGAGCAGAGCTGCAGCCGCTGTGCCTGCTCCTGTACAGCCTCAGAACCCAGCCAGAGCCCCACTCTGCACCCCCTTCCTCCCACTCCCTGCACACACCCAACTCGTTCCCCTGCCCCCCTGAACCCCCCAGGAACCCCAAACTCCTCATCGTCACATCTGTCCCTGTGCCACAGCAGTGGCTGAAGGTTGGTGCAGCTGGGCCAGCACAGGGGGCACCCACCTCCCTCAGCCCCACGCCCCTGCCCACCTCCTTTGCCGTGACAGCAGCAGGAGCCGCGGCCACACGCGCCACAGCTCCCTGCAAGGAGCCCCGGGTGCCAAGCACAGCCTCCCATCACCAGCCCAGCTCTCTGCACACACAGGCACCAGAGTCTGCTCAGTGCCACCCCCAAGAAACCAACCATTGCTGGCAGACACTGCCTGCTGCAACCCCTTCCTGGAGCACGGCAAATGCCCACGTGTGGGGCAGCTCCCTGAGCCACCACACACACCAAGCATCACCACACACACACGCTCCTGCAATGCACTTTTATTAAGTTTTCAAAGCATTTATGGTTCAAGGCAACCCGAATCTGTGGAAGGGGCAGCTGGGGGTCAGTAGGGGCTTTCCAGTTGCTGCAGTGGGAAGACACGCATCAGGCTGCTTGGAAGGAAGCAAATCTGTTTGTGATCACTGGTAGTGGTAAGCAGGTGTGCTCCGCCCACCATGGCCTTGGCCGCTGCCTTCAGGGCTGGCCCTTCGGTTTCCCCCTAAAAAGACAGGAGTGTCATTTCCCTGCAGCATCGAGGCTGCCTGCTGATGGACAAGCACAAGGCTGGGACAGCAGCAGTGTCTCTCCAGCGAGGATCTCTTTGGTCTGTACCAGAGTTGGCCTGCAGCAAGTTCAGCTCCCTGGCCACATCCAACCCCTTTCTGCTCTCCCTTTCTGTCTCTGGCCACTGCTGGACACAGGAGTTCTTGCCACACAGCAGACACCTTCAGACCAGGGAGGGCTTCAAGGGCTGCTTTGTTTTTAGAGTAAGCCCAGGTACAGCCCCGTGTTCCCACCCAGTGCAGCCCAGCCCCCTGCCCTCCCCACTCACCAACACTGAAATACGCACCTTGGGCATTCCTGTTGTGACGTCTTACTACTGCTGTTACTCCTGCAGGGAGGGCAGAGCAGCGTTGGGCGGCTCTCTGTGACCCACATCTCCCCCTGCCTCCACCACCAGAACCACCCTCCCCAAAAGCACCCAGGGACCAGAGCAGGGAGCGAGGGCTGGGGGTGCAGGGACGGGGACACCCCATGGGTGGCAGGAGAGGAACAGTGTGCAGGGCTGCAGCAGCAGGGCAGGCAGGATTCCAGGCTGTGGCCAGTGCTGCCCCTTCCCTCCCAGCAGCATCACAAGTGAAACCCGAACACTGCTCATCCTGTGCCAGACTCTCACCTGCAACTGCAGCTCCTATGACGAGTCCCACAATGAATGAAAACAAACCTGGAGGTAAGGGTAAGAAAGAAAATGAGAGATGAGCAGGAGTGTGAGCTCAGCGCCCTGTGGCCATCAGGGCAAGAGACGGGGGGCAGCAGCAGCTCTCCCAGCCCCACCCTCCTTCAGCCCTGCAGATTCCCGGGAGCAGAAGGCAGAAAGGACAAACCTCAGGGTCACCGTGCCCCATCTCATCCGTCCCACGTCAGGGTCCGTGACACCCTCCCCGTGAGCCACCCAACTCACCCATGGTCGGTGCGGCAGCAGTGAGAGCTGTGGTGAGTCTGCTCTAAGCCTGGTCTCTTGGGAAGCAAGAACAAGATTTTTATCGTGGGCAGCAGGAGGGACCCGAAGAGCTCAGCTGCCCTTCACGATCGCCCCCAGCCACCCCTCTCCCACACAGCAGGACGCCCCCCACTTTTAAAGCAGACACCTTTCAGCTCCACCCTGACTTCTGCACCTTCCCGAGCTCGGGGGCTGCTCCGCTGGTGCAGCGAGGAGAGCAGATCCCCGTTATTGTCCCTCCCACAGAGAAAGGCTGCTGTCCCCAAACACCCACCGTGGGACCGCGGCACTGCACACCACCAACCTCTTGCGTGTCTGCTGTTCTCTGAGGGGCCAAAGGGGGGGCGGAAAGGTCCGGCCAGGAAGGGCATGGGTGGGTCAGATGATTTTCGGGAAATTCTAAAACCGTTAGCTCAGTTTCACTTTCTCCTTAACTCTCCATGTTGCTGCCTCTACTAAAGGAGAACTGGGGCTCTCCTGTCCTCAGGGGTCGGACCCTGGGGCTGTCCCCTCAGGGAGCCCTTTCACCCCTTTCTCCCAGGACGGGCGGTGCGGGAGCTGAGGGGAAGGAGGCGCTGGGCCGGGGCTCCTCAGCCCTGTGCCAGGGCTGCTGTGCCCTCACGGGGCTTTTCCTGAGCCGTGAAACTCCGCGGTTGTGGCGGGGGCCCCGGGCAGTGTGGAGAGCAGAGCTGCAGCCGCTGTGCCTGCTCCTGTCCAGCCTCAGAACCCAGCCAGAGCCCCACTCTGCACCCCCTTCCTCCCACTCCCTGCACACACCCAACTCGTTCCCCTTCCCCCCTGAACCCCCCAGGAACCCCAAACTCCTCATCGTCACATCTGTCCCTGTGCCACAGCAGTGGCTGAAGGTTGGTGCAGCTGGGCCAGCACAGGGGGCACCCACCTCCCTCAGCCCCACGCCCCTGCCCACCTCCTTTGCCGTGACAGCAGCAGGAGCCGTGGCCACACGCGCCACAGCTCCCTGCAAGGAGCCCCGGGTGCCAAGCACAGCCTCCCATCACCAGCCCAGCTCTCTGCACACACAGGCACCAGAGTCTGCTCAGTGCCACCCCCAAGAAACCAACCATTGCTGGCAGACACTGCCTGCTGCAACCCCTTCCTGGAGCACGGCAAATGCCCACGTGTGGGGCAGCTCCCTGAGCCACCACACACACCAAGCATCACCACACACACACACCCCTCCAATGCACTTTTATTAAGCTTTCAAAGCATTTATGGTTCAAGGCAATCCAAATCTGTGAAAGGGGCAGCTTGGGGTCAGCAGGGGTTTTCCAGTTGCTGCAGTGGGAAGACACGCATCATGGTGCTTGGAAGGAAGCAAATCTGTTTGTGATCACTGGTAGTGGTAAGCAGGTGTGCTCCGCCCACCATGGCCTTGGCCGCTGCCTTCAGGGCTGGCCCTTCGGTTTCCCCCTAAAAAGACAGGAGTGTCATTTCCCAGCAGCATTGAGGCTGCCTGCTGATGGACAAGGACAAGGCAGGGACAGCAGCAATGTCTCTCCAGCGAGGATCTCTTTGGTCTGTACCAGAGTTGGCCTGGAGCAAGTTCTGCTCCTGAGCACATCCAACCCCTTTCTGCTCTCCCTTTCTGTCTGTGGCCACTGCTGCCACTGGACACAGGAGTTCTTGCCACACAGCAGACACCTTCAGACCAGGGAGGGCTTCAAGGGCTGCTTTGTTTTTAGAGTAAGCCCAGGTACAGCCCCGTGTTCCCACCCAGTGCAGCCCAGCCCCCTGCCCTCCCCACTCCCCAACACTGAAATACGCACCATTGGCATTCCTCTTGTGGCTCATTGCTGCTGCTGTTCCTCCTGTGGCGAGGGCAGAGCAGCGTTAGGGGGCTCTCTGTGACCCACATCTCCCCCTGCCTCCACCACCAGAACCACCCTCCCCAAAAGCACCCAGGGACAAGAGCAGGGAGCGAGGGCTGGGGGTGCAGGGACGGGGACACCCCATGGGTGGCAGGAGAGGAACTGTGCAGGGCTGCAGCAGCAGGGCAGGCAGGATTCCAGGCTGTGGCCAGTGCTGCCCCTTCCCTCCCAGCAGCTCCCGAAGTGTAACCAAACACGGCATAACTCATGCCAGACACTCACCTCCCACTGCAGCTCCTATGATGAGTCCCGCAATGATAATAATGGCAAACTGAAGCAAGGCTAAGAAGGAGAATGACAGATGAGCAGGAGTGTGGCCACTAAAGGTCCTCCGAGCTGGATCCCAGCCCCCTGCGCCCGGTGTGGCAGGGGCCCGGGGGCAGCAGCAGCTCTCCCAGCCCCACCCTCCTTCAGCCCTGCAGATTCCCGGGAGCAGAGGGCAGAAAGGACAAACCTCAGGGTCCCCGTGCCCCATCCTATCTGTCTCACGTCAGATCTCGTGCCCCCTCCCCGTGAGCCACCCAACTTACCCATGGTCGGTGCGGCAGCAGTGAGAGCTGTGGTGAGTCTGCTCTAAGCCCGGTCCTTTGGGAAGCGAGAACAAGATTTTTATCGTGGGCAGCAGGAGGGACCCGAGGGGCTCTGCTGCCCTTCACGATCGCCCCCAGCCACCCCTCTCCCACACAGCAGGACGCCCCCTCCCCTCACAAGAAGAGACGCCTCAGACCTACCCTGACTCCTGCCAGTCTCAGAGACTGGGGTCCGCTCCGCTGGTGCAGCGAGGAGAGCAGATCCCCGTTACTGTCCCTCCCTCAGAGAAAGGCTGCTGTCCCCAAACACCCACCGTGGGACCGCGGCACTGCACACCACCAACCTCTTGCGTGTCTGCTGTTCTCTGAGGGGCCAAGGGGGGGCGGAAATTTCGGGCCAGCAAGGGCATGGGTGGGTCAGCTGGTTTTCGAGAAGTACTGAAATAGCTCGCTCAGTTTCACTTTCTCCTTAACGCTCCATGTTGCTCCCCCTGCTAAGGGAGGATTGGCGCTCTCCTGTCCTCGGGGTCGGACCCTGGGGCTGTCCCCTCAGGGAGCCCTTTCACCCCTCTCTCCCGGGACGGGCGGTGCGGGAGCTGAGGGGAAGGAGGCGCCGGGCCGGGGCTCCTCAGCCCTGTGCCAGGGCTGCTGTGCCCTCACGGGGCCTTTCCCGAGCCGTGAAACTCCGCGGTTGTGGCGGGGGCCCCGGGCAGTGCGGAGAGCAGAGCTGCAGCCGCTGTGCCTGCTCCTGTCCAGCCTCAGAATCCAGCCAGAGCCCCACTCTGCACCCCCTTTCTCCCACTCCCTGCACACACCCAACTCGTTCCCCTGCCCCCCTGAACACCCCAGGAACCCCAAACTCCACATCCCCACATCTGTCCCTGTGCCACAGCAGTGGCTGAAGGTTGGTGCAGCTGGGCCAGCACAGGGGGCACCCACCTCCCTCAGCCCCACGCCCCTGCCCACCTCCTTTGCCGTGACAGCAGCAGGAGCCGTGGCCACACGCGCCACAGCTCCCTGCAAGGAGCCCCGGGTGCCAAGCACAGCCTCACATGCCCAGCCCAGCTCTCTGCACACACAGGCACCAGAGTCTGCTCAGTGCCACCCCCAAGACTCCAACCATTGCTGGCAGACACTGCCTGCTGCAACCCCTTCCTGGAGCACGGCAAATGTCCACGTGTGGGGCAGCTCCCGGAGCCACCACACACACCAAGAATCACCACACACACACGCTCCTCCAATGCACTTTTATTAAGTTTTCAAAGCATTTATGGTTCAAGGCAACCCGAATCTGTGGAAGGAGCACATGGGGAGGTCAGCAGGGGCTTTCCAGTTGCTGCAGTGGGAAGACACGCATCATGGTGCTTGGAAGGAAGCAAATCTGTTTGTGATCACTGGTAGTGGTAAGCAGGTGTTCTTCTCCAGCCACCATGGCTTTGACTGCGGTTTTCAGGCCTGGCCCTTCTATTTTCCCCCTATAAAGGCAGGAGTGTCATTTCCCTGCAGCATCGAGGCTGCCTGCTGATGGACAAGCACAAGGCTGGGACAGCAGCAATGTCTCTCCAGCGAGGATCCCTTTGGTCTGTACCAGTGTTGGCCTGGAGCAAGTTCTGCTCCCTGGCCACATCCAACCCCTTTCTGCTCTCCCTTTCTGTCTCTGGCCACTGCTGCCACTGGACACAGGAGTTCTTGCCACACAGCAGACACCTTCAGGCCAGGGAGGGCTTCAAGGGCTGCTTGGGCTTCAGAGTAAGCCCAGCTGCAGCCCCGTGTTCCCACCCAGTGCAGCCCAGCACTCGTGCCGTCCCCACTCACCAATACAGAAATACACACCTTTGACTTTCCTGATGAGCTTTTTCACTAGTTTTATTCCTCCTGCAGGGAGGGCAGAGCAGTGTTAGGGGGCTCTCTGTGACCCACATCTCCCCCTGCCACCAGCCCCAGAACCGCCCTCCCCGAAAACACCCAGGGACAAGAGCAGGGAGCGAGGGCTGGGGGTGCAGGGATGGGGACACCCATGGGTGGCAGGAGAGGAACAGTGTGCAGGGCTGCAGCAGCAGGGCAGGCAGGATTCCAGGCTGTGGCCAGTGCTGCCCCTTCCCTCTCAACAGGTCCCCAGGTGAAACCCAAACACTGCTTAAACCATGCCAGAACTCACCTGCAACTGAAACTCCTATGATGAGTCCCGCACCGCCAATAATGGCAATTGGAACTAAGGCTAGGAAGAGAAATGAGAGATAAGAAGGAGTGTGGGTACCAAAGCTCCTCCTGGCTGGATCCCAGCCCCTTTGCCCTACAGGACAGAGTCTCAGGGGCAGGAGCAGCTCTCCCAGCCCCACCCTCCTTCAGCCCTGCAGATGCCCAGGAGCAGAGGGCAGAAAGGACAAACCTCAGGGTCCCCGTGCCCCCCTCGCCGTGAGCCACCCAACTTACCCATGGTCAGCGGGGCGGCAGTGAGAGCTGTGGTGAGTCTGCTCTAAGCCTGGTCTCTTGGGAAGCAAGAACAAGATTTTTATCGTGGGCAGCAGGAGGGACCCGAGGGGCTCTGCTGCCCTTCACGATCGCCCCCAGCCACCCCTCTCCCACACCGCAGGACGCCCCCACACATTTAAAACAGAGACCCCCTCAATGCCACCCTGACTCCTGCACCTTCCCGAGCTTGGGGACTGCTCTGCCGGTGCAGCGAGGAGAGCAGATCCCCGTTATTGTCCCTCCCTCAGGGAAAGGCTGCTGTCCCCAAATACCCACCGTGGGACCGCGGCACTGCACACCACCAACCTCTTGCGTGTCTGTTTTTCTCTGAGGGGCAAACAAAGGCTGGAAATGTCCGGCCAGGAAGGGCATGGGTGGATCAGGTGATTTTCAAGAAGTTCTAAAACCACTTGCACAGTTTCGCATTCTCCTTCAATCTTGCAGAGGCTGTCACTGCTAGAGCAGGACAGGGGTTCTCCTGTCCTCGAGGGTCGGACCCTGGGGCTGCCAAGCACAGCCTCCCATCACCAGCCCAGCTCTCTGCACACACAGGCACCAGAGTCTGCTCATTGCCACCCCCAAGACTCCAACCATTGCTGGCAGACACTGCCTGCTGCAACCACTTCCTGGAGCACGGCAAATGTCCACGTGTGGGGCAGCTCCCTGAGCCACCACACACACCAAGCATCACCACACACACACACTCCTGCAATGCACTTTTATTAAGCTTTCAAAGCATTTATGGTTCAAGGCAATCCAAATCTGTGGAAGGGGTCAACTGGGGATCAGCAGGGGTTTTCCAGTTCCTGCAGTGGGAAGACGCATCATGGTGCTTGGAAGGAAGCAAATCTGTTTCTGATCACTGGTAGTGGTTAGCAGGTGTTCTTCTCCAGCCACCATGGCCTTGGCCGCTGCCTTTCAGGGCTGGCCCTTCGGCTTCCCCCTAAAAAGAGAGGAGTGTCATTTCCCTGCAGCATCGAGGCTGCCTGCTGATGGACAAGCACAAGGCTGGGACAGCAGCAATGTCTCTCCAGCGAGGATCCCTTTGGTCTCTACCATTGTTGGCCTGGAGCAAGTTCTGCTCCTGAGCACATCCAACCCCTTTCTGCTCTCCCTTTCTGTGTCTGGCCACTGCAGCCACTGGACACAGGAGTTCTTGCCACACAGCAGACAGCTTCAGACCAGGGAGGGCTTCAAGGGCTGCTTGGGCTTCAGAGTAAGCCCAGCTGCAGCCCCATGTTCCCACCCAGTGCAGCCCAGCCCCCTGCCCTCCCCACTCCCCAACACTGAAATACGCACCATGGGCATTCCTCTTGTGACCTATTGCTGCTGCTGTTCCTCCTGCAGGGAGGGCAGAGCAGTGTTAGGGGGCTCTCTGTGACCCACATCTCCCCCTGCCTCCACCACCAGAACCACCCTCCCCAAAAGCACCCAGGGACCAGAGCAGGGAGCGAGGGCTGGGGGTGCAGGGACGGGGACACCCCATGGGTGGCAGGAGAGGAACTGTGCAGGGCTGCAGCAGCAGGGCAGGCAGGATTCCAGGCTGTGGCCAGTGCTGCCCCTTCCCTCTCAGCAGCACCACAAGTGAAACCCAAACACTGCTCAACCCGTGCCAGACTCTCACCTGCAACTGCAGATCCTATGATGAATGCCACAATGAGAAAAACGGTATATTGAAGTAAGGCTAAGAAGGAAAATGACAGATGAGCAGGAGTGTGGCCACTAAAGGTCCTCCCAGCTGGATCCCAATCCCCTGTGCCTGGCAAGGGCCTGGGCACACCAGCAGCTCTCCCCGCCCCACCCTCCTTCTGCCTTGCATATGCCTTGGAATGGCACCGGCCCTTCTGCCCCTGGATGAGAGAAGAGGGGAGAAGGGGCAAACCTCAGGGTCCCCATGTCCACTCATGCCGTCCCACTTCAGGGCCCCCATCCCCCTCCTCATGAACCACCCAACTTACCCATGGTCGGTGCGGCAGCAGTGAGAGCTGTGGTGAGTCTGCTCTAAGCCTGGTCTCTTGGGAAGCAAGAACAAGATTTTTATCGTGGGCAGCAGGAGGGACCCGAGGGGCTCTGCTGCCCTGCAGGATCACCCCCAGCCACCCCTCTCCCACCCAGCAGGACGCCCCCCACTTTTAAAGCGGAGACCCCTCAATCCCACCCTGGCTCCTGCCCCTTCCCGAGCTCGGGGACTGCTCTGCCGGTGCAGCGAGGAGAGCAGATCCCCGTTATTGTCCCTCCCTCAGAGAAAGGCTGCTGTCCCCAAACACCCACCGTGGGACCGCGGCACTGAACACCACCAACCTCTTGCGCATCTGTTTTTCTCTGAGGGGCCAAAGGGGGGGCCGGAAATATCGAGCTTGGGTGTGTCAGATAAGATGATTTTCGAGAGAGTTCTCAAGCCACTTGCACAGTTTCGCTTTCTCTTTTCCTCTTGATTGCTGCCTCTGCTAGAGCAGGACTGGGGCTCTCCTGTCCTTGAGGGTCGGACCCTGGGGCTGTCCCCTCAGGGAGCCCTTTCACCCCTTTTGCCCGGGACGGGCGGTGCGGGAGCTGAGGGGAAGGAGGCGCCGGGCCGGGGCTCCTCAGCCCTGTGCCAGGGCTGCTGTGCCCTCACGGGGCTTTTCCCGAGCCGTGAAACTCCGCGGTTGTGGCGGGGGCCCCGGGCAGTGTGGAGAGCAGAGCTGCAGCCGCTGTGCCTGCTCCTGTCCAGCCTCAGAACTCAGCCAGAGCCCCACTGTGCACCCCCTTTCTCCCACTCCCCGCACCCACTCCTCACCCCGAGCCCGCTCCGGGCAGCACGGCGGCAGCGGTGGGGGGCAGCGGGTGCCGTAGCTCATGCGCCGCTGCAGCTGGTTGAAGGGGACCAAATCCAGTTGCAAATTGATCTGGTTCCTTTTTACCAGCCCCAGGGACGCATCGTCTCTCCGGAGGCGCCGTCTGGACTCTGCTGGTGATGGGGGCTCCTGGCGTGGGGGTCCCAGCCCAAAAATACATACTTCTTAACATTCCATAACGCCGGCCGGCTCCATATGGGCATATGAAGAAGTATGTAGGGTTGGGAGGGAGAGGCGGGCGCCGCGGGGCTGGGGGAGCAGGGCACAGATCTGTCCCACTCCCATCCGTGTCCTCCAGCTCTGGTGAGATCCTGGAAGGAGCCAGTGGCCCTGGTGAAACCCGAGATTGGGCAGAGGCTGTGGGAGCACCTCCTGCCCACCTCAGTCCCATCCTCAGCCTGTGCCTGGTGCAGACCAGGCAGAGGCACTGTCCGTATGGCCCCTGTGCTTGCAGCCACCCTGTAGCTCCTCGTGATTGGAGCTGTGGTCAACCCATGTGTGCCTCAGACACAGAGCCCCTCAGGGATGCTCAGGTTGGTGATTTGGGGGGTTTTGGCTGCCCTTTGAGGGTGATGGGATGCTCTGGGATGCAGCCAAGGCTCAGTGGTTTGGGCTGTGGGGGCATCTGGGGAGCTGCACCTGCGAGGAGATGGGGGCACAGCCCAGGGCCACGTCCTGTGAGCCCACAGGGGCCAGCAGGGATGGATGGCAGAGGTGGGTGCCTGTGCTTGGAGCCACCTCCACAGGGGAAATCCCCCTCAGCCCTGGCTCTTGCCTTGGAACAGGTCCCCCCTGCTGCTGCTGCTGCTGCTGCTGCACTGGGTCAGGATCCACCAACTCATTCCCCTGCCCCTCTCCGTCCCCCAACACCCCAAAACTCCACATCTGCCCATGTGCCAGAGCAGTGGTTCAGGCTGGTGCACATGGAGCCAGTGTAGGGGGGTACCCACCTCCCACACCCCCATGCTCCTGCCCCGTTGTCTGCAGGGCCAGGAGGACACAGAGCCTGGGCTCTTCCCACCCCCTCCCCACACAGCAGCTCTGGACAGGAAGGCTGGAGGTGCCTTTGCCCATGGGAAGAGGGATTCAGCTGAAAGCTCAGAGGCCTGAGACCCTAAGGGGACTGTGGGGGCTTCTCCAGCACAGCTTGGCCATGGCAGGGTGACATAGGGGCAAACCTTGACTTCAGCGACCTTCACAGCCCTAAACCTGCAGCTGGAAGGGGATGTTGGCAGGTACAGGGAGAGTCCCTGGGTTCCCAGGCCTGCCCCTCTCTCAGGACAAGGGAGCCAGGGGTGTGTGGGGGTCTGGCTGTGGGCAGGAGGGGCTGGCCAGACACGGCTTTGCCGTGACTCAGCACCAGGAGCCGTGGCCACACAAGCTGCAGCTCCCTGCAAGGAGCCCCCGAGTGCCAAGCACAACCTCATGTCACCAGCCCAGCTCACAGCACCCACAGGCAGCAGTCACTGCCCAGTGAATTCCCCAGACACCAACCATTGCTGTGGGGCACAGCATGACACAGCCATGCTCTCCCTAGGATGCTCTGCCAGCACCCCAGGAGCTCCCACAGGGCTCATCCCCAGGGATCCCACCCTCAGGAGCCCAGACACAGCTCCCAGGACCAAAGACAAGTCCCCAGCCCAACAGCAGTGCTGGGGCAGAGCGTGTCTGGCACAGGAACAGCAGCCCTGCCCCACCTCACATCAAAGTGAGTGTGTGTCCTGAGCCTGAGGCTGCAGAGATGCACCCACTGAAGCCCTGGGGCTCTGCTGGCCCTGCAGTGCAGTGAATGCTGCCCTGAGGATTTGCTGCAGCACTGGAGAGGTCCCAGGGACTGCCAGGACTGTCAGGGGTCAGTGGGAGCCAAAGGCTGGTGCTGCACCCCCTCCTGAAACCACAAAGCCAGGGCACAGCACCTGGGCTCTCACATCGCAGCCGAGTTCATCTCCAGTCACCTCGGCTGACCTTGGGCAGCTCCCAGGACCGGGTATTAGAGACACCCCAGCCCGAGTGGCCCCCACAGCCCCATCCCCTGGCATGGTTCCCACAGCCCTCGGCCAGGCTCTCCCCGTGACCTTGGAGGGCTGCACCCAGCTCCACGGGATGCTCGCTGCATCTGGGGCACCTCGTGTCCCCCAGCTCCAGCCCAAACCACCCCTGCCTGCTCCCACCACCCTCCTTGCCCCTGCCCTGTTCCACAGACCCCACTGCCCTCTCTGCCCAGACATTCCCAGCCATCACCACCAACCCCTGGGCGTGCCCCCACCACCGAAGGCATCCCTGAGCCCTCCCCAGCCCCAGCCCTGCCTTTGGCAGCTGTGGACCCCGAGCCGAAACCCACCAGGGAGCTGTGGCCTGGGGATACCCCTCTTCTGCGAGTTCTCCGTGCCTGCAGACTGGCTGTGAGTCCCCGGCCAGGGCAGACCCCGTGTTCTCCACCTGCCCCCAGAGCAGCTCCCTGCCCGGGCAGGGTGGTTTGTGGGCACCACACGGCTTTGCAGAGGAGGCGGAGGAGCCGGGGGGCTGCCGGGGCCGGCCTTAGTGGCACCCAGGCGCCCGCAGGCACCCAGCAATCCCAGCTTGGCTATAAAAGGAAGAGTCTTTTTTTTTTTTCCCGGCTCCGCCAGCGCCGCGTCCCTGGCCGAGCTCTGCAGCCGCTGCCCCGCAAGGGCCTTTCCAAGTTTTCCCATCCAGCGCTGCCCCCCCAGCCGGCTTCCCCCGGCTCATCCATCCCCGGCAAACCCACTGCAGCAGCTGCTGAGTGACTTATAAAATACCAAGAGGCCCAGCAAGCAGGAGGGAGGTGGGTGCAAGGGGAGCGCTGGCACAGGGTGCCTGTGGGGACACCCTGGCTCCCGTCCTGTCGCCCCTTTGCCCTCGGCATTGCCCGTGTCGGGGCGGTGGGTGCATGACCCTGGTGCACCCGGCCGTGGCGGTCAGCGCTTCCCTCCGTGCGAGTCCGAAATACGATGCCGAGGTGCCCAGAAGTTGGGTTTCCCTTCCCACCCTATCCCACAGGCGCGGGGTGTCCCCTCTTTGGTGGCGGAGGGCACCTCGGCTCCCTGGGGACGGGGTGACCGGCCCCGGCGCAGGGGGACACCCGCAGGCAGAAGGGCCGGGTGTGCCCGCAGAGCCCGAGCACTCACCAGGACCCTGCCGGGGGGGCCCCATTGTCCCCTCAGCCACACAGAGATTTGCTGCTACCCCCACTCCTCCTCCTCCTCCACCCGGGCTGGCCCCAAGCAGGGGGGGCTGCGGTGACCCCCTCCCCTGGGTGTCCCCTCCCCGCCCACGCCGAGCCGCTGCCGGCGCCCAGCAGCAGGAGCATCCCCGGCGGGCTCAGCACCGGCCGGGCTCGCTGAAGGTTAAACCTTGGCTGCGGGGAAAGCCCCGCTGCCCCCGCAGACCCCGCACCTCCCGCCCGCAAGGCCACTCACGGTCCTGGAGGTGACACCGGCCGCAGCAGGCTGGGCTGGCGGCAGCGAGCTGCGGTGACACCCGGCACGAGCACGCTGCTTCCCCGCTCGCCTTGACTTTGCCACAGGACTCCTCCGGCTCGTCCGCAGGAGCTTGCAGCATCCTCCAGTTCAGCGGGAGAAGTTCCTCGCCAGGGAGGGAGGGAGGAGGGAGGGATTTAAGGCAGACCCTGCCTGGGATGCAACATCTACAGCTGCAGACCCCTCGCTCGCTGGGCACCCCGAAGCTCCCTCCTCGCCCGCCCCATCCTGCTCTCTGTGTCCCGGCACACGTGCCCAGTTCTGGGGATGCTGTGTGGGTGATGTCTGCTGGGAAGTCCTCTCCCTCCCGGACCGAGGCAGCCAGGGCTGCCACCAGCTCACAGACAGCCGGCCAGCCCTGCCACCGGCCCCACGTCCCCCGGGTGCCCGGCGGGGTCCCAAAGCCATGCCATGGGGGGAGCTGGGACACACCACCGGGCCCAGCAGCAGCCCAGGGCAGCTCGAGGGCAAAACAGAACTCGTGGAGTGCACAGAAGGGTAAAACCTGTCACCACTTCAGTCACAGGAGATCCCCATGGCCGGGGGGACCCCGTGGGGATGGGAATCCCTGGGTTGCCCGAGGCCACTCGCTTGGGGTGTCCCCAACACCCCCGGGGCGGTTGTTCCAGCATCCCCAGCTGCCAAGTCTCGGCTACAGGGCTGCTCTGCCCACCCGCAGCCCCGCCTGTCCTACCTGCGGAGAGCTGGCGGGGCGAGCGGGACCCCGTGCCCGGGGCAGGATGCCGGGAGACACCTTAGTGTGGTTCCCGAAGGGAAAAGCCAGGACCAGCAGCGCGGCATCCCTCCCGCGGCGGTCCCGGCGGCTCCCTGCCTGCCACGACACCCTCCCCACCCCGGGTGCGCTCTGTTTGCCTGCTATTTTTGGCAGCCTCCTAAGAGCTCCTCTCAGGCTATTAATAATGAGAGTGAGAAATTCGTTTGGCCTCTCCTATATAAGGAAAGGTAGAGGCTTAGAGGCAGCTAAATATACTGGCGCGTGCGGGAGCGAGCGGGGAGCCCTTGGCACCGCGTGTGGAAAAGAGATTGTTTGAACAATGGAAAGACGGACTCACTCGGCTCACGGGGCCCTGCGCGGACCGACCGAGGGATGGACGGAGGGTGATGCTGCCCGCGGGCCTCCACCGCAGCACCCGCATCGCCCCCGGTGCCCCTCGGGGTTCTGCCTCAGCAGGAGGAGCAGCGGCAGAGGGGAGGCAGGAGCGGGGATGCTCCGCAAACTCCTGCCCCGAGCCAGCCACGCTCGCCCCAAAATGCCTTTAACAACCCGCACTGGGCCAGCAGCGGCCCGGGGAGTGACGCTGGGGCTGTGCCCGGTCAGGACGGACGTGAGGGGTGCTGGTGGAGGGGAGGGGGCTGTGGTGGGGCGGCCGCTTCTCGCTGGGACACGGCCGGCCCAGGGTCGGTCCTCCAGCTGAGCCCCCTGTAAATCCAGGCTTCTCTCGTTCCCAGCGCTGCTGCCCGGCTCTGGAACAGCCCCGGGGGCGCTGCAGGGTGCCACCGCTGCCACAATGTGTCCCTAGCTCGCAGGGAGCCACCGGCACCCCCGCAGTGCGCCCACACCCTCGGCACTGGATAATTTAATGAGCAAATCATTAGTGTAATTGTGTCCCATCCCCGGCTACGGGGCACCCGGGCGAGGTGCGGGAGCTCCTGTCAGTGCCGAGGACAGGGAGAGCCCGGCTGGAGGAGGGAAAGCAGCAGCAATCCAGGGAATCCTAATGACAGGAAGGCGCTGGGGAGCAGCGCCAAATCCACACGGTCGGAGCAAGGACAGCACATGCAGCAGGATGAGTACAAAGAGAGGAAAAACCGTGTTCCTCTGGCTCCAGAGAGAGCCTGGTTTTTTATTTTTTTTCTTTTTTTTAACTCTTCTTAGCCCCGGGTGCTGCCTAGGGAGGCACAATGGGTGTAGCTGCGATGCAACCCCGATCTCCCCGGCTCCGTCACGGTCCCGCTGGCGCCTGGTCCTGGCCTTGGCCGCGGTGCCTGCGGCCAAATCCCTGCACCCCCAGGGACTGCAGGGCTTCCCCGGGCTGCTGAACCAACACCGGGACAGCCGTGGTCAGCAGAGTCCTCGAGCTGCTGCCTCGGCCACCGTCACATCTGCCTCAGTTTCCCGAGCTGTGAAATTCCAGCAATAAAACCCATTTCACAGACTGCGAGCCTGGGGCTGCTCTGAAGCTCCAGCCCAGGCCCTGATCTCCCCCTGAGGATACGACACAGACCAAAACCTGCTGGAGGCAGGAGCAGCTCTTTGCCCTCAGGGCAGTGACAAATCCCATTCTCCTCTCCCGGGGCTGCTGCGAGTTCTCCCCACGCACCAAGCCGAGCCCGCAGCTGGGGAGCTCAGCAGATTCGGCTTCCTCTGTCCTTAGGTGACATTGAGGGAAGTGAACTCTCAGGGCTCCAGCCCACCCCATGAACCACGTGAACCATGCAGGGACAGAAGGGCAACTCTGAGGGTGAATCTTTTCCCCCTCTCTCTGAAAAATCCGTGTCCCAAAGTGCCATCGGGTCCCTCCTGGCTGCCATGGTGCTAAGGTGTGTTCCCTACACAGCCAGCCCCAGTGAGAGCTGGGTGGCCACAGTCAGCTCCATCAAGGACTCCACTAATTAATAAAGGTACCTCTGCTGCATGAGGAGGTGCTGCTATGAGGTGTGGGGCAGCTGCTATCTTCTGTTTCTGTGAAATCATGTGTTTGGTGAGAACTGTCCCACAGCTAAAAGTGGAGAAAGAAGCAAAACATCTTTCCATTTGCAAGAAACATTTTGTTTAAAAAAAAAAAAAAAAAAAAAAAAAAAAGACTTTTAGTCTTGACCCAAATAACGCTGGAATCACCAAATATCATTAGCCAAAGTGCAGACAGGTTGGGCACCCCCAGCTATGCAGCAGGATGAGGAAAAGATTTAAGAGCAAACTTTTATAAAACTAGATTTTGCCTCTAACATATTCAAGTGCTGGTGAAGATGTTTAAGGAAACAAAACAGACTGAAAGTGCTGGTTCATCTGACAGATGTCTGAGCCTTTAACTTCTACACGTGGGCAACTTGTAGCCAGTGTCTAATTGTGAAATCATAAAGCATAGCAATGCAGAAACCTTCCTGAGCAAGGTCACGCTCACGGCGCTCGGGTAACAAACCAGCAGCAAAATTAGTGACACTGGGGGAGGAGGAGAGCAGGGAAAGGGATTCCAAAAGGCCAGGGAGGCTCTGTGCACACACCTGGGGAGGGCTGTGCTCCTGGGGCGCTATAGAAGACAACCCACCCTGCTCCCACCTTGGGCCAGAAGTTTCCACCTTTAGCCTTCCCTCTGTCAGCCCTACACATCCTTGTGCCCCACAAAGTGGAGGTGCAGAACTGCCTGTCCCCACTCCTGAAAGCTTGGTGGCTTAAAATGTGGAGGGGGAAGAGGCTGCACAGCCAGGGAATACTAATGGGAGCTAGGAATCTAATGTGAGCTTGTGCTGTGCTGTCACAAACCTGCCCTCGGACATGGCAAGGGACTATGAGCTGCTGGGCACGGAGGGAAGGCCGAAGTCCTCCCCAAAGCCCACCTTGGGTTGGGGTGCAGGCCCTCAGAACAGCACCCCCAGCTGAAGGGCTGCGACCCCACAGTGAAACACAGGGGTGAAGGAAACAACCACAGCTGAACAGAGGTGTTGGAGCTGCACGGACTGTAATTCCCTCTCCCGTAACGAGCAGCCAGGCTCACAGGAAAGCACATTCTGTATGCTGAGAAGGGCACTGACCCCTGCAGCAACCAAGGCCCAATGGCTGAGCCCCCCTGGGGGCTGCTGGCGGCCCTCCCTGGGATGGGCAGGAGCAAAGGGGCTCAAAAAGCAACAAGCCCCAAGGACCAGAACCATGCAGAGCCCACAGCTCCTCTCTCCCACACAGAGTGCTCCCAGGTGCAGCCTCAGGACCACACCTGGTCAATCCCAGCAGCTCCAAACCCTCCCGTTTCCAGAGTTTGTTCACTCACATCCAAATGAAGGGACACGCAGAGAGTGGTGTCACCCAAGAGTTCAGTGTGGCCATGGGACAGCAGAGCTGGGCTGTGCCCTCTGAGGGGCACCCCGGGGTCAGCCCTCCCTGTGTGTGGTCCTGGGAGGGTTTGGAGGGAAGGAGCCCTGGGGGAGCCTCCAGGAAGGGGAAGCCTGAGCCAAGCCCCAGCTGTGTGCCAGACAGCCCAGGCAGAGGTGGCCCGTGCTGTGACACCAGCAAATGCCACAGCATCAGCACTGGGAGAGCTGCAGGCTCCAGAGCTGGGCCTGAGGAACAGCTGATTGCCCAAAAAATAAACTCAGCAGCAGCCACGACTACATTCAGTGAGGGATCATCCCCTCACGTTCAATAGTGTTTAATCTTCATCTAGCTCGACACAAATCAGTAGTGCAGCAATATAAATACAACTGAGGAACTTAAAGCCTTTTGGCTTTCATAGCTCATTAAGAAGAAAAAAAAAAAAAGCCAATGAAACCAGTTTCCAGTTTTTAAATTAAACACAAAGAAAGGCAATGAACTGCCCACCCATCCCCAGAGAAGCAGTGGCATCCTTCATGCCAGCACGAGGCTGAGTCCTGCCCGAGGACAGGGTGCAACTCATGACAGCAGCACAGTGAGATAAGGGAGTGGGAATGGGAAAGGACCCCTGTGCCTGTCCTTGGGCAGCAGGGACACAGTGACACGCTGTGCCACGTGCTGCTGGCACTGCCCACTGCCCTCAGAGCTCCCTTTTCCACCACCAAAGGATGCCAGGTGTGATCTTCAGGGCTCTGCAGCCACAACAGCACACGGCCAGTGAGCTGCCAGCTCAGGGAGCAGCCAGCTGGGGACTGCAGAGACCAATCCCCGTCACCTGGGATGTGCAAATTTTAAGGGAAAAAAAAACAAACCAAAAAACCACAGTACACAGTGTTCCTTATCTGAGATATGGTTAATGTCCTGCCTCATGGACGGCCTGGTGACCAACAGAAGGTGCTGGGGCCACGGAACATGTCACAGCTTTGGAATGAAGCCAGACGTTGGACACAGGTACCAAAGGTGGGTGTGTGTGCCCCCCAGCTCTGGTACCCAGCAGGACTTTGCTGCAGGAGGGGCTCTGCCAGTCTGGGCAGTAACCACAGGTCAGCTTTTCACACGTGAACAGGCACCAAGTCCCCAGCATTCCCCATGAGAGCGGCCTGACAGCGATTCAGAGCAGCCACAGACCCCTCTCCTACCTGCAAACTGCCAGAGTGTGACCAGTGTGTTTACATTCCCCTTCCTCTACACTCCAACAGCAGCCAAGTGCATGTGAAAGGACAAGTCTACATTAAATTAGTGCTTAAACCATTAGGGAAGGTGGGAGCAAAGGAGAAGAAAGTTGTTGGATAGCACAAATAACTTGTGGTAGGCTATGGGAGCCTGAAGGGAACTCAGAGCACAGCTCAAGGACTGGACCTTCCTTCTCCAAGAAGATCCAAGGCAAGTGAGCTGGAAGTCCACAGGTGCTCCCTCCACTGCAGTCTGAGGTGGCTTAGGAGGGTCCTGCACATTCACAGTTGCTCCAAGTGGTTCTGTCCTGCCCTCTCCAGATGCCAGCTCTGTCCTTTTCTGACTCTTCTCCTGGGGTTCACAGTTGCCTTCTCCTCCCTTTGATTTCCCTTGAAGTTCAAATTCAAGTACAACCAGTTTTAACCGAATGAAAAGAAACCCACAAAACCGAAGTTATTTTCTGTGAAATGAGTTAGCAGCGTCGTCCTAGCCCAAGTGGCCTCCAAAGGCCCTGGCAGGACAGGGACGGGATTGGCCTTCCCTGCTGAGCTCCAGCCAAGGCTGCCCAAGGGGAGCTATAGGATTTCCTCCCTCTGGTTCTTGGCTTTGAGTGTCAGCTGTCCGTTGCGCAGGGAGCCGTTCTGGCTGCGGAGCAGTTTCCCTTTTTCCCGGTCAGGCCATGTGAAGATGGCTTCATCACTGTCCAGCTCGGACTCTGAGTGCATCAGGCTCGTGTTGAGGACCTGGGTTTTCTGTCTGCCACCTTGAAGGAGAAATATTCCCAGGTTAGAAATGCTTTTAACACCAGTGAACCACCTCACCTTGCTCCATCCCCTCTAAGTCTCCTTTTCCAATCACGTCTGAGAGGCAGCAGAATCTGACTTTCCTCTGTGTGTCTCTTATTCCCTCTGATGCTGAAGCCAAAGCGATCCTGTCTCAGACACTCAGGCATGTCAGAGGTCACAACAACACTCCAAGACAGCACAAAGCACAACAAGCAGACAGGAAGGCAGTGATGTGACCAGAAGGGGCTGTGAGTACATGTGGGAGCTCTGTCTCCCTGACCTTGCTCGGGGCATTGCCTAGAAAACGCTTGGAGGGTTCCTGGCTGGAGTAAGAGAAAATGCAGGTGTGTGAGGGAAGATCTCTGCCATCTCACTACCCTCTCCCTACTCTCCTCTCTGCTACTCCTGCCTGCAAGGGAAGAGAGATAAATTAACAGGATGAATTTAGATTAATGCACAAGGACGAGAGAGAGACATTTACTGATATTGTCAGCAGAGGAAATATTTAAATTTAGCTTTTCCTTAATGGAGAAATACAACATTTCCTCTGTTTAGCAGACAGCTCCCTGGACATATCTAGCAGGGAAAAAGACTTTAGTCAGCAGCCAGCCTGAGAAGCAGCAGGATGAGTTTAGTTACCAGAGAGCAAATGGTGAGGCACATTTAGTACATTTATTGCACAGTGGGCTCTGAGGTGACAGATGGTCAGAATAAAGCAGAGTTGGGTGCTGAGGGAGGGAAACACAGCCGGGTTTCCTGCAAGGGTATCCGTGTTTGAGCAGTTGGGACAGCCTGGTCCTCGGAGGAGCAGCTGATCAGTCTGTCACTGCAATGCCCTCCATGCTGCTCTTGGGCACTGCTCACTTTGCTGGAACCATTAAATGGGATAGCACTGGGAGGAGTGGTTATTCTCCCCTAGCAAACAAGGATCAGGGAGTCTTTTCCATGCACAGTTAACACATCCCCTTCTCTAGACAAAACCAGGAAACACTCTGTGAAACACACACTCAGCAGCTGCAGAGCTCCCTGACATTCAGCAGGGTTGCACTTGGCACATCCTTTCCAACACTTCTTTCTTTTCCTGGTCAGTCAGCAGGTGACCACGGCTTGGATCATGTATCAGATAAAAACACCCCAGCCCGAAATAACTCCCTGATCTTTGCAAAGCACCCGACAAGCACTCTCAGGACAGCAATGTGGGCAGGAAAATGCTGGCTAAGAACACTGAAGGCAAATCCTGCCTTTCTGGAATGAGCCAATGGACCTGTTGCCATGTGGAGCACTGAGGAATTCATGGATCTCCCTCTGAAATGCACCTGCTTACTGAAAAACTACAGGATAACCTAAAATGTGAAATTTTCACAGCCTGATGTGCATAGGAGTTGCATAAGTAAGTCGATGAACTAGTTCTTTGTGGTGGGCAAGCAGCAGAGCACAAATAAACCTCAATCTCTCCAGTACACAAGTATTTTCAGGTTGTTTTCAGGTGTTGATCAGTTTAGTGTCACTGAATTCCTGCTTTGCTGTAGAGAATGACCAAAGAATTGCACATTAGCAAGAAGGGAACCACCAGAACCCAGTGGGAAACTTTAGAGAAGAAGAAGTTACAGTCAAAACCCAATTTTGGGCTTCCTGAGTCAGCCTGTTCTGTACAGATTAATGCATCCACTTCCTACTTCTGAGGGACCAAGTGGAGACAGCAGGACCAGGCCAGTTTCAGCCCCAAACTTAAGAGTTGGATGACTTTGCTAAATACCCCATATAGAGATCTGAGACAAGCTCTCCTGAGACCCCTCTGTCAGTCCCTACATCACATTTGTTTCACTGTGATTTTAAGTCCACTGAGAAAGGGCTCTCAGTCAGCAGTCTGGAAGTGCTGAGCTCTTCCCTCTCATGTTTTACCTGCTTTGGGATTTGGTTTTAACTCCAGGCTTTCTTGATCCGTTGCATCCAAAATCTTGTATTTGCTTTTTCTTTTGGATTTTCCTTTCCGTCTAAAGGGGAGGAAAAGGAATTAAGAGACAGTCCATTTCCAAAAAAGCCACAGAAAAACAACTCTGATCCTCAAAGCTAAAGCACTTGCTATTTAGGATTATGTTCATATTACAAAGTGAAACATTAAAATGTTGCTAAGTTGCACATTTATAAGTTAATCCAAATTTTGCTTCTTAACATAACCCAGAGTTCTGGGACTTCAACGTTTAACTTGAAACATTTAAGTGAGAAAAGCCAACATCCCAAGGCTCAGCAGATGACCTGCTGGGACAATGGGTTTGAATTTTAACCTCCTACTGCAGACATTTGGCTGTGAAACCTGGATACAGCAGAGGTTTGGTCTCAGTCCCACCTCTTGCAGCAGCAGATCACCATCCATGACAAGATTCCAAAGGCAACCACGATGACAAAAGATGCAATGATCACATACAGCACACTCCACTCTGCAAGCAAAACAGAGGTAAACACGTTTTGGCACCTCATACAATTGACAGTGCACGTTTTAGGGGAATATTGTTAGGAAAGAAAAGGCAAAGCCTGTCCCTTTGCAGAATCAGAGGCCGGCATTCCCCACTGGCAGCATCACCAGATCCCCTTGGGAAGTTCGAGACCCTGTGTGTGACTCACTGGGTAGTTTCTACCGTGTGTTGGTTTATAAAATTTGCTTTCCTGTGGCAGGAAAGCCTCTGTACAGACATGACAGAAGAGAGCTGTGATTTAAACACCCAGAATTGACTCAACTCTTGGTGAGTGTTCACTGGGGGGTCTGAAGGAGACTCACTCCCCTATCAAACATCATCTGCACAGAAGGTGAGACAAGCGACTGTGTCCTGGCATCAGCATCTCATCAGAGGAACCGGGAGGCTGCAGGTGCCTGGCACTGTGCCCACCCTGGCTTTCAAACACGGGTTTCTCTGGAGGTGCCCACCCCAGGGGGGTTCACGTACCGCAGTTGCTCTCGCCGTCCCCCATCTGCACCCGCAGCAAATTCTCCATCCAGAACGGGTCGCACACGCAGCGCTTGGTGAAGGAGTCGCAGCGCCCGTGCTCGGAGCAGTTCAGCTGACAGGCTGGGGGCCAAAACCAGCAAGGTGAACTAAATGACTCACGGGTGAGGCAAAAATGGGACAAAATAGCTCAACACAACACAGCCAACCCCTCCTGCAGGCTCTGACCTGAATGTGGCCCCTCTGTAGCTCATTCGTAGCTCAGCTGTACTCACCAGAGGTGAGAAGTGCAAACGTAAGCACCTGGGCCTCCTGCCAAACTGAAACATCCCACTTCACCAGCAACATGCATTTTGCCTAATAAATCCTCGTTTTGATATACAAGTTGTATATTTGTCAAGTAAATGTTTTTAAACAAAGTTTTGATTTTCCGATTCAAACCCCACCTGTGAGACAGACAAGAAACAAACAGAGCCTTTGGAGGGGCCAAATAGAACTGAAAAATGGCTTCTGAAGGCCACAAAATGGTAAGATCAGGAAGTAATGAAAATAATTACACAGTTCTAGTTTCAAACCTCTGACTGATCAGCAAATTTTGCTCACAGGATGGTTCTCATAAAAGAAAAACAGTGCCAATGTTGTAAAGATGTAAAATAATGATAGAAATGGAACATTTCCTGCAGACTGATGTTTGTGCTGCACAGGAAACGAGTGGGTTCACAGCGACCAAGATGTGCAGCTTACTTTATTTTTATTTTATTTTATTGCAGTTTTCAGGATGACACTCATTTCAGTGGCTGTAGTCCATTAACACTGTATTTTAGTTTCTTAAGTATCAATCTGCTTTTGGTTTTGTGAACTCTTATCTTTACAGCAACACTGCAAGTAATTATTTATAAGAAGTGAAATAGTGAATAGACAGAATTAATTGGTAAATAAGTGCTTAGTGAACAGTCTAATAGACTTAATTTTCTGCTTCCCATTTATTAACAAGGAAGCTCCTGCAGTGAGGGTAAGTGTGTGGGTGTTTTTAGCACCCTTATTCTGGCAGGCAGCTGCAAAGAAGGTAAAAGATGTTCAGTCTGTCCCAAGAGACTCTCACTTACTGACTGTGTTAATCTCCAGAGCCCGGAAGATGAGGAAGTCTGACTGTTGCTTCCTCAGCTCGTTCTTCAGCGTCCAGGCCACCTCTCGTCCTTTGAATATCTGATGGGGAGGCTGGTTCTGCACAAAGAACACCATCTTGGTGCTGGAAGAGAGGCAAGAATTATTATCTGCTGCTTTTTTAAACATCAGGTAGAGAGCCACACTCTCCATTCTGTCATTAGAGGAGGGATTTATACAGAATCCCACATTTTTTTGAAGATCAGACTTCTGGCTCTGTTTGAAAGCAGAAATGGCAGACCTGGTCCTACAGTAGAAAACCCTTCAGGGTATCTGATCCATTCATGTTTTCCAAGCTAGGGCTGCACTGTTCTTTGCACATCAAGCAGATCTTTACATGTTCATGCTAGGCAGCAAATTCCCAAAATTTAGGGTTCTGCTGTATTCATATTCTCCTCCCTGTGGGATCCTTAGACTTTACTACACCTGGAACTTGAGGGTCCATTTACCTGCTCAGCAAAGAGCTCCAGCACCAGACAATGGAAGCTTAGAGTCTTTTGCAGAGCTGAGTTTGAATACACCGAGTGCTATAGCCCAAAACCAACCCAGGTGTGAAAGATTCTGTATTCTGCAGCTTTTACTGCATTAACTTTATGATAGAACTTGTTCCTCATGGCTTGCTCACCTTGCAGAACCCTGTGGATCCTTTAGACTCACAAAAGGATGCATGAATGTTTGAGATTTATTATCACTAGTGAGCTTATGAGTCAATGGGATATCAGTGAATCCCTCAGAGTACGTGAAAAAGAACAAACCAGCAGTTAGAGGAAAAAGCTCTTTTTTAAACAGCACAAGTTACTTTGATAGTGGAAGCAAAAATGGGATCTTAAAGCCATCTGTCAGGAAACAATCTCTGCTCCTTTATAACACTTCCCACTCTTTTGTCTGCTTGAATACATAAACAAATGAAGCATTAATGACAAGAATCTCTTACTTGCCTTACTCAGGGGCGACTGGCTTGCTCATGGCAGAGACAGAGAGCTAATGTTACAACACAAAGTGCTGGCTCCTCTGTTCTCAGCTCTCTAGGTTTGCATGGACAATGAATTCTGATTTTCCTGCTACAGCAGGCCACGATGACATGAAAGAATTGATACAGCACTCAGGGAAGTGTAAAGTAACAGCAGATTTATTGCTGACTTGCTGCAGGACTTTAGGCATATCGCTTAAATCTTCTTCAGTGCTTTAGGTACTTTAAAACTGCTCCCCTTTTAATTAAAATTAAGTGCTGTATTGCACTTATTTCAATAGACCGCCACTCATGGCTTGTTGCCACTCTCCAGGCAGGCAACATCACCCTGACCTACAGCCCTGCTCAGTAGCCAACTTCCACATTTTTAGGAGAAATACAGTTCTCTGTAAGCCAACTAGAAATCAAAATAAGGCTTTTCTATCTCTTCAAACAGAATTTACATTGGCTTTCAACATTTTTTCATACACTAAGTTGAAGTAGTTGTGTAGGCAATAAAAGTACTGCAGAATTAGTGGAAGGTGTCCCTGCCTGTGGCTGTGTGGTTGGACAGGATGATCCTTTTAAGGTCCCTTCCTACCCAAACCAGTTTGTGATTGTACGAACTATCAATTTGGCATGAAGGTGAGGAGGATTGTTGCACACTCTGGTGTGTTGTATTTCAGCAAACTCCTGCACCAAGCCCCGTTACTTCTCCAGTTACAAATCACAGCTGCAGAACATCCCTTCACACAGTCTCCACAATTTTCAAAAAACAAATCAGATTTGTTCTTATTTTACAGGTTTGAGGTGACAAGACATTAGCAGCAGCAGTTTTCAAGGGCAATGCACCATCTCCAGAGGGGAAAGGTACTCAAGACCTGCTAGGCAACTCTGATCTGCACAGGAATATCAACATTAGGCAACAACTCCACATGTTCTGATGATCCAATCTGCTTCCCAAGAGACCTGGATTTCCCAAACCCTCCAGCAATTCCTCCCTGTGTACCCTCCCAGATGAATCCCACCTTTGTTCAGTGTATGGCTGGATCTTTTGCACGGTGATGTCTGAGTCGAGGACCCCCAGCAGCACCCCTATCTGCCGGATGAACATCCCCTTCTGCCGCTCCGTCAGCTGGCTCACGTTCACATCCAGAATTATCTCCACCAGGTTATTTTTCCTAGGATCTAGAAAGAATGTAGATAGTACAGATATTTAGAGTTTCTATTTTAGCTCTCTTTCCAGGAGGTTTCAGATTTGAACTCAGAATGACAGAGTGGCACTGTGGGAAGGGACACAAGTATGACTTTCACAGGTAACAGAAGCAGTGAGAGTGAGCCCTCAAAAACCACAGGAAAACACAACCACATCCCCCAACATTTCTGATGTTTACAGTTCTAAACTGGACTAGATGACACATTTTAATCGCAGTATACTGTATCCAGAGGGTTGCAGAGAAATACAGCACAAAACCCAGACTCACCAGGCTTGACCTCCACCGTGGTCCTTTCCACATCACTCTCTCCTTTGGCATCTGTTACTCTGAGATGAAATGTGTAGGTCCCTTCCACCAAATTGGACAGGAGAAGGACAGGATGATGGTCTGAATTATTTAAGACTTCCTGGAAGGCAGAACAAAGTAAATACGATGAAAAAAAAGGATCAAAGTAGCACCATGTGTCATCATATTTCAGGATACGACAGCGTAACAGCCCAATGCTGAGCTTTGTATTTCTTCAGAAGCTGTCAGCACTATCTTACACTGATTTTTGTGATCCTTTACAAAAGAAAGCTCACCCCAGCTGCAGGGCTCCCCTCATCCCGGGTCCACAAGTAGCTGACAATCCCCTTATCATCAGAGGACTTTGATCCATCCAACTCCGCTGTGTTTGTGGGCAAGGTGATGACAACATTACCAGCAATCTTTGCAATGGGCGGCTTGTTTATCTCTAAATAAACAGAGAGAAAGCACTTGGAGAAAGATCTTGTCATGCCCAATCCAAAATTACTGCATTAGATCTCCAGTGTACTCCAGAAATCCCTGTCTAAGCCTAGGGAGGAGAAGAGAAATACTGCAGGATTAAGCTGAAGATACCGTTCTTCCAGAAAAGGGCAAACCTCAAGGCCACTCCAGTGCTCTCCACATTGTCTCCTTCCATTCCTTACTTTTATAGTTTCTCTGAACACAGGTTTTGCTCAGAAATAAGCTGTGACTGAGGAGATCTGCTCGTGCCTGGATGTACCTTCTTTGACGATGACGTTGACGGAGCTTTGGCTCTGCAGGTTCCTCTCATCTTTCACTGTCAGGGTGAACTCGTATGTCCCAACCTGGAGGCCTGTGACAGTGGCAATGCTGCTGTTGGCATTCTCCAGCTTCACACCATCTGGACCCCTAACCAAAGCACAAGGATTTTGGTTAGTTTTTGACCCTTTTTCAGGGGTTTTGATCAGTTTAAACTTTGCACAGAGCACTGGAGGCAGCCTTGCTTCAAACAGGAGCCTGGGAACAGAAGTCCATGATAAAGAGCAAAATTATGTTCTCCAGTTACAGCAAGATAATCTAAAGAGTAAGTGCAGGATCAAGAACAAAAAGCTGAATTTCTGGCAGTTAAATGCTTTGGTTAATTTTAAACCAGAGGAACACTGATATCAGCATTTAGGTGGTGTTTACAAATAGTGGTACTTTCAGCAAATTAGCTTGAGAACTGCACAATGAGCCAATTTTGTAAAAAAAGAGGTGCAAAGCAAAAACAGCCCTTCATTTCTAGGGCTTTGCACAGACTTTGCATTAGCAAACAGAAAAAGCGACTGCAAGTTGCTCACGGGCTTTTTCCTGAATTCCTTAAAGCATTTCAGGGAATTTAGAGTTGGAAGAGAACTCTGCCTCATTTAAACAAACTGCAAAAGCATCGAGTTAGGAGGCCCTGCTGTTGTTTTATCACAAGGGTCAGTCTTTCCATGAGACCAAGACCAAGCTCCACTGCTGTGAATGGAAACACAGCTGAGTCACACCACGCTCAGAGTGGGAGTCAAAGAGATGAAGGCAAAGCTATTTCTCATGCTCAAAGAAAACTCCACTTCTTTCCCATCAAACAGAAATCCTTGCCTTATTCAGGTCACTGGTAAAGCTTGTCAGGCTCAATGTGATCATATCGAACACAAGGGAGGTGTGGGGGGAGTGACTTGTTTTAAATGAAGGGTTTGGATATACAAGAACATGGAAGGTGATTCACACCGTGTTTTTTCCCAAAGAAAGGAGACTATCTTCTGGTCATCTGAGCTCTTGCTGCCATCTAGAGTGGTGCTGTCCACAGGAAGAGTCAATTCTTTATCTGGACCAGCATCTGCCTTTGGGGGCTTGTTGTTCTCTGGAAAAGAATGCAGGATTTCTCATACACACACCACAAAGCTGAAGCTTAAAACACCACCACTAAGATTTTCTCCACTACCCACCCCATTGCCCACTACCTTGTACTCAGATAAAGTGAGGTTCAAAGCAGTTAAGAATTCCAATTAGCATTTCATTCACACATCTGCAATAAAATGAGACTGAAAACTAGGAGTTCTGATTTTTGCTCTCACTCTCTAAGTACTGCTCCACTTTTCCTGTCCCCATCCCACAACCCAGCACCGTGGGCAGACACAGCTGTTTGGAAATACAATCCTGCCTTTATTGGAGGAAAATATCAATTAAGTTACATGGTGTAAAATAAGAGAATGTCCAACAAAGGCAATATTCTACAAGCTTTCTTTTGCTCATTTATCAGCAATATACCAGTCCAGAATAGTCTTAAATCAGAGCAGCTTTTCTGAAAGTCACCTTAAGATGTAGAGGTTGCTGACAGATCACTGCTCACCTCCAAGCCCAGGAAGGGAAGCAGCAGCAGCAGGTGAAGGCAGCTTACCTGGCTGGACGATGACAGTGACCTCTGCAGTGGACTGGTGCCCAGCAGAATCAGTCACTATGAGCTGGTAGGTGTAATCACCTTCCTGCATTGCAGAGAGCTGCAAGACTGGTGTCCTCACGCCCTGTGAGAAAAGATATTCATGGATTAAAAACCACCCTCACACAGATGATGATAGAGCAGAAGACTCTGATTCTAAAGAAACTATTCCCAGCAGATTCTAGGGGGTTATTACCAACTCCTGCTATGGGAGCAGGAGTCTGTGCCACTCCAACATGCAAAGCTCTTGCAGCTAAATTTATGCACACTATAAGGACACTGTTGTGAGACATAAAAAGAGTAATGCCATACAAGCAGACCTTTTGGGATTCAGTAGTTCCCAACTCCAGTAAAATCTCTGGGGAATCCTGTGCAAATCCCACACATTGTGAACCTGATTCATAGACTTTCTTATTCTATGAATTTGACAACAGCAATAATCTTTAAAAGAAAAATGATGACAGAGAAACAAGTTCCAACATTTACTGTTTAGCGCTGAGGAGAGTCTGGCCAGTATCAGCAAAATTTAGACTCCAAGATTCAGATTAAAAATTCCCACCTCTCTCAATCCCCCTTCTTCAGCAGGATTTAAAAATGCATTGCTCAAGAAAGGAAAGGCTGGTGCACCAGCTCAGCCACTAAACCAGTACCAGCCTCACACAGATTTAACTTTAAGCACATTCCTAATCATCACACGTTTGCTCTGTAGGATTCTAAAAGACATTTGCTAACATTCCATTAAAACTGGTATGATTATAGATAAAAACCCAGCTAGTGAGCAATCTGGAGACCTGCACTGACCTGCATCTCCATCACTTTCCCTTTGCTGTTGGGGCTGAGCAGCCACTCGTAGCTGACGATGCTGTGGTCGTCCGTGCTCTGGTTGCCGTAGAGCGTGATGGAGTTCTGGGGCAGGGTGATCACCTGGTTTGGGCCAGCATTGGCCACTGGAGGATAATCCACTGCCTTCTTCACGGTCAGGTTGGCAGTGGTGGAGTTGCTGGCACCATCTGAGTCCACGACTGTTAGACTGAAGAGGGAAAAAAGAAGTGAAAGCACTGAAGAGTGATGGTGATTAGAGCTGCACACAGCCTTTTCTGAATAGAAACTTCCCCCAAATGTTCAATTATCAGCCTCAGAGCAATGCAAGGAATTCAACAGTCACATCCATCTCTCACTTGAAATCTAACAGCCAGTTCCAAGGTGAAACACAGACGTGCATTACATCATCTCAGGTAGGCTGGTACCACAAAACAGAACTGCTTCTTGCTAAATCTAGATCTGAACATGGTTAGTTCATAATGCTTAACAAGAAAGCAGCATTCAGTAAGAGGTACTCCTGTTTATTTTACTTTAAATAGACCTGCTGATGCAGTGATGGACACCACAGCAAAGGACAGGCCAAAGAGAAAATACAGAACAAATACAAAAGTAAAATCAGCTAACACCTATTGCCCAGGCTGTGCATTGAACCATTAGGCCTCATTCACTTATCTGAGACAAACACATGGCATTTAAAAACTGGATTTGAAGACTGAATTTCTTCCTAAGCCTTTACCTAAAGAGTTTAGATTTGACATTTCAAGAGACGTTTTGTAGCACTGACAGACCAGCCATCATCTTAACCAGGGCTACAAGTCAAGAATAAGAAGTAGCTGGACAGCTTATCTCTCCTGAAGTGCAAAGCTACAAAACTACTTGAAAGTGTAGGAGTGGAGAGAGAGAGAACATCACAAAATGGAGTTCTCTCCATGTTTTGTGGGTTTTGGGTTTTTTTCAACCAGATTAACACTTCAGGAATCACATTTCACTCTGAAGGGATGAGAACTGATGGACTGTCCCAGGTGTGACCTACCTGAAGGTGTAATTCCCAGGTACCAGGTTGGTCAGTGTCAGTATGGGAGTATCACTGGAAACCTTCTCCTCCCGCAGGGGACCCTTCAGCTCTTCCCAGTGGTAGCTGATGATTTTATCATCATCAGTGCTTTCTGTTCAGTAATGGAGGAAAACACACACACAAGGAGTTGGAAAATGCTGCTTCACAGATTCCAGATGGACAGTCCCTACTTCTGCCCTGGGCTTAGTGGGTAAAGGTATTTTTGGTCCCTGTTATGCTCAGACACCCAAACTGTAACAAATCAGTGCTACTTGGGGTTAAGACAACCTGAATTTGTTTAAAGGAACTCCTGAAAAGCTCTACTGCAGGTCAAGATCACTGGAAGTGGTGTGTCAGTAACTTACACGTTTGAAGATTAGCCAAGAACCCAGTAATTTTGATGACAGTAATTATTTTTTGATTTTAAGCAGCAACCTCCAGAGCTTTTCCTTTTTTAGGAGATGGGCTCCAGCCAGTGCCCTTCAAAAGGGAACATGGATAGGTGTTGTTGTGTGTGTTCTGCTCTCCTGGCCAGAAAGGCTAATTCTTTTCACTGAATTGTGTTTGACAGTGTCACTGTTTCTCTTAAACTTTATGCAGAAGCCAGTCCAGGACCAAACACAAACCAGCCCTGCTGAATGCTGCACTTAAACCTGCAGGTACTCACTGCTGCCGTCGATCAGAGTGGAGATGGTTGGCAGGGAGATTTCCTGGAATGCTGGGGACACGATGGCAACAGGAGGCTGATTCACCCGGGGCTCTGCAACAACAACCCAGCTGTTACCATGGCACTACAGACAGAAAGCCCTGGCCAAGGAACTGCAAAACTATTACCAACAGTGATTTGTGCTTCCAGCACGTTCTACACCAGCTTGGGAGGAATCAGTGATTTTAAAAGGAGGTTAAAATAGGGTGGAGGTGAGCAGCCAGCACACCAGTGCTCTGGGAAGGCTGCTCTGCATCAATTTTCCCCTAGTGGGTCAAACACCCACAGCTTCTTGCCACGGTGTGGCTGCTGCTCTGAAAAGTGAAGGATTTTGGTGCCTGCTGCCAGCTGCAAAGTCACTGCTTATAAGGAAATGATCAGCCACAGCACCCAGAAGACCAGCCACACTCTGGCTAATTTAGGGACTGCAAGAGCCCTTCTTTGCCCATAAAGCTTGTACAAGAAGTCTTGCTGAAGACTAAAATGAAGGGGTTTGATTGAAATCTCTGGTTGTCTCTTTACACAGGCCACCTAAAAAGTGAGGCAGTCAGCACAAGATGCTGCATCTCCATAAGCTCATCTGCAAACCATATCTTACAATAAGAAATGAGATTTGACTTAACCTGTCACAGGGAAGAAAGGAACCTCCAAAGGAGCTTCAAAGCTCTGGTTTTCTCTTCAGTATTTGCTCCTGCTGCTATATTTTGTCAGATGCAGCCAGTTTTTATGGAAGCAGTGGCCTCTCAGGGTGAGGTGTTTGTGGAGCACTTCCCTATCAGGATTACAGCTCTTTTATCAAGTGGTTGGCTTGATGCAGTACAGAAAAAATAGCTGCGTATTAGCAATAGCTTCCTATCTCAGGAAATTATTTAATACATGCACATATATGTGTGTGTATATACACACAAACACATGGCACAAGTTCACAGCACAGTGAATTATCACCACACTAAACCAAATAATCTAACCCCATGGTACAGCAGTCTTGGCTTGTCAGACATGGGTGAAGTGAAGGAAAATGCAACCCCAGCACTCACTTGGATTCACTGTCACGTTCACGTATCCCTCTCCGTGTGCGTTCTCCCCGTCCACGACCACTTTGAACTCGTACAGACCAACAGTAAGCTGGAAACAAACACAAAGGATTATTTACCTACAGGTTGGTGGCACCCTGGCAGGACTTATTGGAAGGTCAAGTTCCTGTGCTTTGGCACAGGAGCACTCTGCACACAGTAAAGGATGGTTTCCAGGCCAAAATGGTATTACACATATTTTAGTTTACAATGGCTATGCAGAAACCAAAGACTTGTATTTGTCTGTGCCACAAGATTGTCAGTCAAGCTTTATTTTCTAGGAAAAAAAAAAGGCAAACAGAAGAGAGATAAGAGAGATTAGTTCAGGTTGTCTGGCCACAGGAATCTCTACTAGCAGATTGCATTTGAGGTGAGAAAGGCTACGTGTGAGAAGAAAAATCTCTTCTTGTGTGTTTTTATAAATGCAAGTATTTCTTCTCTTCCTTCTAGGTGACATGAGGCAGGCAGTCACCTCTTCACCATTCACTGTTGAGCTAAAATGAAAGGGTGAGGGACCAGGTGCTGGATAACAATCTTAATACACAAAAGGCTGAAGCCCTGACAGAGACCTGCACACTCCTTTCAAAAGCTTTGGCTCTGCATGATATCCTTATTAAAGCCTGTAGATTTTTTTCTGAGTGCAATAGAATCCAGGCTGCTCAAAGGAATGTCTCAAGTACAGCACTGTATATTCACAGCACTCAGAGTAATTTCCTTGTTAAGAATCCCCACATGCAGGAACAGGCAATCCTTTCCCTGTTAGAGCTTGTCTAAGAGCAGCAGCCAGGGACATGCCATGAGGTATTGCAGGACTCTCATGAAAGGAAGCAGCAAGTTCCTCTTCCAGTGGGCAGCACAAGGCTCAGACCTAACCTTGTACTACCACAGGAATATTCCTACCTCTTGTTACTGTTAAATTGTGCCATGTGTGTGCCTGGTCACACTGCTTGAATCTCCTGAAATGAATTTCCTCTTTCCCTCGTGCCAGATCAATCTCCTTTTTCTAAGAGCCTCAGAAGAGGGCTTGCAGTCAAATGTTGGCTGCTTGCCCATCATGCAATTTCCTATTCATCCTGAAATCCCATACAAGTCTTTCCTGGCTTCTGGGGTCCCCAAATTCTCCATTTGGCATTTCACACAACAGGACACAAAGCAGCCAAAGCTTTACCTTAGACAATGTCAGGGTCTGGGAGTGCTTCCCTGCCATTTCTCCACTGTAGTCTTTTGGATGAGTAATCAACTCCCACTCATAGGAATATGTGGTTCCTTATGAAAAAAAGAAAAGGTCCAGATGTTTGTTTTCAAAGCATGTCTTTCTGCCGTGGTAAAGAACTGCAAAGGTATTAAACATTTACAAGGCACATTCTGCTGCACTGTGGAGAAATGAGACAGCTTGGGCTGTAGCTTTTTGGGAATATACCCAGGAAAAGAGACAATCTGTGCTTCTAAACTCATTTACTCCGGAATCAAAACCCATCTTTCAGCCTCCAAGGCAAATGAAGAGCTTTGGAACAATTACAGCTCCAGGATAATAAGAGAGAAAAGCCTTATCACATCCCCAGATCCTGCAGACACAGGAATGCCAATTTTTGAACGGGAATGAATCAATCCCTGCTGCCACACAACACAGAACACACCTGCCTCTACAGCTCCCACTGCCACAGTGGACAGAGCTAAGATAAGAACTTTAAAAATACTTGCCAACAATTTGCATGATGAAATGAGGAGTGTATAGAATGTGTTCCTCAGCAGGCAAATACCCCAATTCAGATTTCAATCACTTGTTAATACAGCTTAGTTCCTATCAGCAAATATCAAGAATAGATGCTAAAAATCGAATTCTTCCTCACACACCACTCTGAGAATGTGCCATCTCTTCTCCCAGCTCTTCCCACAATCTCTCAAATCCACTGGCTTTATTGCACTTTCTATTTTTTTGTGCCTCACTATTTGCTCTAAGAGGCAGCACGAGGTAATAGCTGAGTACGAAAAATTTCCACAGGAAAGTGCTCTCTGACAAAAGACATTTTTGAGACTGCCCTTATTACATGCCATACATAATGACAGTTTGCCTTCTCACATCCCAAGCCCTTAGCAGAATTCCCAGGGAAGCCTTACGAGGTGGTGGTTCAGGAAGCACAAATGCATTCAGCTGAACTTCATTCTTTGGCAGGGTCACTTCGACACTGTCCCCAGCAGAAACCACCAGCTCCTTCACAGCTGAAAGGGACAAACACAGAATTGGAAGAGGAACAGGAAAAAAAAATAATGTACATAAATCCACCTTGGTTTCAGTTTATGGAATAAACCCCAGCTACAAATGATGATGTATTTTGTAAACATCCTGTTCCTCAACAGACTTCCCATTTCAGGTTTTGCTCTCCTTGTCAATGCAAAAGCACTAAAGAGGGTTTACAATTTTTAGACAAGCCCAAAATTACTCAGTCACCTCTCTCTTTGCAGATACTGTACTAAAAGGTGGCCCTTGGGCCCTGCATAGGGAAGTCTCCTCACCTAGGTCCAGCAGGACTGGGAAGAGTTTGACTTGACAGATTTTGGCAGAGAACTCAGCTGCAGGCTCATGGCACAGCAAGACAAACACTGCTACTTCCAAACTGCAATTCCACAGCTTCACAAATATATAAAGAATCCACAGAATTTCTTTTTTGAAAAACTGCTTGAGGGCTAAGAGAATTTTTTTAACCTGCATGGCTACCACACAGGGTATGAAAGCTCAAGATACAAACCTGGTCCTTTTATTTATATATTCTTTTCCACCCCTGCTCAAGAATTTTCTTACCATTCCATTTCAAATAAACTGCTTTTAAAGACTACAGGGTAACCTTGAAAACTATGGCCAGGGACATTTTTTTTCTGCTTTTTATTAGCATTAAGATTACCAGAAAGTTGAACATATTTCTTAAAAACACCTCTTGGCCTCCTCATCTCCTTATTCCCTTCCCATCTACTTTATATTTGTCTTTTTATTATTGGACCTGAGAACTATGCAAAGAAAATATGCCTTCTTTAGTCTGACCCTGTCAAAGACAACGTTTCAAAGGTATGCACAAAAAATCCAAGTTAAAAAAATGGGAAAAAAGAACCTTAAACATTCAGCTATTTCCCCACCTTTATTATCTATTATTTATCTATCTTCCAATTTTAATAGCTAGTGGAATTAAACACCTTTTTTTTCCCTCTCAAATACTCCATCAGTCTTTCACCTGCAAAGAGTTCCAAGGCAAAAAGCAATCGGATCTCATTAGGAAATAATAATTAAAAAAAAAAAAAAACCACAATCTTGGAAAAACTTCATAGCTTGGAAAAACTCCTTTTTACATCATCTTTGCATTGGTTAGCAAAACCAGGAGGCCCTGGCTATATTAGTCTTCCCAGACAAGCCAATGAAGATGTTTAAAGCATATTTTCCAGTTTTAGCTGGGGTAAGCCCTTAAAAAAACCCAAAACAAACCATTAACTTGTCAGCACAAGCAGCCAATGAGCTTCCTGCCAAAAACATCTTTGGATGCAGTGCTTCCCTTACACTTTCCATTTGTTCCCTTGTAAGGGAAAGGAACCCTATATTCAAAAGAAATTCAGCTGTGAATGCTTCAGCACACTGGATTAACTGAATTCTGGACACCACACGAGCAGTACACGCCATTCCCTGTGCGTAGCCACCCCTGCAGGGAGAGCTGACAGCCTGGCTGAGGGAACAGAGCTGCCAAAGGGCATTTTGGCCTTTCTGCATTTTCAACAGTCTGTTTTAGGAAATACCAGTGTGAACAGAAACATCATCATGCTGCAAAGCAAAGCACGGGCTAACAGCCAAGTACACTGTTCTCCACGGCTGAACGGTGCAGCGACACTTCAGGGACACAAAATAATCAGTTACTCCCTTTTTTGAGCACACATTAAGATTTCTGCTTGATTTGATGGATAGCAGCACGCCAAGGCTACTGGAAAAATGCTTCCCAGGACTCTGCCCTGCATCACATCTCAGCCTTCACTCTGGGAATTAAGATATCACCATTAGTTCCCAGCTGTCCTCACATGCGATGGCCACATGCAGATTTATTCCCAATCCAGACCTCAGCAGTTACTGGGATCTGACTGATACAGGTGCCTCTGTATTATCTCCAAGGTACCATAATTATTTCCTATTTTTCTACACTAACACGGCTTGAAAAAGCCTGAGCAGGTGACATCATTGCTGGAGCCCTGCAAGTCCTCACCTGGCGTGGTGGCAGCAGTGCTCAGGGCTGTAGGAACACTGCCATTTGTGGGGACTCCACTGGGCACAGAAGTCGCTGCCTGAGCCTTTGCTGTGCTTTTCACTGGCATTGGGCTGGCTGTGGGAAACACCTCAGAGTGAGGATGGGCATCAGCAGCCTGCCCAGGCTTCTCAGTCTTCCCAGGAGCTGTCAAGTCCAGTGCCACAGGGCTGGAGAAGGTAGCCAGCACTGATGATTCTGGTGTAGATGTTCCTGCGTGGATCTGTAAAGGAAAAAGTTGTCTGAGTTTGACCTGAACACTGAATGTCAGGTTTAAGTTGCCCTTCTCCTCCTCCACAGTTAGGGAAGCTGAAAAATCCCTGGTTTGTTGTAACAGCTTCTTCTTCTCTCTTCTGAGGTGTTTCTCCATGTTCCTCCTCCACAGCAGACAGGCCATTTCTATCCCAGCTGAACACCAGTTAACATCAAATTTAGCTACAGCATTTAAATACCAAGGTTGTTGATGTGGCAAATGTGAGAGAAGATCCAGGTTCAAAACTGCAGTGAGAGGAGCTAAAAGAACAGAAGGTGGGGTAAGACAGACCCTAAAGACAGGGACCACAAACTGGGTTCATTTACTTTGGCTCTGATGTCCTTTTCCTGAAGCCATGAAGTTGGCCAACACGAAGCAGGAGGATTGCCATGGAATTTTACGTAATAACTGAATTGTTGCAGCAAGAGGAAATTTATTTTGGAATCACTCTTCAAAGCAAGGTGAGCTGACACACACAGCTCCCTGCGTGCCTGCCCCAGGAGATGCTGCTGGGGCAGGGAGAGGAGCCAAAGGGCACAAAGTTTGCTCACATCCACACAGGATGAGCCACTTGATTGAAAATAATCAGAGTGGCAGGAACAATTTCCTTTCTTTCATCAGAAAATTCCTTTTACCTAGCCCCATTCCAGTTCCTAGCCTGCCAGGCCATACTCATGACAATTTACCCTCCACTGTGAAATCCATGTGCATAGCACGGGGTTTTTTTTAGCTAACTCTATTTTGAGAACATCTGCTAAATATTTAAAATGGAGTAATTTACCATCTTTGATTCAGAAAGTGCTTTGGAGCTGAATTTCCCACCACTACTTCCCATTAGAAGAGTGATTAAAAGCTCATATTGGAGGCAATACACTCAAGCTTTTAGACCATGCTGTTGGCATTCAGTCCAGGAAACAGAATTGGAAAAACACTCCAGACCATGGTGGGCAATATCCTTGTTAGTAAATGGGCTGGGCTTTAGAAAACACTAAAATTTGATTGTAAAAATAAAGCTGTGCTGCCCACACTGAACAAGCAGCCAAGCCAGGAGCAGCAGTGAAGGCACCGAGGGCTTCTCTGCAAGGTTCATGTTTCAGCCTTGGGCAAATAGCTCAGCTCACTTTGCTCACAGAATGTAAAACAATTGTTTGATTAACATCTGAGCTTTATGGACCAAAGAATCAAACACTATTTGTTGGTGTCACAGACATAAGCTGTCTTCCTTTATTTGGTGACTTGCTAATGGGCTTACTTAAACAAAAACATGGATTCTTTGGAATCCATGCAGGAAAAATCTGGCATGCTGCTCTTCCTCAGAAGCTGTATCATCTTCTACCCACTGACAATGCAAAGGGTACTGACTCCTTTTCCTCAAGATCAAGTTTGAAATGCTGGCAGGAGAAAGAGGGGAACAGTCAGGCAGGAACTCAAGTGAGACTCTTTAGGAAAGGTACAGGAGCAGAATGTTTCCATGACTTCCTACCTCTCTGGGAAATCACTTTTTGCTTCTCAAGAATCAACCCAGAAGGGTCACAAGAACAAGAAGTCACAAACAACACGCAGGAGGATCCACATTCACCTGCTGGCCACAGCAGAGTCCCCACTTTGCTTGGCAATATTTTCAGTGAGCTGAATGCTTTCTTGACTCACTTTTAATTCCCAAAAACCCCCCACTTTACAGTGAAGAGAAATCCTCTTCCTTCCAAAAGTCTTCAGGATGAATTGACAGGCAAATGTCTGTAGAGAGCTTGAATTAGATAAGCTTTGCCTTGGGCAATATTAACAGCCAAAAATGCCTCTATTGCTTGCAAGCTGAGACATTTCTTATCTTTACTCCATAACTCTGAATTCTTTAAAGTAAAGAACAGATTATTTCATTCTTGGGGATAAGTAACAAGGAGACTAGAAGTTTGCCAGCTGTCCCATCTTATTTAGCTTAGAAAATAGAGAGAAGTGACACATTGGCCTGAGTCAACACAGGAGCCTCAGACAATTTTTATTCCAACCCCTAAATGCCTTTGGCCTGAGACAAATAACCCAGTGTCCTTGCCTGAGAGTTCCATGTCTCTCAGAGAGACTAGAGCAGCCCTGTGCATGAGGATCCACACTGAGCTCAAGTTACTTGAGAGAAAAATACCTCTGTCCTGGAATTTTCTTTTATTTTTTAATTTAAATAAGCCTGGTCTGAATTTATAAAACGGGCTCTTTTCAGCTAGGATGGTGTCCTTGCTGTCTGCAGTAAGTGCCACATCTGTGAAGACTCTTAAGACACTAAAATGTAGGTAATGTCACAAACATTTACAGAGCTAGTGCTGGTGGTAAAGAGAGACATTTCCTTGTTCCTTGTGGAACCCAGCACTTGCAGGAAGTGTGACAGCACGAGCCAAACAGTGGGCTTGATGTGAGGGCAGGAATGCATTCTCTGGCTCTGTTGCAATGCTCCTGCTCCAGCCTTTCCCAGTCTGCCTGCAGAGCTGCTGCAATGCTGCAGGAGCCCTCCTCATCAGCAGTGCTGCACTTAAATGCTTATCCTGACTGGCTATTAAATGTGTTGCTATATTTCAAAATTGACAAGGAATTCTACGAGACAGAAAAAAAACCCCCTGGTGCCTGGAAAATGTCACTCACTTTAATGAAAAAGTACCAATCTCCCTTAGTTAAGGGCTGATGAGCAGGATGCACTGTGGTTTATCCTGGTTCCATAGCATGGATACAGTAAAACCAGAAATTAATGTTCACTGCACATCAGCAAATGCCACTGCAGATGGCTGTGGAGCCATCAGAACTGCAAGAGGAAAACGAAAACCCACAGAGGCAATGTTTTCCCAAAACTGTCATTTTCCTTCTCTCTGAGCCTGCAAGAGTAAATGAAAATATTTGCCTTCCACACAATCAAAACTCAGCAGCAGCAGAGGAGTAAAAGCACTTTGATTTCAAATGTCCTTTCCTGCTTCAGGTGTTTGATGCTCTCAGGTATGAACAGCCAGTACAAACCAGTACTGTCCCCATCTTCCAACCCTTCCTAAAGACCAGCATTGAACACCCAGCCATGTGCTCCATGGGCCAAATGTAGCCCAGGAGAAATTCCACTGATTTCAGCATGGGTGTAACTTAATTTTGGTCCATAACCAACCCAGCTAGGAATACCTCCCTCCTGGAAGGTCTGGCCATGTCCCAAGAACACAGCCTCCAATGTTGTATCCTTAGCTCACATTAAACTGCTCTTGGATTTGAAGTGCAAGGACAACTGCAGAGCTGGCTTTGCATTTTGCAAGGTAAAGTTGGATGGTTCAATAATCCTGGAATTAGCCCAGGTGGATATTTTAATTCTTCTTTCTCCACAAGAACTCCAGGCTAAACCTCAAAAATGCAAATGCCAGGAATTCCATCATGCCATCATATTTTAGTAGAAAGTTTTTATTTTTATGAACTTGCATTTTGTTAAGAGACATGGACTTTCTTATTAGCAAAAATCATCAAGGAGAGTAAAAACCTTCCCCTAGCACACATCCAACAGGGCCCTAATGACAATGGGTGCACTTCCTAAAGATGGGAAATCCTGCATGTTCAGCAACATTCAGAAGCTGATTAATCAGTGTAATTTATTATCTGCAACCAGTTTACCAGACACATTGGACAGTAACAGCAGGATAACCTGGAAAGCAAAACTGCAAACAGAACAAGCAGGGAGATATAAAAGCAGTTCCCCAAGAGCAAGAGAAGACATTTCAAAGTGGCTGCAAAGACATCTCACATGTGTGACAGCTGAGAGAATGGGGTCACCGTGCTCAGCTCAGCTGCTAGGAGGAGGAAAGAAGAGGGAGGGTGGAAATGCTGCAGCATTGCAGGGGAGAGAGAAAGCTGAGCTTGGGTCAGCCCCAAATGCTGGGGGGGTTCTGGAAAATCAAACATTTGTCAAGCTTTAGTGCCTGGTTTCACACGTGTCACCCTGGCTGCCCGGGAGCTCTGGGCAGCGTCCCTTGGCTGAGTGCCACATCCTGCTCCAGGGTGGTGGCTCAGGCAGTCACAGCCCTACCTGCAACCAGGATTTGAAAAATTCAGTCATTTCCACAACCAGAGGCGGCAGTTTTGTACAATGCCAAATCCCTGAAACACGACAAAAGCTATTTCAGGAACAGTTTAACAAAGTAGAATTATATTTCACCGTCGGGACTGCACAAGCATTTTTGAGATAAGGCTCAAAAAACTATTTGCAGATGTAAAAATACAAACATCACTTAACAATTCAAATGTGCCAAATTCTGTGTAACATCAAGATGTACTGGCTTAACACTGTATGTATTTGGAGCAGAGACTAAACTGATTTCATTCACCCAGTGCCAAGGTAAGCTTTGGTGGATTTGAGAACCAGGAGCACTCTTCAAAAAAGAGAACATTTGGCATTAAGGTGCCAACTCAAGCGAGCAGACTGACATCAAAGTACACTGTGAGCTGTATGCATGACTCTATAAAATAATGTATTTAACTGCCCCAATTCAGCATTTAAATGAAAACAGCTTATTTTCTTGTGTGGATCTGAACAGGTACTTTTACAGGTAAGTTTTCAGCTCCTAGAAAATTCACCTTTCCTTCTCATCTGGCAAGCACACTGTGATTATACAGAGGATAAGCATTATCACAGACTCCATCCTACCTCACTTTCCCACTTCATCAGTTTATACCAGCTAAGAGAAGGCAGGGGGAAGAAACTTATCCCAAAACTCCAAACCACTGGCCATGTCTTGTTGACAGGAGGCTGAAACTGGTTAAAAACCTCTCTGAAATCTACTGAAAGCCAGACTGAGGAGGGGGACAGCTGTCCCAGACCCACTCCAGCCCCAGCAACCGCTTACCTGGGGCAAGTCACTGTCAGCATCCTGTGACCTGTTCACATTACTGCTCTTAGGAGGGAGTAGGCTTCTAGGGTTGTGTTCTCTTGGATTCTGTCCATTTTTCAGCAAGTCTTGCTTTTGATTTTCTTTCTCAGGAGCAGCTCTGTCTGCCACTAAGTGCCTCAGGACCTGCTCTTTCAAGAGCTCTGCTTCACTTTGGCTGGTTCTGGAGTTCTCTGCCAGATCCCTTCTCAGGAGCTGCACCCTGTTTTTATCTGCCAACCTCCACTCCTGGAATGATCTCCGCAGTCTTTTCTTCCTCTGGACAGGGATGTCCCAGTCCAACCACTTGTGACTCGAAGTCTTCCCGTCACCTTCCATATGGAAGTTTAACAAGTGCTCTGTGCTTTTTGATTTCTTTAAAAACACCAAAACAGAATCTGAAAAGCCAGTCTTGTTGGCCTGACACGCGCCAGGCATGGTGCAGTTCACCTGGATGCACAAATTGTCCAAGAACCAAAAGGCATCACAGGTGGGGCGCTGGCAGCAAGTGGCCTGACAGGAGCTCAGAGTGTGGAACCCTTCCAGAAGCTGCAAATGGTGACCTGCCCACGATCTCACACGGCCACCAAGCAGGATCTTCCCCAGCTCACACTTAGATCCGTTCCAGTTTGCATCTGGGAAAGAAGAGGAAATTCTCAATTTCAGTTCTCAGTCCTTTAAAGCAGTGGATAATAGATCTCATCGCTATTGTCAAGATGAATTTGGAGCAAAGGAATAATGCAGGAGAGTGGAAATAGGAAAGTAAACCTGCCTTGTCAGAATATCTACCTGGCCTCACTATCCAGTACTTCCACAAGATTTTAAGGAACAATCTGCTCCTCCTACCTAAGCCCCCACCACCCTTCCCAACAGGGATGGAGAAGCAGAAGTGAAGACAGAAATGTTCCTGTTTCAGAGGAGCCCATAATGCCCACACTGAGCAGCTGGACTAAGGTCACACAGCAAGTTCAGAGCCAGAAACTGAACCTTGAAATCCCAAGTGCAGTTCTTTAACTAGTTATGGCCTTGCCTCTCTGCCCATAGTCTGACTCGAAGAAGAACACTGCAAACAGTGGCACTGGCTTGGTGCACAGTACAGAGGCATTTTTAACTCTTCCATACTGATATTTGACATCAGTTGCTTATTCTTACTGAATTTGCTGCACTTGGGAAGTTGCTAACAGCTTCTAGAAAAGCGTTCTGCAAGGCAAAGCCTTGCCACCCACCCTGCCATAGTGTTTTTCGTTAAAAACCCTCAAACATTTGACATAAGAGTCAAGTTACTTCAGCTCTCAGCTCTGCAGTAAAGCAGCAACTGCTTTGCATACAGAATCTCTTTTTCTTAGCATGAAAATTTTGACTGCTTGCAGGGATCAATGGATTAAAGGCTTCCAAAATTCAGAGCTCTGCAGATTAAGGACTCCCTAAAAATAGCCTAATGACCTATGGGACTGTTACACTGTGCTGTGTTCAGCATCCAAGCAATAATAGGTCACTGGAAGATTACAAACAGTGTTGCTGGACTGGGAGTTGTGCAGCTGGAGAATATGCTCCAGATCTGGCTCCCCTCCCTGTCAAGAATGGAGTTCTTGAACACAACACAAATGGGAAACATTTTTCTCCATTAAAATAAAGTCTGAAATTACAATACTCTGATTGAGAATGAACTCAAGTTTAGTGACCAAGTCATGGGGGACAGAGCTCCCTGTGGGTGTCTGAACCCACCGCTGTGCAGAAGGGGGAGAAACTCCTCACTTGAGCAATGAAATGTGTAAAAGAAACTCTGCAAATGTTCAACAGCAAGAGAAGTTGACATCAGCACCTTTAAAAACCTCAGCACCCTTGTCACCCCTCATCAACACACAGCACTTAATTAGAGAGAGAGCAAACAGGGAATCTGTGTGGCCAAGGGAACAGCCAACCTCATCACACCTGGAATGCCTGGACAGCCAGTCCCTGGCACCACTGTCACAGCCACGGGCAGGGACAAGCTCCTGGCACCAACCTGATGGGGATTAGAACAGAATATGGAACGTGTGTACACACCAAACCCACATGGATGCACACACACTCTCTCCAGACTTGGAGAAACAATAACAAATTGAAGAATTACACCATTCCTGTGAATTTCAACAAGATCTCATCCGCTCAGATTTACGTTTTGCCTGTAAAATTCCCTTTCTGTTAAAGGTGAATCACTGCCCCTAATATATCCTGTGCATGAGGGAAATGTGCTGCTTCCCACATTGCTAAAATCCCTCCTCCTCTTCCAGCACTGCTCATCAATCTCTCCTCATATGTCAGCCCTGGCTCACACATACCACTCAAATTAAGGCTCGATATGGAAGCAGTGAAATTCAGCAGCAGTTTCTAGTACCAGGCTTGGAACTGGGGCACACACAGAATGGGGCACATTCAAGAGAAAAATGTTCCCAGGGAAGACATCCCTTGTGACAAATCACTACATAACACAGGTATTACATTTATTAATGTCAAATGCAAAGCCTGGATCCTCAGAAACATCTCCTCACCATGTAGAAGCCATGACTTAGCCTGGATGACACAACACTACCATGCTGAGAGCATTCTGCTTCTCTTTTAACACAGTGCTAAAACAAGATTTGAGTAATATTTTGGCTACATTTCATTTCCAGCACCCAGCTAATGGCCAGTTGGGACATGTTGATTTGAAATTAGCCAGTAAGTTCTTCTGAACTGCTGTACACGGACAGCTTAAAACTCAGATAACTCTCAGGAACGACAGAAGTGAACAGGCAACATGCAGCACAGCAGCCCAGCATTCCAGATGTGAATTTTCCACAGAGACACACTGATTTTCACTTTTCATTTCCAAGTTCCGTGGCCTTTGGTGGGCATCAAACATTCAGACAACTCAACGTGCCCTGGGAGAAAACACTTGCATTTCATCTATGGAAAGCAGGAATATTCCTGAGCATGAGTTCCCTCCTAAACTCAGCGCCACACAAGTCACAAGACAGCTGCACAGTGGGTGTGCTTAGTCACTTCTCCATATTGTTTTTGTCACATCAGTGGAGAAAACTGCTTTTCCCAGGATCTCAGGAGTTCCTGTCCCAGGGATGGAACTCACAGCTTTGCTGAGCAGCAGGGGAATGGAACACACAGGAACAGCTTCTATTAATAACTTCAGGTTTACAGACTTGCCCAGGCAGTCAATCCTGCTTGATACCAGATTAATGATTAAAGACTTAACTCTGTGGACTTTTTAAAGCTGCCATAAGTCAGTCAGTTATGTCAACACAATCCCCCTTGCGTAACTCCACATGACCACGCTCATTTCTAGGCAGCCATAACTCCTCCTCAGCTTCACAAACTCTGCTGCCTGAGTGACACAAACAAGCCCAAAATAACAAAAACTCTGCAATGGAAAAAATGTTCACATCAGGGTAACTATGTCCATATAATTATATTTATTTCTGCACACGCAAAAACCTTAATTTAATGGCCTCTTTGCTCGTTTAACCATTGGACTTGATGATTTAAGACCTGCACTGTTCCAACCCTAACAATTCTATGAGTTGGCTTTAACTCTTGCAATCAGAGCAGCCCTTAAACACACCAACACTGTCTAGAACACCCTCTAGGAGTCTCACAGGAGCTCTAACTCTAAAATTCCAAGAAATTACTAAAGCCAGGAAATGCATTCAGGAAGCCCAACTGACAAGGAAACATTATTCAAACATACAACCCTTTGCTAGGACCAGGAATAAATATGTGTCTTTCAAGGGTCTAAATTAGCAGATTAAAATCACACAGCTCATTAGCTTAATCAAATCTGCCACTGGGAACTGTCCAGGAAGGTCCAGTAACACAACAGGGATGCTGCAGCTGCCTGGAGAACACATCCACATAACAAACCAAACCAACCCCTTCCCAAACCAAACATCACACAATCCATTAGAAGAAAATTTCCATCCAAGCCACTAACTTGGTTATTTATTTGAGCAGGAGGTTGGTTGCTCAAGTTTGAACAGGAAATAACAAAAACAAACATAATCATTGCCTGTAGGCAAATAAAGACTTCTGACACACTGTTCTTGGGAAGAGTGTTCAACATCTTAGGGCTAAAAAACATTCCTGCCTTTCCAGGTTGCTTTCCTTAAATTAAATTATTTTCCAGGTTATCACTTGTTGTTCCTTTTGTAAAAAATTAGGGTCAGAAAAAGCTCTCTCTGAGATACAAGCAAACTTTTGAGAGCTCCTTTAGTAACTGCTAAGGGTGGTGTTTTGTTTGGTTTAAAAAAAAGCAATGGCTTTGGTTTGTTAGCTTAAAAAAATCAATTAAAAAGGAAAACAAATAAAAAACCAACCCTACGTCTACCAGCAAATCATTTCACTTTTCTCTCTGAGTATTTTAAACAAGTAAGAGGGATAAAGACCATAAAAATCCATACACACAGTCCCAAAGAGAACAGAGGAGTCACCTGCAGAGGAGCACAAGGCACACAGGCAAGTGCACAGGTAGAACAGCTGCGGAATTCCCAACTCCCTCACAGCTTTTCCCAGGCAGGATCGTGACAGGAACCAGGCGCTGATGCTGGGCTTGGCTTCCAACCTCTTCTCCATGGCCTTTGTGGGCAGCAGCAGGGTTCTAGAAACACGTAGGGCATGAAACAAAAAACATCCCGTGGCAATTGAAACATTCCTACACAGATCCAGCGAGAGTGCAAAGTGAACAGAGCATTTGTGCAGGAAAAGGAATGCCTTATCAGCTGTGATTAGTCCAGCTGTTGCTAAGGAACTATCAATGTCTGATACCAAAATGAAATCTGCAGTGACACAGCTCCCAGTGCTGAGTGCAGAGGACCTTTCCCTTCTGGTTTTCTCCTCCAGACCCCGTTTTTTCATCTGATATCACAGTAGCTGTCCACCGGATTCCAAACAAGCATTTGGGAAGTTTCAGTTTAAATCTGCCTGAGGATTGGACACCCAGGCAGCAGCACGAGGATGACACCGGCACTGACAGCCCCTGCACATCTGCCCGGCGATGTCACCGCAGGCACGTCCGTGCTGGCTGGTGCCAGCCAGGAAAAGGGAAACGAGAGCAACGCTGGGAAACTGAGCTAACGCCCTGCTTTGCTTCTTATTTTACTGCACAGGGCAGGGATCACTAAACTTCTCCGCCTTTCTAATGCCAAAGGCTATTTAATAGCCTCATATGCTAATTAAGTGTAAATTAACTCTAGGTGATGCGGTAGGAGAACATTAATTATTTCACAGGTAATAAATAGTATCTATTTTAAGGGAGCAATGAAAGCATCATTAGGCACTAAACGGCATTAAATCTGCCAGTTCTGAAGAATTCGAAGGGAATGCTGTTACAGCCAGATCCACCAGTGCTCCTCAAGCACTCGGAGCTTGTTACACCTCCAGGAGCTGCACTCAACCGTCCGCAGCAAAGCAGGAACAGACACGGGAGGAAAACTTCACGGGGGAAGATGTAAACCCGCGCCCGCTCAGCCAACAGGTCCCTGAGGAAACTTTCCACGGCCCCGGATCCCCGGTCCGGCACCTGCCCGGCCGGAGCCCCCAGCACGGAGCCCCCGGCGCCGGGCCCGGGCCCCGCGGGAGGCGGCAGCGCCCCGTGCCGCCGGCGGGTACGTACCAAGGGCACATGGCGAGGCTCGGCGGCTCCTCAGCGGCTCCTCGGAGAGCTCAGGCGGGCACCGGGCACCGCGCACGGCCGCGGCTCCAGCGCGGCGGGCCCGGCGGCACCGCGGCCTCCTGCCCCGCGGCCATGGCGGCGCCCGCGCACGCTCACCCGGAACCTGAACCGCCGCCTCCCGGCACCAGGGCTGCGTCCGGCCGTGCGGGCAGTGCCAGGGCTGCGGAGCCGCGGGTGCCCGCCGCTCGCTCCGCCGCCGGTCCCGGTCGCACCGGGCGGGGCGGGCGCGGAGGCCGCGCAGCCACAGGTGATTTGCCCACAGTTCCGCGCGGAGGCGGCGGCTTCGGGCACCGCCCAACAAGGCCGCACGGGGTTGGCCGGCGGCGCGGAGGGAGCGCGCGGATTGGCTGGAGGGGCAGGAGGCGCGTGCCCGCAGGCGGGGCGCCGTGAGGGAAGGGGACGGAGCCGGGAGGAAAAGGAGCCGGAGCCGGGAGGAAAAGGAGCCGGAGCCGGGAGGAAAAGCAGCCGGAGCCGGGAGGGAAGGAGCTGAGGAAAGGAAGGAGCTGAGGGAAGGCTGCCCGTGTTCCCCTCTAGCCTTTCAGCCGCGCTTCCCGGCCATGGCCTCGGACTCCGGGGACAGGCACGCCACGCTGAAGCGGTGCCTCGGTGTGCTCAGAGACGCGAGGAACGACAGCGAGCAGTTCGCAGCGCTGCTCCTGGTAAGGAACCGCGGAATCGCCTCAGGAGCGGGCAAAGGGGGGCCCAAATGCCCTGCTGGACATGGAAGTGTTGGGAGGACGCGGGGAGGTGGGGATTGGGAGCTCGGGGCAAGCTGCTTCAGAGCTTTGGGGTTCCCTTCAGCAAAGCAAGGGAGCCTGGCCTTGCCCTGGGTATTCGGAGGTACAGTCAGTGCTGCCACACTTTTGGAACACCGTGGTAAACCTCTGGGTTAGCACTTGGGCCAAGTGCCAGCTTGAGGCTGGGAGCAGATAAAGATCGGGGACTAGAGAAACGAGGGTCCAACCAACATGGTTATATCACACATTCTCCTCTTTATTCCTTGAGATGGCGGGTTAAATACAGACAGAATAGTTTACAAGAACAGGTGCATTCTGATAGGCAGTGAGAGTAAAGAAATATGCAAACAATCTAGAGTTAAGGCAGCTACGGAGTTTCAGTGTAATTACTCTATTCTGTGGATAGATATACCTTAACCCAGCTTCTACGGCACTACAAGCTTATCTAGACCTACGTAGGTTAAACGTTTAAGGCCTAGCAGGCCTAGGTCTAAGGCCTGGTCTGAGGCCCAGTTTGGGATAGCTCTACCTTACAAGACATCCTGCTCCTGCTACACCAGCTCAGTGGGTACTTCCCTGCACTAATTAAATAGTTCCATCCTGTATGTGTACCAAATCCTTTTGCTATGCTCACACTCACTCCCGCTTTGCCTCGTAGGTGACCAAAGCAGTCAGAGCAGGAGAGGTGGACGCCAAGACCCGTCGCCAGATCTTTGACGCGATCGGATTCACGTTCCCGACGCGCCTGCTGATCTCCCGGCAGCCCCCAGCCGGCTGCCCCCCGCACACCTTCCGTGCCCTCGGCCTCACCCTGCTGGCCTGTTTCTGCACCGACCCAGAGCTAGCTGGGCACTCCCAGATCCTCAACAAAATCCCGACCTTCAATGACATCCTGCTTTCCCCCTGTGACCCCGACAGCACGTCCATGGTCGATGATGTGTACCAGTGCCTCAGCGCTGTCCTGGCCACAGCCAGGGGCCCCAGGGAGTTGGTGACCAAAGGGACAGTGTCTGCCCTGTGCCAGGCCTACCTGAATGGTGGTTATGGCTCTGACCGTGCCCTCACACTGCTTGTGGGGCTGTTGGCTGTAGCAGAGGACAAGTGCTGGCAGAGAGATGCTCCGCAGCTCCTGGCTGTGCTCAGCAAGCTCTCCGGTGACTTCCTCAAGGCTGAAGACATGAGCAAATTTGAGCTGTGTGAGGTTCTGCCTCACTTCATCCCCCTGTCACCTCCCCTCACAGAGAACTCCCAGGGCTCTGAGTGCCTCTGCAGACTTTACAAAGGGCTGGCTGACGTTTTGAGCAGCAAACTCAGCCAGTCGCAGCGGGACCCAGCTCTGAAGCTCGCAGCCAGCCTGGTGCAGGCCTGTGGGGCCGAGTGGATCCCAGCAGGGAGTGCTGGCAGCAAGTTCCTGGCCCTGCTGGTGAACTTGGCTTGTGTGGAGGTCCGCCTGACCCTGGAGGAGCCAGATCCCGTGGAGGTGGAGGGGAAGAAAGAAGTGGTGACAGCCTGCTATGTCCTTATAGAGATGGGGATCCAGGAGTGCCTGAGGGAAGAGAACCCTCTGCTAGAAAACGTGCAGAAAATGCAGCTCGTGAGGATTATGGATGAGGCATTTGGAGCTGTAATATTGTACTTGAGACAGGTAATGCAGGGCTTCTAACAAACAGTAGGTTGTGGTGGTGTCTCTGTGTGGAGCAAACTCTGCCTCTGAGCCCACTGTGGTTTCCAGACTTGTGTTAATTGATGTACGGTGACAACAACGTGTCACTTTGCTTTCCTCATGCAGGTTAAACAGGAGGAGCTGCAAGATCCTTTCATCTTTGCCTCCGTTCGAGCTCTTGGAGCTTGGATGGCAGAAGAGACATCCTCCCTCAAGCAGGAAATCTGTGAGCTCTTGCCTTTCCTTGTTGATTATGCCAGGAAGCTTTTCAAGGAGGGCAGCCCAGCTGTGAGTCTTCCCCAGGCAGAGCTGGTCAGCACCGGGGGCTCTGCCTTACCCCATGATGCTCTGAGGTGAGCATTTTAAGCACACATTTGTTGCATTTTAGTGCAAACCTGCTTAAATATTTTCTATTTTTATACCTGCAATGCCAGTTCCATGGGGTTTTTTTTCCCTGAGATGGATGTAAATGCAGGGCTTTGACCCATTCTACCTCATGCTCCCAGTTTCTTTCCCCTTTCAGATTTCTACTACCTGGCTTTTGCCATTTGATAGCAGAGGACAGGCCCCGGGACATCCTCATCTCTGAAGGGGCACCAGCTCTGCTGTGTGAGTACTTCCTGCAGCAGTGGGGGGTTCTGAGCTCCGAGCCCACGGCCCCAGCGGCCCTGACGAGCACTGAAATGAGTCTCCAGACCACGTGTGTGATTTTTCTGAACCTGGTTGTGACTGCTCCAGACCTGGTCAGGTAACAGAGCTGTGGGAGCTGGCTCTGAGTGGGGAGGAAGGGTGCCTTGTACAGCAAGCTTGAGGCTCTGTTAACACACTAGGCTGAAAAGGCATGTTCCTTTTTCAACCCCAATTTCATTACATTTTTGGTGCTCTGTTTAACCTTGACATTCTCAGGTGCTTCTGGCTCTGCTCAGGAAATGTGTCAAAAAGGGTTTATTTTCTCTCTAGGCGTGACAAAACCTTTTCCTCCTTGATGGATGCGTTGCTGAAGTCTCTTCCACTTCTGCTGCCCCAGAAGCATCACTTGGTTCTGGCAGCAAACATTGCCACTCTAGGCCTGATGATGGCCAGGATCCTCGCAGGGTCAGCAGGTAAAGGAAATTCCCATTGGCAAAGCACACATTGTACTGCCTGGACAGAGACCAGAGCTGGGAATTTGGGCTGGAGAAAAATAGAAGGGAAACTGGTCCAGTTTGTCACTGGAAAAGTGATAAATCAAAAATGTTCAGGAGCAAGGAGTATGTGAAACATCCAGCCGGCTGATGTGCTGGGATGAAGAGATTTCTAGGGCAGGAAGATGTTGAGGCTCCACACAGCCCCACCACAGGGCCCTCCTTTGAGCGAGCAAAGTCTTCATTGTGATCTTCATTGTGACATTCATTTCCTTTTCCTCCAGCTCTTCAGGGAACACAGCCTGCCAAGGAGTTTTTTGGAGCTGCCATTCGCTTCCTCTCGCAGGCGCACACGGCCCAGGCTGACCCCGACAGTGACAGCGACGCCGTGGCCGTGGCCGTGTCCCCTGCCTACGCTGATTCCTGGGATGACATCCGTGAGCTGTGGCTCCTGGGGATGCAGGCCCTGGCCGACTGCGTGCCGCTCTTGCCGTGGCTGCCGCACGCCGCCCTGCAGGCGCGCTGGCCGCAGGGGCTCTCACAGCTGCTGTCCCGCGCCGCTCCCGCCTCCGTGGATTTGGAGCTGGTCACGGCTTTCCAGGGCGTGCTGGTGGAGCTGGCCAGGGCCAGCGAGCAGTGCAGGGGTGTGATGCTGTCCCACCACGCCGCGGAGTGGGCCAATCTCTATGGAATGGCAGCTCTGGAACAGTGTCTGGCCGAGCAGGGAGGGGCCAGCAGCACTTTAGGTGGGAAATGAAGCCAGACACCTGCGCAAGGTCTGTTCAACACTTCTGCTGTGCTCTTTGCTGCCAAAAAAAACAATTTAAATGACCAAACTTCACAAAACTGGAGTGATGCAGCAGCACCCAGCATGATCAGCACTGTCCACATCTGCTGCCGCCTCAGAACATTTCACTATGCCCTTGCTCACTGTGTTGTGAGGATTTCTCTGTAAAAACTGCCTGTTTGGTTATTAAAGACATTTTGTCAGTTTGTTTTTCAAACTCCTCAGTGCTGGGATTTCTTTCTGCCCTGGGCCCTCACAGGATGCTTGCTTCTCCCATTAGTATGGTCACAGTTTTGTCACAGTAAGCCCTGCAGGTTTTCACCTTATTTTCTGAGTCTTGTGCATATTAGTAAATAACTTGGCACTACACATAGAACCCTGGAAAAGGCAGGAATGGTAAAAGCTTTATTATTTACTTATAGCATTGGCAATAATTCCTTGTGACTTGAAGATTCCATGCTGCTGGATGATCCCCCAGTTAATATCCACCACTGGTACCATCATCCCAGGTTCACACCTAGAAAACCTTCCCAGCACTACTTGCTTTGTCTGTTTTGCCCCATAAAACACCTGCACAAAGCACATCCGTGGGATTTTCTGTTTGCTCCCTCTCACCTGTGGGGTGGGATATACAGGGAGTTTTCCACTCTTGCAAGGTGCAGGATTCAGTCTTCCTCTGCTCTCTTCAACGTGTGAAAGCCAAAATGAGGGAATTCCCTGCAGACCAAAGAACATCTTGCTTTACAGAAGAGAAAGGCCACATGTACAGTAGAGTAAATCTCTTGTAGCACCGGCTTTACAGCTTGGCCTTCCAGTTCTCCGGTGCCGCATTATCCCAGGGATATTTCCCAGAAGGAGCAGCCGCACGGGGTGGCTGCAGAGGCTGAGGCTCACCCGAGCGGCGCTCCTGCTTTTCCACCAGGTGTCAGCCGAGGAGTTCTCTGGGAGCTGCTGCCTCGCCGGGCCCGGCTCTGCCGCCGGCCCGAGGCGTTGATCCGAACTCATCGGAGGGGGCTGTGGAATCGTCTGATCAAGGGAAAATCAAGCACGAAGCTGCCTCAAAAGGAGAGCTGGCTCTGGGTGTATTCCTGCTTTACACTGTGTTTTTGGCTCACTGCTTTATTAGAGAGAGTGCTTTACACAGCTGGAGAGGAGGCTGTTGCTCAGGGAAAGTATCTTTAGATCTTTTCAGTTCAGCCCTGAGCAGCCAGTGCAAGTTGGAACAAAGGCAGGTGCTCCCAGCAGAGCAGTGCGAGCCAAACAGGCAAATGAGCCTCCTGGCCTTGGAAAAGAGCAGAACTTTGTGGAGCTGGGCTGGGAGAGGCTCCTCAGCTAGTCAGGAACACATCCCTGCACCCCAGGGAAACACCAGGAAAAATGAGAAATACAGTGCAGGGTCAGAAAAAAACCCCAAACCCTCAAAGCCTTTATCTTCAAGTGTTCCCAGTCCTGTACACTCTCTTGCCTCTAGTCAGGGGCGTGGGCTTCCCATTTATGACATCCACTAATTAGTGCTGATGAGAGATCTGACCTGTATCACCAGGAGGAGATTCTGCTATCCCCAGTGTGGTGCTGGGCTTGCTGTGAGCAGCTGATCTGGTTTGGCCGTGGTTCATTGCCATGGGCAGTGGTTGGAGCTCCAGCACCTGAGCAGGGGTCAGCCTGGGCCCGCAGTTCCAGCACTTGCACAGTCCTAACCCAGAGGCCTTTGGTTGCTGGTCTTGAATTCGCTGCGAGGCTCCCTGGGAGCAAACCAAGAGCCCAGGAATTCCTTCAGTTTTATCCTTCCCCATCTTAGGGAGTAGGGTTTGGCCACCAGCAGGTGCCTGGAGAGGGGCATGTGCACCTCATTCTCACACTCTTCGGTGTAAAGTCCCCTCAGGTGTGAGCAGAATCATCCTGCAAGAGCTGAACCCTCCCTGAGACCCTGATGTCTTGTCATGTGCTTGTTTCTTTGCATGAAAAAAACCACGCTCCTTGTGAGCCCCTTACAGCTCCTGAGCTGGCAATGCAAGGGGTGAGACACCCCCCTTGCTCTGGGACGTTGCCAGGCTGAGTGGCAGTGGAGATGGCAGAGCTCCTTGAGGAATATCACTGCTCTCTTGCCCCAGGGCACTTCCCAAACATTCTCAGACAGAGCACCCCCAAAAGGACTGTTGTACCTCCCTGAGACTGAGTGCTAGCAGTGAGCACTGTGTGTTCAGGAGGGGAGGGCACTGGAGCTGTTGGAAGCCTCCTGCCACGTGGGCATCTCCCTTGGCTCCGTGCGTGCCAGCCCACAGGCCCCAGCACGCCCAGCTGGCTCAGCCCATGCGAGGGATTTGGTGCCCTGGCAGCCTGGCCAGGACTTCAAAGGCTGCAGGGTGCCCTCAGCCACCCCGAGCTTTGCAAGCCCAACCACAGGTTCTGCCCCTGGCAGTTGACATCCACAGGCACTGATGATCTGGTGCCAGAGAGGTGGATGTGGCATCATCTAATGTCCCCTCTCTGCCAGTGTTTGAGATCCCAGCACGGAGTGGGGTTGCAGCCAGCAACACCCAAAGCAAACTGTGCTTCATCTCTCAAGTGCATTTCCAACATCAGGACAAGCTGTCCAGGAGAAAGATGATTGTTCACTGCTCTCCAACAAGATAGACACGGCCCCAGAGGAGCAGATCCACATTCTGTTTCTCTTTGACAACTGAAGTGTCATAATGCCATTGCAAACCTAACCATGGTATACATTGTCTTACAGCATTTAGTCATCTCACCCCAAAAGCACTGGCAATAAAATTAAATGTTTCCTACGGTTGTTATTTGGCTGCTGTGCTGCCAGAACCCAGTGCAGCACCCTCCTCCCTGCTGTGAGATGTAACAGGGGTGGTGAGAGTGGAGGCCTGAGGAGCAAGGGAGTGCCACACTCCCTGCCCACCCCTCAGCAGGGTCCCTGACCTCCCCAAAGCCCTGCCTGCCTCTCCAGACTCATAGCAAGGAGATTCCTTCTGAGAAGGGGATGTGGGAATTAATAGCCTGTATTTCCCTGACATGTTGATGGGACCTGAGCTTCTGGAGAAGAACTGGTTCATCTTTGGATTGGGAAGAACTCTGCTCACATACTTTAGTTTCGGTGCTCTCATCACCCTGCTCCACCCGGTGTTTGTTGCTGACCCCCAGGAGCAGAAGTTGCTGACTCAAGCCCCTTGCATGCTCCTGGCATTGCTGAGGATCTCCTGGGGAGGAGCTCTGGGACCTTTGTTACAAAACCAGTTTTTCACAGATTTCTGGCTTGGGTCCATGTGCAAGAAGTGGTCCCTGGGGTGGAGACCTCGCCCAGACTCACAGCGAATGCTCCCTGTAGCTGGGGGGTGAAGAGGCAGCTCTTGTGTTGAGGTCCTCAGCAGGACCACGTTAGGAAACACAAAGGATGTTTGGCAGAGCAAAACACGAGCACAGCTGGGCTTGTGGTTCTTCAACAGGGGTGCTGAAGAACAGGAGCTGTGTTTGAGCCCCCTGTGTTCAGGTGATCCCAGCAATTGTCCTGGCCAGATTGAACCACTAACAAAACCAGGCAGATGCTGGGAGAGTGTGTTGGCAGCCCCTTGTGTGACAGTTCTTGTCACTTGAGGGCCCTGCCTTGGACCTCAAGACAGCAGGTAAAAGTGAGTAATTGTTATCATCAGCACTGGTGGCTAATGAGTGCCTCCTGTCCATGAGAGGCCCAGGGGGTTGGTTTGCCCTCATCATCAGAAAGGTGCTGTACAGAGGGTCTGGGGCAGGGAAGGACTCAGGAGGGTCTTGGACACCTTGCAAGGACAATTCTGTTTCTTGTAGGGCTCTGAGGGTGCTGCTGGGCAGGACCCCAGTGCTAGGAAGGTGCTGACTGTGCTCCCAGAGAAGGTGCCAGGGCAGGGTAACTCCTGGGAGTTTCCGAAAGCCCAGAGTCTATTTTAAGGTACCTTTTCTCCTTTCTGAGCACTACTGTGCTGTGCTGGGGAGGGTGACACCCCCTCACAGCCCCACAGCTCCAGGCTGCCCTGGCCCACTGCCCCAGCCCAGTGTGTTCCCTCAAACCCAGTTTGCCCAGCATGTTCCATGAGGGGCAGCAGGACAGCTCTGCCTTTTGTTTTTCCTTCCCTTTGTCTGTCAGTGTTGCAGGTCTCCTCTGCTCTGTCTCATTTTTGGGAGGAAACACAGCTTCCCTCCAAGCTGCTGCAAGGGACCATCCTCCTGCCTGCCTGCAGTCCTGTGCAGGCTGACTCACAACCTTTCCCACTAGGATTTTGCACAGTTTCACCTCTTTCAGATGAATAAAGGCTCGACATTATACGGAGTAGACGAGCAAGGGACATTAAGAATGAACTGGAACATAACTGCAAAATACAGCATGTCCAATCCAATTTTTCCCAGCAAATGAAATGGATCTGGTGGAAAATAAATACAGAACTTCCAGGAGCAGCGTCCTTGAAGAGCATTTGAGGGGGATGAAGAGATTTGAATGGATCAACCCTCTATACCTCTGCATATCCCTCCTCCCACCTTTAAATGCCATCTTTAACAGAAATAAATTAGAATAAACGATCAGCCCTTGCCTCCTAAAGACAGGTGGCAGGGTAATATTAAAAGAAATGAATAAAAATTCATTTAATGAGCATTGTTAATTAAACCTGGAAATCAAAGAGGTCTGAGTTGTGGGAATTCAGAGGAAAAATGAAAATGAAGGGAGCTGTAGCTCGGGGCGGGAAGAGTGGAATTAAATTAACTGCAGTGTGGGGTTGTGTTTGTTGATGTCGATCACACAGCACGGCGTGTAACAGCTGGGGGTGAAGGGTTTTGCTCTGCTCCGCGTAAAACACGCGCTGCTAATGGAACCTCCCGCCCAGCGATGGGCGGCCGGCACCCTGCGGGTGGCACGGTGACACCGCGGGGATCGGCGGTGACACGCCACGCCACCGCCCGGCCACCGTGACCGTGGTGTACGGGTGCCACGAGTGTGTGTCGGGTGTGAGAGTGGGCGAGGGTGTGCGTGTGCCCGTGCGGATGGGCACCGCCGCTCCACTGTGGGACCTGCGTGGCGGTGACATCGGGGCGAGGGGGGGACGTTTTTGGGGTCACTCAGTGCCTCTGGCCGGGCCTTCCCGTCTGTCCCGCTCGCCCCGCTGGTGTCCGGTGCCCGGTGTCGCGCTCGGGGTTGCGGGCCCGCCTCGTCCTGCCCCGGAGGGAGGGCTCAAACAGAGAGTGAGGGAGGGATGGAGAGGCGGAGGGAGGGATGGAGAGGCGGAGGGAGGGATGGAGGAGGGCGGGGAGGCAGGCACGCTGCCCGTCGGTGCTCCCCGTTTTCCCCCGGCTCTGTAGCACCCCGAGCCCATTCTCCCGTCCATCTCTTCTGGCAGGGAGCCAGGCCCAGACACTTCTCTCTGTCACCAGGCCGGGATGCAGCTCCTCGCTCCCCGTCGGGGAGGAGGGTGAAGGGCCCCGGGAGGAGCCCTGCGCTCTCTCGGCAGGACCGGCCCCGGGCCCCGCTCCCGCCTCGCTCACGGGAGCTCGCAGCTGCCGCCGGGGCAATCGCAGCGCTCCCGGAGGGGCCCCGCACTCGGCTCGGGCTAATAAAAGTCAAACCGTAGAGCATCTCCGCGGCCCCGCAGCCCGCCCGCACTCGTGGGCTCTCCCGACCCTCGGGGCTCGCTCCCCGGTGCGGCCCGAGGAGCTCCGCCACAGGACCCTCAGGCGGCGCGGCCCGGGGCAGGGGGACCCGGGGTGGCACCGGGGGGAGGGTGTGCTGTACCGTGCGACAGGGGACCGGGGCCGCCCGACGGCGCGGGGGTAGCCCCAGCCACGCTCCCAGGTGGTAGCGGGTGCTCCTCGCCCCCCGCCCCGGCCGCCTCCAGCCGCTCCCGCTGTCGGGAGCCGTCGGGGCCCCGCGGGAGCGGGCGGCGCGTCCCCGTCCCCGCGCTCTGACGCGCGCTCCCGGGGCGGCGGGCGCGCCCCCGCCGCTATAACTGGCGTGCATGGAGTCGGGGCCGGCGCAGAGGAGCGGGCGGGCGATGGGAGACGCCGCTCCGGCGGGATAGAGGGGCGGAGACGGGGGCACCCCCGGGGCCCGGCCCGCCCGGGGCTTGCCGCGGGCCCGCACCGATGCTTGTGCACAGCTACCCGGGCATGGTGAGTGCGGGACGAGCACGGGTGGGACGGGACGGGACGGGACTGGGATCGGGGGCTGGGGCCGGGGGTCCGTGCCCACCTCACCTCCGCTGTTTTCGCCGCCGCAGGACCGCGCAGAGGGGCTGCCCGGGGCGCCGGCCGGGGCCCGCCTGCCGCAGTTGCCCTCGCTCAACCAGGCGCCCTACGGCTCGGCTCCGCCGCTCTGCCACACGCCCGCCGCCGACTTCCAGCCGCCCTATTTCCCCCCGCCGTACCCGCAGCCGCCGCTGCCCTACCCGCAGGGCCAGGAGCCCTCTTACCCTCACCTGGCGGACCCGTACGCGGCGCTCAGCCCTCTGCACCAGCACCAGCAGCCGGCCTGGCCCCCGCAGCGCGGCCGGCAGGACGAGCCGGCGCTGCTCTCGCAGACCCACCGCGCCCTGGGGCTCGACCCCCGCCGCGAGTACCCCGCCGTGCCCCGCCTGCTCCACGGGCTGCCCGACGGCGGCCACGGCCTCACCGACGGCCCGCTGGGCCTCCACGGCCTCGGCCACCACGGCCTCGAGGACATCCAGGTACGGGGGGACGGCGGGAGCACCGGGAGGGTGCCCGGGTTGGGTTGGTTGCGCGGGGACGGGGCCAGATCCCCCTGCCTGTGCCACCGGGGACTCCTGGCCGGGACGAGTCGGGCCCCACGGCGTCCGTACCCCCGGGCAAGCACAAACCCCGGGCCAAGGATTCCCATTGCTGGGGCTCGCTCGTGCCCTCAGAATTCCTTCTGGCCGGGGGCAGCGGGTGGATCGGGCCGAGGCCGCGCTGTCCCCGCACCGCGAGCAGCCGGTGCCCGGAGCCGGCTGACGGCTCTTTCCTCGGTGCTTTCAGGCCGTGGACGACGGCGGGATGAACCTGCTCGATCAGTCCGTGATCAAGAAAGGTAAGAGCGCGGCGGCTCAGCGGAAAGCGGCGTCGGACCGGGCCCGCTCCTGCCCTTGGGGCTCCCCAGCGCCGGGTCCCCCCGCGTCCGCCCTCCCGAGGGGCTGCCCCTGCCCGTCGGGAAGGGCTCGCCGCTGTCCCCGGCGAGACTAAAACGAAAGCGGCGGATCCCGGCGGGCCAGCGCGCCCACCTCTCCCCTGCCCGCTGCTCTCCCTCGGGCGGTACCGCAGCCGCCGCGCCTTCCCGGTACCGAAGGGCCCGGACGGGCGGTCCCCGCTGTCGGGGAGCCCCGGGGTCCAGCCCGCCGGAGGCCGCGTACGGTTTGAGTGGAAAGCCCGGGGATGCTCCGGCGGCAGCTCCCGTTGCTCCCGGTCCCGCCGCCCCTCGGTCAGAGCCCCGCGCCCAGCGGCGGGGGAGGCAGCGCGGGCCGCGAACCGCTTCACACCGCCCGGACCGAGGCGGATCGGGCGGGACTGGTACCGAGGGGAAGGACGCGTTTAACGGAGACAGAAGTGACGCGGGTTTGGGGCCGGTGCTGCCCGTCCCGCAGCCCCCAACCTCGGCAAAAACCGGGTCTGCGGAGACCCCTCTGCCGCTCCAGAACCGGGGCTTCGCTGCGGGACCGGAGGGGAGGAACAGCCTTCCCCTCCAGGGCCGGCGCGGGGAACGGGGCTGCGGGCAGAGGTCCCGCTCGACCCGCGAGGTCTCCCGGGTCTGATTCTGCCCCGCACGCTGACCAGTCCCCACATCCCAACGAGCCTGTGGGTAGAACAGCCCAAATCCCTAAAATATTTCTGTGCTAAACCTTCCTCCGGGGCGTTCCGAGAGCGAGGAGAGGGCCCTGGGAACGTCCAGTGCGGTGCTCGGGGCGATCGCCACTATGGAATATTCCAGCACTGCTCTGGATTTTTTACAGAAATCCGTGGATAGGAAGGACGCGTTTAACCGCGCTTTACCGCCGACCCCCGGTGCGAACGGAACCGCAGCCACCGGGGCGGGTCGGTAACGTGGGCCGGGGGTGCTACGGCCCCGCAGTCCCGGTGCTGGTTCCAGTCGTAGCCGCTCCCCGGTAACTGCACCAAAATCCTCCCGATCGTGCGGTTCTTCCCCAGCTGCCTCCTGTCCTTTCCGGACGCTCCCGGTGCGCCCCGGCCCCTTTCCCTTGGAAAGGCTGTTCTAGGAACACGCGGCTGCCAGCGGGACATTAATGACCCGCATTAATTGAGCTTTAATCAGAACTCTGGAAAGGCGTTCCATTAAACATTGGGGCGTGAGGAATGGTTGCAAGAAGCTGAGGGGTGCGTGGGTCGGCACCGACCGTGCCTCCGCCGCTTGGGCCGGGCAGGAGCACCCCGGAACCCTCGGGAAACACCTCGCAGTGGGAATGTTTGCCTGGAAGTTCGGTTCGAGTTATAGTGGTTCGTTTGGGGTTTTCCCCTCCTTTTTCCAAAAGCGCCAGTACTTAGAATTTTTTGGCTCCTGTCGGGAGGATTTGTCGTTGTTTAGTGCCTGGTTTTTGCACTTGGAAACTCTCTAGTCCTCTAGTCTTGGAAAGGGAAAAAAAAATAGGAAAAATAAAATTAAAATATCTCTGGCTGGAGGCGGGAATGGGGCAAAAAGCTCGACCACAACCCCTGTGCTCGTGGACACTTGTTCTTCCACTCCTGTTCTCGTTTGGGTATTTTAAATTTTTTTTAATATTAATATCTCTTTTCCGCCCCTGTTTTTGCCTTCTTTTTTATTACTTTATTTTTTTCTATTATTATTCCTGTGTTTGGAGCGCGAAGCTCCAAGTTTGCCAGGGAAATCGATAAATCCAAAGCCAAGTGCGTGTTTGCGGGGGGAATTGGGCTCAAACGCCTCTACCCTCCACACGGCCCGGGGAATAAATTCCTTTACATTCGTCTTTATTTAATTTTTTTTTTTTTAGAACGTATAAAATGTGGTCGTTTTCGCTCCTCTGGCTCTGTCCGCTTTGAGCCGTGTTCTAGAGCCGCAATGGGGCCAGAGCCGAGCCCGGGCTCCAGTGGGTGAATGACACCCCAGGAAAAAGAAAATTAAATTAAAGCCGTCTGAGGCAGCTCCCGGCGGGTCCGGGGCAGAAAGTGCCGGAGGGGGCGGCTGGGCAGCAGGGCTTGAGGATCCCCTCTCTGAAGGGAGCGAGGCTAAACTCTAAAAAAGCACAATTTTGTCCTAAATCGCACCGAGATCCCAAATACCGATTAATCCTGGAACTCCTGATGGAACGGCAGTCGGACAGAAACCTGATAGAAATCTGTGCTTGTGAAAACAGATTTATCTCTCCTAATTAATTGCCGAGATACTGTTGTCCTGGTTCAACAAAATATTAATCACCTGCCCCAAACCCCCAAATTTCCCTTTTAACTCCCGTCCTCGCATTTAGTCCTCGGTCAGAAACAGCCGGGAACGGGAGGGGAGAGCCGGCAGCCCCGCGCTGTCCCCGCAGCCTGTCCCCTCCGGTGTCCCGGGGCTTGGGGACATCCCCACGGCCGGGGGGTCACTGCCGGTGTCCCCCGCACGGACGGGCCCCGCTGCCCGGTGCGGGGAAAATGCCGCCCGTAGCCTCGGGGCTCTGTGTGGGAGCATCCCTGACTGAGTGTCTGTTTTCTCTCCTTTTCCTTCCTAAATAAACTTCCGCGGTTCCAGCCGTTAATAGAACTCCAGGGATTTTTGTGGGCATCTCGGAGACGCGGTGTGTTTCCACCTTCTCCTCTCCGAGTGTTTTCCCGAGCCCGCAGCGCTCCGGTCCCTTGGCTGCAAGTAATCCCGAATTAAGCAAGCGGAGAGGAAAAGGGGGATTCGCCCCAGCACGGGCTCGGGGGGCCGTCCCGGGACCCCCATCCTGCAGTCCCGGCGGTGGCTGCGCCGTGCCCGCACCGCGGCGGGGGGAGCCGGGTCCCGGCGGCGGGCGCAGCCCGGGGCGGCAGATCCCGGCTGGAAAGAGGCGTTCAAATCCCCATTTCCACCCTTGCCCCCGGGACCGGCTCCGGTTCGTTATCGCCGCTGTGATCCCTAGGGCTGGAGGCGCCGGCTGAGGCGGGGTACCGGGAAACCCCCGGTGGGGGGGTCCAGTTCGGTTGTGGGGTGCAGAGTGTGAGCTGGGACTTCACTTGGAGCAGGGAGAGATGTGATAGCTCTGAAAAATGCAGGATGAGTTTTCCCCCAGTGCTGTTGTGACAAACGGGGCGATAGATTTTGTTCAGGAATTAAATAGATAAAATTTTGGATAGGGCAGCAGAACATTTATGAATAGCTTGTACTCCCGTTTGTTCATTCTCCCTTTTTTTTTACAAAAGTATTTCAGAAATTGTTTTCTGTGTCTTTCTTTTGTTGTTGTTTTGTTTGTAGTTGGGTTATTATTATTATTATTATTGTTGTTGTTGTTATTATTATTACTTTTCCTTCCAAGCATTTATATATTACCAGAAAGATAATTGGACTGGGAAATATTAAAATCAGCTCTGAAAAAGTTTAGTTGGGGCTCTGGTTGCTTTAGTCTACAGTGGCTCAGGAATTTTCTGCTCCACTCACCTGCTGCCCTGTTGTTTAGATGCCCAGCTCAATTACTGAGGTCTGGCTGTGGGACCCTCCAGACATAAAACTGGGAATTCAGCAAGCCCCGAGCTCCTGGTGCAGGGTGCGACTTTCTGGTTATGAAATCAAGCATTGAGGTCGTTGTGCTCAGTAGCAAAAAATCCTGCAGCTTGGTTGTAAAATAAGGAGGGGTTTTATTGCTTTCACATCCTTTTAGGATCAGCAGAAAGCTTCTGAGAGAGCCTTTTTATTACAAAGAAAAATAGAAATCTCTTTGCCTGGCACCTGGGGACACGCTGGGGTGTGGAGCAGCCCAGGGTCCTGCCGGTGGTGGGCTGGAGCGAGCTGGGGCCCTGTGGCAGAGGGAGCAGGGTGAGCCACAGGGGCCGGTGCACCCGCTGGCGGGCACGAGTTTTGGCTGTGGCATTTACAACCTGGAGTAGAGGCAGAGCAGGGTGTGACCAGCGTGGGCTCACACTGGCACTCAGTCGCTCACAGCTCACGTCCGCGGGCTCCGTGCTGGGAGTGGGACCTGGTCCTGCCACTGTCCCTTGTTTTTGTGGATCTGGTCCTGCCACTGTTCCTTGTGTTTGTGGACCTGGTCCTGCCACTGTCCCTCGTGTACGTGGATCTGGCTGCTTCCACTGTCCCTTGTGTTTGTGGATCTGGTCCTGCCACTGTCCCTCGTGTTTGTGGATCTGGTCCTGCCACTGTCCCTCGTGTTTGTGGATCTGGCTGCTTCCACTGTCCCTCGTGTGTGTGGATCTGGTCCTGCCACTGTCCCTTGTTTTTGTGGATCTGGCTGCTGCCACTGTCCCTCGTGTGCGTGGATCTGGTCCTGCCACTGTCCCTCGTGTTTGTGGATCTGGCTGCTGCCACTGTCCCTTGTGTTTGTGGACCTGGTCCTGCCACTGTCCCTCGTGTTTGTGGATCTGGCTGCCGCCCTCCCTCGTGTTTGTGGCTCGTCCCAATTTTCCTGCGAGGCTTTCGAGCCGCTCCGAGGGGCAGTGCTAGCGTTTCTGCTCAGGAATGTGGACCTGTTTGGCTGGATACTGGACAGACAGATGGAAAGCTGTGCCTCAGAGCCCTCAGTCAGGAATATTGCAAGGAGTAGCTGTCACTACTAAGGAATGCAGCAGAGGAGGGAGATTAAGACCGAGATCCTTAGATCCATGCACACGAGCTCCAGGTTTTGAAGCTTCTTGGCTTCTTCTCAAGCTGGTGGGACTGGTGGGACTGGGGCACTGGCAGGACAGCAGCAGTGCCATTCCTCCTTTGTTTTGGTGCAGGGAGGAATTAAGCTGTAAGAAATGTAAGAAGCCAGATGTAGCAGGGAAAAAAAAAATCCTGAAAGAATGGTAGATTAGATAAACATCATTTCCTGTGACGAGCAAGGTAATAAATGAGGTCATCCTGTAAAACACCTGGGGCTGTGAAGACACAGCTTTTATGGGACTGTCCGGGGCCGTGGGTGGAGGTGCTTGGCTCCCAGTCAGCTGCAGGGTGCTGGGCTCCCTGGGGAGCCCTCCCAGCTCTCTGCAGCTTCATCTGCAGCCGTAGCTTGCCTGAGTAGGAAAAGGGGCTCACCCGGGACAAGCCAGGTCTTGACTGGAAGTTTTGCTGCCTTAGTGGTGCTCACGAATGCTTTAAAGTTTTGACAAGCCCTCGCACACACCGGGAGACAGAGCAACGTTCCTCAAAACACAGTCACACCTCCCGATCCCGGCGCTTCCCCCTCGCGCGCACACGGTGCACGGCAGGAACACCTACTAATCAAAAACAGAAACTTAAAAGAAAGTTTTTACTCTGAACTGCATCCAGATCACCATTCCTCCATTGAAATTATATTTTTAATGTCCTATAATTGCACCAGGATAAGCCCAGGTGTGTGTTCATGTGAGATAACACACGCGGGTACTGGTGAAGGCGCTGGGCTTTGTCTCAACCTCCCCAGTGCCTCCCAGGCATGTGTTATCTCCAAGTTTCATGTACCTTGTCATGACTTACTGTTTAATTAGGTGTTTTTAAATGAATTTTTTGCTTTGTTAGAAATAAAGAGCAACTCTTAAAGGGCAGGTTCAGGAAAGCCAGCTTGGGTTGTTTTTTGGCATGTGGTTTGAGCCAAAGCAGCAGCACCTCTGCTCCAGGAGGAGGACCCCAGGTGAGGCTTCTCCACGGACAGCACTGAGCAAGCAGCACAGACATTTTGGACTTGCTCTGGAGCACTTTTCTCTTCATTTTGGGGGCTGTGAGGTATTTTTGCAGTTTGGTGGCCACACTCACATCACTACCCTGGCTCACACAGGGGCTACTTCATCCACAGGTGGACTGGCAGCAGGACAGCCTTGGCCAGGTGACACCTGTGGTGTTTGTCCCTGCAAAGGAAGAGGTGCCAAAATCTTAATTTGTGTGACAGCACAGGTATCTGCCTCCCTGGGGTCCATCAGGACACACACCCATGGCAGCACAGACACAGGCAAGACCCATAGGGACCCATCGATGTCACTCCAGGCCAGGGTCACACTAAACCTGAAGCAGAGCAAACACAGACTATTCCTCCCGGTTTAATAATATTCCAAGATACATGATCTCAGAAAAAAAACGTTTGCAATCTCCCTTAATTATTTGAAGAGCCTAAATGAGGTTCTCTGAAGTCCTAGACTAGCACTCTAACCACTAAACCATCCCACCCTTTCCTGTGTGATCCAGGGAATTACTCACTCTTGCTGTCCTTCCATTTGTTTGTTTATTTTAATTCTTAATGGAGGAACTAATTAGCAAATCTGGATGCAGCTTGGAGCTGCTGTGTGCTCAGCTCTCATCTCCCTGGCCTGTCCCCAGTCCAGCCTTTCCATGCCCGGGTATTGCTTTCCCTTTGGTAAGAAGTGTTGTGGTTTGGGGGGAAAGGGCAGAGAAGCACATGGGAGTGAGAGGGAATTGCTAAAAACGAGCCCGAGGTACCCATTGCAATTAAACAACCCCAAAACACAACGAAGCTTGGGGCTTGGAGCAGGACAAGGGGAGCAGGGAGCAGGTTCACCTTTGTGGCTTAAAAATCCATCCAGAGTGTCTGTGGTGCGTGCTTGGGATTCCAGCTGGGCTGAGTCTCCCCACCCTCTATCTCAGCCATTTATCTGGCATCAGTCACCAGAGCGCCGAGGCGCCAGGGAGCAGGGATTGGGTCAGGCCCTGTTCCCTCCGGACTGGTCAGACAGGTCCCAGTGGTGTCCCCAGGGCTCCCTGGGAGCCCCAAAGTGGCCACATGCATGGCAGAGAGCAGAGCCACCATCCCAGGGCTGGAGAGGAGCGAGCAGAGGATGGGACCGAGGGACCTTAGGGAGGTTTCCAGCACAAGATGCCAAGAAATGGGGCAGGATTGAAAAACCATCATCAGAGGGTTTGTCTCACCAATACACTGGTGTCAGCAACGCAGGGCATCTGAGCAAGGAAAAGGAAAAGCTGTTTTTGCTGTGACACTGGGTGAGCAGTGCCTGTCCCCAGAGCCATCCCTGGACAAGCCGGCAGCTCTGGAGGAGCCGCTGAACCGAGAGATTCTCTCGGTCAGACCCAGACTGAAACCCCGCCAGCTCAGTGGGCTGGCAGCAAAATTCTTCCCTCAGTATGAAGGGAAGAATTTTGTCTATTATTATTCATGTCTAAGCTTTGCTGAATGGTCTTTTGCCTTTCAATAACCTGAATAGATTTAACGGATTGACAGGAGCATCGCAGCGGCTTCCACGGGATCGGCCACTGCTCACCACAGTGTCACAGCTTTGTTCTCCCCTTTTGGCTTATGGAGATCCCAGCCACAAAAATTCAGGTGCATCTATAGGGAGTACAGGGAAAATCTCTCTTTGTTGTAAAATGGATTAAACTGTTAAAATACATAAAGGTCTCCTAGACTGGGTGCCAAGGTGTTTGTGCTGCTAAAGGAGTAAACTCGGGGTGGTTGATGCTACAGGCAGAGCTGTGGGGCCGGGAGCACAGCCAGGGGTGACAACGGATGGGGAACTTTTCTTGGTGTCAGCATGGAGCAGAGTGGGTTTCCAATTCCTCTGGCTTAAATCCTCCAGCTCTCCTCCTGTTTCTAAACCTGCTCGGTTTGCGCTGTGAAACATGAATTCTGTACGGGCAGAATTGGAATGGAATTTCAAATAATTATTCAGTAATTGAACTGAAATTTAAATAGTTAATTTTCTAATGCAGATATGGAAGGGCATAGCTGCTGGTTTAGAAAAAGTAATTTAGAATCAAGCAGGAGGGAAATAACGTGAATTACCAGACTAAACTGACTTCTCCAATGAAGTCGCAGCATCAGGGCAGCTTCCAACCATCAGTGCAGGAAATATCTCCAAACATTTTGTCACTCAAAAGCAGAACCCAAACAATTTTCATTCATTCCCTTCAAAGGGTCAGACACCTGAGTTTTATTATTTAGGGGGACATTTTAATCACTGATGTTTGGTGCCTTCCAGTGAAGTATTTTGGCTCAGGCTGTGACATCAGGGTTCCCCAGACAGCAGAATCCACTCCACGAAATGGAGCATGGAGAGGAAAAATGTGGGAACTCACCACAAATTAATAGTGAGCAGTTTCCAAAAAACTGACAAACTGTTCTGAACAGCAGCACATTTGAGGTCGAGTCATTCCCAAATGGTGAAGCAGCAAAAAGCATTAGCTGAAATTATCAATTGCAAAGCACTTTCTAATCCCCTTCCCAAGTCCTGCAGGAGCTCAGGAGCTGAGTAATTTTTAATATTATATCAGCTGGCCATTCCTATCAAAGCAAGATATACTCAGCAGGGACCATCCTTAACCAAGCCATTGGATTTGGGGGAGTCTGAACCTTCCTGCTCCGTCAATCCATCCCAAAGCTCCCCAGGAGACACCTGCAGTGATGCATGGCTGGGATTTCACTGGGTCAAATGGAGGTACAGAATGAAAAATGGAATTAATATCACATGGCAACTTCGTATTTATTTCCCAGCCTGATGAATGGATTTGCATGGGAAACAAAATGTTAAATATGGGAGTTTTGCATAGGCATGGGACCTCTCCTGATTAGCTTTCTCATGGGAATAGTTTGAAGTTGTATCCCTGCTCTCCTCTGAGGGTCCGAGATTCATTTCCCTATCAGGGCTCCACGATCTTGAAAACCCACAGATAAAACCAAGATTCTTTCCATCCTTCCATTTGAAAAGGCCGATGATGGTGGTTCCTAGAGAGGCTCTTTGACACGGGGACTTGGTTCAGGTTGTGCATTTGAGATAAAGAGAATACCTGTATAATCCCCTCTGGGAAGAGAGGATAATTACAGAGTGCTCGTTTGAAATACAGCTGATGGCTCTGACCTCCTTCCCTGGACCATCAATAAATACCTCTCTGCTGAAACACCAGGAAATTGGAGCAGCTGAACTCCGCAGCACCTTCTCCCTGAAAAAAAGAGCTTTTAAAAGGATGGCGGGAGCAGCTGCCCCTGGCTCACACCCACACCCAGATATTTTTTTATATATGTATCTCCATCTTATAATTTACATCAGAGACATTCAAACGAAGGTTAGATGAGCTCACTGACAGCTCTTCCCGGAAGACAACAGCAATCCCTCACCTCCCTGCAGCGCTTGCATCGGGGGCTGCACACGAGCATCCATCATCCGCAGCTCCCCTCGAGCGGCTCGGAGCAGCGGGACCCCCGGCTAGGGGACAAACCGGGGGGTTCGGGGCTGTCACCGCTGCACCTGCGGGGTCATGGAAGCAAAACCTGCGGCAGGTTTGGAGGGTGCAGGTGTCCCCTGCACCCGGGGCACGGCTCTGCCCCGCAGCGATGCCCGAGGCAGCCGCGCTGACCGGAGCACGGCCCTGGAGAGGGACGGGGGATAAGAGGCTTTGGTGGGGGGCTGGAGACAGCGCTGTTGTGCCTGAAGATGAGCGATTGCTTCGTCCCAGGTTGTCTCCTAAGGCGATTCACTGATACCTCTTTAAAATGCAACCTCAGCTGTAGCACACTCCCACTTTTAAAGCGATGTCGCAAGAAAAGCTCCGATATCCAGGGATTCCGCCTTACCGAGGAAGAGAATTTACCTGCAGTGTATAGCGGAGAGAAGAAAACACAGTTGTAAGACGGGCAGCGATTTGCGTGTTCCCTCTGGACCTGTTTTTCCCCTCACAGCACCCCGAGCTCCAGCTGGAAACGGAACAGAACAAATAACACCACGATAAGCAACTCAATACCCAAGTACCACAAATTTTCCCGCTTACAAATAATTTTTCAGGCAGGCAGCACATTTCTCCTATTGAAAAGAGTCAGTACTTGGTATTTTTCTCTTTTTGTAGGCTAAGTTTCTTTTCCCTTAGACCCAAAACTCGATGGTTTTCTGCCAGCCCCGACCCCGGCTCCAGCAGCTCTCGGCAATCCCCGCACCGAAGACTGAGCCGGGCTGCAGCTGCACCTTTTTCACGGAATATTTACATATCAAAGTGTCCATTTCCAGGAATCACAATGGTAATTTCACCCACAAACTTTGGTGAACAAAGATGAAGAAGCAAGAAGGAATGCAGGAGCTAAGGGATGGAGCAGACCGTGCGGGAGAGGGAGGATGAGGAAGCAGAGACGCAAGGCTGCGGATCGGTTCGTGCTGGATTTCACTGGGCAAAAGCAGGAAATTCTCCAAGGTTTTCTGCGGGAAAAGCCTTTGAAGAATGGATTTGTTTTGCTCCTTCTTTTTACCTCGGACTTGAAAGCTAAAGGACCTACGTCTGCAAGCCAGGGCAGAAGTGGCAGAAATTTTTGCTTTGTTTTGGGACATTTTGAGGGGATGAGGCTCCTTATTCCATTCAGTGGATTCACAGCAGAGCAATCTTTTCAGCAGTGTTTGTATCCTTCTCCCTGCTGTCTCCTGAAAAACCCTCAGGGAGACAAGGCTGTGCCATCCCACCTGCAGCATCCCTGGAGGTATCAGAACTCCTGTTTTTCATGGGAATTGCCTTTCCATTGCCCATCTGCTCCAAGGGGCATCATCACATCCTGTGCTCAGGCACTGGACCAACTCCTCCTGGCTGCGTTCAACACCCAAGGCCTCCTCACCTGGGGAAATCTCTCACCAGAGATTACCTGGCAAGTTTTAATTGGGTATCACAGCATCCCTCCCAGGTAGACATTATTATGTTATTATCTGCAATTTGTTGCTGGAGACAGTCAAGCCCAAACTGGGGTAGTGGCTTGTCCTGTGTCATAACACAATTGCACTCTGGCTGTGCCAGACACAAGAGATAACCCCAGGCAGGCAGGGTGTTCTCCAGCTCAGGGAAGTCAAGAAATGAAACCCTTGGTGGTTTTGGACACCAGGGCTTGTCTGAAATCACTCTCTCTCTGCATCAGGGTTTTTTGAGCCGCAGAAAATGTGGTTGTGGGGGTCCATCATCTGCCAGGGTATGTTCAAAAGACAAACCAAAGCTGCCTCAACAGAAGGCTCCTCCTATGGGAGATCACAAACCTTGTGGTTCACAGGGAAGATGAAGTCACAGGTACCTGCTCCAAGCATGGGGGCAAGCGACTCCCATGGGAGTTTGGGTCTCTCCACTGCTGCTCACACACACCTGGAATACGAAGGATTGCAAGTGGCACCTGCCCTGTGAGGTTCAAGGCTGCAGTGAGAGGCTGAGTCTGATGGAAACACTTTCTGTGAGCTGTACAGAAGAAATGAGGATCATTTCCCTTCCCACACTCAGCAAGATTCTGCTGTATGCCTGTTACTGCTGTGCTGCCCTTCTCCACATCACCACAGCTCCAGGAGCCAAGATGATGTGGTGACAAACAGCTCAATTTCACAGCTTCCTGCAGAAAATCCAGAGCTATGAAAAGAGAGGCTGTACATAATCAGCCTGCAGCACAGCACTTCTCAACACTTGGGCAACAGCTGAAGCCTGGATTGCTTGGAAAGGCATTCCCACAGCCTGGAATTGCACACACACTGATCATGCCCATTACCTGAGCTGTGGTAAATCATTTACCTTGCTCTGTGCCTCAATTTTCCCCAGCTGCACTAAGGAGCTGGCTTGAGTCAGGGGTGAGTTAATGGCTTTGGTGGCTGCTGCTGTACCAGCACTGGGCTGAGGATCAGCAACGCGTGAAGCCCTTTGAGGTCTGCCAGCATAACTTTATTCCAAAGTCTGTTTTCCCTTTCAGATCTGACCCCTCTGACCCTTGCCAGTGCTTACCTGTGTCCAGCCCACCTGCAGCATCCCCAGGGCAGGTCAAAATGCTTCACAGGAGTTTTAGTTTTTGAGATCTGCAGCCCAGCTCATCTAGATTTGCTGATTTAGAAGTAGCAGGATTAATCTGAATAAGTAACACTTCCATGGGAAAAACCCTCTCAGGAATGACAGGGAGTTTAAGAAAAGAGAAAAAACCCCAAAACTTTAGGAGGACAGAGTGGAGCAATCAAGCACCAATAAATAATAATTGGGAAATAATAAGAACAGGTAACAAAGAGGACCTTGCACTCCCCAGGAGTGCTCTGAGCAGTTTTTAAAGGTCTGAGGTCTCCCTCTTCCCCTTTCTTTGGCCGAATCAGCCCAAACTCCTACTTGTGCCTTGCCATTTACTGCTTCCTCAGGTGGGCTGGGGTGACCCAGGGGTGCTCCATCGCACTCACCAGGCAGGGCTAGAGGCATGCTTGGGTGGGCACCAGCATCCAACCCTTCCTCGTCAGCCTTTGTAGTGTTTTGGTGTGTCCCTGTGAGCACGAGCACCTCCGGGATGTGTTTCTGCTGAGAACCCTCCGTGGTTGGGAGTGGGACCACAGCCTGCCCAAGCTCCTGCCAGGGGGATGAGTGCGGGGACAGCCGGGTCACTGCGCCAAAGGTGATGTCCTACCCTGCCAAAAACGGGTGTCACCCATGGCTGACCCACAGGACCTCAGGAGGGATGACGAGTGCAGTGACACGATGTGACATTTCCACCCCCAGCTGCAAAGCACCGCTTGGCTCTCAGCTCCTTGTCGTGCCCGGCTGCTCCTTCTCTCGGGCAAAGCGACCCTGCAGCCCCCACTCACCTCGGGGCTGCTCGAACCTTGCAGAGCCTCTCTCCTCTCCAAAGGGTCGGGATGAGCCCGAGGCTGCGGGAGCAGCACCCGGCGCTCCCCGGCGGGGCTCGGAAGGGCGCAGGGGGTCGGCCCGGGGCGCTGGGCTGTCGGCTGGGCGCCAGCACCGCTCTCATGCTTCCTTCTTGTCTGCAGGCTGGCTCAGGTGCTCCGATCACCTGCTGCTTGCGGGAACAGGAAAGCAGCAACTGAAGATCGAGGGGGACTTTTGGTTTACTCAGATGACAAGAGACAATTTTGGTTCCCCAAAAGCCAAGGAAACAAAGCTGTCAGGCTTTAATGGTAGCTTGTCTCCCTCCTGCAGCATGTTTATGGGCAAACAAGCTGCAGATCAGACCAGGCAAACAGCAGCAGGTGAGGCTCAATAACAATAATTCGTGATTAATGGCGAATGTGGCTTTGTTTATTTTTGTTGTATTGAGGCAACGCTGTCTAATGGATGAAGCACTGCTGCAGGACTCCAGGGCCTGGCTCAGCTCCCAGCACTGCCGTCCCTCCCTCACATCCCGTGTGCCCTGTGAGGGCACAAGCTCTACGTGACACAGGCGCCCTGTCCCACACCTGCACGTGCCCAAAGGGACGGGGCTGTGGCCTTGGCTGAGGCTTCGAGGCACAAGAGCAGTGCCAAAATCCACGCTCAGTGCTGGTGCCTGCCTGGTTTGCTTGTGGCACAGAGCTGGGCTGACCCACTGTGCTGGGCTTTACCCTTCACAGCGGTCAGCTCCAGGGCACAGCTTTTCAGGGCTTTGTTTCTGACAGTGGCATCATTCCTAAAACCTCCAGTAAGTGTTTCCCAAGTGTTGTGTCTCCATGCTGCACATCAACATCACCCGTGCCTCCCTGTCACTGCCTGTGGGGCCACTGGCAAGCACAGAGCTGTATCCAACCCTTCTCCAGCCCAGTTTTCCATAGGCTCCAGTGTTAAATCACACTGGGACCAGCTGGGTTGGCCTCCCTCAGAGGCCGTGTCCCATGGCTGTGTGGTGAGGCACGGCCCCTCTCCCTGCATGGCTCTGCTGTCCCTCGGGTGTGCGCAGCTCCCCGGCCACGCATGCGGCTTGAGCGCAGCCCCGGCATGATCGCAGGCATGCACAGATGTATCCAAAAATAATCCAGGTTATGGAGTGTTTCAATTACAAACAGCTCTTCACAAGCAGCACCTGCTCCCCAGGGGTGTCTGGTTTGGGGGTGGCCCTTTCTGCAGCAGAACCCATGGCTG